>NC_072785.1:27686214-28286214 GCF_022539595.1 Amphiprion ocellaris | reverse complement strand
CAGCAAAAATAACTGAAAACTCCACTGTACACTCCCTGTCTGACACCAACCAGCAGACTGCTAATGTCAGCGGTTAGCTAGTGAGGAATGCATTGATTAAATCAACAGATATTTCCATTTGGAGGCAAAACAGAGATGCTGGAATGAGAAAATCGACCCCAAATGAATGCAGATCTGCTCCATATCTGCTCTTTACCACATCGTCAGTAAAGGTGATTACATGTCAGTGCTGCAGGAGCGTTGGACGTTAATTATTAACTGGGAGCTCAGGAATTTATGTCACTGAACTGCAAATAAAAAAGAGAAACAGATATCAACTCTTTCACAATAACAACACATACAAAAATAGTAGCTTAATCAAAATGTCTCTCAGCTTTATTTATGACCTCAAGTCTGGTTTATTATCCTCAAGAAATCATCTAAATGAGTGGATTTTAACCAAAATAAGCATTTACAGTGTGTTTTTATTTTCTGCAGTATTTGGCTAACTGTTACACTTTAAAACTGCTTTTTTTTAGTTCATTTAACAGTTTTTCATTCAGTCCATTGCGACGCCTGTTTGCCCTTTTCATCGTGAGCCATAACTGACAAATTAATTAACTCCAGAAGGACGTTTCATTAACGGACTCGTCCATCTTTGACTCGTCATGTCGGCTAAAGGCCAACAAGGTGGAGGTCTCTGCTTTCATTATGAGCTTAAAGACACTTATTTATATTACATGGACAGACTATTGATTATTTTCTATCTTGGGCTGTGAATATTGACTTTTTAAAAATGTGTTGACGTACAAAAAAACTGTTACTGGAATTAAAATCAATAAAAAACAACCTCTCTCTCTGATTAATGTTTAATTAAGGTCTAATTAAATGACAAAGCAGTAACTAAAGAGGATTTTAATAATGGATGATTCTGAAAGAAACGACACTTTTGAAGATTAAATGCAAAATATTTATTCATATATGTGGATAAAAAAATTAATAAATAAGATCAAAAATAGATTAAAAAATCATTTAAACTGGCTCTGAAAAATCTAGAAAAAAGAATGACATAGCAAATCTACAATAAAAAAATAATAATATAAAAAATCTGAACCAATTTTATCAAAGAATTGATATCTTAAATATGAAAAAATAAAAATACAAACATGAGCATAAAAAATGTAATTTGTTGTAATCTGAAAATTCATATTTAAATTAGTATAAATTTTAAGTATAAATTAGTTTTAAAATATATCATTACAACTGCAGAAATTTTATTCATTATCTATCTTTTAGGAATGAAAATCAATAAAAACAAATATCAAGTTAAGGTCTAATTTAATTACATGATCAAATAAATAAATAAATACTAAAAGATGAATAGAATTAAAACTGCCTCTGAAAAATCTTTTTTAAAAAAAAATACTATATAGCAAGTCTGCAATCAGAAAAATTATAGTAAACCAAAAAAGTAATTTTATTTAAAAATCGATATCTTTAATGTGAAAATCTAAAATAAATAAAAATCATAGCCTAAAAAATTAATCTATTCTGATCTAATAAATTATATCTAAATTACTATAAACTTTAAATATACATTTCTTTTAAAAATACCATTAAAATGCAGAAATTCAAGATAAAGGTGTTTTAATGTTTATCTTTCTTTTTGGAATTAAAATCAATAAAAACTGTCCTTGATTGATGTCAAATAAAGGTCTAATTTAATGGCAGAATCGGATTTTTAATCACGGAAGAATCTTCAATAAATACATAAAATTGCCTCTGAAAAATCTAAAAAAATAAATAAATAAATAAAATAAAAATGCTACATAGCAAATCTGTAATCTAACAAAAATCAAAACCTAAAAATTTTAACTAATCTAAAAATATATATCTTAAATATGAAAAAAACAGCCTTTAAACTGTAATCTACTCTAATCTAGAAACGCATATAAAAAAATCAAGATAAAGGTGTTTTATTATTCAGCTTTCTTCTTGGAATTACAGAAAGACAGTCTCTGATTAATGTCTAATTAAGATCTAATTTAATGGCAGAAGCAGATTTTTAATAATGGATGAGTCCAAAAAATTACAGCATAAAACACATAACACTTTCAAAAATTCAATGCCAAAGTATTAAGTCATATACATGGTAATAAATAAATTAATTAATAAATTTATTAAACAAAAAATAATTTAAAAAAAACTAAAAAAAAATACTAGATGGCAAATCTACAAATTAAAACAATTTGATCTAATTTTTTTAAGTAATATCAAAAAATATCTGTAGCCCAATAAACAAAATGTATTCTAAAAATTCATAGCTGAAAAAATTAATGAAAAAAAAAATCAAAGGTTCTCCCTAAACTAGTACAAACATCAGGTCCCTGCAAAACCTTCTGTGAGCATAAATTTTTTAAAAATACCATTTTGCTGCAGACATTCCAGACACAGGTGCTTTATTGTTTGTCTTCAGGGAGCAAATAAAAGAACAACCTGAAAACAATAAAAAAAATTTTAAAAAAACACAAAAATAACTCCCTTTTCACCAGAAATGAAAGCTAACCTTTACTTCCACTCATCACCACTTGGCAGCTTCTCATGGCTGCAGGATTAATGATTTGCAGATTCAGGCCATGCAGCTCGGTCACACGGTGTGTTTGTCCAGTGTGTGTCTGTTTGCGTCTCTGCGTCATCGTTGCAGGAGTTAAAATACCTCCAAGAGCACGTAGGTTTCAGCTGCTGCAGTTATAAATAAAGCAGTCGCTGCTTTGACCTGCTGGACTGAAAACATGGCGCCGACGCTGGTGAGTTCACTGATTTCTAACATCACTGGGCAGTTTTTCAGTCTTTTTTTCTGCTGCCTGAGTAAACACAGAATAGATCTGATGTATAATGTTTGTAGTTTGTTCCTGCAAGGTGTCTAAATGTGACTAAACCTATGAGAAAAGAACATTTATTAAAGGAGATATTAAAATTCATCTTTGCTTTTGTAATGTCTGAAAGGAAAATGACCTCAGTGTTGACTAGTTTTTATCACGTCTGCAGAACTTCACAGCATAATGCAAATAAACAGGGCCTTCCTCTTACCTGCGTGATTTAGAGTCATGCCCTGACACATTTATTGTTTTATTAGAATGTCAGGAAGGACTTCTGTCATATTGTTATTGTGCAACAAAATTTAAAAAAAATAAATTAAACAAATTTCTAAAAATAACACACATAAGACTTGAAACGACCGAAAATTAGACAAAACAATAAAATTAAGACAAAACAGGAGACAAAATAACACAAACGAGACACAAAACAACATAAATGAGATGCAAAATGAGACAAAACAAGACACAAAACAACACAAATGACCCATTAAAAAAGGCAAAGTAGTAAGATACTAAATAACAAAAAATTGACAAAATGACATAAATGAAACACAAAGCAATAAAAAATGAGACAAAACAACGTACATAAGACACAAAATGAGACAAAACTATAAAATTAAGACAAAAAAAGAGACAAAACAACACAAACGAGACCCAAAACAACACAAATGAGACATAACAGAAGGCAAAATGAGACAAAACTATAAAATTAAGACAGAAAATGAGACAAAACAACACAAATGAGACACAAAATTATGCAAACAAAATGCCAGATAAGACAATTAAGATACAAAGTAACAAAAAAAGGACAAAATGACACACATGAAACACAAAGCAATACAAAATGAGCAAAAACAACATAAATAAGACACAAAAGGAGACAAAACTATAAAATTAAGACAAAAATGAGATGAAACTACACAAAAAAGAACAAAATGAGACACAAAATAACAAGAGACACAAAACAAGGCAAAATCAGACAAAACAATAACACTTTAAACAATGACACTATTGATTGGCTGAAATTTAGCAATTAAACATTAGTCCTTTTCATCACATTAATTTAGCTTGTTAGCATGCTAAAATTTGCTAATTAGCATCAAACACAGTTCAGCTAAGACTGATGGAAACATCTTTGGGTTTGCAGATATTTAATCTGACATTCTACCCTCTGAACTCTAACATTTATGAATGCTGAATTTCTGTATTTATTTTTGCAAAAAATGTAAAAAAAAAAAAAAAAAACTGGAATCAAAAAGTATGAATACAGGAAAGAACAGGATCTATATAGTACAGATATTTTATTATTTACATATTTAAATTGCTTCTATTCTTGTCTCCTGTCTGCTAACACTGTCTGCAGTTCAACCGAAAGTGTCAGAATTTTTGTCATTCGATTGTTGGTCACAGTTACGTCACTAATAGCTTTTCGGTTTGACATTCAAGCATAGAATTTTTTGCTTTTTACAGAATTTGGTTAATGCAAATGCTTTATTTTTGGCTAAATATTAAATTAGGCTCGTAGAATAAAGTGTTTTCGATGAAATGTCATGATTTTAAGTGTAGAACATCACACACGAATAGTTCAAAGACCGTAATAGAGCAGAAAATCTAACAAATTCTTTCCATTTTTACACTTTCTAGCTCTAAATAAAGTAATCTGTTTAATTTTACTGGCCTCTAACACTTTCTCTAATACTTCTTTTATTTTCCTTATTTCAGTTTGACAGTGAACCAAAGCCTGGTGATCTGATTGAGATCTTCCGTGGGACTTATAAGCACTGGGCGATCTACATTGGAGGACATGAAGTGGTTCATTTGATTCCTCCAAGTAAGCTGAAACTACAGCATCCGTCTTTTTAAAGCCAAGCCACCATCACACCTTTATAATGCCAGTTTTCCATCCATCTCCTCCCTGAAGCGAACCCAGCAGCTGACCTGGGGCCCATCGGTGACCTCCTGACGCTCTTCGACAGCAACACGGCGACGGTGAGGCGTCAGAAGATCTCGGACGTGGTCGGTTCCAGCCGGTTCCAGATCAACAACCTGCTGGATGACGAGCGTCGTCCTCGTGAGCCCCACGTCATCGTGAGAGACGCCTGCAGGATGGTGGGTCAGGAGCTTCCCTACAACGCCGCCACATACAACTGTGAACACTTCGTCACGGAGCTGCGATACGGCGACGCCGAGTCACGGCAGGTCAGTGGCGCAAAAACGTTTCTGTACAACTACACTACAAACAGAAAGTATATTCTACCTGAAAAGTAAGACTGTGATGTAAAAAAGGGAACTCGCTTTAAAGAAATGCAAAATCTGTGTGATGAGAATAGCAGCAAAAGTCAGCAACAGGTAAAACGGGTTTACATTCAGTATAGACCACGATTTTTAAGCTTAAGTTACATGATACACTGTAACAAAAGAAAGCTTTTTTTTCCACAGTTTTTAATTTTTTTTGAACAATTTCCTGTTATTTTGCATATTTTCCTTGTTTTATTTAATTATAGATAATCACTAGTAAAATCACAGAAAACTAAGTATTAATTTGCATGTTAACTATTAAATACAGGTCAAAACTGTAAATAATATCCACATAAAATGTGTATATTTTTATATATGGTAATTTGTTCATTTGCAATGTTTGACTGTAAAATTTAATCAGCAAAAAATGTCATTATTTATACAGTTATTAGCCGTTATTTGAAAGACTAAATCATATATATATATATATATATATATATATATATATATAAAAATAAAATACTGAAAATGGTAAATATTTTTTGCTGTTATTTTGCAGATTTTTTGTGAAATTACAGATAATTTCTAAAATTTTGTAAAATATTAGTAAAATGTACATGTTGATAATAATACTAATACAACTACTACTAATTATTATTATTATTATTATTATTATTATTATTATTATTATTATTATTATTATTATTATTATTATTATTATTATTATTATGGATCCGCCCCAGCTGTAGACTCAGGTTGTTTAGTGTATTTATTTGTGAATAGTAAACTAGTGTAATGTAAGCACTGTATGCCAATAGATATAAATAATAGAATACGCATTTTTAAAAATATTTTGTCCTAATTTTGCCCTTAAAGGAACCTGAGAGAGACAAAAGTCATGTTTCATTACCGTTTGAGTGAGAAATCCCTTTATCAAAGTGCTGCACAGCCTGCTGTGTGTCTGCACCTGCATTCTGGATGAGTTTGGAATATAAGCACCTCATTCACTGCAACAATACACAGATCAAACACAATCTATTATGACTGATAAGAAGCAGATGTGGCTCTGAATAAATTGCGATTGCGCGCGTTTCAAACAACAGACAATGATTAACAAGCTGATTTGCAAGTTTCAAAAAAGACTGGTTTAATCAGCCCACTTGGTGCATCTGTCACCTTCGCTGGGCTGCGACTGCACATAACTATCCAGCGCACAGCATCAGCTTTCTAACACGACCAATCAGAGGATGGCTGCAGCTGGATCTATAGTCAGCATTTAAATGGATGGAAATATATACTTTACATTGGATTTAGTTTTTGCTGCAACTGCATATGTGCATTTTTACCATCTCTCTGCTGCAGGATGATACTCCCAGTGGATTTACAGCATCTAGCATGGCTGGATATCATCCATTCAAGCAGCAGGCCTCTGAATAGGAATGAAATATATTAAATCAGAGAGTGTTGCTTTCTTGTCATTTACAAAGTAAAAGTTTTATCAACTGGCTGTCTTTACACCAAATATTAAACCCACTGACAGGTGAAGGGAATAACATCTCTCACCTCCTTGCATCTCTCAGCTGATTACTGCAACTGAGACTCGTTGCAGTAATCAGTTCACTCAGCTCACCTGCTCACTATAAAAGTCCAGCTCATGCATTCATTCCCCACCAGACCATAGACTACACATCCTCTCTTGGACTCAGTTCTTCTGCTGATCTTGCGTTAAGTCTCGACTGCCAGGGCTCCCCACCTAGACTCTTTTCATGTCTCTTTGGATTCCCTCTGGTCCCTGCATTACCTCCAGACTGCAACAGCCACATGGACCCAACTCTTCTCCCTGTATTCCCACCAGTACCTGTTCTCTGCCCCCCATCAGTTTCCCCATGCCTCCTGGTTAGCCCTTTAGTTTAGCTCCCTGGTTTGTGACTACCCCGTTCTGTCACCTTTTGAGTTTACTCATGAGTTTTGTAGGTTTTTGTAGTGTGACTTATTTTAGGATTAGGTTTGGGTTAGTTTCTCCTTCAGTCTGGTTTTACGTTTTCTGTATCGGTTTTTGCTCTTGAGTTTGTTTGTTTTACATTATTTTTTTGGCCATTTGTTAGCTTTATTTGATGGACACGCTGTCGAGAGGCAGACAGGAAAGCAGGGAGAAGACTGGGGGGAGACATGCAGTAAAGGGTGGCATTCGAACCAAGACTGCTGTGTACATGGGTTGTTCGCTCAACCAGTTGAGCTATCTGGGTGCCCTGGGTGTTGTTTTTGTAAATAAAGCCCTGTGCTACTTTCCTCCTGTCTCCCAGTTTCTGTCTAAATAATAAAAGTGCAAAAATTGCCATATCAAACAAATAAAAAGAATCAGCAGAATAAAAGAAAATGGAGGGTAAAATCCTAAAAACGAAGGTAATCATAATATTAATTGTAATGCCAATAGTGATAACAGTTAATAAGGGAAGTTTATTTGTATAGCAAAATCTGTACACACGGCAATTTAAGGTGCTTTACAATGACAAAGAAATGCATTCAGAAAAATTATTTAAGGTAGACCTACATTTAAATCATAGAAATACAACATAAAAGTAGACATAAAGATCATAAAAACGCACTAAAAGACAAGAAACCAGATTGAGCATTTAAGAGAAAGACAATGTGGTTTAAAAGGCAGTTTGAGCAGACCTCAGGTGTTGAGGAAGTTTGTTCCACAGGTGAGGAGCATCATAGCTGAATGCTGCTTCACTAGTTATGGTTCTGATTCTGGAAGACCAGGAGTCAGAGTTTGAACTCTGTCCTTTGACTAACAGGAAGCCAGTGTAGTGATGTAATGTGGTCCAGTTTCTGGTGTTGGTTGCTTGATCGATTTCTTGTTAAGACCTGTAAAGATCTATTGACAATAACTGCATGAACAAGTTTCTTTGTGTCTTCTCTAGACAGGAAACTCTTGATTCTACAATGTTCTTCAGGTGGTAATAGGCAGATTTACTAACACATTTCAAGTGGTTGTTGAAATTCAGGTCTGAGTCAATAATGACACCGAGGTTTCTGACTTGATTTGTAACTTTTAGTGACATGGAATCAAGGTGGGCACTGATCTTTGACCTTTCAGTTTTGGGGCCAAATACAATCACTAGAGTACAGGAGCATAAAACAAATAACAGACATTAGTACAGGCAGTTAAAATAGAAGCCAGTCTCAGGCTTATACCGGCAGCCTACCTCCGGTGAGTCAGATTATCCCAAACCTCAATGATGCAAGTGGAAAGCGATGGCTGGTGTGACCTACTGCAGCACAAACTGTTCAAAAACTTTGATGCTCCTTTGATAAAAAGACATCAGAACTTCACAATTTGCTGTTTATTTGGCTGCGTCCCTGTAAAGCAGCCAGAGGGACCAAGCTGACCACCGTCCATCGCAAACGTGGACACATGAGTGTTAGAATTAAACCATGGAGGAATGGAAGAAAGCGGCCTGGTTGGATGATTCACATTTTCTGTTGTTTACCAGAGGAGGAGATGGCAGCAGGATGGGAAAGGAGGCGAGTTGTGGAGGCAGTGTGCAATGTTCTGTTGTGGATGCGACTTTAACTCCTACCTAATCCCTGCACAGACTACATACAATCCTTCATGAAAGTGGTGTTTCCTGGTGGCAGTTAACTCTTTCATTGTTCAGGATTAGTTTGAGGAACATGAAAAAGAGTTCAAAGATCTCGACCCTATTGAAAAATGGTTGGATGTACGAGACAAAACCTGGCAACTTCCAGGATTTAAAGTATCTGCTGTGAACATCTTGGTGCCCGATACCTTCAGAGGTCTGTGGACCAACCTGCATAACAAATTGGTTTATTATTGTGATTGATTCATGTAGATTTACAACAGTTTGAGGTCTACTAAGGCTGGTTTACTGATCCAGGAAAATAGACTAATAGTGCAACTTTCTACGCACAAGGAGGCTTCAAAAGTGTCTGCATTCATGTAAAAGTTCACTCTAAATGATCTAATTTGTTGTAATGAAATCAAAATTTCACAAAGCAAACTGGGGACCACAACAGAGAGGTGAAGAATGAGCAGTTACTTTGGTTTTTGTGTTGGATGGAGCAGAAATAGAAAAAGATGGCAACATCATTTGGGTGCTTTACATGTATTTTTACAGCATAATAGAGAAAATTCACTCTATATTTGTGTCAGATTTAACCAAAAGCTAAATTATGCAATTTACCAACATGGAAGTGTATGTGTTCTGTAAACCAAGGCAGTGAAATAATTCTTGTAAATTATGGACTCTGGTGAAGCCCATAACTTCTTTCAGTTTCAACCACAGGCTTAATTGTATGAGAAGATAATCACAAATTATCTTGTCATAAACACTCCTCTGACCATCAGCTTGTCTTTTTTTGTAGGTTCAGACAGCAGCTGTGATTGGAGGTGTAGCTGTTGCAGGTGTTGCCCTCGCAGTTTTGGGCGCTGCTCTGTTTTCCAGCTACAACAAAGACGACAATACAAGAAGACATCATAAGTGATGGCGATATGACAGAAAAAATAGAAAGTTTTGTCTTAGTTTAAGTCAGTTCACCTGGAAGCGATTACATGTTAAACATTCTGAAAAATGCTAAGTCTTTCATGTTTCTGTCTGTCTAAAAAGCTAGTTTTAAATCATATTTTATTCTTCAGATGTTTTCTTTTTGAGAGAGGGTTTCTTTGCTGTATAACACAGTTCTTGATATGTTAAGTGGTTGAATCTAAAAGCTGTAAATAGAGAAAAATGTACATAAACTTTTAAAACTTACAGTTTTACCATGTTAATTTGTGAATAAATAAATGCAAATAAATCTGAGAAAATTTATGATGTAGTTTATTTACGCTTTAATGCAGAGGACTGCTGACATATTTGGAATTTTTGAGCTGCTTCACAATCTGCCACTGTTCATACGTTGACCCCTGATATTGAAGAGGCCAGTGGTAATGGTCTACATGTGAAGAGAAAGCCACTGTTTAAAAAAAAAAAGCTCAAATTAAATCTGGACTAGAGTTCACCAGAAGACATGTGGAGACTCTAAAGTCAACTGGAAGAAGGTTCTTTGGTTTGATGAGACCAGAATTTTTGGTAATCAGACTAGATGCTATGTTTGGAAGACACCAAACACTACACACCATCACAAATATACCATCCCCACTGTGAAGCATGGTGGTGGCGGCATCATGATGTGAAGCATGGTGGTGGCAGCATCATGATGTGAAGCATGGTGGTGGCAGCATCATGATGTGAAGCATGGTGGTGGCAGCATCATGATGTGAAGCATGGTGGTGGCAGCATCATGATGTGAAGCATGGTGGTGGAAGCATCATGATGTGAAGCATGGTGGTGGCAACATCATAATGTGAAGTATGGTGGTGGCAGCATCATGATGTGAAGCATGGTGGTGGAAGCATCATGAAGTGAAGCATGGTGGTGGCAGCATCATGATGTGAAGCATGGTGGTGGAAGCATCATGATGTGAAGCATGGTGGTGGAAGCATCATGATGTGAAGCATGGTGGTGGCAGCATCATGGTGTGAAGCATGGTGGTGGCAGCATCATGGTGTGAAGCATGGTGGTGGCAGCATCATGATGTGAAGCATGGTGGTGGCAGCATCATGATGTGAAGCATGGTGGTGGCAGCATCATGGTGTGAGGATGCTCCTTCACATGCTTTCTTTTACAGCCAAATGAAATCAACCATGATTCAAAAGAAAATATTGGAAAGCAATAAAAAGAGATACTTCCAAGATACTGTATAGAAATGTTGGTCTTTTTGTCTTTGGCAGTTTTGTCCAAAATTGTTGGCAAAAAATAGTTTTTAAATTAATATGACATATTCAAGATTCAGTTTGATTAATTCAGAGACTTGAAAAGTCAACCAGTCATGGCATTACCACAGGTTTCTCAGTCATTAATTAACTCAATTAGTTGTTTTCCAGAAACTAAACTTCTTGAAATAGCTTAAAAAGTTTGTTAAGCTGTACTACAAACAAAAATCAAATAATCTCTGTTTGTCTAAATCACTTAAATGGAGCCAAAAGTACAATGTGAATGCTTCTTTGCAGTGGAGAGGCCTCAGGGCTCAGTTCCAGCCCAGTAAAGCTGCTAGCAGGTGGGGGCAGCTGGGCCTGCCTGGTCCCCAGAATCAGCACATTGTTCCTGAGGTCACCATCTGAGAGCTCCATGAAATCCAGGGTGGGCTGCAGAGGCTCGGGCCGTGGGACCGGCTCCAGAAATAATAAAACCTCACACTGTCCTCATTTTAGGGAGTCGCAGCGAGTGGCTTATCGTGGCTGATCATTAAGCTCAGAAATAATCACCATGCATAACAAATGCACAGCAAAGTCACTCGGTGGCACTGATAGAGACACATCCTGACAATATTCAGGATTACAGAGCGAACAGTGACAGAGCTGAGCCTCAAATATTAACACTGATTGCATTTATGTTCACCTCTAACTTCATTAAAACAGAGAAATGCAGCTTTAACCACCCACTTCTTCAGTTTTCATCACAACCTCCTGTGATATCAGCTGCATTTGGCCATTTGGCAAAAAGCCTTTACTCGGCCTGCTGCCAAACAGCATTGGTCCCACCATTACAGCCAGTAATGGTTGCATTATGACACCAAAAAGAGGTCAAGGCCCATTTTAAAGGAATAAGGCAATGAGATATAAAGTGCTAAATCGGTTCCAGTGGACCTTCATGTTCATTTTAACTTGTTGCTGAAATGTTTCACCTGTTTTTGGGCTTTTGTTTTTCAGCTCTTGCCAGTATGTCCTGCATGTGTGGAAGTAAGGTTCCAATGTTGTGGTTCTTTCTTGTCTTTTGGTAATTTCTTTGCTGTTTTTCTTTTTCTTTTTTTTTTTAAAAACCTTTTCCTACCTGTTATGTGAAATCTATTCACCTGATTTCTATTTGGCCAATTTCTGCACAAAACTTTCTTTGTCTTCCTTGAGTTCATTTTTAACTTTAACTTTTAAAAGGTTCATGAGCATGATGCTGGATGGAAGCTCACTAATGTAGCAAACCTTCAACTCACATAACCAACTGTTTTTCTTTTGTTGTCTTCGCCTTCGAACAACATAAAACAAGGCCAGTACCTGCTGAGGTGAAAGAATAATTACAACTCATTTAAAACAATTCTTGAAAACTTCTTCCCATTTTTCTTGCACAGAAAGACAAAATTTTGAGTTTGTGAAGCATGGTGGTGGCAGCATCATGATGTAAAGCATGGTGGTGGCAGCATCATGATGTGAAGCATGGTGGTGGCAGCATCATGATGTGAAGCATGGTGGTGGCAGCATCATGATGTGAAGCATGGTGGTGGCAGCATCATGATGTGAAGCACGGTGGTGGCACCATCATGATGTGAAGCACGGTGGTGGCAGCATCATGATGTGAAGCACGGTGGTGGCAGCATCATGATGTGAAGCATGGTGGTGGCAGCATCATGATGTGAAGCATGGTGGTGGCACCATCATGATGTGAAGCATGGTGGTGGCAGCATCATGATGTGAAGCATGGTGGTGGCAGCATCATGACGTGAAGCATGGTGGTGGCAGCATCATGATTTTGGGATGCTTGTTGGCAACAATAATCTCTGTTGATTACAGCCATGTAGTCTATACTGCCACCTTCTGAGAACACTGTGCAGATTATTCTTTTATATTTTTATTTATACCATCATCAACAGATTGCATGAATTAGTCTGTTTCAAGGTTACTCTGTAAATATTCTGTGTAAACATATTGATCTACAAACTAAAGTACCGAAGAAGAAAACATACTTTAAAAAGCACATTTAAATCTTGTCTAGTAGGTTCCTAGTAAGTTATCATTTTTGCAGCTCTGCCAACTTGGCTGTGGCTATTTTCCGAAGTAGAGTAAACAAGTCACATAGAACAAGGCGAAAAAACAACATATATTCCCATAAGACAGCGTTGAAATCTAGAAGCATTGCAGCGCAGACAGGATTACATTAAGGACTAGCTGGCGGCAGAATTGTCACATCTGATAGCAACATGTGGGTCAAAGTGGAAAGAAAAATCTGGAAAGTCTCCCAGTGAGCATAAATCTGGGATAGCGTCCTAAAAAAGCTGCCAGGCAACACCGGAAATCACTTTTTCACGCCGTTTCCAGCGTAAAACCACGTGTACCTGTGATTCTGGCTGTGAAAGACTCTGACTTATAAGAAACTAATGCGCTCTCTCAATTAGAAAGCGTTACAGTTTCTCACTCAGAGGTTGACAGGTCGTCCCTGGTTAAGAGGAAGATAAATGATTTCAGAGGTGCTTTACCATGGAGCTTAATGGACTATAGAAAAGTTACAAAACGGGGCTTATTGTGAGTTTCCATTGTGAGCCTGGCTGGGAGGCAGCACCGAGCCAACACGAGTAACCGCAGCCAGTAAAAAGCTCCGATAAAAGCCGTGTGACAGGTCACCGCCGAGGCCAAAAAACCAACTACCTTTGGTGTCCGTGTCACTCCAGGATATATGGGTTCCCTCTGCATGGTCCGTCGCCGTTAACCCCTTGAAAAACTTCTTCTGCCACCCGATACAAAGATGTCATTGAGCTTCGTCTCTGCACCTGCTTGAGTCGTGGAGGCTCTTCCTGTGTGTCCGATGGAGGCGACAACAACGAGCCCAACAAACGGCGTTCAAAGATGCTGCTGCCGTGCCAGATAAGTCAACAAATGAGGGCTGTTTTGTGAGGGGAAAGTGGGGAAAAGCGCTGGTGGGAGGTAGGCTAAGGAGGTGGAACTAGGACCACATAAAGAAGAGAGCCAGGAGGACGTGGTTTTGCAGGATTGGACCACCCTAAATGTACGGTTTTTCTGGGCGCCCATGCCCCACTCAGGTGGCTGAAACACCTCCGCCGCCCCCCTGAAATCTGGGCTCACAATGAGGAAACTGTTTCAGCGAGGCCTCCGAGGTCGCTGACAGAGAGAGATTAGAATAACAATGGCTCGGGTTAATGATGTTTGTGCCGTTAAAGACACAAAGTCATTACTAAAAAAGCCATTAGGGCCTCCAAGTCAAAGGGGGTGAGTTTACTTGCAGTGAATTTTAAACAGAACAGCGATCAACAAACAGAAATCCTCAGTGTTGCTTTTGTTTTGTTTTGTTTTTTCGCAGCTACTTTCTAGCATCGTGCGATTGTGGCTTGTTTTGTGCATTAGCCGCAGTTTCCTTTCAGGCTTTTCACTTGACTTCTCCACTCAGTTTCGCTCATCATGTCGAGACAGCAAAGCTGAGCAGAGTTGGAGTTGGCAGAAAAAGAAAAAAAAAGCAAAAGGAGTGGGGGAGAAAGAAGAAAAAAGCAAAAAGAAGGCTTTGAAGAAGACTGAGCTCGCGAAAGCTGTATTTTAAAGTTGGATGGCACATCAGAGGCACGAGCGGCTACAGTTCTGCCTTTTTAAGGGGCTATATGTGCTGCTGCATCCAAAAAGAGCATTCACTTTAAAGCCGAGCAGAGTGAGACCAAACATTCACCAGCGAGCTCCGAGGCTTAATTATCCCTTGGATCACAAACACAGAGCTGGTCTTGGAGCCTCGACGGAAGATGACTGTATCTGAAAATAATCAAACGTGACATGATTTAGCCTGTTATTTACATTCACATTATAGGCTGACACCATCATTTAGAGCGACACTGTGCGACAGCGCACTAACTTTCATTTCCTTCGCTTCCTTTGTCCTTGAAGCTTCTGTTTAATATTGAAGAAATGAACGTTGAGCTAAAAGAGAAGCCCAGAGAACCCTAATCATGGACTGCAGTTGTCTTCAGAATCTTAAATGTGTTGTGCGCTTGAATCTTGGTTCAACTCTTCTTTCAACTCCAACATAACAGACATCCAATATGTGGCTCAAACTGCAGCTCTTGGACAACACGTACAATGTTTTTGGATTGTTAAAATCAATGTTTTTAACTCCTTTATCACCTTGTTATGGAAAATCAGGTCAATACACTTCAACTGATTTTATATATCCTAGTTTGTTTTATTCGTACCGAACCCTTACGGCTACTTTTCCTAAGTTTTTTCTTTCTTAGTGGGCTAACCACAGATTTCAATACGCCTGAGAACATCCAATTTAAACCACTTTTCATGTCCACACCTACAACTGAATGTTGGTATTGTGTTGTTTTGGTTTTCTAAAATGTTCCTGGTTGAAGTCTGATGTCTCAGTTTTTGCTAATATTATGTCAAAAGTCTTTATAGGTTTAAAGTTATCAGTCAGAATAAGAGTACAAGGATAAGAATAAGACACAATAATAAACAAATTAATTAATCCCGTCAAATCAGAAGGCCTGGTTCTGTCTGAGGTTTATTTAGTTTTTGTTTCTTTCCCAGGAAAGGGTTTTCTTTTGGTTCCAATCCACTGTCGCCAAGTGCTTGCTCAAAGGGAATTCAAAGGGACCGTAGATTGCTGGGTTCTCAGTTCAAAATTTTTAAGAATTGGGGCAGCACTATCAGTAATGTGGGCATTATACCAGACTGTCATGATGTGTTCAACCTACAGTCCTGAGCTCTGGGTTGTAACCTAAAGAATGCGATTGTGGACACCAGTAGCCAAAATGAGTTTTCTTTGTAGGGTGGCTGGGCTTGGAGTTAGAAATAGAGCGAGGAGCTCAGAGTAGTCATTGTTCCTTTGCGTCGAAAGGAAAACCAGGTGGTTTGAGTATCTAAGGATGCCTTCTTTTGGAGGTTTTCTGGACCTTCCTAGCGAGGAGGTTAGACCCAGAGCTCACTTGAGGCATTACATATCTCATCTGGCCTTGGAACAAACTCATGGAGGAACTGGAAAATGTTACTGGGAAGAAGGACGTCTGGAATAGCCTGTTTAGCCTGCCAACCATTGTGATCTAACCCTGAAAAAGTGGAAGAAAATGGATGAACATTATGCAATATGTCAGACTTTTACTAGGATGTTTGTTTCTTCCTTGCCAGTAGACTTTGTATGCTAAATGTGTTGTTAAGGTGAGAACTGAAACAAGTATGATGGCATTTAGATGACCAAGCAATGGAGTAAAAAGACATTTTCAGCTAGCTTCAGACATTCTGTTTACGTTTTTAGAGATCAAATTCCATTTCCGAGCAACAGTGCAGCAGTGGAAGAAACTTAAACTCCTTTGTGAGCCGCAATTTAATCAACCGGCAGTGAGAAGTAGGAGGGTCGAACCAAACAATAGATGCACCAAATATTCTCCTTCAAATATTTACGTTTGAAGTCCCCGTGTTTGTAACATCTCATTCAGAGTAAATAAGACAATTGCAGAGGTCGGCGCTGCAGAATCCAGACAACACAACTGACAAATAGTCGGGTAGAGAAACAAGAGCCGCACGGTGAAAGCGGGTGTGTGATTAAATATATGCAAAAGGAGATGGAGGAATGAGGATGCCTATTTCTGAAAATGATGGAGTGTGACATGTGCTCAGCCCTCGTCTGAACGCTCAGCGCCTCCCTCCCACACAGCGACTGAGCTGAGACGAACTGAGGAAATGCCTGTGGCCGAGCCTCTTATTTTTCCATGGCAGCGTTATAAACATATAGTGCAATAATATCTCGTGTATGTACCCACTCAGCCCGCAGAACTGTGGCCGGCCTCTCAAAAGCAGCACTGTGTTATTACCGCCTGCTATGAATGCCTTCTGTGTATACATGTTGTTATCTGCTTCTCCCATATGTGTCCGTGCACCCTCCCCGCGAGGAATGCAACATGCACATAATAAGTGCAAATGTTTATTTCCAATGGCTTCCTGTGTAAATTATCCCGAACACAGGTAGATTCACAGAGGCCTGACGCTGGGCCGTAAATATGTCACAGAAATAGACTAAAGGTAAATGGTGGAGATTGTGCATCCGCTGAATGGGCCCGACTGTCTCTGAAACAGGAATAAATAGGTCTTTGCATCCACGTATTTGCAGCTCAGCCTCCCCCCTAAACCAGCAATAAAGCCTAACAAGTTTACCTGTTTATGTACATATGAGGATTTTATTGATTATATACAGTAGAACCACTCTGGCATGAAAAAATAATCACTAAAACGCATTCATCGTGCAATAGTGTTGCTTGTCCAGCAAGTTTCCATGTTATACCCCTGTTATTTAAACATTACAGTATTTAAATTTAATGCAGTGTATCATTAGACCACCTACTAGCTTTTCACATCATGGCAAATTCATCTTTAGAACATGAAGAACTTTTCAGATTCTTAACTTTCCATCTCTACATGCCAAAACAGCTCATTTATCATTGCATTCTTAATCAATGTAGTTGGTTTAAGGTGTAATGTCATATTATATGCTGCATATCTTGTCTTTTTATGATGTTTTATACACTAAATTGCCAGTTAAATTGTAGTTTAATACAACATTCCTGCAATAGATCCTACCTTCATGTAGCATTTCAGTTTCAAAGAGGCATTATTTTAGCTTGGGGCCACGTTGGTGCAACGGTTTGTTCTGTCGCCTCACCACAAGAAGGTTCTGGCTTTGGCTTTCTGTTCTGAAACCTTTTTGCATGTTCTCAATGTGCCTGCGTGGGTTTGGTCCACATGCTCCGGCTTCCGCCCACAGCCCAAAGACGTGCATGGAAGGTTAACTCTAAATTGGCTGTAAGTGTGCATCTGTGTCTTTGGCCACATGTACACAAGTATTTTAGTCGCCATCCACATGAAAACAGGAAAACATGGTTGATGCTGGAGGTATAACCAAAACCTTAAAGCCATACAGGCCAGTAAAAACCTGAAAAATAGCTATTCCTGGTTCTAGTGTGCTACCAACAATGGTGCGTCAAGGAACAAGAAAATCATACCTGCTCCACAACGTAATGAAAAGTGA
Organism: Amphiprion ocellaris; assembly: GCF_022539595.1. Classification (NCBI taxonomy): domain Eukaryota; kingdom Metazoa; phylum Chordata; class Actinopteri; family Pomacentridae; genus Amphiprion; species Amphiprion ocellaris. Next base: position 28,268,261 of record NC_072785.1, on the reverse strand, counting down.
GTGCACATTTATGCATAAATATGTTTTTATAAAAAAAAAAAAAAAAAAAGTGTTAGCACTTCTAGTATTTTGGTCACAACTTCACAGCATCACCTCATATAAACTAAAGTTTTCTCCATCTCCACATCAACAGTGCAAACTGAACATCTTTGCCTTGGAAGGAGTTTTACACAAATCACATTTTCCTAAAACTGCAAAAATACATATGTCTTTATAATTCCCATATATGCGTAGAAAGGTCCTTTGTGTTTAGTCTGGTATCAAGAAAACAACATGTAAATAACACATCAAGTCACACAGAATACACTTTGCACATTTGTTGTGTTATTGCATGCCATGTATTCACAAAGAAGGATCCCCTCCCCTTGATTTTAACCCTAACCTAAGCATTTTACAGCATTAAACTAACACACAAAAGACTTAAAATGCATAGGCAAAACACACAAAATGGGCCTGAAGTCGTGTGCTATACATATGCAATATCTCATTACTGTATTAGATCTGCGATGGACTGAAAAGTTCTTTTCAGACTCTATGCTACCGATGTTCACTTTGCACAAAAGTGGTACCAAACCCTCAGACAGCATTCTCAGTCAAGGTTTTGTAGTCACCACTCCAAGTGACTCATAGTCATTTAATATGTAATATCATCTGATATGGTACCTTTTTTCTTGATAATACACACTTCAAGTATTGTAGATTTGCTGTAGCATCTGGTAACACCACCAGATGGAGCCTTGTATTGTTTACTACTGTCACAACCCTAGGCAGCAGTCACTAGGACTACTGGTAGTTCATATTGGCAAGCAGAGAGCATTGGAGGGATTTAGCTAGCAATGGGCACAATGACAAAGACTTCTGTGATGCCTAATGACCTCCAGCTGGGACAGGCTCCAGTCTCCCATGACCTCTACTACATAAACCAAGTATAGCTAATTGATAGATGAAAAACTTGAAGTATTTCAACATTTGTGCTGCTATTAGGGATGTCTCGATCAAGTTTTTCACCATTGATCTGGTCCAACTGCAGAGCTAATCTTACATCATTTTCCTAAATAATACACACTTCAAGTATTGTAGATTAGCTTTGGTGTACCTGGTTGTGCCACCAGGTAGAGCCTCTTACTGTTTAATACTGTAGCTATCAGAGGAAATATCACTTAGACTATGAGCAGTTCATGTTGCCAAGCAGAGAGCATTGTGGGAGTTTAGCTAGCAACCGGCACCATGACAAAGACTTCTGTGATGCTTAATGACCTCCGACCAGAGCCTAAAACAAGACTGGACTGACCTGGACAATGCTCTTAAATCTCAGTGGCTTTTATCATATGTTTAGGGTCTAAAACAGTCCTATCAGCACTGGACAAATTATTCAATTTGTGTCATTGATTAGTCAGTATTGACTGATATTGTTTCATTTATTAGGAAAACTATCCAGAAATGGAATCCCTAGTGCCCTCCCTTTGCTACACTTGTGTAACAATGGATGTAAACAAAGGATTAGACTTGGATTTGTGCTGGTATTGATCAGTTTAGAAGACCTTGATCAGGGACATCTAAGCTGCTGCTGTGTTTCATTTTATTGCACTGTCTATTTTATCGAGACATAAACAAAATGTCAACACTATAAGATTTATGAAGGTAGAAGTTTCATTATTCTTACCCATGTGGGTCAAATAAAGTGTCCAGCCTGTATTTTATGTGCATTCTGCTCTGAGACATTTTGCCATTTGGGGATAATAAAGTTAAAGTCTCCAGAATGTCAAAGTCATATTTTGTGTCAGTGACAAACATCACGAGTGACAAAAACACAAAAATAAAGCGGGTTAAAAGTCTGCCTGAGACGCCTGAGTATCATTTTTTTGAAAATGTGAGCTTTTCTGTGCAGCTCTAATCACAGACTCCGTGGGCACATTGTGACATTCCTCTGATATGTACTAGTTTGCGTCGTCATTGTGCGATTTCAAAAGGAGCTTAGCGGCTTTAAATACTTTGTGTTTTTTGAGGTGAAGTTGCACGTTTCTTGCCTCAGTCTGAAAATGACATCTGTCTCTTTTTATTTGTGAAATTACATCCATTTTGCCATCTAACTTTATCCGTCTGGTGACAGCGCAAAGCATAAAATGCAAGAATTTTGATGGTGGAAAATAAAATACCAGTTGTTGTTTGCTATTTTCCTGCATCTGCTCTTGTTCCTGTTTTGGCCTTTTTGTCTGTAATTACATGTCCCCGTATCAAATATAAAAATGCCATCCTTTAAATAGTGTATCATGCGTTTCTATCTCAATCTGTGCTGTTGTTGAGGTGTTTCTAAATTTGCATTCTCCTTTTGAAAACAGTCAGAACAACAGAAAACAAATTGATGTAAAATTCATTATTCAGATGGGGACTGTGCTTCCAGTCGTTCTCCATAATTCAGCTACATGATATCAACACGCCAGCACTCAACTATTTATGATTTATTTAATGATTTACAGTGAAACACTTTGAATCTGTGGTTGTGAAGCTTCACCAGCCGGGCAGAGCAGAAGAATTTATTTCTGACATCCAACCTCCTGTTGTGTTCTCATGGTGATGTTTGTTTGAGATTTGAAGACATTTATGAGGTTTCTTTTGTCAAGTTTCACTTTACTAAATCGCAAAAACACACTACACTGTAGAAAATTACATTTTTAAACAGTTTTATTCTGCATTCTTTTTTAACTGTTCACTGTTTTGTGACAGATTTTTCCTGTTTTGTTCAATTTTATATTATTATTAGTAGAATCATAGAAAAAAAATGTCTTTTATAACATTTGGCTGTAGAAATGATACGTTCTACTGTATTTGAGTTTAGCTGTAGTACCTGTTTTTTCCATTAGGTGGATCCTATCGCTGCTGGATACCATAGCAACCAGAGTAAACGTCACTCTGACTACTGGCAGTTTCATGTTGGTAAGCAGCACTGCAGTAGTTTAGCTAGCAGCGAGCACCATGACAAAGACTTCTGCAACACTTAATAACCTCTGACTAGAGCCTAAGGGTTTAAAACAAGACTGAATCGTCCAGGACAGTATTAGAGTGTTGTGCTAAACAATTTTGCCTCTTTTGTGTTCATTTTCTTTGTTGTTCATGCCTTATGTGAAGCTAAACTGCAGCTAATTCAGAAACGACTGCATTCAATGACGACGAGGCTTCATGTGACCTCCGTCGTGTTCCAGCTCCACATTTCCTGCTTTCCATCCTTTTTGTTGTTTAACTCAGACAACTAGAGTCACGTCTCATGAAGTGGAGCTGCTGTTTGTTCACCAAAACCCCCCTTCTTTTTTTTTCTTCTTCTTCTTAAACGGCCTCTGCAGAGCCAGAAACTCTTCCCTTTTCCACAATCTCACATTCTCATCCCTGCATCGGAGTTTGTTAAAAGGGTTTTTTTGGCGACGCGTGATGAGCCCGGGGATTATTGTCGTAGCCAACCCCGATATTATAGAATTACAGTCAGACAGAGCGACTCCTGGTGCTGCGGACTATTACCCTGCGGCCTGGATCTCAGTGGAAAAGCTGCATTAGAGACCAAACCTCAGTCTATCAGATGCTGAAAAACGGGGAAGTGTTGGCAGATAATGTGTCAATACGAAGCGGAGGGATCCCAGCGGGGCTCAGAGGGGGTCCGAGTGCACTTTATTAGAAAGTTCCTCTCCAAGAAGCAGCGTTTCTGTCTTAAAGCTGCTCTTTTTGACTGTTTCTCGTCTTCCGCTGGACTCTGGAGCAGCCTTTGATGTTGAAAGCATATTTTCAGTTCTTCTTCAAAGAGTTTCTCAAACTACAGGAGCTCTCACAGTAAAAACCACATTTCCATATTAGACTTCTGAGGCCAAAACCTACAAGAGCCGGTTGGCTTTCTTCACTCTCAGATGGTTAGAGCAGGTTATAGCGCCCCCCGGTGGCTGCTTCAGGCTCTGCGCTCCAACACTGGCAGTCAGCTGCTTCCATCTAGAGGTTAAACTTGTTTAATACATAAAAATTCACAGATTTACAGAAGAAATGAGGGAAAAAAGGCATCTGAAGAGGGCAGTGTGGCTCCACTAGTGAGCTAAACTGAAGGACTCTTGATTGAATTGATTCCATTTTTTGTGTCAATAAAAAGTAAAAAACATTTGGCTTGTTGAACATTATTTTAATGATTTATTTTAAAAGAGTGCTGATATGTCGCTATTTTTATGATCCCTTTTGTTTCTCTCTGTTTTATAGCCTGATTGTTTTATTAATGTTCTGTTTTATGGTCTCCAGCTGCTTTTATGGTCTTTAATGGTTTTTCTCTCTTTTTCTTATTGATGTTGTCGTTTTTAATATATTTGTGTCTGGTAAACACTTTGTAACCTCTTTTTAAAAGTTCAATATGAAGAAATTTGATTTTATTATTTGTTATTTAATTTTGTTTATTATTATTATCATCATCTATAGCAATAATAATAATAATAATAATAATAATAATAATAATAATAATAATAATAATAATAATAATAATAATAATAATAATTATTATTATTATTATTATTATTATTATTATTATTATTATTATTATTATTATTATTATTATTATTATTATTATTATTATTATTATTATTATTATAGTAATAATAATAATAATGCTGTGGTATTAAATATTAACTCATGTTATAATTATTATAATGTTAAATAAAACTGTAAGTTGTGCATATCACCAAACACCATATTTAAAAAATGAGTATGAAAAATTATGATAGATGTTATTAATTTTTAAATTATATTTGTTTCTATTAAACACTTTATAACTGCAATACAAATGAAGTTTTTTCTTCTTCTTCTTCTTCTTACCAAAATGATTAAATAAATAAATGAACCTAAAAAATCAAAAGATTTTTTTTAAACATAGACATCATTTTATTCAAAAAATATTATTATTTTTTATGTTATTTTTTATGTTCATATTCAATTCTCATAATTATTTTATTTAATGTTTTGGCAAAATGAAGAAATCTTTTAGTCACTGAAAATGACAGAAGGCTATAATGACAAGATGCACAGCAAATGTCTGAATTTCCTCCAGACGCTTTAATTAGCCGTGAAAAAAAAAAAGACTCTTCAAAGAGGCTGATTTGTTGTTTCAGGCCTCAGGATACAACGTCAGGATTTCACTGGAAGCTTTCTGACAGTTCTCAGTTTTAATGGATGGATTTAATTGCAGCCTTTAGGGAGAAACTTCCTTTAAAGGAGCCAACGATCAGATTCAGTTTGATATGTGAAAATAAAAAATATATAAACATTTGGTTGATTCAGGTGGACTTTATTCAGATATTAACAGCTGAATCAGAGCAGAAATAAAAGTGAAAAATGCTGTTTATTGAGATGAATGAAAAATATCTGACATGTTGGATCATTTTACACAAAATCTGTCAGGTTTGTGTCTGTGAGCGTGTTGGGAGAAAAGTCTGTTTCTATAAAATAAATAAATATAAAGATATATCTATTTTTATTTTTCATTTATTATTTTAAATTGTATTTAAATATACATAATTTATAATTTTTTCATTGTTTGTTTAGTATTTTTGGCACACTAATAAACATAAAGATATCTACTTCAGTTTTTTCATTTATTATTTTATATTTTATTTAAATATACATGATATATAACTTTTTTAATTTATTATTTTGAATCTAAATAATAAATATTAAAAATAAAAAGATTTATTTAATTTTCTTCTTTTAACTTATCATTTGACATTTTATTTAAATACATATATGTAATATATATAATATTTTCATTACTTTTAATCTTAAATAATATTAATAAGGCATATAAAAAATATCACTCTCAGATTTCACAGAGACCATTTTAAAGATCTGTAGTTTATGATATTCAAGAAGAAAAAAGATTCAAGCAAATCAAAGTCACAGAAAGTTAAACAAACTAAATAAACTTCAGGGTTTTGAAAAATTTCAGTTTATTAAACTGAAGCAATATTATAGCATTTACAAGCAGCAGCTGAAATAATGAACCAAGTTTTAACTATCTACATGTTTTAATGCTGTAGATGAAACTTCTGTCTCCCCCTTCTGGCAGTAATAAAAATTACACAAACACTGATTGGTAAGATTGCAGTGTTTGCTTTGAAGTTTTGAGTTTCTTTTTTCTTTATCATTTCATTATTCCTAGTTGGTTTAAAACTGATCTCTACCAGTGCAGCAGCACAGAAATGTCTTAAAGCAGATTTAAAACTCTGGTTTATTGTAAAATCCTGATGCGCCTAAAAAGCATCTGTAGGATTTAATGGATGTTTATTTCTATGTAAAAGTACCTGTAGTGCAGCTTAAATGATGTTTTATCAGTGAGGTGAATCTAGTGCCTCAGAAACATGATAGAAAAAGCTTATATGCACCAGTTTCAAAAGCAAATCACTTCTAAACATAAAGGTTTTCTCACTTATATGATAATCTTTTTATTTATTTTTGCAGGCTGAAATTAATTGCAAATTACACTATTGTTTTCTCTGCAAAAATAGTGTTTTTAATGTATTCAAAAAAGCTGTTTTTAATATTTATGTGTAGATTAGAAACTTCAGGAAAGGTCTAGTAATGTGGAAAGTGTTCAAACCTTAACCTTTGTGTCATCCTGCAGGCCAAAACTGACCTGGTTTAAAGTTTGAAAATGTGGAAAAAAATATATATTTCCACAGTGAAACTTCTTATAATTTATTTGTGGATCCCCCCTGACAAATTCACAAAAATAAGAATTTCTTTCTTTTTTCTTCTACTTCTCTCAGTGGCAAAAGCGGATCACTGATATTGCATTTCAACTATTTTTAAAATGTTTTTTCCCCCAAAACCACTCTGTCGTGTCCAAAATACACAAAAGTCACCACCTGGATTTAACTAAGCAAACAAGTAAGATCCTTCCATTGGATAATTACTGCAGAGATGAATCTGTTTCAGCTGCAGCAACTTATTTAACTCTAGCTGATGCAGTGAGGAGCTTCTCAGTTCTGAAACAACCATGTTGGAAGACAGATCCTGTGGTCATGGAAAGGATGTCAATCTGTCTCAGAAGAGTCAAATTATTGGTCTGCATCAAACAAGAACAACTAAGGAGATGAAACTATTAAAATCATGTTTAGAACCATCATTATCAAAACCTGAAGGATAGTGGAGAACCATCATCTTAGAGGAACAAACTCCAAATGATGATCGTAGGAAACCAACAATAGAACTCATGGCTATGATTAATAGTGAAAGTAAGAACATTTCCACACAGAATGCAAAGGAAACTCAAAGGATTGGGACTAAACAGCTGTATAGCTCTAACAAAACCACTGATCATTGAGGATAATTAGAAAAAAAGACTTCAGTTTGCTACGGAGCATAAAGATTGGACTCTGGATCAATGGAAGAAGGTCATGTGGTCTGGTGAGTCCAGATTTACCCTGTTCCAGAGTGATGGGGGCAGTCGTTTAGGTTTGGTTTTGGTCCAGACTTTGTGCTGGTTTCTGACTGTATTCTGATTGGTTCTGAACATTTTTTGGACTGGTTTAGGTTTGATTCTGGTCATGGTTTTAGACCTTTTTAGGACCGGTTTTACAACGTCTTCGGCTTTTTTAGGAGTAGTTTAGGTTTGATTCTGGTCCTGGTTTAAGACTTTTGCCGCGATTCCACAAGCACCTACTCGGCGCGGTGCGGCTCGGCTCGTCTTTGTTTGCGAGCGTTTCCATATGGATTAGTGCATGTTATCAGACACGATTTTCCGCACCTTCTCGGCTGAGGTTCCAAGCGAGATGAAGTGAGCCGAGATGTGACGTCTACATAGTGCAGGCCACTGATTGGACAGGAGTGCAGGCCACTGATTGGACAGGGAGTGACGACACACGAGAGCGACTCCAGCACGAAAACAAAACTGGCATTTAAAAAAAACTAAACAGCGACGGTGTGCATTGCTCTTCACGGACCTCTCTGTTCTTCATAATTTTAATATGACAGCCAGACCTGTACTGTGGGTGGATGAAGAGGTCGAGACTTTTCTGTCTTTGGTGGTGGACCAAAGAATACAGAGAGAGCTGGACGGAGAAAGTTTATCAGGAGGTCTCTGAGCGGATGGCCGCTCACATATACAGTAGACTGTATATAAAGAGGACAGAAGCAGTGTAGGGAGAAGCTGAAAAAGCTCAAAAATGACTATTGGTTCACCAAGGACCACAACGGCCGGCGTGGGTCAACCAGGAGGTGTTGGAAGAGGTTTAATGGAAGCTATTTACTGGCACCGCACCAGCGAGCAACAGGAGGGAGACTCAGCCGCTGCATTGTTGGAGATGTTCAAGAATGGTGAGTGTTTTGTGACTTCAAGAAACTTTTACACCATTTATCCCATTGGTGGCAAGCTTCTTTTAAGCAAACAAGTATATTTAGAAAGTAACGTTGTTGTCTCCTGTAGCAGACAATAAGCTAGCTAGTTAGCCATCAGCGCTAACTCCGTGCTCCGCTTGTATTTCGTGCTGCTGATTCTAACGTTTAGCTCTCAGAAGCTAATACATCAGTCAACATGACGAACTAAGCTAGTGGTCTTAAAGGTTTATTTTTTTCACCAGTTCCAATGTCGTATTTTTCGTGTACTTAGGGTGAGTGTTTATTTGTGTTCAAGAGTCCCTTTCCATGTACGAAGCCTGCTCCACCTCCGTCATGGAGCCCCCAGCTCCCCTGCCTCCTCTCCACCACCAGCAGCGGCTCCTCTCCAGCACCAGCTTCAGGACCAGCACCAGCTTCAGGACCAGTACCAGCTCGGACACCGACCCTGTCAACATCAACCTCCAGCACGTAACAGCAACGTCTTATCACTGGTAAGACACGGTAAACAGAGACCATGGTTGATTTTCGCATCATTATTATTATTACTACAGGTGTAAATGCCTGCAAGCATGATCAGAACAGTGAGAGCAGCGACCAAGAATTCAGGCAGGTGTAAATGCAAACTGTGCGGACTGGTTTCAGATTGTCTTAGTCATGTCTTGGACTTTTTTTTAACCCCAAGAACACCAAACCTACCACCAAGGATGGTGGTGGCAGTATCACGCTCTGTGGAACTGGAGCTTTACGCAAAGTAAATGGAATAATGAAGAAGGAGCATTACCTCCACATTCTTCAGGAAAACCTAAAGCCATCAGCAGAAGGTTGATCTTGGACACAGATGGATTTTCCAACCAGACAATGAACCCAAACACACATCAGACGTGGTAAAGAAATGGTTCAATCAGGCTAGAATGAAGGTTTTAGATTGGTCTGCCCAAAGTCCTGATTTAAACCCATCAAGAATCTGAAGAACCCAGGCAGAAAGACAACAATTTTGTTGTCTTTCTGCCTCAGACTTGAGTCAGATAAATTGATAGTATAATGATACTTCCACCTCCATGTCTGATGGTAGGTATAGTGTCCAGAGGAGTCGAAGATAAACCAGCAGATTGGTGCATCAAGGTAAGAAGAGAGGCAGATGAAGTGATGCCCTCATCATGGCTAGTGCCTACCAACCTGTGGGGGTTAGAGTTATGATCTGGGGTTGGTCAGGTTCAGCAACGTTATGTTCCCAAAGAATGAGGTCAGCGACTACCTGAATATACTGAATGACCAGGTCTTTCCATCAGTGGAGTTTATCTTCCCTGACTGCATGGATATGTTCCAAGATGACGATGCCAGGATTCATGGAGCTCACATTGAGAATGAGTGGGTCAGGGAGCATGAGATGGATTGTCCTCCACAGAGTTCAGACCTTAACACTGAGAATCTTTGGGATGTTCTGGAGAAGACTTTCTGACTCTCCCATCATCAGTATAAGATCTTGGTAGAAAATTAATGCAACTCTGGACAGATATAAATGCTGTGACATTGCAGAAGATTATTGAAACAGTGAATGTGTTTCCTACTAAAGGTGGTGCAATGAAATATTCGTGTGCGTTTTTTTTTTTGGCTGGGCAGTGTATGAATACGTCTTTGATATTTTTGCCTGTTTTGCCAAATCCAGCCCATATTTTTCACTATGGAGTGGCTGAGTTGCATTAAGGAACTTTTGGCGCCCTGCAGAGAAGTTTTAGATGCTCTGGCTCTAATTTTGTGCAATTCAATGGCATACTAACAGCACATCACTTTTAAGGTCATTTTTGTAGCATTTTTACTCATTTGGAGCTTTTTGTGCATTTATTTTGTTGATATCAGACTGTTTAGTGACATTTTAAGGAATAATTTTGAACTTGCTGCTTTGAGGAATTTTTGGTGCGCTGCAAAGTCATTAGTGACTTAAGAAGGAAAGTCAGCAGCAACAAACACATTTATTTTGCTCTACAGGTGTAATTTTGACACTAATAATATCATAGAATTTAAATTGCATGTTGAATATTGAATAATAGTGACTGAGAGGACAAAACGAACAATCTTTGATTATAGTATTTTGAAGTTCTGTCAGATGTGACGTTGTGGGGTGTGATATCATATTAGCATTACACCACTGTTAAGGTCATTTTGTGCCATTTTTAATAATTTTGGGCTTTTTCTGCATTTATTTCATTGATATCAGGCTGCTTTGTGTAATATTTTAATTGTTGCCTTGGGCCCTGTGCTTTATATGATTATCAAAATAGTTTTATATCAACTGTTTTCCTGCTTTGAGGAACTTTTGGCACCTTGCATAGAAATTTAGTGACTCTCTGGCTGTAATATTGTGCAGTGTGATATCATATTAAGAGCATGCCGCTCTAGAGGTCAGTTTTGTGCCATTTTTTACTAATTTTGAGCTTTTTCTGCATTTATTTTGTTAATATAAGGCTCTTTAGTGACATTTTTAGTATGACTTTGAGCACTGTGCTTTAAAATGATCAAAATACCAAAGTTTGTCCTGCTTTGAGGAATTTTTAGCACCTTGCAATACAGTTTAAGCAACTGCAGAAGGAAAATCAGCAGCACCAAGTATATTTATTTTGCTCCCTAGATGTAATTTTGTGCAGTCTAATAGTGTATCATTAGCAAACCACCTATACACACATTTTGTGGACGTTTGAATACATTTTGAGCTTTTTGTGCATTTTTTAAATATATTTTAGTGATAATTTTGAGCTTTATGCTTTAAAATTAGCAAAATACCGAGGTTTGTCCTGCTTAAAGATTTTTTTTAAATAAAACTTTTAAGGAAAACTTTTAAGGAATTATTGGAATTTTCAGAAGTTTTCGCAAATTTTCAGAAATTTGGGGGATTTTTATTTTTATTTTTTTTTTGCTGAATTTTTGTATTTTTATCAAACAAGGTAACAATATTTTTTGGGTGCCCGTAAATGAAGACAACATGAGGGTTAACTGGAGGAACCACTGAGGATCCACCGACTCTCTCTGCTGGCTGAGGTGCATCCAAACCACTCCCCCTGTGCGTCTTTACGCGCCTCTATTGGCTGCCGGGTCTGCAGCGCTGCCCGGACGCGTCTCCTGTCAACACTTTAAACTATTAAAACTCTCCGAACTGCTCCATCCTCCCGCACACTTGTTGCTGCCGCCGCTCCCTGCGCTCCGGAGGACACCTGAGAACCGCTTCACCTTCTCCTGCGGGATTTCTGCGGGGAGTGATGAACTCCATCGACCCTCAGTCCCATCACCACCAGCAGCACCAGCACCACCACACCTCCCCGACCGTCGGCTCGCTCCCACCCAAAGGCGCCCAGGAGGCCCCGGACATGGCCGCCGTCTACTGCGACAACTTCGGTAGCATGTACCACCAGCAGAGCTTCCAGGGCGCGCAGAGACCCGCCGGCTACGGCCTCGGCGATTACGCGTCGTCTCCGAACCCGTACCTGTGGCTCAACGGACCGGGCGTCAACTCGTCCGCGTCCTACCTGCACGGGAACAACCCGGCATCCTTCATCCCGCCCTCCTACGGCTCCCAGCGGCAGTTCCTGGCCAACTCACCTGGCTTCGGAGGGCCGGACCTGGGCTGGCTGTCCATCGCCAGCCAGGAGGAGCTGCTGAAGCTGGTGCGTCCTCCCTACTCGTACTCGGCGCTCATCGCCATGGCCATCCAGAACGCGCACGAGAAGAAGCTGACCCTGAGTCAGATCTACCAGTACGTGGCGGACAACTTCCCCTTTTACAAGAAGAGCAAAGCCGGCTGGCAGAACTCCATCCGGCACAACTTGTCCCTGAACGACTGCTTCAAGAAGGTGCCGAGGGACGAGGACGACCCAGGTACCTGAACGCACCACAGACACCTTAGAGCAGCCTGTAAAAGTCAAATGTGGCGTTTATTTCGGCAGTTTTTGCTTTTATTTCCTGCCTGTAAAGAGTCTTTGAGTGCCCAGAAAAGCGCGATACAAATAAAATGTATTTTTTAAATTATTTTTATTATTTTTAGGTGCAGGTAACTCACCTGGAAATTAACTAAACTGACGCTTTAACTCAAAATACAGAATTAAAACTATACACTATGCTGATTTTAAATGGTTTACCTGCTTAATTTTATTACTTTATTATAGTTTCCATAATCAGTTCAATGTATGACTCTCAAAAACTAATGACAATCTTTAAATTAGTTTTTTTGAGCTTAAATTAATTGCAAATTATAATATTTTTTTTCTTGACAAAATAGTGCGTTTATTGTACTGGAACGTGACTTAAAGGCAGTTTTTAATACTTCAGTTTAGGTTAGAAAGCTCAGGAAAAGTGAGAGTAATGTGGGAAATGCTCAGATATCGAGGAGAAATTCTGAATTTTTTTTTTTTGTTTGTTTTTGCATTTTGGGATTTTTTTCTTGTGTTTAAAGTTTGAGGTAGTCATTTGATGTGACTGATTTCTGCAAATTAGTTTCAAACGTTTTGATTTATGGTCACATTCCGACAGTAAAAAAAGTGAAAAACGGGTCAAATTGCAGCAGTTTTATTTGAAAAATGCAGCTTTTGCTAATTTTAGTATCACCTTATCTGCTTCAGGTAAAGTTTTATTTAACAAAAAATACATATTTCAGTTGCAATATGCTGCTTAATTTTTAATTCCGGGTAAAGAAAATTACTGGAGCCAAACTGTGTCCTCCCTTGTTTAAGTTATCTTATTCTGAATTACTGTTTGATTTATGGTCGTATTCTGACCGGAAAAAGCTCTAAAAGAGTAAAGTTGCACCAGTTGAAGAAAGAAATTAAGAGTTTTATTAGAAAACTACATTCTATACATTTTAGTGTCATCATATTTACTGCAGATGAAGTTTTATTTAATAGAAATTGACATAATTCAGTTGTAATATGTGCCTTAATTTTGGTTACAGGTAAAGCAAATCACAGAACCCAAACTGTGTCCTCCTTTGTATAATTAATTATACTTTGACCTACTACTTAATTTGTGGTCGTATTCTGTCAGGAAAAAAGCTCAAAAAGAGTAGAAATGCACGAGTACAAGAGAGAAATTTGAAAAATGCAACCAAACCTAACTCAAATGAAGTTTTATTTAATGGAAATTGACATAATTCAGTTGTAAAATGTGCTTATTTTTTAATTCCAGGTAAAGGAAATTACTGGAAGCTGGACCCAAACTGTGTTTAATTATAATAAAAATCGTACCTTGAGCTACTGTTCAATTTGTGGTCATATTTTGACAAGAAAAGGCTTAAAAAAGGGGTAAAATTGTACGATTAGAAGGAAGAAATTAAGATTTTTATTTGAAAAATGCAACCAACTTTGCTTCAAATGAAGTTTAATTTCATGGAAATTGACATAATTCAGCTGTAAAATGTGTTTATTTTTTAATTCCTGGTAAAAGAAATTACTGGAAGCTGGAGCCAAACTGTGTGTCACCAGATTAATTAATCTTTCTTTGAATTGCTATTTGATTTATGGTCTTATTCTGAAAGGCAAAAGCTCAAAAAGAGTAAAAATTCAGCTGTAAAATGTGTGTGTTTTTTACTTCCAGGTAAAGGAAACTACTGGACGTTGGACCCAAACTGTGAAAAGATGTTCGACAACGGGAATTTCCGCCGGAAAAGGAAAAGACGTTCAGATCCGAGCAGCGCCGGAGGAGCATCGGCGGCGGCGTCAGGGGCCGCTAAGGTGGAGGACGGGCGGCCGCCGGGGGCCCTGAAGCCGTCCAACAGCCCCCAGCTGCTGGGCCCCTCCTCCCCGGACATGGAGGCCATGACCGACAACCACAAAAGCTCGTCGTCGCCGCCCGGACTGCCTTCGTCCGCTCCGTGTTTCAACAACTTTTACAGCAACATGTCGCCGCTGGGCTCGGGGGCCCCCGGCCGGCAGGGGGCCCTCGGCCTGGTGAACGAGCTGTCGAACAGGAACATAACGGCCCTGAGCCCCTACCACCCCAGCCACGGCGGCGGCGGCCAGGACTCGGGGCCGGCGGAGCACGGCGACGGCCTGCATTTCAACCGTGGAGTCTACTACAACACGTTCGGAGGCGGCCAGAGCGGACAGTTCAACAGCCACTTCTACAACAGCTTCAGCGTCAACAGCCTCATCTACCCGAGGGAAGGGACCGAGCTATAGGGGCCGGCCGGCTCCTGGGACTCCGTTTTTGCTCTGTGAAAACAAAATATACGTGATTTTATTGCTCCTTCACTCACCAAGAAACCAGAAAGATGATAAAACATCAAGTATTTTCCACAATTTGCATTCAAATTGTGGAAAAAACACCCAGAGCATCACAAAAACAAGAAGTTATCTTGTGTTTTTTTTAAACTATGTCCTTCTTTCAGAGGTAAAAATGCATCATTGATCTTAAATTTTTAACAATTTTTCCACTCTGTCATGTGTAAAATCTAAATATGCATTTAGGATTTTTGCCAGTTTTGCCAAATACAGCCAGTAACAAAATGTACATGCTCTTATTACAGCAGAGAGGTTAAAAACACCTCATTTACTCAAAAAACACACCAGAGAGATGAGAAAACATCGTATATTTTCCACAATTTGCATTCAAATTGTGGAAAAAACACCCAGAAAATCATAAAAATAAGCTCTTATCTTGTATTTTCTTTTAACTGTTTACTTCTTTCAGAGGTAAAAGTGCATCACCGGTCTGATATTTTAACTCTTTTCCACTCTGTGATGTGTAAAATCTAAATATGCATTCAGGATTTTTGCGAGTTTTGCCAAACGGTACCAGTAACAAAATATAGATGCTTTTATTGCAGCGGAGAGGTCAAAAACACTTCCTTCACTCACCAACAAACCAGAAAGATTGGAACACATCAAATATTTTTCACAATTTGAATACAAATTGTGAAAAATGATAGATGCAAGTTTAAAATGCTTCCTTCACTCACCAAAACACCAGAAAAACTAGAACACATCAAGAAAAAACACAGAGAAAGTCACAAAAACAAGCAGCCGGTTTTGCCAAAGTCCAACGCATGACAAAATATCCATGCTTTTATTACAGAAGAGAGATCCAATATGCCTACTATACTCACCAACAAACCAAAAAGATTAGAAAAAAATGAATATTTTAAACAGTTTCCATTTAAATTATGCAAAAAAACACCCAAAAAGTCACAAAAATCAGCACTTATCTTGTGTTTATTTAACTGTATCCTTCTGTCAGAGGCAAAAGTGCATCACTGATCTATCATTTAAACTATTTTTCCACTCCGTCACGTGCAAAATATATATATGCATTTAGGATTTTTGCCAGTTTTGCCAAATACAACCAGTAACAAAATGTATATGCAGGTTAAAAACACCTCGGTCATTGCCAACAAACCAGAAACACTAGAAAACAACAAATGTTTTCCACAGTTTGCATTCAAATTGTGCAAAAAAACACCCAAAACTCACAAAAACAAGCACTTCTCTTTATTTTTGTTCATTGAAATTCTGCTCTAAATGGAAAAAGTGTATCACTGATCTATTATATTTGAACTATTTTTCCACTCTGTCACATGCAAAATATAAATATGCATGTAATATTTTTACCTGTTCTGCCACATATGTGCTTTCATTACAGCAGAGAGGTTAACAATACCTCCTTTACTCAAATAAACAAAGAGGAAAGATGAGAAAACAAGTATTTTTGTATAATTTGCTTTCTAATTGTGGAAGAAAACACCCAGAACATCAAAAAAATAAGCACTTATCTTCATTTTTTAAACTAAATCCTGCTCTCAGTATCAAAACTGCATCGATCTTAAATTTAAAACTATTTTTCCACTCTGTCACGTGCAAAATATACATATATTTTGATATTTTTGCCAAATACATGCTTTTATTGCAGCGGAGAGGTCAAAAACACCCTTTTCTCTCACCAACACACCAGAGAGAATAAAAATCTGCAAGAATTTGGCACAATTTGCGTTCAAATTGTGGAAAGAAAACACCCAGAATGTCACAAAAACAAGCACGTATTTTATTTTTTTAACTAAATCCTGCTGTCAGAGGTAAAAGTGTTATATATGAACTATTTTTCCACTCTGTCATGTCCATAATGTAAACATATATTTGATATTTTTGTCTTTTTTTTGCCAAATCCAACCTGTATTGTTCCTTTGTGGAGCTTCATCATCAACAAAACTCTGCCAAAGTTGCCTTTTTATTTTCTCCAGACCGCCATTACCTCATAACTAAATGAGAATGAAAGTCGCCCTCTTCTGAAGGGTTTCTACCTTTTTTTCTAGCTTCAAAAAAATGCAGTAAGAATTGGTTTAATTGACCACAAACAGGGCTCGACTTCTTTTTTTTATATCCTCCACGTCGACTGAAACACTACAGCTCGTGTAAATACCTGTGGACTCAATAGAAACGTGTATTTTTGTAAATTATAAGAAGATAGTTTGTGACTATTTATGCTATTTATGCTAATAGGCTTTTTTTTTTTTACTACTGTTGTCCGAACTTAGTTTGATTTAAAGCAGAAGTTAAATATTAGCTGACGAATTGCACCGAAAACAGTATCACAAGAACCCAGATGTCATAAATATAAATTTATATTTACATATATATATTAAATGTTCTATTCTTTATCATGGTTTCTCTCAGGGTTCAGTGTGACAATCATTGAACGGCTTTTGTATCTACTTTTGTCTTTTTTTTTTTATCTTTATACACACAGCTTCCAGCCAGTTGCAACTGTGATCATAAATAAATATTATGTGGTCTCTATTCTATTGTCCTGCATCCTTTCAAATTAAGGCACCAAGTGTAAAAATCCTCTGTTTCAGTGGATATTTTGAGTTTTCTGCTGCTCAGAAATTAATTTTTTTTAGTGTTTCTTCCAGTTTTTGCCAACAGTTTCTGTACATTTGTGTATAAAAGTGGCTCAGAATGTTACAAATGTGGATAATAGAGTTAAAATTAAGAATGCATTCTTTCAAAATAAGGCACAAAATATAAAAATCCTCCGTTTCAGTGCAAATGTTTAGTTTCTGCTGATCAGAAATTCACTTTTTTTTAGTGCTTTTGCCAAGTTTTTTGCCAACAGATTCTGCACATTGGTTGTATAAAAAGTCCCTCCAAATGTTACAAACTGGGGCAGCAGAGTTTCAGTGGATATTTTGAGTTTCCTGTTGCTCACTAATTCAGTATTTTGTGCTTTTTCTATTTTTTTCCAACAAATTCTGCACATTTGTGTAAAAAAAAAAAAATCACTCAAAATGTTATAAAACTGGACAGTAGAGTTAAAGTCAAGAATGCATCCTTTCAAAATAAGGCACCAAGCAGAAAGTTCCTCTATTTCAGTGGATAATTTGAGATTCCTGCAGCTCAGAAATTCTTTTTTTTTTTTGTTCTTTTTCCATTTTTATCCAGCAAATTTTGCAAATCTGTGTATAAAAGTGGCTCAAAATGTTACAAATCTGAATAATGGAGTTAAAATTAGGAATGCATCCTTTCAAAATAAGGTGCAAAGTGTGAAAATCCTCAGTTTCTGTGGATATTGTTGGTTTTCTGCTGCTCACAAATTCATTTTTTTTTAGTGCTTTTTCCATTTTTTTCAATATATTTTGCACATTTGTGCTAAAAACGTGTCTCAAAATGTTGCGAATCTGGACAGTAGAATTAAAATTAGGAATGCATCCTTTCAAAATAAGGCACCAAATGTAAAAATCCTACATTTCAGTGGATATTTTTAGATTTTTCCTGTTCACAAATTCATTTTTCTTAAAATATTTGAGGCTTTAACATGTTATTTCTGGCTACCTCTAAAGTACTTACTCCTTTTTTTTTTTTTTTTTTTTTTTTAACAAATTCTGCACATTTGTATAAAAAAGTGTCTCAAAATGTTATAAATCTGGACAGTAGAGTTAAAATTCAAGAGGTTTCCAGGATAAGACTTAACTTGACATCTGTAAATCCTCAGTTTGTTCTCCTGTTAATCAGATATCTGCCTGATCCCAGTTTAATTTCTGAGTGAAGAGATTTAAGATCAAGTTCACGTCCAACTAAAACAGAGTTAATCTGCTGTCAGATCAGTGATTAGCGATTGAAGAATGATGTTGCTCTCAGGAGACGATTTTGTTGCTCAGAAACACGTGAGGATTCGTTTATATGTTGATTTATGTCGCTAGAAAACTGGGAAATGCCCACTTTTACTGGTAGATTCCCAAAATGAACATCAGCCAACACTAAAAACAAAGCTCAGTGATGTAAGAAAATGAATTAAAATGACAGCAAAGGTCACAGCTTACAGGTCTACAATTCTCTTTGAGAAGGTATCAAGAAAAAAATAGAATTGGAGACAAATTTAGGCTTTTAATAAGTAAATTCCAGTGAATTGTTTGCAGAAAGGAGTTTAGATGAACTTGCAAAATGTGACTTTATCGACAGGAAATGCAAAAAGAATAACATTTCTAATAAGAATTGAATTATAAAAATGAGTTTAAAAGAAGGGAAACTTCTGTTCCTCCTTATAATTAAGATATCTGTTATGTAAACACTCTATTTTGTCATTAATAATAAAATTTATACCTTGAAAACTGGCAAAAGTTTGAAAACATTATACTTAGTTTTCATTCTTCTTGATGCAAACTGTTTAATTCTCATGTCATCTTTCTAAAACTTCTTCTTTTAATTGTAAACAAATTAGCATGGCAGCTAATTTCCTCCTGCATGTTCTGCAGAAAAGCTTTAGCAACAAAGTCAGGAAAGTTTGGGAATGACTATATCTTGTTCTAGGTGGTAAAAGTGCACCACTCATCTTATATTTAAACTATTTTCTCAATGTTTTTCCTAAAAAAACATTCTATAATGTTTAATTATAAACATGAATTTTGGGGTTTTGCCAGTTTTTGTCAATTCCAGCCCATGGAAGATAGTAAAAGCTGAAAATTTTCTCCTCAGTTTTGCATCTACTCTTCACTCTACATGATACAAACAGCTTCTTTCTCATTGTGTATTTTAAAAACTTTATCTTCTAAATGTTAGCATATTAGCATTGCAGCTAATTTCCTCCTGCATGTCCTGCAGAGCTGTGAGGTGGAGACGAGCCAAGAGAAGCTCTGGCAAAAACAGTAAAGTTTTCAAGTAAAGTTACAAAAACAAGCACTTATCTTGTATTTGTAACTATTTCTTTCTCTCAGTGGTCAAAGTGTGTCACTGATCTTATATTTTAACCATTTTTCCAATGTTTTTTACTCAAAAAATGTAATGCAATGTCCAAAATATAAACATGCACATGACATTTTTGTATGTTTTTGCCAAATCCAGCCCCTAGAAAATAGTAAAAGCTGAAAGCTTTCCCTTCAGTTTTGCATCTGCTCTCCATCCCACAAAGTTTTATTCTCATGTCATATTTCTAAAACTACTTCTTCTGATTGTAAACAAACTAGCATGGCAGCTAATTTCCTCCTGCATGTCCTGCAGCTTTTGACGGCGTGGAGACGAGCCAAGAGAAGATTTGGCAGAAAAAAAAAATTAAGAAAAGTTCTGGAGCGAAGCCAAACTCAAGACTTTAGCGGTTGACAGACGTCTTGATACAGAAGAAGTGAGAAACAATAGAGGCATTGTCCTCCGTCCTTCATGCCGATCCCCATGTATCAATTAGGGACTGTGAGGAGAGGTGAAGATATCCCCCTTCAGACCGGCGGGATTTAAGCATCTCTTTGTCTCCGCTCTCCGCCACTGTTTGGCCCAATGGAGAGGAGGCCATGTCGTTTTGTTCGCTGCATCCAGAAGCTCCCTCTGCAAATATTTGCCACCCATCGAGCGGATTAAGGCCCGATGATGTGATGACTTATTTATTTTTCACTGTTTGGAATTCACACCGTGCATGTGTTCAGGTGCTTAAGCTCTGAGTGGGGAAATTCATGATTCCAGTCAGCTGGGATTTGGTGTAACCCTCCTGTTGTCCTGCGGGTCAAAATTGAACTGTTTTAAACTTTGAAAATGTGGAAAAATATATATTTTCACAGTGAAACTTCTGATGTCCACATTTTAAACATTTTTGGGAAATCTTTGTACATTTTTTGGTTGAAAAAAAATGTTTTTTGTTAGTTTTTTTTTTTTTTTTAAATAATTTTAAGGGAAATTTTTCAGGAATTACTGGAATTTTCTTCCTGAAGGTTTTACAAATATTTAGAAATTTAGGGAATTTTTTTGCAGAATTTTTTGATTTTTTTTCAGACAAGGAAACAATATTTTTTGGTGCCTGTAAATGAGGACAACAGGAGGATTAAAAACTAATTGTAAGCTGATATTTAAAAAACCGTTTAAAGCAGCTGTGTTTTTGATATAAAAGTAAACTTTGCTGAAAATGTCATGCAATTACTTTGACTTGCTAATTAGAGCTAATATTTTTAGCTTTTGTTAGCCAAAGAGTCACACCAGTAGAAGCTAATTTGCAGAAGCACTGTGCTGGATAACACTCTGATCATCTTAAATTCATAAGATTACACATAAAATATATAAAATACAACTACAGAACTGCTACTGAAATGAGTGCAAACCCATAAAAACTGTGTAAAGCAGCTTTGAACTCACCTTGACCTGCTAATTAAAGCTAACGCATTTAGCTTTAATTAGCAGTCAAAGTTAATTTGCAGAAGCACTGCTCGCTCTTATCATCTGAAATTTATATAAATATGTATATTATATAAATATAGTATTATTATTGGTATTTATATAGTATATAAATTCCAGTTATCACGGATTTGTGTTTTTTTTTGGGCTTTCACTGTTCAAAAAATGAGCAGCTGATAAAAAAAAAGTTGAAACCAGCTTTTTTTTCTGTCTTTTACTATTTTATTCACCAGGAGGAGAAAACTGCTATCAAATGATAACAATGAAACTTTGCTGAAAGTGTCTCTATCCTTGTTTAAGACTCATATTATTGGAGCTAATTTGCAGAAACGCTGCTCAGAATGTCACTCTAATCATCTGAAATTAGTTCTCTTTAATCAAATTTGCTGCCCTCTTAAGTCACAATAACTTTTTCTTTACAAAATAGTGTTTTTATTGTCATCAAACATGATGTAAAAACAGTTTTTAACACTTCAGTGTAGTTTAGAAAGTAAAAATGAGCTCTTTGATATGATATTCTGACAGGAAAGAGCTGGGAAAAGGGTAATTTAGACATATTAGTGTCACCAAATAAATAATTAAGTTGTATTATGTTCCATCCTTTGACCTACTAATTAAATTAAATAGATTTAGCTTTTCTTAGCCAAAGGATCGTATTATTTGGAGCTAATTTGTTGAAATGCTGCTCAGAATATCACTCTAATCATCTGAAATTTTTTTTATTTGATCAAATTTGTTGCTTTCTAAAGCCACAGTAACTTTTTCTTTATAAAATAGTTTTTATTGCAGTCAAACATTACTTGAAATGTTGTTTTTAATACTTCAGTGCAGATTAGAAAGCTCAGAAAAGATGAGATTAGAATCCAATAATGTGGAAAATGCTCAAATTTTAAGAATAAATTGTAATATTTTTTGCATTTTAGGACTTTTTCTTATGTTGAAAGTACAAGATAGTCGTTTGCTATTGCAGATTTCTGATAATTAACTCTTTAAATTTTGATTTGTGGTCATATTCTGACAAAAAAAGGGTGAAATTGTACCAATAGAAGAAAGAAAGGAAGAGTTTGATTTGAAAAGTGTAATTTAAACATATTAGTGTCACCAAAAAATAACTAATTCAGTTGTAATATGTTCTACTACTGGACCCAAACTGTCTCACTTCTGTTTAATTAATCATCCTTTAATCTCCTAATTAAAGCCAATGAATTTAGCTTTCGGAGCCTCGTATTATTAGGAGCTAATTTGCAGAATAACATGTGAAAATCGAATTTGCTGCCCTCTGAAGCCTCGATAACTCCTGAGTGACAACCGCATGACCCAGATCCGACTGTAGATGTCAATCCAGAACTTTTCCACTCTGGCAAACCTCGCCGGTGCTGTCTGGTGTAAACCTCTCAATTAGAGAGGATCCACTGACCCGGGCTCTGTTTGATCACCTTCCTTTTGCACCCCGTCCTAATTTGGCATCCCAAGTTTTGGCATGTGAAAAGGCGGTATTGTTGCAGCGGCTGGGAAGCAGGGGACCGCCGGTGCTATTTCCATCCCCGTACTGTAGCCTGGTGCCCTAAAACGACCCCACAGTTGCCCTCCTCCCTCGGCCCGGATTGTTCCGGCCATAATGGACGGAGGAGAGGTGAGGCCTCGCTAATGAGAGACATCTTGGAGGGAGCACAGAAAGCAACTGTTTGGTCTTGTCAGCGTGTTTCACATGGAGGGTTCCAGGATCAGCTTCATCAAGGATCCCTGGCTGTGATGTTAAACCAGGACAGAGGAGGGATGTGGTGTCAGGACGGCTTTCTTTTTGGTTTGGTTTGATTGCTAAAACCTCTCAAGCCAGATTTTTACACAAAAAAATGCCCCTCTTGAAACAAGACAAAAAAGCTTATTTTAAGGAACTTCTACCTTGAAATAAGTGAAAAAAATCTGCCAATAGAACAAGTGAAAAATGGCTTGGTAAGATTTCTTGAAATAAGATACAATATTTAGAATATTGAGATCTTAAAATTAGCTGGTAAAAATGTATTTTGAGCTATAGTTTACCAGGATTGTCAAGCTTAAATCTCTTAAAATAAGCCACAATTTGAAGCTCAGACTGTCTGACATTTGACAAACAAATAAAATAAAAAACTAATCTGAATTAAACATATGCACCATTTTTTTAAAATACCCACAGATGCTACCAATATAAAATAGTGACTCTACATACTAAAGATATTTAACAGCTTACATGTTTAACTTGCTTCCATGCTTGTCTCCATTGTATAAACAGTTCAATCCAGTTTACATGAAAAATCATTTCCATATTTTTGTTTTGTGACTGTTGGTCACAGCTGAGTCACTCCAAGCTTCTCAGTTGCACCGAGAAGAGCAGAATTTTTAGTTTTTTACAGAATCTAGAGCAAATTATTAGAATTATTATTATTTATATATATGTTTATTTTTCAAATGAGACAAAAAATAAAATGATTTTGATCCAATATCATGATTTTAAGCTTAGATTTGAGGACAGTCAGACAGTTGAAAAACAAACAAACAAAAAAACCGTAGAATAAACATGTGCAACATTTTCTAAAATACTGACAGATGGTAGCAACACTTTAAAAGCTATTGATTCTTGTGACGCCACCAGCTGTTCCTGCTTCTCTTCCCAGAGCTGATGGAGGCTCGTCAGCTGATTGAGCCACACCTGGGATGAAGGGACTCAACTCAATAAAACCTCCTCACTTCCAGTCCACAGGCTTCTCTGACAGGAGCTGCTTCCTCCTGGAGCTCCAGCAGAATGATTCGGGGTTTCTGGTTTTGGTCCTTCATGCACCGATTTGGTTGTTTTATGTTGCAGTAAATCCTTTATCAGTCACCATACAGTTGTTGTCTCCCTGGTTATGTTGCAGCTTTTCGAGCCAAGCTGTAACACCCTACATACTATAGATACTTAACTACTTAAATGAATTAAATATTGAACCTGCTTCCATACTTTGGTCTGTTTTAACACGGCCTGCAGTTCAATCTACTTCAAGTCATTTACAGATTCATTAAAAATGAGATGTAGAATGGCTTTATGTGGATAAAATATCACAATTTTGAGCTTAAATTTGGTTAATTTTCCCAACTGCAAGTTATACATGATTAGTTTAATGAAAGTTGACAGTTGACAAAAAAAACTTTCTGACTCAACATACTAAAGATATTTAACTACTTAAATGACTTCAATGTTTATTTTGCTTCCATACTTGTGTCCCATCTGCACTGTAGAAACACTGCCTGCAATTCAATCCAGTTTGCACAAAATGTCATTTATGAATTTTTATCATGGGACTGTTGGCAGCAGCTGAGTCATTAATATCTAGTCAGATGTGCCAAGAAGTGCAGAATTTTTTGTTTTTTCCAGAATATGGGTAAAGCAAATAATTTATTTTTGGCAATTTTTTAAAATGAGATGTAGAATAAATAAAGTGATTTTTTTTTTTTTTTTTTAATGAAATATCACAATTTTAAGCTAAGATCTGGTTAATTTTCCCAACACAACTGCATGTCATACATGGTTACTTCCAGGACAGTCTAACAGTTGACAATGTGCTTATTTATTCTGCCTTCACAGTTTCTAGCGCTGATAAATGATTTAATTTTGTTTGTTTTTTTAAAGATGTGATAACTTTGAGGCCCAGTGCCATTTTTAGCGGTTTCAGAGGATTCAACCTAATATTATACTACACAAATGCTCTAAAATATTGGCCTAAATCGCACTTAACATACTCATTTGAGGTGACTGAGAGTTTATTCAACCTAATCCTGACTTATACGTTGAATTTGCCCTTAAGGTAAAGCAACTTTGGTGCCACAACTTTTGAATAAAGCAGTTTTACAGAGTTCTAGCTGCTAAATTTGCTTCCATGTTTGGTTAAAAATATGATCAGCAGCACACTTTGTCTGATTTACAAAGATAAATCTACTGCAACAGGTTAAAAAAATCCAAATTTGATGACTTAAGATTGTCTAAACTGTTCATATTTGTTGCATCTCATCACCTGGTTGAGCCACCATGATGCATTTTTTACACATAAACACATATTTTCTGTGAAAGTAAATCTATGGATCCAGATGTTTATGACTTGAGAACAGCTTACGTACCTGCGCTGATGTGCTTAAGCGCTAAAACAAAGTAATAAAGTGCAGCTGAGAGTGGGGGTGTGTGTTGGAAAACATCTTGACGGGTCGTGTCTGGGAGGGGAGGCCGGAGTGGGAGGGGCCGATCGGCGGCTCGGGGGGGTCCCGGGTATGATTTTGATCCTGGAAGGCTCAATTAAGTGGTTCGTTTACCCCTCGTGTGGAGCTGGTGAATTGGAGCCAGGTCAGCTCCGGGTTGAGGTGTTGTTCATTATTTTTCCGCCTGTCGGATCCCATGAGCGGCGGCTGGAGACGGTGGCTGCTCGGCGGCCGAGGAGCAAAGGGCCTGCCGGTGGGGTACGTCAAACACACTCAAAGCCTCTCCCCTCGCCGGGGGGATTATGATCAACAAAGCATGTCCCACACCTGCACCGGCCAGCACAATGGAAACTCTGCGGGCCAATGGAGACGCAGGGAGAGAGCAGTTATTAGAGGCCTCCGCCAATGAAATGGATTACATTAACCCCTTCTGTTGTTCTTCCTCCTGGAGCTTAAACACTGAACTGACAGACTCCACATCCCATTGAGAAAAACCCCAGTAACACTCTGTTATAATGGCTTTATTCCAGCTCATCCACCAACAGAGAAGCAGTACAGCGTCTCCATTTATAAACTGCATAAAGGGTTTTGGAACTTTGGACAAACTTTACTGTTGACTACACTGAAAAAAAGTTAGTTCCATTGTTTCATTCTGAGTCTTAAACTAAAGCAAGCAAGAAATCAGTCAATGCAAAAATCAATTTAAACATCTGGAGGTGACATTTTTTCTAAGTTTTTGACCACTTTTACTTCTTAATCTCAAACAAGACACACATAAGACGATCTACAAAGTCTTCTCAGTGTCCTGAGGTGGAGTTATTTGAAGCTTTCATTTAACAGGACAATTAAAGTTTTAAACAAAGTCATCTCCATGTATTAAAATGATGTCTTTCAAAGTTTTTTTCTATGAAAATACTTCTGTTAATGCCTTAAAATGACTTAGATGTAGCTCTTAAAGTCAGGGTTTAAGAATCAGACTAATTCCTGGGTAAACCTGGAGTTCATTTTTGACACTTTGGTCAATACTTCTGTCACTGAAATAGGAAATGCTCTTTTAAGATACATTTTTTACATTGAATTTTTGCACACAAAATTGCTTTTACAATATTGAATATAATCTTTTTTTATGGTTGCTGACTTAGATGTAACTCTAAAGTGTTGTTTCCTCTATAGAGTCTACACCTGTGTCTCCATCCATCCATATATATCTCCATCCAGCTCACCTACAGCTCTGCTTCAATACAATGAAACTGCTCTAAGATGCACAATGGCAAGTCGTAATATTTGAGTGAGTGCATGTTAGAACCTGAAACTGATTCTGAAGAAAAGCCCCACCCTGTAAGTTCACAAGTTTGGTTCTTCAGATTTTTGCATATAGCATTTTTCAGATTTACACCTGTGGACTTCAGAGTCGGAAGGCTTGTTTGGATAGAAGTAAATTCAGAGCTTTTAAAAAATGTATTAATAAAGTAAATAAGGCTTCATCACCCATTAATTGCTTCAGAGAGGATGTTTGTTTAGCAAATTATGGCCCCATTCAGAGGAAAATAGGTGATGAAGTATGGTATGTTTAAGCCTTGTGACTGATCATTTATGGTTGTGTAAAGAACAAATCAGTGTTTATTCATAGTGTAAGTTTTTGACTATTTTTGTTACCTGTTTTGCTATGTTTGTTATTGTCGTGCAGAAAATTGATTCTGCTTTGTATCTGTTGATGTACAGCTTGATCAATGGGTGACGTCACCATGGCTATGTCCATCTTTTACATATACAGTCTATTAAATAAACTGATTCTGAGCCAAGATGCATCCAAATCTGGACGTTTTCTTAATCAAAACTTGATCATTCTTATTTACAGCAGGATATTGCAAAACCCCGCTGCAGAATTCAACAAATTAGAATCAAACTACTCAGTCGGGTGAGGCTATGTGTTAAAAAATGAGCTTGTATGTGCACGGAATTCCCAAAAACTAATAGCTGCCAGCATGGTCCTTTAAGCTCACTGCTTTACTTCTCAGTGTAATCTACTGTGTTTAAGAGCTCCAGCCTAAATTTAAACATCATTACCAGCACTGCTATATGCCATACTGTATGTGATGTATACTGTAGTGTGTAAATAAGAATATTATTCCTCCATTTTCTCCATGTCTCACTTGTGAGACTGTATCAACAAGTAAACACTGTTTGTGTATCCATAACTGTGCTGCGATAACACGGCCGCTGAGTGTGTTTGGGATTTATTTCACATGTGTTTTGCGACAACAGAACAGGAGGATACTCAAATATTTTCGACGAAGGAGGGTGTCAGTCCCCAGGGAACCCGTCATGGGCGAATTAGACCAAAGCTGAGAGGAATGTACATGGCTGCCCTCGTCCTCACCCCTCCCCGACACTCCCACCCGCCTCCCCTCTTTTTCTGCTTTAATTGGGCCCATTCTCCTGGCACCTCTCCAGATCACACTGTCACTTTACACTGCGTAATAAGCTATTAGCCCCAGCCGGACCGGGCTCCGCCGCCACCCCGCGCTAATCGACATGGACGTGGTCATTGTGTGGGACGGGACTCGGGACAGCACAGTCCGCCTATTGTTGTGGCCTGGACCTCGGAGGCCTGGACGCCACGGCCTGGGGGGAGGAAAAGGGGGAGTGGAAAGGAGAGGTAAACAGAGGGGAAGATCAAGGAGAGGTGAACTCACTTTCACTACCCCCCAGGAAACAACAAAACAAACTGTAACACCTTTGGTTCGGCCATCTTGCTTTGGCAAAAATATGACTTTGTGCCTCATCGCGAAACACTGGAGCACCTGTTAGAAAAACTCAAGCCCTCATCAGCTGATAGTTCGTGTACTTTATCACTTCCACTTTGACCAAATTTAGAAGTGATCCTGTCCTCAGAAACACACAGTTTTTACCTTTTTCTGTCACAGATTTACAAGTGTTGGACACACAAACCAAAACTACAAAAGTTTCAGTAACAAATAGATGTGGGAGAAGCTTCTGTTTGCATCTTTTTCTAATGTTTTACTTTCTGTGTGCCCTCTTTGAAGTAACTCAACCCTCCTGTTGTCGTCATTTATGGGCAACAAAAAATATTGTTTTCTTGTCTGAAAAAAATCAGCAAAAAAATTCCCCAAATTTCAGAAAATTTGCAAAACCTTCAGGAAAAAAATTCCAATAATTCCTTAAGTTTCCCTTAAAAGTTTTATTTTAAAAAAAATCTCCCAAATTTGGCAAGAAAATTCTTGTAAATATTTTCAAAAATGAGTAAAAATCTTCCAAAAAAAATCCTAAAAATATCTAAAGTGGTTACATATATATTAGTAAAATTTCTATTTTCTTTAAGAACAACATTCACATAAAAATCAATGAAAATTCAGCAAAATTCACTGGATTTTGGTTGATTTTTATGTGAATGTTCTTAACAAACATTTTTAACATTTCTTTTTTCCGCCAAAAAAATGTTCAAAGAGTTCCCAAAAATGTTGAAAATGTGGACATCAGAAGTTGCACTATGAAAAAATATTTTTTTCCACATTTTCAAACTTTAAACCAGGTCAATTTTGACCCGCAGGAAAACACAAGGGTTAAGGTCATTTTATTTGTCTACAGTGACCTTGCAGTTAGCATTGGGCGATCCCTGCATGTTACACATATAACAAACATCTATATTTTTAGCATTTATCTAGAGTTGGGCTTAGTTATCAGCAGTCTTAAAAAAGGTATTTCAGATGTTCCTCACACAAATAATGGTTTTCAGTTCTTGATGGATCCAGATGAGATACGCCCAGAAGACCTCAAAAGGAACCCCTCAAACCACCTCATTGACATTACCTTAAGCTCCCTTTGGATGTCCAAGCCCCCCATCCTATCTTTAAGACCAAGCTTAGTCTCAGTCAGGAACCTTATTTGTGATCTCATTGTTTCAGTCACTACCTAGACCATAGTTTCTTAGGTTTGGAACAT
Source organism: Amphiprion ocellaris (assembly GCF_022539595.1). Classification (NCBI taxonomy): domain Eukaryota; kingdom Metazoa; phylum Chordata; class Actinopteri; family Pomacentridae; genus Amphiprion; species Amphiprion ocellaris. Next base: position 28,239,123 of record NC_072785.1, on the reverse strand, counting down.
AGATCGACTGGTCAATCAAAAGTTTTGCCCTATAACTTAGCTCCTTCTTCACCATGATGGTCTGGTGTAACACTTGAACTAATGCTGATGTTGCACCATTCCATCTGTTCATCTTGTGCTCCGTTTTCATGAACAAGATCCAGAGATCCAGAGTAGATTGATGAAGGGACTTCTTGGTAATGTGGTATCAATTTCTCATAATACATCAAAGAAACGTTCACATTCTCATGTAAAAACATCAATTTTAAGAAAGAAAACAGCCTTCAGGTGTAAATACAAGGTGATTTATTAAACATCAAACACTAAACTTTTACCAACTTAGGTGTTTATTCTGTCAGCATGTAAATGAACCATAAACTGCACATTTAAACATAAAAAAAGATGGACGTAGCCAATACAGAAGTGATAAACCTGTTTTCTTATCAACAGCCAGCAGGGGGCGACTTCTCTGGTTGCAAGAAGAAGTCTATGAGAAAACAGACTGACTTCACACTTGATTTATTACTTCAGCAAATGATTTCCAAATGAGTTAATGGTCTCAATTACTAGTTTGAAGTGTTTTTAAATGCAGCAAGGTGTTTAATTCGTAAATTACAGACCTTTTTAAAGGACAATAGACGATAAAGTTGGGTACGTTTAAGTCTGTGCCTAAAACATTCACTACTGTCCTATGAAAAACATGCAATAAAACAACTGAAACTACAATAATGAGAAAATTACCAACAAAATTTGTTGTTTTTAAAGATTTATTGTCACTGTCTTTGCCCAGAGTAGCAGGTTTGCTGGGTGTAAAACTCCTGCAACACAGCAAACACAGCAGTAAGTTATAGTTTCATGTCTCCGGTTGCTCTGATACATTTGCTGTTTTTCTTCACTTTCCTGTCAGAAATCTGTCCATCTTGCACTTCACATTTCGACACCCACTCTGCACCACACCCTCGGCCTCTGAACTCTAACGACGCAATTTCACGCTGCGCTGTTTCCACAAAATCTGACATACAATACATGAGGCATATTTGTACTCAAAAAGCGATAGCGGTGTTTGTTTCTCTGGCAAATCAGACTGTATTTGATGAGACTGAGGTCTGATGGGGATCAGAGGGAACCTTCCCAAACCATGTTAAAGCTCCTGTACAAGTCCTGACACCTCCAGGCAGAAAATCAAGGGGTTAGACGAGGCCTTGGCGCTTACAGCCCGTCTGAGGCTCTAATACTTCCAGCCTTGGCAGGGAGGAAGCAGTGTTTTATGTTGGGGATGTACAGACTTCATGCTCGCTGCCGATTGTCAAGCTCTCATTTGTCACTGGGAGTAAATCCTGAACTGTTGCTACAGAATTATGAATCAAATGCGAGGAAGCCAGTTGAGGGGAACAGGAGCTTTTTTATTTTTACGCAGCTTGAAACCTAAAAAGTGAAGGTTTTATCTTGCAGCATATCAAAGATATCAGAGTTTGTGCATGTGTGTGGGTGTCTGCAGGAATGCTGAAGGGCAGGCTGGGACAGGGCTGAGAACAGGTGCATGATGGGGGGAGTCCAGGGAGGAGCCCCTGTGGTTCAGAACCCAACACCGGCATGAGTGTTGGAAGAGGTCAGGGTGGAAGAAGAAGGTCTTTACCTCCACGACGTCAACTACACTTCAACCTCTTTTATCAGCTTTAATCAGTTTTAACATGTTTGTATTAATGTCCATCAACATCCTGGCATAAAACTGGCAAAAGTCATATGCCAAGCTGCCCAGAAAGGACTCACTTGAGTGCCTGAAATGTTAACTTATAAATCCAGATCTTTGACATATGATGTAGATTTGTCCAGTGATTGTAGAGTTTTTAAACTAAATGATGAAAACCATCTCAGCAAATTGTAAAAAAATAAATAAATAAATTCTAAATTCTAAAGGACACATAACCTTTTTGAAAATAAATAGCTATATTCATGTTAAGCACTGGATTTTCCTTTCCAGTAGAGGTTGGGGAAAAGGCATTTTACATTCATAAAAAATAAAAAAATATCCTGTATGAATACAGTAATTTTATAGCAGGTGCGGTCCAAAAAATAGTCAAATAATAGAAAATAACTATCTCATTAAAATACAATAGTTTTTAATAATTAAAACGCATATTCTAGCCTTAATTTTACAAAAAATTGTCTTTCTTGCCATTTTTATATTTAATGACAAATATTTTTTTAAATATGCAAAAACAATGAAATTACCTTTAATATATAACAATAAAAATCTGTAATTACATGAGAAATCCCTAATTTAACATTTTTTGTTAACTGTCTAATTGTGTGTGTGTATATATATATATATATATATATATATATATATATATATATATATATATATATATATATATATATATATATAATGTATGCCAAAAAACTGTTTTCTTCAGATAAAATTACTAATTTTATTTTTACAGTGCATTACCTCCCTCCTTAATAACTATTTTTTTTTAAAAATGTGCCTCTTTTACTTTCTTGAAACAATTTATGCCAAAAAACAATTTACTTCCTTCATGTGAAATTACATAAAATTACCTTTTTTCTTCACCTTTTTTATGCATTGTATTATCTATAAAAATGTGTCACTTTTTAATAAAAAATGCCAAAAGTTTTCTTTTGTGTGAAATTATGCAAAATAAAAATACTTTTTTTTATTACTTCCCTCCTTCATGGTATGAATATCTATTTTAAAAAATGTGCCTTTTTTTTCTTTTTTTTTTTTTTTTTTTAAAGTGTGCCAGAATACAGTTTTCTTATTTTATGTGAAATTTTTAAAAAATTGATAATTTTATTTTTTACAGTGTATTGCTTCCCTCCTTCATGGTATTAATATTTTTTTAATCTGCCTCTTTTTTCTTCTTTTTTAAAAAAATAGAGCTTGCAAAAACCCCTTTTTTCTCTTTTATTTGACATTAAATAAAATTTCTAATTTTATTTTTGATAATGTATGACAAAAATGTTTTTTCTTTTATGTGAAATGATATAAATTATTAATTATATTTTTACAGTGTATTAAACTGGTAGGCTGTCCTCCCTCCTATATGGCATTGTTATCTATCAACTGTGTATTTTTATATTTTACTACATTTTTTTATATTATTTTTAATAATGTCAATCTTCCATAAAGATGACTTTATGTATCACAATACTGAGTTTTCCCAGAGCGATCACATGCAAACTTTCCATCGCTGCAAACTTCTCAATCTCCGTTAGAATTCACTGCATGACTTTTAGAGTAGAAATATGAAATCTATGTAGATCCCCCCCGTTGCACCATCACCCACCCCTCCAGCCTCTAATCCAGCCCCCTCTGAGCTCAGGGTCCTGGGGAAGGTTCATCCAGAGGGCGGAATCAGCCTCCATGGAAAAGTGCTGGGTTGTACAGGCATTCTGGTGAAGTGGGGAGGGGGCTGATGTGGAGGGAGTGTACGAGTTAGTGTGTGTGTTGCACAAGGGATAAGAGGGAGGAAGCATCACTGCCGATGGTTCTGCTGGTGGAGTTTACGGAGGTTCACTGGTTCTGAGGTTCCTCGGCCACATTTGTCTGGGTTCACTGCTCCGGTTTCTGCTCAGGGGTCACGGCTGAGCCGCCGGTCAGCCCCTGATTGAAAGCGCAGATTTTTGGAGGGAAAGATGAAGAGTGGCTGTCAAAAGTAAAAGACGATGTTAGCGGGTCACAGAGAGGGATAATGAGCCTTTAACTGCATGTGTTCAATGCAGTCATGTCTAGTAGAACTGCTGTAGATTATTTGTTTTGAAGATCCTGTCAAAAAAAAAAATCAGTGAAAAAATACATCAAAAATGGTGCAATGCTGTAACTTACACAAACTTTAAAAATAAAAGCAACTATTTGTAAAACAATTGTATTTTGGTGGATTTAAATACATTTTTGAGGTTTCCATCTGTTTTTATTTAAAATACATGAAGAATAATGTTGTCTGTAAATATATGTGAAATCTTTATTTATTTATTTATTTATTTATTTTGCTGATTTAAATACAGTAAAAAAATGATCATTTCTAAAAGAATACAGGTTTTTATCGTGGATATTATTTACAATGACAGATTTTTTTCCTGTGATTTTTATTAGATATTATTTGTAATTTACCAAAACATGAAAATTCTGTCATTTTCCAGTCCTTAACGTACTGAATTTTTCTTTGAAATAATGACAAACATCTTTAGAACAATGACGTTTTTGCACCTGTGATGTATTTCACAGCGAAAAGCTGCTATTTCCCCTCTCTAATGTACCGAAATGGAGAAACATCAGCAAAACAACAACTGTTAAGCATTCATTTTTTCCTTTTACAATGTGAAACTTATCAGAATGATCCTTTTAGTATCCCTAATCTAATTCTACAACCACAAACCTCAGCTATTAAATGTTACAAAGGTTCTCCATATGACTCTGCAGCCTTAATTATTCTGCTAGGCTTGTATTGGGCAATGTTAAGCCCGGGATGTAGTAATGGTGCCCCTGCAAAATAGTGAGAGAGGAACTTGTTTGGGTTGAAAATTTGCATGCAAGGAAGTGAGCACTGTGAGATCAATAAATAGATAGACAGATAGACAGATAGATAGATAGATAGACAGATAGATAGATAGATAGATAGATGGACAGATAGACAGATAGACAGATAGACAGATAGAAAGATAGATAGATAGATAGATAGATAGACAGATAGACAGATAGACAGATAGACAGATAGAAAGATAGATAGATAGATAGATAGATAGATAGACAGATAGACAGATAGAAAGATAGATAGATAGATAGATAGATAGACAGATAGACAGATAGATAGATAGATAGATAGATAGATAGACAGATAGATAGATAGACAGATAGACAGATAGACAGATAGACAGATAGACAGATAGAAAGATAGATAGATAGATAGATAGATAGACAGATAGACAGATAGATAGATAGATAGATAGATAGATAGATAGATAGACAGATAGATAGATAGATAGATAGATAGATAGATTTTGATTGATGTTTTATTTTATGTAAGCAAAAGCATACAACAACATTAAAAATGCAACTCCGTACAGTACAGCAACATAAAATAACATAAAACAACATAAATTTTACAGTAATCACCTACAAGACTGTAAAAAATACAGAAAAATACTCCCAACTGTAGCTACTTGTAGTGCAGACTTATACCCAAAATGAAAAAGTGTATTTTCTGAAAAGCATCCTCAGTCCTTTCTTGCATAGAGGAGCATGAAATGTCCTTCAAGGCTAGAAATCAGTCAGGAAGCTTCACCTTCAAGGCCCAGTAACGAGCGAGGTATGATGTTAGTTTGTGTAACTTCCACTCACACGGTGACGGAGTGTGTGTGTGCTCGTGTGCGTTGTTTACAGTTTACACAGCAGCACACTGGCAGGGCATCAAAACCATGTTGCTTTTTGTTATGAGGTAAACACAACCCCCGGTTAGGAGGCAGCGCATGACAAACAGCTCGGCCGCCCGGCAGCCATGATACCCGGCGCTGCAGAGCCTCGCTGGGACGACGTTTATTACACCGTGACCACCTTGATTTTGCAGTTTTATCACCATTTTATTCACGCACTTAATGGAGCGTTCATCTCACTTTTTGGTGTCAGATTCACTCCGCCGTCGAAGCAGCCGGACCGTCCCTCACAGCCTCAGATTCACAACATTTTTCATGGACATGAACAAAGAATTTTCTGCTAATGCGGGAAGGAGGAGGGGAGGGAGGTGAGATGAATGAATGAACGAATGCCGCCTCCTAATTGAGAGGGACAGACTGACTGATCGGACAGAAAGGGGCTTGTGTCTCTGACTGACTGACTGCTCCATTTTTGTGTTGTTGTACGAGTTGTGTTGTTGGGTGGCCCTCATGTGTGCAGGTTGCATTCAGTGCCACCCCAGTGCTGGTGAATGGGAACGTTGTGGAAGAAAAACAGATGAGTTCTCTGCAAGAAAATACGCTTTCTCCTCGTTACGTACGTTTTCGTCTTCAAAATTCTGAGACGGTTTTCCATCATTGTGTTGCATTCAGGGCCATTTCTAGGCCTCTGTCACAGTGAATCTGCAGACTATGATTGACGTGCAAGTTTTCTCCATAGAAATGTTTTTCCTGCGAAGAAAAAATAGATAAAATAAGTTCTCTGCAAGAAAATACACTTTCTGGTTGAGGCAATGCAGTATATTGACTACTGGCCAGAGGGCATTGATGCAATGCAACATAATGCACCTCTGCTCTCTATATAAACCTTTAATTTCATCATCTTTTTTTTCTGCTGCTTTCCATCTCTAAAAAGTTCTCTGACTCATAGTTACTAAATCCGGCAACATTTACATGATGATTGACTGTCAGACAATAAATTTATTCACCATTTTCTTGTCAAAAGTGGCCAATAAAGGAGGACTGCCACTTTCTCCTCTTTACATATGTTTTCATCTTCAACATTTTCTGTCCAAACAGTCCATTTCCATTGCTGTGTTGCATTCAGGGCCATTTCTAGGCCTCTGTCATGGTGAATCTGCAAACTCTGAATGACACTGTACAAGTTTTCTCCATGAAAATGTTCCTCCTGTGCAGAAAAAATAAGAAGGAAATGCACTTTCTAGTTGAAACAGTGCAGCTTGTAACATTGATTACTGGCCAGAGAGCGTTAATGCAACATAATGCAAAGCTGCTTTCTGTCATAACTTTTATTAAATCTTATTTTGATTTGTTGCTTTCTGTGTCTGCAAAGTTCTCACATTTGTTAAATCAGGCATCATTATGTAAATGCATGATGATTAGAAGGCTCATTTTTGTATCACACTACATTATTTTGGAATTTTCTTGTCAAAAGTGACAAATAAAGAGTGACTGGCACTTTTCCACCTGTGCTTAACTTTTTCTTTTGAAATTTTGAAGCAGTTTTCTGTCCAAACGGTAGATTTCCAGCCGATTGGGTGGCCTACATGTGTGCAAGTTGCATTCTGGTGCTGGTGAAGAAGTTCTCTGTGTGAAAATGTTCCTGCTTTGTAGAAAAACCAATGAGTTTTCTGCAAGAAAATACACTTTCTGGTTGAAGCAATGCAGCAGCATCTGTTGCTTTCTGTCTCTTAGAAGTTCTCTGACTGATAGTTACTAAATCTGGCAACATTTACATGATGATTGGGAACTAACAGGTTGTCAAACATTAAAGTTATTCATTGTTTTCCTGTCAAATGTGGCAAATAAAGGATACTTTTTTTTTGGAAGCCTTCATGAGTGCAGGTTGCATTCAGCGCAATTTCTTGGCCCCCATCATGGTGAATCTGCAAACACTGAGGAACATTGTAGCTGCTGCTGTTTAGAAAAACGGATAAAAATAAGTTCTCTGGAAAAAATGCACTTCTTTCATGCATCATTTGGCCAGAGACCACTGATACAATGCAATATAATGCAGCTCTGCCCTCCATATAAACCGTTAATTTTGCATCTAATTTTGCTGCTTTCCATATCTATAAAGTTCCCTTGATTCACATTTGTTGAATCTGGCAACATTTACATGATGATTGGAAAGCTAACAGGTTGTCAACCGCTACATTCATTCATCATTTTCTTGTAGAAAGTGACAAGTAAGGGACAACTTCCTCATTACATACCTTTTTTTCTTTGAAATTTTGAGGCAGCTTTCTGGTCAAAACAATCCATTTCCATTTTGTGTTGCATTCAGGACCATTGCTGGCTCCTCTGATGGTGAATCTGCAAATTCTGTGGAACTTCCTAAAAGTTTTCCTGCATGTAAATATGTCTGGTGTGTAGAAAAAACTGATAAAATTAGTTCTCTGCAAGAAAATACACATTCTGGTTGAGGCTATGCATCGTGTAGCATATTAATTATTGGCCAGAGGGTTTCTGTATGAACTTTTTCACAAGAACTTGTATTGAATCTAATGTTGTTCTGTTACTTTCTGTCTCTAAAAAATCCTCTGACTGATGATTTGAAAGCTAACAGGTCATCAAACACGACATTTATTCATCATTTTCTTATTAAAAGTGGCAAATGAAGTTTTCTCTTTGACTTTTTGAGGAAGTTTTCTGTACCAACAGTCGATGTGTGTAAATTTTGTGTTGTACAAGTGTTGTGTTGTGGCCCTAGTGTGCAGGTTTCATTAAATGCCATTGAACCTGCAAACTCTGACGAACATTGTAAAAGTTTTCTGCATTTTCTGTAAGGTTCTGAAAATGTTCCTGCTTTGCAGAAAGACAGACTTGAAGAAAATACACATTCTAGTTAAGGCTATAGCATATTGATTATTGACCAGAGGGCTTCTATATGAACTTCTTCACAAGAACCTGCATTAAATCTGATGTTGTTCTGTTGCTTTCTGTCTCTATAAAGTTCTCTGACTGATGATTTGAAAGCTAGCAGGTTGTCAAACACTACATTTATTCAGCATTTTCTTGCAAATATAGTTTCTCTTTGACATTTTGAGGCAGTTTTCCATCCAAACAGTCGCTGCTTTGCTAACTCATGCAGGTCTTTGGTGAGTTTGCGGATCACCTGACCGGAACCCTCAGAAAGCCGGCCGGGTTATGGTCTGGGGGCTGCATGTGTGTGAACCAGAGAGGGGGAGGAAGGACTTGGAAAGCCCCCCGGTGCAGGTGCAATCCAGGGCCATCCGCGACGCTCCGTCAGCTTCGCACCGGGCCAGCGAGGGGCTTCAGACTGGGAGGGAGGTGGAGGGTGAGATCTTCTCACCCCGCTGGCCTTCTTCTGGTAATTTGGACAGAAAACTGGAGCGCTGCCCGGCGGCATCAGCGGAGCCTGGCCAGCGAGGCGGTGAAGCAGCCCACAGCCGGGCCTCGCAGCGGGGAAGTGGGGCTGAACTCAGAATGACCAATATGTTTGCACTCGTTGGTTCATTCTGCGTTTCCTCAGATTCCCTCGTTCCTCCTCCTCCCACTCACTGTACTGATCCACTTCTCTGTGATCGGCTTAGTCTGCCTCTGCTCCGCCGGACGCTTCATCGACTCCGTTGTTCTCGATGCATTCCTAAAGAAATACAGGTTATCTTTGGCTTGGTTAATCCACTTAGGAAGGAAAATGAAGACACGTTACATTATGACTAATCAGTATTAGTGTAAGAAAGATACTGTTGGGACTTTTTTTCTGCATGACCTGTAATACATCTGCAAGAGTTTGATAAATGAGACAAATAATAAGGTGTTCATGTTGATTTCTGCAGTAAAACAAGCAAAATTTTAAAAACTTTTTCACTGTTTGAAGCAAGACAAGCAAAATGGTAATTCTATAATCCCCAATATACCAAATCAGTCATCTTTAACCCATAGATGCTCCAGTGACTGGACCCTACACTCTTCCATAAGTGGGTCAAAAATGACTCCTGTAAGAATCAATGTGTTTTTATGCCCTTTTTTTGTCATTTTGGTTAAGATTTTTGCTTTCATGTAACCTCCTAATCTGAGATGTGTTAAACTTATTTTGAGTTGTATTATAGTGACACTTCTCCAGATTTAAGACCATCTTGTACTTGAAATAAGATTACAAAGATCAACTGAAGCATTTTGAGATGTGTCTTCTCACAGTTAGCTAGAAATCCTAATATTTAGTCGTGTTTTGACAGCATTTGGAGGTGTTGTGTTTTAGGGTAAGCCAAGCAGGTGTTTTTAACTCCCAAGTAGGCATTTGCTTTTTAAACATTCATGTTGAGTACAAAATTTAAGATGTATTTTACCTATTTTAGGTTGTATAACAGTGACATGACTCTAGATTTAAGACCACCTTGTCCTTGAAACAAGATTAACAAGTGTGATTTAAGCATTTGAAAATACATTTGTTGCAAATATGACCATGGTTCTTAGTCCCTCATTAATAAATAACTCTACATCGTGTAAACAAGTCCAGTATTGAAATCAACAATTTATTTTAGAATTTGCATGCAACACATTAGCAAACTTGACAATATGAACTAATTGGTGATTTTTCAATAAAACGCATTTACTTGAATCAAGCGAAGTTTATTTCTTAAATAATGATTGTGTAGCTTCTACAAATAACACCTCAGCTTGAAAAATGTATGGAAAGTAAAATGAATCTTGTTTCTTGTAAAATACAATTCAAAACAAGATAATTTCAAGATTGTTTGACTTAACAAGATATTTAAGGTGCGTTGTGTTAAAACAAATCCCTCCATCTGGTGAAATGTCACTTGTTAAGTGAATTATCTTAAATCAAGTGGGATGAGACATTTTGACTAGAAATAAGAGAAATAGACTTGGTAGGATTTTGAGTTTTTGCAGTGCATTCAATCCAAGGACGGTTCTGGAGTCCAACCTCGAATTAGCAAATAAAGTAGCTTCTGATGGTAGTTATGCATTGATTTGCGTAGCTTCTAGCCTCAAAAGACAAGCAGCAACAGACCTCTGTCACCAAATTAGCAAATTTATTCGGGTTAATTTGTAAAATATGACTCCAAATTCAGTTTCAGTTCCTCGCTACTGTCAGTAACAATCTGTCAGTGTCAGTGGAATCAACAAGTCCCAATAACCCTCCTTTAAATCACTGCTCTTTTTTTTTCCAAGCAGAAAAAGTCTTGTAGATTCACCTGCCAAGCATTGTTATTCAGTGTGAGGTCTACATCTGCCAAGGCAGGCACGGCAAAGTAATAGAAGGTAATAAAGTACCCCGTAATAGAGCATCGCAGAGGAGGTAATTACAGTGAGGGGTGCCTTTTAAAGGGCTGTTTGTAATGATTCATGGTTGCACAAATGCAATTTTCCTGTCACTCCCCTCTCATCACTCACTGCTGCTCGCCTGGATCTGCAGCTAGCCTTCTTCTCACCCCTGCTACGATGAGCATCTCTGCTAACGAGACACTTTTCAAAAAAAAAAAAACTTTCCATTAACTCGGTACGCGTCTCTCTGCGTAGTTTCTGGAAGCATTCGTAGCTCCCAGCACAAACAGTCTCATCCTTTCATCCCTCCTCGCTCCTTCCACGAAGGTCATTATTTGCTGCCGATAAACGAGAGGGATGATTCAAACGTACGATCCGACCCGTTTAGTTCCAGTGCATGTGTGAGCATGCAGGCAGAGACATCGAACTGTTTCTGCATTCACAACCGAACAGATTTAGCCGATAACAGCCCTGGATTAGCACACTGCAATAACCTGCAATTTATAATAGGATGGCAAAAAAAGGCAAGTTGTGAAAGTTTCTAAAGGTTGTAGCAAACATACAACCTGTCAAGCAAATAAAAAGAGCATTTTTTCAATGTAGGCCTACTTACTATAAACTAGAAAAGCACTCAGAGAGCACAGTACGCCGCCAAGGCTGCTCATTCCCTCATATGGCATTGTCAGAAACGCAGGATTGATTGATTGATTTATTTTAGAAATGCAGTATTTGTTTATTAGTTATTGATGATCACAAATCATGGCAACATAGAATGTGTCCATTTAATATAGATGTACCCACAAACAAAATGACCTTGCACTGAGCACAGGCGTGTCTTATGCATGTGTACGTTATGTACTCTACTTGTTTCATTTCTAACCTCCCCTGAAAATTTCATCCAAATCTGTTATTCTGTTTTTGAGTAATGTTGCTAACAGACGCTGATCGTCACATAACTCCTCCGCACAGTTCCTTGGTGGAGCAATAGAAGCACATTTATGAAGGTTAACAGCAATAAAACACAAATTAAGACTGATGCTTGTGTATAATAATCATGGAATTAGAGGTGATCAAAAAGTTCTGAGGAAAAAATAAACTTGATTTAACTGTTGAAGTGACGTCCTCGTGCAGTGATACTCTGCTCCCAGTGCTCCTGCAACACTTCCTAGAAGTCCCCTTATGTAAACATGTCAAGCGCCATCTGCAATGAGTGCTTAATCCTCTAAACTGTGTCATGATGGGGACCCTTTATCTTGAAATTCATTGTTTAGATGAGAAAAAAAGTCACAGGCAGCCATTTCTATCAAGTAGGGCAGACGGGGAGCAGCAACTGTGTCATGGCTTTGCATAATCACTGTGCTGTAACTGTACATTGTATTGGAGCAGCAGTAAAGTAAAGTTTCCAATGATTAGCAGTTGGTAAATTGCTTTTTCTTGGCTATGTTATTCTAATCTCAAGACTCACTTACTTGCTTTTCTACAGAACTTTCTCAGGTGTTATTGCATGACTTAAGACAGGAACTTCAGCACTGTTGCAATGAATCTAAAGGGTTTAAATCCCTCTAAATACACTGTACAGTAAATAAGCTGAAGAAATGGAATACAGCTGAAAATTACAGAAAATGTGCCTGGAAATGAACATTGAGCTCAGGTTATTGCCCAGTCTGGGGTTTGCTGATCAAAGAACCACAATCCAGAATAACAGCGAAACCCACAGTGAGTCTAATTTCTCTCCCCTCGAATTCCACACAAGTTCATGTTCACGACTTTTTATGTGGTTTCCATGTGATGTGCTCAAACTGGAGAAGCCATCATCTCTGCCCCTGAGTCATCTGTTGTCCCCGTGTGTCTTAGTCAGCCCTGACAACTCTTTAATAACCCAGGTTTGCAAGAGACGTCATTCATTTTTTAAGAAAACCGCTCGGGCGGGCTGGAAGAGACTCGCGGTGGAGCATTGCAGCAGTATCGCCAACATCGCCCCTTTTTCCCTCCACATCCCAGCCCCAGCCGAGACCCAGACATCAAAGGCAGGTGGAGTGAAACCATGAAATTACAGGTAAGGTGTCAATTACCCTTTGAAACCAAGCACTCTCCAAATCCAGGCAAGACCCAGCAGGTCCCTGGAATTAGAACAAATAAAGAGGAACTGAGGGAAGAATGGCAGAGAAGGGGAGGGAAGAGGAGTGAAGGAGGAGGTTTTACGGGCCATGTTGACAATATAGCATCAGTAGAAAAGGCCCTAATTCAGCTTTAAATTACCCCCCTCCTCCTCGGCTCACACAACTGTACAACCACCGCCTGTTTGGGTGCGTGAGAGTGTCTTGTCAGGGGGAAAAAGAGGAGAAAGGGCTGGTTGCAGGTAAATTCTGCATCTGTGCAATTGTTTTTTTTCACATGCAATGACTTTCTCCAGCTACAAAAGCAACATTAAGGCTCATCCATCTTTTTATAATAACATCCAAAGCAAATTTCATGTCGTAAAGAAGGTTTAATGCACTTGAACACCTTCTAATTTACAGGTACCTTTTTACAAGTGACAATAAAAACTTTATAGGGTATATTACACTAAGTATGATCACAGTGTTGGTCTTTCAAGGCTTTCAAATGGGAATTCACAATTCTTGGTTTGTTTATATTCCTTTCTGTGGCATTTCTGAAGCATTAACTGTTGACACAAAAGAAGAAATTCATTCTTACAAACACCAAAGTCTCACATTTCCCCGTTTAACAAAATGCTATTTGTCATTTTCTTACGAAGCAAACTGTCACAGTGGGAATTAATTGAATTAATTATTGTTCTCTTTGTCTCTGTGTGCCATGTAACCAGTTGACAGCTCATATGAGGAAAAAAAAAAACCCCATCCACAGCTTTGGGTTACACAACACACACCCAACAGCGCTGCCTGGTCCAGCCCAGAACACCCACAACGCTTCCCCACCTACCTGCCTTCCACTGCCAGGTGGGCAACACCAGGCCTGGCTCTGGAGACGTTACAGGAGGTGAAGATGACCTGAGTGGAGGACAACTCTCCAGAAAGAATCTATTTAGAGGTACATGAGACAAACCCCTCAGTTCATCAGGAAACATGGAGCTGATGTGATGTTTCCTGTCACTGTTTTTCACCTTTCAAAGTTCATTCTTGAAGCAAAATGTGACAAAAACCTGTGGTTTTATCTCACATTTAATGTCATATACACACATCAAACAGCCGCATCATTAAAACCACTGACAGACAAGTGTACAACATTGATTATCTTGTAAGAATACAATGTTCTGTTGGGTTCTGGGATGTTCCTTCAACATGTACCACCCACCAAAACATCGTTGCAGGCCAAGAAAACCTCCCAACATCAACACTCCAAACAATGCACCATAAAAACTGCTGAGAAACATCTTGAGGTGCTCCAAATTTCCCAGATTACAATCCAGTAGGGTATCCACAGGATTTGCCAAAATAGACCCCAACCACAGTGGTGCCACCCCACAACCCACAGAACCCAAAAGATCCTCGACCAACATCCCAGTGGTAAATGAGACAGGACAATACAATACAATACAAGTGTTTTTTTTATCAGTATATACACTTAAGTATGGATGTCCCAATCAAGCATTTTTGTCCTTGATCCAATCCGAGTCATTTAATATTTATTATCTGCCAATACAAGACCCAATCTGTTACGATTTTCCTAGAGAACATACACTACTGTTTAAAAGTTTGGGGTCACTTAGAAATGTCCTTATTTTATAAGAAATTTTTTTTTTTTTATTAATGAAGATAACATTAAGTGAATCAGAAATCCAGTCTAGACATTGTTAACGTGGTAAATGACTATTCTAGCTGGAAACAGCTGATTTTTAATGGAATATCTCCATAGGGGTACAGAGGAACATTTCCAGCAACCATCACTCCTGTGTTCTAATGCTACATTGTGTTAGCTAATGGTGTTGAAAGACTAATTGATGCTAAGAAAATCCTTGTGCAATTATGTTAGCACATGAATAAAAGTGTGAGTTTTCATGGAAAACATGAAATTGTCTGGGTGATCCCAAACTTTTGAATGGTAGTGTACATTCAAGTACATTAAAGTTATGAAAACCAGTCAAATGTTACGCTTGAAAATTGAAAAACAACACATTTCTGCATCCAAGCTGTTAGGTGGTTACAGGCCTTGCTTTAAACTTCTTGTAGGGCACTGTCGGGTATGTGAAGAGGGTGGCTTTAAAAGTTCTAAAAGACATCAAAAACCTTTATTCTGTGCATGCATGTCAGAAAATGTGTTGTAGATTAGCTGTAGTAGCTGATTACTGTTTAATAATGTAGCCATTCCAACTACAGCAAGTTCTGTTAGCAGTTTAGTTAGCAAAGGGGTACCATGACAAAGCCTTCTGTGACACTTCACGACCCAGAGGAGTCATAGATGTCTTGGTGACCTCCTTCCCTCATCTCTTTCTTGCACGGTTACTCAGTTTTTAAGTTTATTTTACTGGCCAGAGCTGATATATTAGTTTCCTGCTGCAACTTGTGCACTCCCATTCCAACACTTGCTTGGCAGCAAATAAAGGGATCATATCACCTCGATGCCAGTACCAGTCACTTAAAGAATGCTAGGAACAGCCCTGATCCTGATCCATGGCATCAACTCAGGACATCATTTCTTTTAACGTATGTTCCAGATACTGTATTTCATGGTTTAATAATAATTTAGCTGCTACTAACTGGACCTCATGGGGATCTTGTTTCCGACCTTTTGATTGTTAAGCCAAAAAATTGGAGGATTCTGACTCTGAAGTTGCCAACAGACAATTTTACAGACCAGTTGGCGAACAAAGTGAAATGTTTCACCGCTAAAGAGGCAGATATTTCCTTCAAAAAAGTGGTGGAGACCAAAAACAGAGCTAAAAGGAGGATGAATATTGAATTTTGGATATGTGCCAGGTGGTCGGAAACAAACTGTCTCCCAAAAACGATGGTCTGATACATCTAAACTACATTTTCATTTACATTTTTTGAAAAAAGTAAAACTGTGGCTTCCAGTTGGCAGGAGCCATAAAGTGCTTGTAAGAATGTAGCTGGGGAACTTTTGTTCTTAGGTTTAACTGTCATTTTCAGTCGTTGTTTATTTGCGGTTTCCATTAGTTAGGGGGCAGGCACCGAAACTAGTTGGTTAGCTTTAGGACTATCGTACTTTCGTTGGCACTTTCACAACAATAACTTCTTGTTAGAAGCTTTGTTAAGCTTAGGCACCAAATTATTTGGTTATCTTCAAGAAAATAACATTATTTAAATTAAAATCTGACCCTCTTACAACATATTTGGAGCAGCTAGTTGTGTGGAAGTGTCATTTTTGGAGATACGACTGCCAGAAACTTAACAAATATTGGCGAATTGGACAAACTTCAACTGGTAAGAAAATCCAAGCAAACTGCACCAACTTATAAAAGTCTTCCCAACTAGTGCACCTTTTCTGTCCGTCTCATGATCATCCCTGCAGAATTACATATGAATTATTATAAATATTGTACATTTAGTTTACAGAAAATGTTGATGCGGCAACACAACTTTCCTATTTCGAGCTCTGTGTGTTTTTGTTTAGTCTACCATCAAACAGCACACCTTGTCTGTGCTCTTTGTGAGGTCCTTTTATTTTTTTCCATGCATTGTGTAACTGTCTTGTAACGTGCCAGCAGCAATTAATGAAGGCAGATTCCTGGTGCACCGCTTGCACTTGGCACATGATCCTGACACAGAACAATTATAAACAGGTTGGAGTCTCATTCAGAGTTTGAGTTTCTTCCTGTAGCCAAAGAATAAAGACGCATTTGATGGTTAATGAAGGAAACCACAGGCTGATTATGGGAAATATCCAATTAGGACGACTTTGCTAACGTCACAAGGTCATTTGCCAAAATGTCACCTGATTTATGTGTGATGAATGATTTGTTTTTGTGTTGCATCAGGGTTAAACAGGATTTAATCAAGTGTCAGACAAGCGTAATTCATGCTATCTCTTATAGTAGGGGTGTCAAACTCATTTTAGTTCAGGGTCACATTCAGCCCAATTTGATCTCAAGTGACCAGTAAATTCACAGCATAATAACCTATAAATAATGACAACTCCAGTTTTTTCCTTTGTTTTAGTGCAAAAAAAAGTATATTCTGAAAAATTTTCACATTTAAGGAATTATCTTTTTACAAATCATTATGAAAAATAAACTACATTTCAACAACATGATGCCTCAGTTTATCATTTGCACATTAAAACATATAGATCATGGAGTGTCTACAAAAACACAAAGCATTTAGTCACAGGTATCTGGAACAGAATGAGTTAGTATTTTACTTTTAAAGTCCCCTCAAAAAACCCAACAAAAACAAGACAAAGTATTACAAACATGAGACAAATGACAAGTCAGACAAAAAAAAAGACAAAAACAACAAAAACAAGACAAATTATTACAAAAAAGAGACACAAAATAAAAGCGAAAAACAAAATGACAAAAAATGAGACAAACAAATGAAACAAAACAATAAAGAGACAAAAAATTTGACAAAAAAATTACAAAGCGATAAAAAATGACGAGACAAAAAATGACAAAAGCGTGAAACAAACGACAGAAACGACACACAAAACAATAAATAAAGAAAATGACAAAAAAATGACAAAAAAAGACAAAAAACAACAAAAACAAGACAAAATATTACAAGACGAGACACCAAACCAAAAAACGAGACAAAAAAGCTACAAAGTGACAAAAAAATGGACAAATGACAAAAACAAGACACAAAAGGAAAAAGCGAGAAACAAAAGAACAAAAAATAGACAACACAAGTGAGACAAAAAATACAAAAGGACAAAAACTATGCACAAAACAATGAATAAAGCGAAACACAAAATGAGAAAAATAAAACAAAACACACAAGCAAGACAAAAACAAGAAACAAAACAACAAAAAAGACAAAAAACAAGACAAAATATTACAAAAATGAGACACAAAACGACAACAGAACAATTAGCAATCTAGTATTTTACTTGATCAAAACAACTTGTCATGGTCGAGAAATTATTTAAAATTTACAGTTTTACAAATATACAGTCTGCAGTGAATGTCTTCTCTGGAATTTTTACTCTTTGAGGGCCGGATTGAACCCTCTGGAGGGCCGGTTTTGGCCCGTGTGCCGCATGTTTGACATCCCTGTCTTGTAGTCTTTCTTAAAGGCTCAGATGTGGTTGATGAAAACTGTATTTCACTAAAAACTGTGATCCGTGCGTGAAGTTTGTGAACCTGTAGAGGAAACTTCTGCTACTTCTCAGGTAATAAGTTTACAAATGTTTAAGTCGCTAAATTGACCGCCTCTATCCTCGGGTGTGTTGTGTAAATAAGCCGGCTGACAAATGAACAGCGAGTTGGAGGCAGACGGAGCAGACAGCCCGTCTGTCAGCAGCCTCCTGACAATAATAAGTCATCCGTCTTTCCAGCTTCACAAACAACTTCCCTTTATTAATGAGTGCAGTGATTCAGCCAGGGCTGCGGTCGACACATCATCACCGCTGACTGTTTTATGCACGAGCCCAGATTAAAAAGAGTCGCTGTGTGGCAGAGTTTCCAGCAGCCAGAGCCAAACATCTGTCAATTCATCTTACACTTCCTAATGAACTTCTTCTTCTCTTGTTTGTTTAACTGATTAATGACGCTAAAGACCTTCTTTTAGTTTTCAAAAATACAATAAAGCATTTGATCATTTGTTTAAATATTGAAGTCACTTTATGGTGTGTGTTTGCTTATTAGTTATCTCAGCACATCACAGTTGCAAGGATGTTTTGACTCTACTAAACTATTTTAAGAAGTGGTTTGGGTCTTTTTTTTTTACCACAAAAAAGTGAAACTCTTTAATTCGCCCTTCTTAATTTGAATATTTTTCGCTTTTTTCCATTTCCACACAAAACATAACATCTGATCAACATATTTCACCATTTTCTGGCATTTTATAGACAAAAAAAGCTCAACCAGGTATCATAAAAAAGCATGAGAGCAACATATCAAGTTACATTGTATGTTATTAAAGTGTATGTTTTGCATTTTAATGTCAATTTTCAAAAATACAATAAAGAATTCAATTGTTTCAAATATAGAGGTCATTTCTGGGTGTATATTTGCTCAACTGTCAACAGATCAATGTAGCGAGAGTGTCATCGCCCATTGATTTGTGGACTGCTATTTGGAAGCCTTGAGTTTGGGATTTGATCAACACCATGTTGCTCTTTTGAAACAAGATGTAATAAAGAAGGGGTGACTGAGCTTTCATCCCATGTTTTATCATCTATTTCACTCTAAATGGGACCATAATTTACAAAATAAACATCATGCTGTTTTAAAGGAGGCATAGAAAACAAGATTAAGACCATGAACTCATTAGGAAAATGTTTACTGAGGGAGCAAATCATGGTAGAAGTCGGTTCATTTTCTTATAGACTTGTATATAATCAAATTGTCTTTGCAGCCCGAGGAGTCGCCCCCTGCTGGCTATTAAAAAGAATGCAGAGTCAAGTCACTTCCCCATTGGAATTTCAGAATAGAGTAGAATAAATCTGTATTGTTAGTCCGCCAAGAAAAGCGGTGGAGTTATGTGATGATTGGCGTTGGTTTGTCTGTCTGTCTGTCTCTGTGCAACATTACTCAAAAACGGACAAATGTATTTAAATGAAATTTTCAGGGAAAGTGAGAAATGACTCAAAGACCACCTGATTAGATTTTGGCAGTGATGCAGCTTATAGTCTGGATCCATGGATTAGTTAAAGATTTCTGTATCATTGTGAGATAGCAGCACAACATCACTGTAACCATGACAACAAGTGAACACTACGTCAGCTGCCTGCTGATGATCACATGATTGCGATCCTACTACAAATCGATGGATACATCGGGACTTATCCGTTGGAAATGGCATAAGGAACAATTGATTAAACTGTGGGGGTGTTTCTGAGTCCCATTGATTCCCACCACCTGCTACATATTTAGGTCACGTGATTCGGTATCCGTACATAACGTACACATGCAGAACACACACCTGTGCTCAGCGCAATGTAATTTTGTTTGTGGGTACATCTATATTAAATGGCCACATTTTATACTGCCATGATTTCTGATCATCAATAACTACTAAATAAATACTGCATTTCTACAAAAAAAATGCTTCATTTCTGACAAATGGGGGAATGAACAGCCTTGGTGGAATACTGCACTCTCTGTGCGCTTTTCTGGTTTTTAATGTTGTTGGTGTTGTACTTTCCACTTCACTGCACATACAGTAAAAGCAAATAAACTCTTAAATCTTGAATCTAATCCAACACCAGTCTTCAGGCATCAAAAATGTCCATTTTCTGGCCCCTTACACTGATATTTACCTCATTCAGTCCCCAGATACATCAACTTTTTAGCAAAAATCATTCCATGTAACCCTTGATCAAGCAGCTCTTAAAGGCTTTTAAAGGATCGTGTGAAGTGTCTTTTGTCAGAGCTGCTCATTAAACAACCACTGAGTGACACTTTTTGTTCGCCTCAGAGGGGAAGTGATGCCACGTCCAACCTGGAGAGATTCAACAACAACACAAATCAAAGAGGCCACGCTGTCCTGCTGACAGACGTGAAGCTTCAGCAGAGGAGAAGCTGCGGGAAAAAAAATCCTCTCGGTTCGGTGTCACATCTCTGCCGTCACTCAGGCAACCCCAACGTTTAAATCTATTGCAAAACTGCCGTGTTGTTGACGCGCAGAAGCCAAACGTCCCGGGCAGAAGCGAACAAGTTCCTAGCTGCTCGCCTTCGTAAGCGACTGTGTGTGGTGGATTTCCATTTTATGACTCAAACATAAATTACAGATAAGGATTACAAAACAGCACATCACTCAGGGCCCGATGAGCAGAACACTGCTGGAAACACATGTTGCCGCAGATAAACGCAGCAACATCCAGAACAAAAGCGTCTGAATGTGTTCCCTCTCTGGAGGTCTGTTGTTGTTGTTGCTCAGCTGGGACAAGACAGCTGGGCCTCGCTGCTCTGCCATTACATCGGATCCCCTTATTACAGAGAATCCCCAGCAGTAATGGAAATAACCCGTCGTCGCGGGCCAGGTAGCTCGACAAGCCCATAAATCAAACCGGTGTTTGGGGAGGCGGGGATGGCGGGCGGTAGGAAGGGTGGGTTTTCAGGGGGGAAGAGTTGGGTAGACGAGAAAATGTAGGGTAAAGAGAGGACAGGAGGAGTTTCCTGAGCGAGGCGTGAGCAAACAGGCTCTTCAAGGTGTGACGGCTGAGATGGACGAGACGGGGAAAGCAGACGGACGGGTTGGAGGCAGCTGCCAAACTCAGGAAGCTCAAAAAAAAACAGGCCAGGACAGTGATGGATCCCGAAAAGCTCTCTTCTATTTTTGTTGCATTTTATCAGTGTTGTTCAGGTGGTGACGACAGCATCGAAAAGTATGTGAACACGTTTGTTCTGTCAACTTCTCCTCTATTGTTTACAAGTACATTGAAAGATTGATTGTAAACTGATGTTTGACAAATCCATCAGTAATCCAAGGGTTCGAATTTGAATAAAAACGGTGCAATAGTGAGACTTTCTACTTTCTTTTACATATTATGCATGTTTTACATCAGGACAGCGACAAACTGGGCAATCACAGGACGCAGTTATGAAGAACTGGCATGCAAATGACATAGTTTTATGAAAATTTTACAATAAACTGTGTATAAAAGATCGACATAGCCTGAGTGATGTCGCCCATTGATTTGTGGAATGCTATTCGGAAGCCTTGAGTTTGGGATTTGATCGAAACAAGATGTACTAAAGAAGGGGTGACTGAGCTCTCATCCCATGTTTTATCATCTATTTCACTCTAAATGGGACCATAATTTACAAAATAAACATCATGCTGTTTTAAAGGAGGCATAAAAAACAAGATTAAGACCATGAACTCATTAGGAAAATGTTTACTGAGGGAGCAAATCATGGTAGAAGTCGGTTCATTTTCTTATAGACTTGTATATAATCAAATTGTCTTTGCAGCCCGAGGAGTCGCCCCCTGCTGGCTATTAGAAAGAATGCAGAGTCAAGTCACTTCCGCATTGGAATTTCAGAATAGAGTAGAATAAATCTGTATTGTTAGTTCGCTGAGGAATGCAGTGGAGTTATGTGAGCAGTTATGTGTCAACTGTGTCTGTCCGTCTGTCTGTTAGCAACATTACTCAAAAATGCACAAACGAATTTGGATGAAATTTTCAGGGAAGGTCAGAAATGACTCAAAGACCACCTGATTAGATTTTGGCAGTGATGCGGCTTATATTCTGGACCCACGGATTAGTTAAAGATTTCTGTATCATTGTGACATAGCGGCATGCCATCACTGTAACCATGACAACAAGTGAACGCTACATCAGCTGCCTGCTGATGATCACATGACTGTGATCCTACTACAAATCCACCACTGCAGACTTATCTGTACTTATCCGTCAGAAGTCACACAAGGAACAACTGATTCAATTGTGGGGGTGTTTAGAGTTCCATCACTTCCTGCTGCCTGCTACATATTTAGGTCACATGATTCGGTATCCGTACATAACGTACACATGCATAACACACACCTGTGTTCAGTGCAAGGTCATTTTGTTTGTGGGTACATCTGTATTAAATAGACATATTCTATGATGCCGTAATTTCTGATCATCAATAACTAAGAAACAAATGCTGCATTTATTAAAAAAAAAAAAAAAAAAACATGCTGCATTTCTAAAAATACTATATGGGAGGATGAACAGCCCTGGTGGAGTACTGTCCTCTCTAAGTGCCTTTCCAGTTATTGTTGTAGAACAACAAAAGTTTAGCAGCTTTTGGAGTTAGCAGTGTAATTTTTTTTTTTTAAAAAGCACAAGGCATTACAAGAAGCTAGCTTTAAAGTAGAGAATGCATTGAAATAAAAGCACCAGATTGCAAACCTACAAGTTGTTGTAATGAACACAGCTGATTTAATACAATCAAAACCAGCATTCATATTTTAAGTACATGCTACATATGAGCCCTCCATGGACATTCATGACAATCTAAAAATCTGTGTTCAACTGGAGACTACACCACAAGCTAGAATGTTTTGGTTCTAATAACATTCTGATAAAGTTCTGCAAAGTTCTACTAATGTTTACAGGGGGAAGGGTTTTTTTTTTTTTTGTTTTTTGGGATGGTTCTCTTAAAGTAAGGCTGAAGCTCCCTAAAGACGATGTAGGATAACGTGTTAACAACATCCCCAAAACATCCTCAGAACGCTGCAGACAGAATGTTCTGTTTATATGTCATATTACAGAAATGTTTCTTTTAAACCCTATCATCTGTCAGTGAAGGACACGATTACATCTTGAAAACATTTTCTGAATGTTGCTTTGACAATGTTCTCTTGTTATCGTGGAGCAGAATCTGACAGCCCTGACAGCATCGTCTGAGCGTTGCAATTAAAACATCATGTCTTAGTTAACGTTTAAACTTATCAGAACATTATTAGAAATGAGAAACGCCCTCAAAACATTCTTTCATCATGGGATGGAAATGTTTTCTAGTTAGAACTTGCAGGTGAAGGTAATCTGTCAGTGAACCAAGCCATAGATCACTATTTTCATGGTCAGAAATATAATTTACAATATTTATAAAGCTCTTGGTTAAGCTTTTAATCATCATTATCCCTACTGATAAGAATATCAATAGAGTTACACAACAAATGAAAAGGAACCACTACTGCCAGCTTTTAGCACCATTGAGGTTAAGGTTTTTCTATTTTATTTAACAATGGTTGGCATCAAAAAGGTTCATTTTTGGGGTCTTTGAGTTAAAATAAGTGAAGTTTAGGATGCTTTATTGCCATTTTTTCGTGATTGTAAGAAAAGTATGGATGCTGGTAACTTTATTGAAGTAAATTCATGTTGAATGCTCCGTAATTCAAGAATCACACATCAAAAACAGCATTCTAAAGCATAATTCATGACGATAAAGATACAGAAAAATAGAAATGCAGTGCAGAAAATGCAAAATTTCACAAATCATGTTCTTCACACTCTGGTAATGCAAACATTAGCACAAGAAAAATTAGCTAAGATGCTGATTATCTGCAGGTATCATGTTTATTATTTTCGTGTCACGTAATTAGCATTATTTAGTGCAGAATTACCAGTTTGGTTAAAGGAAATGTCTTTAATTGTGCAGGAATTTGGTCATAAAGCAAGAAAAAATTGAAATGTAGACTTACAAAATAAAAAAATCAAGGGTTCACTGCTTATTATAACACCTCCTAGGCTTCAAAAAGATCTTTATGCCAACTTTATTTGTCCAGTTTGGATGTTTTGTTCGACAGGGTGCCTTAAATATGAACATTTCCATTAAAATTGCACATAAAAACCAACATGTGTCTCCATAAAGATTAAAAACTGAAATAAAGTTCATCACCTCTGCTCACTAACCTCAGTGCTTGTTTCACTGGCTGCAGATGCAAATAGTTCGGTCGCTCATAATTAGCATATAAACCCTCAGCGGTTTTGCTCTGAAACAAATTAGTCAAAGAGAGTTTTTGTGGCGTCATAATAACCGAAAGCCTTCCCGGGATTTGTTTTGCTTGGTCGAGATCTCAGCGACTTGTGTGGATAAAGGGGTTAAATTCCTTGCGGTGTTGTTGCTGAACAATCGCTGCCACTGTGTTCTCCGCCTGAGTTATGACTGATTGGGTGTCTAATTATGATCCCGTAAACTGGAAGGGGGAGGAATCTTTGTGATCTCCTCGGTTTACGCTGATTAGCTGCTGGGATGTTTGACTGCTGTGTAATGGAGTCGAATGTTCTGAATGCTGCAGTGTGATTAGAAGTTCCTCTGACGGGTTTGGTGTTTAGTTGCTAAACATCCAACACTTTTATGGTGGAATTAAGGCCCTGACAACCAGAATTAAGACACATCATACACACTAAAAGGCAGCATTATGACGTCTTCCAGGAGAAATTATAAAGCACTTAGACATCAGAGTACACAGACCACAAAATAAAACCTGTTTGCTAACGATTGCTCTCACATGCACTGTGCTAAATCTGCATCACTATCCTCTAAACCTCAAGATGTTTATTTGCTCCTCTCTCATTTTCACTCACTGTGGGCTCATTTTTCACTCCAATTGTAAGTCCTGCACCTCTATGGAAACAGCACAACTATGACAGAGGTAGAAAGAACTCAAATTTGTCTTTTGTACAGAATAACAAATTTTTTAGCATCATAAATCATGAAAAAATCAAGTTACGAAAAATTAAACAAATTGTAATCGCCATCTTTTTCCAAGAGCCTAGAGGTGTTAGCAATACTTTAAACATAAATAATGACTCTACATACTGTACATATTTCACTATTTAGATTTTTAATTTGCTTTCATACTCATCTCCTATCTGCTCCGTGTAAACACTGTCTGCAGTTCAACCCAGTTCATTCGTGGAACTAGTTGGTGAGCGGAGCGGATGAACACGTCGTCACGCGGTGTGATAATACAGTTTTGATTACATTCTCTGGTTGTACGCCACCTTGGATCGTTCTACATTCACTAACTTTTTTCCCTTCACTATGGCTTCCAAGTGTAAGTCAGACTCTTCTGATGGCGGTGCTTTGAAGAAAAGGAAAGCCATCTCCATGGAAGTGACATTACATACAATAAAACGCTCAGAACATGACTTTTCGGGAAAACTGATCGATATCGTGATGCACGTAATGGCTTTGTTTACATTTTCACTGGAGTTCTGAGTTGCGAAAATCAACTTAGGTCGATCCGTGGAAACAGAACTCCCACCTAAGTCGAGGACCTCCTCTATTGGCTTTTGAGATATTTTGTAACTTACATTTTTAATTAGTTTCCACACCTGTCATCATTCTGCTTTCCGTGAACACTGCCTGCAGTTCAGCCGAAAAATTCCTGAATTTTTACCAGGTTACTGTCACTAATGGACACATTTTTTTTAAAGAAAATGTTGTTTTGCTGGGAAATTTTAAAAGTTATTTAGCTGTATAATCATGATTTCAAGTTTAGATTTAGTAAATTTTCTGGATAGAACCACATATCACTGATGAGCAGTTCAAAGACCTTCAGAAAGTTGAAGCTTCCACCATTTTTTCTGTTTTTACAGTAATTTTTTCTGACATTTTGTGTAATTTTGGTGATTTTTTTAAAAAGAAAAAGTGCCTTTCCAAGTGGCGCAGTGGGTTTGTCATTAAAAAACACGGTAAACTTTGAGGTTCAGAGGTTTATTGTCAGGAAAAAGATACAGATCGTGGTTCTAAGAACGTAGTTTTGTCCATTCACTTCTGTATCAAATTGTAAACTTTTAGCTGCAAATGTCTACTCAGTGCATGAGTTTAGAGGTCTAAAGAGCTCAAAAGTATCAAACCAACTTATTTGAAGCTCAACAACAACAACAAACACCTAATTGCCAGTGCGTGCATGGATGAATTAAAGCCAGTTGTGTGGCTGTTCTGGCAGAGATGTGCTGCTCCAGAGGGAGGCCACTTAGAGAACTGTATTTTTCACTCCCATTAATACATAAAAACCCCTGTGGAAAACTCAAGCTGCTTCACCGCACAATGGCTCGATTGTTTTTCTAGTGCTAATGTGAGGTGCTTTTATTATTCCCATATATCTGTTACCAGCTTGGATAGCAGGCCTGTGCACCTTGGAGGGCTTGTTTTAGCGCCGAGCCGTGGGGTGAACAGGTGGATGCTAGGTGCGTCCTCTCGCTGCGTCTGCACAAACCAGCACACTCAGGGAGTCAGCGCTGCAGAATGGAAGGCATAGTTCACGTGTTTTGTTTTGTTTTTTCAGCTTGTAACAGTGCCTTTGTGTGCCGGGATGTGCATCATTTGCATACCTCACGAGTAGGAAAAGGGCGATTATGTTCCATCATGCCACCCATCGATGTTTTCTTTGGGCGATGCGATGCTATGTTCACTTGGCAGGGGTGCCAGTCTCTGCATTTCAACACAAAGCATTTTGTTTTAGCGCTAATTACACGGCAGACGAAGGCAGATGGGCCCCGTTCCTTCCTCCCCTCTGCGGGTGACAGTTATTGACAATCGACCCCGTCTAGCCATAATACGCCAGCGGCAGAGGAATCAAGCGCTTCCAACATAAACATCACCGCCAGAGGAGCTTCAAATGTGGCAGATTTTTTACCTTGACAACAGTAACTATGTTCAACAAATTAGCCCCAGAATCCTCGGGTGTTTACGCTCCTCCAAATGAAAGAGATTGCCTTTCTTCGGGCTGACAGTAGGAATCCTTCAGATTTGGCGTTTTGTTTTCATTGCTGTGGTTGTGAATGGGTACGGCGGATGACACCCACTCCTAAACGCCAATCTGGATCTCCACGTCTAATGACAACGTGCACAAATACGAGCGATTGCCAGAGGGGCCGGGTTGTTTGAAAACGGTTCTCGGCATCTGTCGCGGCCTGTTTTCAGATTAACACGGGAAGAACACAAAATAAACTGTTTGCATTAATGAGAAAAAAAGATTTCTCTGTTATGTGACAAAAATGCAGGGGCTTTTCGACTGAACTGCAGGCAGTGTAGATAGGAGACAAGTGTGGAAAGAAGTTCTTCATATTGTATTCTTATTATTGTTGTAGGCTATGACTCAAAAGATGTGATTAGACTAGCATTTTGTAGCCGAGTTTTTGTAGTTTCCCTTAAAAGTTTTATTTTAAAAGAAATACCCCAAATTTGGCAAGAAAATTCTTGTAAATATTTTCAAAAAATGAGTAAAAATCTTCAAAAAAAATCCTAAAAACATCTAAAGTGATTACATATATATCAGTACAACTTTTAATATTTTCTTTAAGAACATTCACATAAAAATCAACCAAAATCCAGCAAATTTTGCTGGCTTTTGGTTGATTTTTTGTGAATGTTCTTAAGAAACATTTTTAACATTTCTTTTTTTTTCCACCAAAAAATGTTCAAAGATTTCCCAAAAATGTTGAAAATGTGGACATCAGAAGTTTCACTGTGAAAATATATATTTTTTCCATATTTTCAAACTTTAAAATGGGTCAATTGAGGGTTAGTGATGTATGCCGTTATAACCTTCTTACACTGCAAAAAAGACAAGGTTTGAGTTGACAGAACTAGAAAACTGAGCAGTTTGATTTCACAGTTGCTTAAAAAACACAGAAAAGTTTATTATTTGAATAATTTCCCACTGTTTAACACTCAGGTTTAAACATTCCTATCCTGGCTCACTGTGTGTTTGAGTTTCTGAAACCAGGATCAAAGATCAACGGATTCACTCGGTGTCTTTCCCCGTTGACTGAATCTCGATCTTGTGTGAAAATGGTTTGAAGGGTCATCGCCGTTGAGTGACCCGGAGCCATTTCCTCGCTCCTCCCATCGTCCCACGTCTGCATCCGACACTTAGTCACGGCAGCTTCAAAGCATTCAGCCCATCACGGCTTCAAAGACTCGCTGTCGACATCAACGCCAGTCAACCTGTAGCTCCTATGTATCTGTTTAAAGCCCTGTGTGTGTGTGTGTGTGTCAGCGTAACGTCAGTCTTTACAGGGTTCTCAGGGTGTTTTGGGCCATTTTAAGGGTTTTAAACAGTGTGTGGTAGTGACAGAAAATGAGGGAAAAGATAAGGGAATCATATGCAACAGACATCCCCTGAATGGAGTAAAGCTGCTATTTATCCAGAACACCACACTGCATCAATTTGTTCTTGTTTTGTGTCAATATGTGGCTTTTTTGTGTCTTTGAAGCCGAAATGCATCTTGTTGTATTTATTTTTTTGCCTATTTGTAACATTACAAATAGTTTTTAACTTGTTTTGCATCTTTTTGTGGCCTTTTTGTGTGTCTTTACAGCCAATTTGCATATATTTGTACTTGTTTTGCGCCTATTGGTAGCCTTTTTGTGCTACCCTGTGGCTAAATTACGTGTCTTTGTCGATGTTTTGTGGCTCTTTTGTGTGTCTTTGTAACCAAAATGCATTTATTTGTACAGTCTTGTAGCCGAATTGTACATCTTTGTAGTTGTTTTGCACCAATTGATACCCTTTTTGTGTGTATTTGTATTTAAATTGCATGCATTCGTACTTGTTTTGTGCCTATTTTGGAGCCTTTTTGTGTGTCTTTGTAGCTGAATTGTACATATTCATACATGTTGCATCTATTTGTAGCTTTTTTGTGTGTCTCTGTGGCTAATTTGCACATTTTTGTAAATGCTTTGCATCTATTTGAGGCTCTTCTGTGTGTCTTTGTAGCTGAATTGTACATTTCTACTTGTTCTGCATCTATTTGTAGTCTTTTTGGTATCTTTACAGCCAATTTGCATCTCTTTATATATGTTTTTGCATCAGTTTTGCAAAACTCTATCTTTGTAGCCAAATTGCATGCATTTGTCCTTGTTTTGCTCCTATTTTGTAGCCTTTTTGTGTGTCTTTGTAGCTGAATTGTACGTGTTTGTTTTGCTTTGCATCAATTTGTAGCCGTTTTATGTGTCTCTGTGGCTAAATTGTACATCTTTGTAGATGCTTTGCATCTATTTGTGGCTCTTTTGTGTGTCTTTGTAGCTGAATTGTGCACAGTTGTACTTATTGTGCACCTTTTTGTAGCCTTTTTGTGTATCTTTACAGCCAATTTGCATCAATTTGTACGTTTTGAATATATTTGCAGCCTTTTTGTGTATATATTTAGCTAAATTGCATGTACTTGTACTTGTTTTGTGCCCATTTGTAGTCTTTTTTGAGTCTTTGTAGCCGAATTGCATCTTTGTTGATATTTTGTGGCCATTTCAAGCTCTTTTATGTGTCTTTGTAGCCAAATTAGATGTATTTGTAATTATTTTGCATTAATATGTTGCTTATTTTTGTCTTTGTAGTCGAAATGCATCTGGTCGTATTTTTTCGTCTATTTATACCATTTTTGTGCATATTGGTAGCCAAATTGCAATTTTTTTTTTACTTGTTTTGCATCTATTTTTAGCCTTTTTGTGTATCTTCACAACCAAATTGCACCAATTTGCACTTATTTTGCGCCTTTTTGTAGGCTTATGTGTCTTTGAAGCCAAATTGGACATACTTGTACTTGTTTTGCACCTTTTTGTGGCCTTTTTGTGTGTCTTTAAAGCCACACAGCATCTCTTTAAACTTGAACCAATTTTTCGTACACAGGGGAATCAAACCAGACGCTCAAACTAAGGAATCACATACTTCTGCTACTCACAGTTATGTAATATTGGTTCATCCTGAATAAATACATGACTGGCTTCTCTTTGTCTACATTTAGACATAAAGATAAAAAAAATCTGCCTCTTTATGTGTTCTCTAATCTGTCCCCTAAAGCCAAACAATGCTTTCATGAAGAGGGAAGAAGGAAACGGTGCAGAGAACAGGGAGTCAGACAGAAGAAACAGTGGCTTGATCCACCTTAAATTAGAGCATTGACAGCTTCCAATAGAGATTCATCTTCCTTAGCGCTGACAGCTGCTCCAAAGCCTCCGAATGGCTGCAGGCTGAGACTCCCTCATGTTCACCCAAACACCGGCGAGGTGTCAGACTGTCACTGTGAGCCGCTGCAGGCCTCAGATCTCACGCTTTAAGTAAAACACCAGTTTTCTGCCTTTGCTCTCAGGAGTTTCTTCACATGAGCCGGAGTGCAGGTGGTCCCGTGTTCTGCCACAGTGATCTGAATCTGAATCTGCGTAAATTACAGCGTCTGAAAACCTCACTTTTCACGACGTGTTCAGACGAGGCTCGCGGTCATAGATCATCTCTCTCTCCCTCACTGTCTGCCGCTCGTGTTTTCTTTGTTTCCCTCCTGACGTCTTTTTTCTTTTGATTAAAAAAAAAACTGTACAAATGTGATCAAACTGTTTAGTACAAGGAGGTAAAGTCTGTTTCTGCCAGCTTTGAATAAAATAAAGGAGGATATATTGTTCCTTTGTAGAAAAAACATGCAGAAAATCTAGTAGGAGGTGAAATTTTTCTTTGATTTACACTAGTTTGATTTGCATACAAGGAAGTTTAGTGTCTCCTGAGGCCAAATAACAAACAAAAGTTCACTTTAGAATTTCAGTTATGTTCATGATTACTTCATCTGTTGCCAACAAGTGTCCTTTTGTCTAAATTATACAAAAATACACGTAGAAAGTGCAAAAAAAATCCTCACACATTAGAAACTAGAATCTGAACAATATCTAGAACTAAATTGCAGCTTTTTGTACTTGTTTATGCATTTATTTGTAGCTTTTTGTGTATTTTTGTAGCCAAATTGCATCAATTTGTTGTTTGTTTTGTGTCTATAACATTTTTGTGTGTTTTTGTAGCTAAATTGTATCTTTATTAGTTGTTTTGTGTCAATGCGTAGCTTTTTTGTGTCATTGTAGCAGAATTATATCTTGTTGTACTTAATTTAGTGTCTATTTCTAACATTTTTGTGTATTTTTGTTGTCAGATTGCACATATTTGCAGTTGCTTTGCATCTGTTCGTAGCCCTTTTGTGTGTCTTTGTAGCCAAAGTGTGTCTCGTTTGCATCTATTTCTAACATTTTTGTGTGTGTTTGTCGCCAAATTGCATCTTTGTAGTTGTTTTGCATCTATTTTTATCCTTTTTGTGTCTTTGTAGCTAAATTGCATGCATTTGTACTGGTTTTGCACCTGCTTTTAACCTTAACCCTAATCCTCACAAGAGAGAAACTAGAAGAAAATGACCTAAAATGTACCTGTCAAGTAATTTATGTTGATAGACTAATCAGTAAATTATTAGTTTATGCCAAGAAAAGAAAATCGTCAGAATTTCAAACTTCTATAATGATATTTTGTGGTAAAAATTTTCCTTTCACTTTGAAAAAAAGTATTAAAAATCCAATTTGATTACAAAAACTCCTGAAAACTGTTTTGCAGGTATGCACATGTTTGATTTTGTGTTTGGAATCTCAGAGAAAATCCAGATTAAATGTCAAATGTGGCATAAAAACCAGAAAAGTTTCCTCGTTTGACTTGTTTTGTCTATTTGTAGCTTTTTTGTGATCATATGTGGCATTAAAACCTCAAATATTTCTATAACTATACATGAAAATACATGCATGATAAAGTTTCCATTGAAAATATACTAATTAACTGCAAACACAATGATGTTTTTTGGACTCAACCTGAAATTTTCAGCTTAGTTGTTTTGTGTAAAACCTATAAATGCACCTATTTTAGGGGAAGAGTGAGCAGAAGTTTTCTCACCATCTCATCTTTATGTTTTTTTCATAAATCAGGCATCCGTTGACCTCCAGATGAGGATATTTTAGTGAAGCTGAGTTGCTCATTTAGGGATTAATACCGAGTCCTCCACTGTAATCACACCTACATCCTACTGTTCCTTCTGTATGAATATGTTTTAAGACGAGTTTTCTGTCTTTGTGGGAATGTCTGCAGCCACTTTCCAGTTTTTCTGTGAGACCGTCGCTCATTCTCACCCCGTTTGTGCAAACAAACGCAGCGCAGATGGGGGACAAAAGCCGGGCTTATGGGTGAGGCCGAGGAGGAGTCGGGTGGATCAAGCAGCGATGTGGGAAAGGTGGAATCTCCCGCTGATCCTCCTGAGACCGACACCAGGAAGAGGAACGGCAGATTTACAGGATTCAGAGTTTCTCCTGGGAAACGTGGAGCCACTGACGCACTCACAGTTTTACTTTCACACACGAAAGCAGACAAACATTTGAAGATATTTTCCTATTCCTGAGAAACCAAGCTGGTGGACTTCGCACACACACGCACTCAGCGTATTCAAACTTGTACAGTTTTGTTTGTTTTTTTTATTTGAAGATCTGCCTGCAGTTTCTGACTCGCTGCTGGCGTTTGAATATGTAAATTTACACAGACTGATAAAAATCTGAGCAAAGGATTCAGAATCTGACAGGAAAACAGACATTTAACCACGACTAGTTCCAGAGAAATGTTTGTCTTGTAATGTCGAAAGGTTGCAGATTGTAAAAATCTATTGATCTTCAGTCAGAGCTGCACAGACGAGCCAAAACACACCAAGGAATAGGAAACCAAGATAAAAATTGGTGATAAAATATGAGAATATGTCGCAGAAAAAGCTGGGAGAGGCTCCAGCCTGTATCTCTGTGGCTAAATTGCAAGTCTTTGTAGATGTTTTGCATCAATTTGTAGCCATTTTGTGTGTTTTTGTAGCCAAATTGCATCTCTTTGTGCTTGTGTTGTGCTTATTTGTAGCCCTTTTGTGTGTCTTTGTAGCCAAATTGCATCTTTTTGTAGTTGTTTTGCATGTATGTACATAATTTTTGCATTTATTTGTAGCCTTTTTGTGTATTTCTGTGGCTAAATTGCATCTTTTTGTACGTTTTGCATCAATTTGTAGTCATTTTGTGTGTTTTTGTAGGCAAATTACATCTCTTTGTACTTGTTTTGTGTTCATTTGTTGCCGTTTTGTGTGTCTTTGTAGCCAACTTACATTCTTTTGTACTTGTTCTGCATCTATTTGTAGGCTTTTTGTGTCTTTGCAACCAAATTGCATCAATTTGTAGTTGTTTTGTGTTCATTTGTAGCCTTTTTGTGTATTTCTGTGGCTAAATTGCATCTTTTTGTACATGCTTTGCTTCAATTTGTAGCCATTTTGTGTGTCTTTAGAGCCAACTTGCATTTGTTTGTACTTGTTTTATGTCTATTAGTTGCTTTTTGTGTGTCTTTGTAGCCAAATTGCATCAATTTGTAGTTGTTTTGTGTTAATTTGATGCCTTTTTTGTGTTTTTGTAGTCAAATTGCATGTTTTTGTAGTTGTTTTGCATGTATGTGCGACATTTTTGCATTTATTTGCGGCCTTTTTGTGTGTCTTTGTGGCTAAATTGTGTCTTTTGACATGTTTTGTCCAACTTTAGCCATTTTGTGTGTTTTTGTAGCCAAATTGCTTCTCTTTATTGTTTTTTTGTTTTTATTTGTAGCAATTTTGTGTGTCTTTAGAGCCAACTTGCATTCATTTGTGCTTGTTTTATGTCTATTTGTAGCTTTTGTGTGTTTTTGTAGCCATATTGCATCTCTCTGCAGTTGTTTTGCATTTATCTGTAGCTTTTTTGTGCATCTTTGTGGCTAAATTGCAAGTCTTTGTAGCCATTTTGTGTGTTTTTGTAGCCAAATTGCATCTCTTTATAGTTCTTTTGTGTGTCTTTAGAGCCAACTTGCATTCTTTGGTACTTGTTTTATGTCTATTTGTAGATTTTTGTGTGTTTTTGTAGTCATATTACATTTATTTGTAGCCTTTTTGTGCATCTTCATGGCTAAATTGCAAGTCTTTGTAAATGTTTTGCATCAATTTGTAGCCATTTTGTGTGTCTTTGTAGCCAGCTTGCATTCATTTGTGCTTGTTTTGCATCTGTTCAGACTTTTGGTGTGTCTTTGTAGCTGAATTGCATCTTTTTATAGTTGTTTTGCATGTATGTGCAGGTTTTTTGGATTAATTTGTGGCCTTTTTGTGTATCTCTGTGGCTAAATTGTATCTCTTTGTGCATGTTTTTGCACCATCTCGAGCCATTTTGTGTGTTTTTGTAACCAAATTGCATTTGATTTGGTCCACGTAGTTGATGCCAGCAGTGTCACAATTAGTGAAATGGAGATCACCTGAGTCAGACCTGGGCATCCTACGGCCCGCGGGCCACATCCAGCCCGCCGGATGACCCTGACTGGCCCGTATGAGGTCACTGGAAAATATTAAAAGTCAATGCAAATATATTTCATCACAATACGTGCAAACAATACGCCCGCACTGCTTTTATTTTGAAAGCTCTGCTAAATTCACGTTTTTTCGCGCGTGCTTTCCGTACTTGGCTGGTTGGTTTGTTGGTCAGCTTCAGCAAAAAACGGCAAAAAAGAAAGATTGACTCTGAATGCAGAGTTTTTAACAAGACATGGACTTCCAAGTATTTCTTCACTGAAGTCAGAGGTAAAGCTGTGGGCTGGTTTGTGGTGAACAGATCGCGGTGCTCAAGGATTATAATCTGAATCGACATTACGAGACCAAACATGGCGGAGAAGTACAAACATTTGACTGATGCAGAGCGGGGAGGATATCTGAAGGTTTGCTAGCTAAACTGCTAAAGCAGCAATGACTTTGTTTTACCAAAGCTCACATCAAGGGATGCAGCAGTCAAGACGAGTTTTCTAATATCCTACAAAATCGCCAAAAGCAGTAAACCATTCTCTGATGGAGAGTTTATAAAAGAATGTCTGGTGGACTCTGCAGCGTTTATATGCCCGGAGAAGAAAGGAGCGTTCGTTAATGTGGCCCTTTGGAGGCGAACCGTAACGAGGCGGGTGGAGAGCATCGCCGAGAATCTGGAGCTTCAGCTGCGCAACAAAGTGGACGATTTTGACGTTTTCTCCTTGGCTCTGGACGAGAGCTGTGATGTCCGTGACACAGCCCAGTTACTCATCTTTGTACGTGGACTAACAAAAAACCTTTGAGATGACGGAGGAGCTGGCAGCTGTGCAGCCAATGAAGGGAACCACGACGGTGAGTGATTTGTTCACTGAGGTAAATACACGCATGAACAAGCTGGGACTAAAATGGGAGAATTTGGTTGGTGTTACAACTGATGACTGTCCAAATTTGACAGGGAAAAATGTTGGACTTTTGAAACGGATGCAAGATAAAGTGACTGAAATAAACCCAGAACAGAAACTGATATATTTGCATTGTATTATACATCAGGAGGTGTTGTGTAAGTCATTGCTAAAAATCAACCACGTGACTGATGTTGTAACTAAAGTAGTTAACTTCATCAGGGCAAGAGCATTGAATTACAGACAGTTTGTTTTCTTTGTGGAGGAGATGATAGTGAACATGGTGACCTTGGTTACCAGACAGCTGTCAGATGGATCAGCCTGGACAAGGTGCTTAAACGAGTTTGGGATCTGAGAGCAGAGATTCAAGAGTTGGGCATTGTACATCATTGTGTTGTGTAATTTACTGTTTTTATTGAGATATATATTGAGCAGAGCTTTTAAGTGTACTGGTCCGGCCTTTAACAACCGTCAAAGTTTCTCATTTGGCCCCATATGAAAATTAATTACCCACCCCCTGACCTGAGTGCAGGTGATTGTAGTATAAAACACCTGTATCTGGAAGGTCCAGCCTCTGGTTCTTCAGTATTCCAGCTACAGTTGCAACAGGAAGACATAAGAACACTCCCAGCAACTCAAGGAAAAGATCATTGAGAAGTATTAGTCAGGAGACGGCCACAAAAAGATTTCCAACTCACAAGACAACCCACAGAGGTCAGTTAAATCCTTCATTAAGAAATGGAAGGAGAAATGATTCAAAGACAACAAGGTGAATGTTCTGGAGAAGAAAGTCAAAGCCCAGATCTCAATCCAGTCCAGAAGTTGTGGCTGGACATGAAAACAACTGTTCACTCCTTGACCAACCTGACCGAGTAGAGTCAAAGCAACAGAAGGGTAAAACATCCAAGGGGGGTGAGTACTTTTACAGGCACCGTAAGTCCAAATTTTCCTTTTGTTATTGCAATGAGAGACACAAAACAACAAAATTCAGACACTAAACTATATAAATGAGGTGCAAAAAGACAAAAAAAACAGAGACAAAATGACAGAAATGAGACAAGACACAAAACATGACAAATGAGACAAAATTGTACAAACTAGATACAAAATGACAAAAATTAGAGACAAGATGACAGAAATGAGATACAAAACGGCAAAAGCGGTGCACAAATGGACACAAACAAGACAGAAAAAGACAAAATCTGAGATGCAAGATGACAAACAACAAGACTAACAATATACACACAATACAAATAAAACAAGACAAAATAACAGAACAAGACACAACAAAATGACACAAATAAGACACAAAATGACAAGATCCATGCACAAAACTATACATACCAGATACAAAACAACAAAAACTCGACACAAGACGCAAAATGATAAAATCAGAAGCAAACGACACAACTGAGACACAAAATAACAAAAACAAGCCATAAAAGGGCAAAAAAATGACAAATGTGACACAAAAGTGTACAAACAAGTTACAAAGCAACAAAAATGACAGACCACATGACAAAAATGAGACACAAAACGACAAAAACTACACACAAAACATCAAACACGACACAAATTGACAGAAACGAGACAGAAAATGACAAAATCTGAGACAAATGACACAACTTTCACCCAAAATGACAAAAAGTAAGGCACCAACAAAAATGCGACACACAACAGAAGATGAAACAATCGTAAAGAAACACAACACGACTAGAAACAATATAAACAAGGCATGAAAATAAAATGCGACTCGAAACAACAAAAATGACACACAAAATGGCTAAAACAAGGCACAACAAAATGACACAAATAAGACACAAAACAACACAAATGTGACAAAAAACGACAAAAAACAGAATGACAATTAAGACAAAAGCCTTTTTTGTGTGTGTCTTTGTAGCCAAATTATACGTCTTTGTACTTATTTAGCATCTATTTGTAGACTTTTTGTGTATATTTGTAGTCAAGTTGCATCTTTTTGTAGTTGTTTTGCATCAGTGTGCAACATTTTTGCATTTATTTGTGGCCTTTTTGTGTGTCTTTGTCACTAACTTGCATATCTTCGTACATGTTTGGCATCAATTTGTAGCTATTTTGTGTGTTTTTGTAGCCAAGTTGCATCTCTTTGTAGTTGTTCTGTGTTCATTTGTTGCCTTTTTATGTGTTTTTATAGCCAGATTGCATCTTTTGGTAGTTGTTTTGCATCAGTGTGCAGCACTTTTGCATTTGTTTGTAGCCGCTTGTTTGTCTTTGGCTAAATTGCAAGTCTTTGTCAATGGTTTGGATCAATTTGTAGCCGACTTAGATTCATTAGTACTTGATTTGCATCTATTTGTAGACTTTGTGTGTTTCTTTGTAGCTAAATTGCATCTCTTTGTAGTTGTTTTGCAGCAGTTTGTAGTCATTTTGTGTGTTTTGGTAGCCAAATTGCATGTTTTGTAGTTGTTTTGCATGAATGTGCAGCATTTTTGCATTTATTTCTATCATTTTTGTATATCTCTATGGTTAAATTGCATGTCTTTCTACATGTTTTGCATCAATTTGTAGCAATTTTGTGTGTCTTTGTAGCCAAATTGCATCTGTTTTTATTTTGTCGCGTCTAGTTGTAGATTTCTGCACAGTGGCGTAATTGTTAGCACTTTCGCCTTGCAGCTAGAAGGTCCCTGGTTCGCGTCCCGGCTTTCCCGGGATCTTTCTGCATGGAGTTTGC
This sequence comes from Amphiprion ocellaris, assembly GCF_022539595.1. Taxonomy (NCBI): domain Eukaryota; kingdom Metazoa; phylum Chordata; class Actinopteri; family Pomacentridae; genus Amphiprion; species Amphiprion ocellaris. The sequence continues at coordinate 28,201,125 of NC_072785.1, read as the reverse complement.
ATGTTCTCCCTGTGCATGCGTGGGTTTTCTCCGGGTACTCCGGCTTCCTCCCACAGTCCAAAAATATGCTGAGGTTAATTGATTATTCTAAATTGCCCGTAGGTGTGAATGTGAGAGTGCTTGTTTGTCTCTGTATGTAGCCCTGTGACAGACTGGTGACCTGTCTAGGGTGTCCCCTGCCTTCGCCTGAGTCAGCTGGGATAGACTCCAGCCTCCCCATGACCCTAATGAGGATTAAGCGGTGTATAGATAATGGATGGATGGATGGATAGTTGTAGATTTTTAATTGCAGATTAATTTTTTTGTTGTCAAATTGCATCGCTTTGTGTGTGTTGATGATTTGTATCACCGTTTTCTGAATAATTTTCTCTGTCTCCTTGGTTCTCCTTTATAATATTATGTTGCTTTTTTTTAATCTAAATAAAAGCAAAATTTCATGAGAAAAGGGGCAAGAACCCAAAACCACGGTGTCTAAAAAGCACCCTGTGACCTTTTCAATAAAGCTCTCCAAACTCATTACCTGAAGATTTATCATCATTATGCTCCAAAGCATGAATTATGCAGATTAGAAAGACCATAATTACTTTTTATGGTGTTTGTATTTGAGAAAATAAAAGCGAGTGCACTTTGTAGAGTGAAAATCCAGGCTGTCAGACGTGTTTGTGAGCTGCAGAGTGTGAAGGTTTCTGTGGGAGCCGGCCGGCAGTAAGAGCAGAGATTAGAGAGCTTACAGTTAAACAGTATCTGGTCCTGTGAAGAACCTTCTAAACAGCAGCTCCCATCAGACGGGCCTGGACCCACGGAGGAAACAGCAGAGATTAGACCCGGTTAGCAGTAATCCTCCTGCTCTGGCAGCAGCAGACCACCACCCCACCGCACAGACACACACAGGAGCATGGAGGTGGAGGGTGACAGACAGCAACTTTTACTACAGATGAGGAGGTTGTTAGGGCTCAACATCACAGAATTTTAAAGAAAAGTGGAAGGATAATGCATTGATAACCAAACCTGACATCACATGCATCTTGTACACACTAAAACAATACAAAACCAATACAAAAAATGATACAAATAATTCACAAAATGACATGGACCAGAAAAAAAACATGACAAATGAGACAGAAAATTGTAGAAACCAGATACAAAACAACAAAAACTAGAGACAAAACTGCAAAAGTTGCACACAAATGAGACACAAAATGATAAAATCAGAGGAAAGCGACACGACTGAGACACAAAATAACAAAAATGAGCCACAAAAGTGACAAATAACTCGCAAAATAACAAACAAGACACAAAACATGACAAATGAGACACAAAATTGTAGAAACCAGATACAAAACAAAAGTTAGACAAGATGACAGAAATGAGACACAAAATGGAAAAAGTGGTGCACAAATGGATGCAAACAAGACAGAAAATGACAAAATCTAAGACGCACAGTGACAAACAAGAAAACACTAACACACAATACGACTACGACACAAAAAACTGACACAAATAAGACAAAATGTTGAAATCCAGGCACAAAACTATACAAAATGTCAAAAACTGGACAAAAATTGACACAAACAAGACGCAAAATGACAAATCGGAGACAGAACAAAAATGAGACTCAACAATAAAAAGACACAAAACAGCAGGAGACAAACTAAAGAGACCAGACACAACATAAACAAGGCATAAATGAGACACAAAATAATACAAACAAAACACAAAATGACTAAAACAAGACAAAATGATGCAAATGAAAAGCAATACGCCAAAAACAAGACATAAAAGGACAAAAGCAAGACACAAAACGACACAAATAACTCACAAAGCCACACGAACGCAACACAAACTGGAAACAAACTGACGAAAATGAGACAAAATGAGACCAAAAATGACAAAATCAGAGACAAAAACATGACTGAGACACAAAATGACAAACAAGACACTACCACAAATGAGACACACAAAAGGAGACAAAACTATCGCAGAGACAAAACATGAATAGAAACATGAACGAAACCTAAAAGTAAAATAAGACACAAAACAGTACAAACGACACACAAAACAGCTAAAACAAGACAAAAAAAATAAGACACACAAAACATGACACAAATGAGACACAAAACAACATAAATGAGAGAAAAAACTATAAAAATCAGAGACTAAATGACACAAATGAGACACAAATGCCTTTTTTTGTGTGTCTTCGTAGCCAAATTGCATCTCTTTGTACTTACAACCGGAGACAAGCTGATAAAAATGAGACACAAAATGAAACAAATGAGACAGAAAACGGACAGAAAGATCGACGAATAATTAAAAATACAAATGCCAATGATGAATTTGCATTAAAAGCCTGTCAGATTGTGTTTTAAATCTTTGTGCTGTAAATGCCTCATTAGGGCTGAATGACAAATGTCAGGAGCTTTAATTGCTCCTCCAATTTGGGCTGTATGAAGTCGTCTTCATCCTGAGATGAAAAAGGACATAAAAATCAAAGTGCAGCGCTCTTTATTAGGCCGATAGCAAGTTGAGATTAAAGCCATAAACAGACAGTCAGACTGGATGGAGGAAACAGACACACAACCTGACTGACTGACTGATGGACGAGGAGCTGCCAGACAGACTGACAGACCGCTGACTCAGCGTCTGAGAATGACAGGAACATGTAGAAAACACAACGCTGAAAACGACTGGGATCGCTGGTTCACTGCCAGACCACACACACGGATCAACAGCTATGAAAGTCTACGCAATCACACACACACACACGTAACACTCAAATGCACAACACGACAAAAACGACACACAAAATCAGACAAATGTGGCACAAAGTGACAAAAACAAAATGCAAATGAGACACAAAACGGTACAAATGAGTCTGAAAACGACACAAATTAGTCTGAAAACGACACAAATAAGACAGACAATGACACAAATGAGTCAGAAACAACACAAATGACACAAATGAGTCACAAAATGACACAAATGAGTCACAAAACGACATAAATGAGACACAAAATTATATAAACACTATACAAAATAATAAAAACAAGACACAAAATGACATAAATGAGACAGAAAACGTCAAATGACACACAAAGCAACAAAAAACACACAAACGAGACACATCATTACATAAACACACAAAATACAAAAAAAGACACAAAATGTCAGAAACGACACACAAAATAATAATATAAACAACACACAAAATGAGGCAAATTAGACACAAAGTGACAGAAATGAGACACAAAATGACTAAAACCAGAGAAAACAACGACAAATGAGACAAAAAACAACACAAATGAGACACAAAACACATCAAAATGAGACACTAAACATCACAAAATGGCACAAATAAACAAAACAACAACAAAAAACAGACGAAATGACACAAATGAGACACAAAATGAAAAACGGAATTTTTTTAATGACAAAATGAGAATCAAAATAACTCTGTTAACTGACTCTGATAACTGATCCAGTGCCAGACCACACACATGGATGAACAGATATGTATTTCTCTCACACACACATCTACATACCTACACACACACACACACACACACACACACACACACACACACACACACACACACACACAGGCTGGGTGGGCTCGGTTACTCGCGGCTACACGGTTGTACCTCATCTCCGTGGCAACAACAACAAGCCTCGGGTGACAATCGAAAGTCTGACATTACACCACATAAAACACACAAAAGACACACAATCAGTTTGTTGTGATCCATCAGATGAAGCTGATTAAATCTGGTGGTGAAATCTGGTCTCTGACTGCAGCTCGTTGCTTCATTTTCTCATTTTCTGGAGTTAGATTAACTCATCAGCCTCCAGTTTGGACCCAGCCTGTAATTTCTCTCCATTATCTGCTTCCTAACTTGTAATTGTGAGCGAGTGAGTCACGAGTTAATTGTCGAGCAGCAGGGAAAAGCTCTGAAGAGATAAAAATCCAGAGCATGTATTATTTCCCCACTTTATGGTAATGAAGCCGCCTGATCGCTGTCAGGACATAAGGAAACTCTGAGTTAGCAGCGCTGCCACTTAAATTATCATAACGGAGAGAAAACAGATCTAAACCGGCTCTAAAATGCGGAGGATGTTTGTTCATGTGATATTTAACAGTAATTACATTTACTGGAGCTGAGTCAGAACAGAATGTGAACTTTGATTAAAGCATTTAGTAATAAAATAACATGTTAAATGACAAAAATGAGTCACAAAACTATGACAAACAGACTTAAAACGACACCAACGAGACACAAAATGACAAAAACGAAAAACAAAAGGACAAAAAAGACACAAAAATGACAAAAATAAGGAATAAAAAAACAAAAATGACAAGATTGAAAAGAAAAACTCAAACGGACAGAAAACTAATAAGACACAAAACAAACGACACAAAATAACAAAAAACAACACAATAATAAAAACAACACAAAATGAGGCATATTGAGACACAAAGTGACAGAAATGAGACACAAAACGACTAAAACCAGAGAAAACAGCGACAAATGAGACAAAAAACAACACAAATGAGACACAAAACACATCAAAATGAGACACTAAACATCACAAAATGGCACAAATAAACAAAACAACAACAAAAAACTGACGAAATGACACAAATGAGACACAAAATGAAAAACGGAATTTTTTTAATGACAAAATAAGAATCAAAATAACTCTGTTAACTGACTCTGATAACTGATCCAGTGCCAGACCACACACATGGCGTCACAAATAACATGTTAAATGACAAAAATGAGTCACAAAACTATGACAAACAGACTCAAAACGACACCGAGACACAAAATTACAAAAACGAAAAACAAAAGGACAAAAAAATGACAAAAATAAGGAATAAAAGACACAAAATAAACAAAAATGACAGAAACAAGATAGAAAACAAGAAAAACAAACAGACACAAAACTAAATTAATAAGACACAAAACAAGACACAAAATAACAAAAACGAGACTCAGAATTATACAAACTGGAATAAAAATGACACATCCAGGCTCAAAACAAAACATACAAGACATAAAATAACAGAAATGGGACACAAAATGACAAAAACGAGACACAAAATAACAGAAACAAGATACAGAACGACACAAAGAAGACACAAAATGACAAAACTAGACGTAAAATGATACAAATGAGTCACAAAAAAACAGAAAAAACGCAAATGAGACACAAGCAGACCAAAACCATGCACAAATGATAAATAAAAATGATAGAAACTAGCAGCAAAGCGATACAAACGACACAAAATGACACAACCAGATTCAAAACAAAACAATGCACAAATGACAAAAATTAGACACAAAGTAGACACAAAATGACAAGAGACATCAAAGACACAAATAAGACACAACAAGGGCAAAAGACACAAATGAGAAACAAAAATGTCAAAAACTAGACACAAAATAACACAACCAGGATCAAAACAAAACACGCAAGACACAAAATGACAAAAATGAGACTCAAAATTGTACAAACTAGACTTAAAATGACACAATCAGACTCAAACCAGAATATACAAGACACATAATAATAGAAATGGGACACAAAATGACAAAAACAAGACACAAAATGGCACAAATGAGACACAAAGTGACACAGCCAGGCTTAAATCAACACAAAAAAGACATAAAATGACACAAACAAGACTAAATAAAAACAAAACAAATAAGACACAAAACAACACATAATGACAGTCCAGTGTGAACTTTTAGCAAAGCGTTCAATAATAAAGTCAAATATTAACATTAAACTAACATTTCTGATGATCTGGTTTGTTTGTTTTTTCTTAAATCTCCTCATGCTGTAGTTCCTGTTTGTTCCTCCAGAGGGCGGTGCAGCTCCACAGTTAAAATATGACCTGCTCTCTGAGAGTCAGCAGGAAAAATGGAAACCTGAACACAACAACCGAAAATACAAAACATACTTACTGTGGTCTGGTCTGTTAGTCAGAATCCACTGCACAGAAATAAAATGTCATTAAGTTGTGGCATTTCTCCATTTTTTATGCTGATTTTTAAACAATTAAGATAAAAATATTTTTACTAACTATTAAATTAAAATATTGAAATTAATATACAAGAAAAATTTTCATAGAATAATAATAGTAACAATAAAAATAGTCTTATTATTATTACTCTTGTATAATAAAAATTTCCATATTTTATTTGAATTGTTTTCATACAATAATAATAATAACAATAACAATAATAGCAATTATAATAATAATAATAATAACTAGAAAAATACTCAGAGTCCCAAGTGTAAGTCAGACTCTTCTGATGCGTCGAAGAACAGGAAAGCCGTCTCCATGGAAGTGAAATTAGATAGAATAAAGCGCTCGGAACATGACTTTTCCGAATAGCTGATGGGCGTAACGGCTTTATTTACGTTTTCACCGGAGTTCCAACTTACAGTGAAAATCCACTTACATCTGTAGGAACAGATAAGTCCCGATAAGTCCATCATGGTGGATTTGTAGTAGGATCACAATCATGTGATCGTCAGCAGAAAGCTGACGTAGTGTTCACTTGTTGTCATGGTTACAGTGACGCCATGCTGCTAGTCTTACAATGATACAGAAATCTTTAACAAATCCGTGGATCCAGACTATAAGCTGCATCACTGCCAAAATCTAATCACTTGGTCCTTGTGTCATTTCTGACCTTCCCTGAAAATTTCATCCAAATCCATCCTTTTTTGAGTAATGTTGCACACAGAAAGACAAACGTACTGTATGCCGATTGTCACATAACTCCACCTCATGCCTTGGCGGAGTAAAAATTACAAATAACCTCATAAATGAAATAAATTCAATGGATGGATTAGTCTGGTAAAAACACTCCTGAAACTAGTTCATCTCACAACATTTTACATAATTATTTAAACATTGTATTCTAAATGCTATAATATTTGTATTTTAACATAGAGAATACTTAATATTTAAACAACGGCATGAAAGCACAAGAATTTTCCAGTGTTTACGTGCTCCAGTGTTAGCAGCTAACATTAGCATGTCCTGCTAACTAGCTCACTGCCAAATGTACTCCAGAATTCCAGCGTCAGTTAGCGGATTAGACCCTCGAACAAACCATCACAGTTCAAAAACTGTAAGTCGTACTTTAAAAATTCTTTCCCGTGAGAAGCAGAATCTAGTTGTGAACATTCTGATGTATTTTCGTGTCTGTTCTGTGTTTTCTACATATTTGGTGGCAGGTTACAGACACTCTCCATTTCTGCTTTTAGAGCTCACATATAATGGGAGTCAGTGAGAGTTTTGGTCGACACACTGAGCTCTGAGGAGATTTATGAAAAAACTATAAATCCTACAGCAGTGAGACTCACGCTGGGTGAAAGAGGACAAAAATACCTCCATATCTATGTTTTAATTGTTTATGTAGAGGAGAAACTGTGAGAAAGACACAAGGTTAGCTGCACTTTATTTAAAAAAAAAAAAACAAAATAGTTGTAGTCAGTCACCCACTCTAGTTGGAGGAACATTACAAATTTTAGAAAACTTCATAAAACTTAAACTGTGACTGTGTTAAAACCGTAACAGACACGAGAACACAGATTTACACGGATGACGCTGAAAGCCTCGTGACTCGTTTAAAGTTCAAACGAAGTTCCTGCCGTAAAATCTGCCAGAGCTACAGGGTTCATCAGCAACACTAATGTCAGAGCTGCTCAGTGGCTGTTTACTTTCAAACTCGCCTGCTGTCACTGTGGCAACCGCACACTATCAAAAGATGGAAGGCACATTCTGTTGATGATGTCACAGAGGTGTCATGATGATGTCACACACAGAGGTGTCATTATGATGTCACAGAGGTCCAGGCATTGTGGAGTCTTCAGATGAAGCTGATGATTCTGAAGAAGAGTTAGAGGAGAATAAAGTGGACGTCTCCCAGACCGGCCAGGTAACGGAGACGGAAACCAGATTTTCCTCAACTGGACAAACCACAGCAGACGAGGCTCCTGCTGAAGAAGAAGAAGAAGAAGAAGATGAGCTTCCACAGCTGAAAAAGACAGACAGGAAGAAGAAAAAGAAGAAGTCCAACTGGTTTCTGAGGTTGTTTACATTCGGCTGTGCAAGAGCAGAAGATGATGATGATCATCATCATCATCATCATCATCATCATCATCGTGATCGTCTTGAGCCTCCGGAGAGCAGATTTTTGGTCTACGGAGACATCTGATCTCCAGATACATGATGATGGTCGTCTGGGCCCAGAAGTTTAGTTTAGAAGGTTTAGTATCTAGGAATACTTCATCAGAGCTGCTGTTAAAACAATCAACAAAAAAGCACTAAAGCAGCGATGAAGGGCAAACGTTTTTTATAAGAAATAATAAATGCAAAACTAATCTGACTTGTTGATTCTGAACACTATTTAACGAGCTGCCGTCTTTTAAATCACTTCTGAACCACTTTCACAGACTTGTTTTGTTTTCATGTGAAGTTTACTTTCAGCTTGAATTAGTTTCAATCTTCTGTTCCGCATTCTTTTTTCTATTCAATTTCAGTTTTAATAAACATATTTAATTTAACACAAATTCAAATTATGTGATTGAAATTAAAATTTTAAAACAGAATTGTTTAAGTGGAGTAATACAACTTCAATTCATGATTTGAATTATTTTTTTAAAAAATACATGATTGATTATTCAAGTTAAACTGCAAAATAAATGATTCAGATTCCATTTTTGTTGGATTATAATAATTATTAGTATTGAAATTTAACCATACGAATTCAAATTATGATGCTTCCAGATCTATTTTTAATACAAGTAGTCAAAGTGAAACAGTGCAAAATAGGAATTATTTGATAAGGAAACTAAAAGAGAAAATGTGTAAAATAACAGTGAATCATTTTGAGTTTTGTCCAGTTTTTTAGGGTTAATATGTGAGTTGATGTGTTTTTTAAATGTGATTTTTCTTGATATTTTCTGCATTTTAGCAAAACAGTTAAAATCTGTGAAATAAGAGCAATTTCTATTAAAAATCATACCAAAAACATTTTTTTAAATGTTTTGTTCAGTTTAGATTTTTGGTCACTTTCTGAGATAAGATAAGATTTATTTTGGTCAGTTGTGGTAATTTCAGTATGTGCCAAAAAAAAAAAAAAAAAACTAAACTGACCAAAGTTAAATAAAAAATAAATGTAAGTCAGTAATGAAAATACAATTAAAATAATTAATATAATTATTAAAATAAATGTTTAAAAAAAATGAGTAAAAACAGTCCAAGATTAAAGGACATTTTTCTCATAAAACATTGTAAAAACATTAAAAACAATGTGGACCTGTTACATATTTTAAGCATTTAATATATATACATATATATATATATATATATATATATATATATATATATATATATTTTTTTTTTTTTTTTTTTTTTTTATTTATTTTTTTTTTAAAAACCACACACTTTCCGATCCACCAGTTGAGGACCACAAATTTAGAGGGAACAGTGCTGAATTTTTGTTTTCAGAAGTGATACATTTTATTTGCTGTTTGAGTGTAAAATATTGTTTTACTTATTGTTATTAATGTTTTTTGGTCCAGATCCACAAGGAACTCTGGATGTTTCCTCTTAAAAATCTTTTTCAGGTCTGCCCACATTTTATCAAATTGCCTTCTGGCAGCCTTGAAAAATCGCCAACGTTCACGCACCTTTCTGTTTTCAAACGCATTGTCCGTTGAAGTCGAGGCCTTTGATGATAAAAAGGCTCTGACCTTTTCAAAGTTCAGGGCCATGTCAAAGTGGGGTCTGCTCAAGTGAGTGGTGAATTATATATATTATTATTTTATAATATTTTTAAGTTTTTTTATTTTATTTTTTAATTTTAATATTTTTATAATTTTTTATATATATATATATATATATATATATATATATATATATATATATATTAAAAAAACTAGCAGCAAAGTGATAAAACAAGACACATAAAACAACAACACACTGTCAAAAGATGGAAGGCACATTCTTTTGATGATGTCACAGAGGTGTCATGATGATGTCACACACAGAGGTGTCATTATGATGTCACAGAGGTGTCATTATGATGTCACGCACCCAAAGGTATATAAAGCCGGGCGGAAACTCTGGTCCGGTACTGACTGTAGGCACACAGAACCAAGATGGGAGCGAACGAAGGCAAACAGCAAGTGAAAGCCGGAGTGAAGAAGCAGATCGAAGAGTGGGAGGCTTCGGTTGCTCAGAGCCTCCAACGAAACAAAGTGGAGCTGATGAGGACTTGGAGCTCAGCAGAAAGAACTCAGCTCAAACTACAAATTGAGACCCAGAGCGGCATCCTGGATTTCCTCCATGGAAGGAAAACAAAGGTGAAGGATGGCTCCAGGGATCAGAGGGATGAGGTGATCTCTCTGAGGATGGAGCTCACAGCGTCCCAGAACGACCTGAAGGAGGCTTACGACCATCTCAAAGCTGAGCAGAAAATACGTCGAGACCTGAAGCTCCAACTGAACGAGTACCGGACCAAGCTGCCGGTGGAACGAGACGAGAATCGGAAGCTGACAGCTCAACTGCAGGAGGCACAAGACAAGAATCAGAAGCTGACAGCTCAACTGCAGGAGGAACAAGACAAGAATCAGAAGCTGACAGCTCAACTGCAGGAGGAACAAGACAAAAACCAGGAGCTGACGGCTAAACTGCAGGAGCAACAAGACAAAAACCAGGAGCTGACGGCTAAACTGCAGGAGCAACAAGACAAAAACCAGGAGCTGACGGCTAAACTGCAGGAGCAACAAGACAAAAACCAGGAGGTGACGGCTAAACTGCAGGAGGCCCAGAAACAACTCCAAGCAGCTGCTGTAGAACGTCCAGAAGGTCCTGAAGGTCCAGACATTGTGGAGTCTTCAGAAGAAGCTGATGATTCTGAAGAAGAGTTAGAGGAGAATAAAGTGGACGTCTCCCAGACCGGCCAGGTAACAGAGACGGAAACCAGATTTTCCTCAACTGGACAAACCACAGCAGACGAGGCTCCTGCTGAAGAAGAAGAAGAAGATGAGCTTCCACAGCTGAAAAAGACAGACAGGAAGAAGAAAAAGAAGAAGTCCAACTGGTTTCTGAGATTGTTTACATTCGGCTGTGCAAGAGCAGAAGATGATGATGATGATGATGAGGATGAGGTTGATGATGATGATGATCATCATCATCATCCTCCTCATCATCAGCGTGATCGTCTTGAGCCTCCGGAGAGCAGATTTTTGGTCTACGGAGACATCTGATCTCCAGATACATGATGATGGTCGTCTGGGCCCAGAAGTTTAGTTTAGAAGGTTTAGTATCTAGGAATACTTCATCAGAGCTGCTGTTAAAACAATCAACAAAAAAGCACTAAAGCAGCGATGAAGGGCAAACGTTTTTTATAAGAAATAATAAATGCAAAACTAATCTGACTTGTTGATTCTGAACACTATTTAACGAGCTGCCGTCTTTTAAATCACTTCTGAACCACTTTCACAGACTTGTTTTGTTTTCATGTGAAGTTTACTTTCAGCTTGAATTAGTTTCAGTCTTCTGTTCCGCATTCTTTTTTCTATTCAATTTCAGTTTTAATAAACATATTTAATTTAACACAAATTCAAATTATGTGATTGAAATTAAAATTTTAAAACAGAATTGTTTAAGTGGAGTAATACAACTTCAATTCATGATTTGAATTATTTTTTAAAAAATACATGATTGATTATTCAAGTTAAACTGCAAAATAAATGATTCAGATTCCATTTTTGTTGGATTATAATAATTATTAGTATTGAAATTTAACCATACAAATTCAAATTATGATGCTTCCAGATCTATTTTTAATACAAGTAGTCAAAGTGAAACAGTGCAAAATAGGAATTATTTGATAATGAAACTAAAAGAGAAAATGTGTAAAATAACAGTGAATCATTTTGAGTTTTGTCCAGTTTTTTAGGGTTAATATGTGAGTTGATGTGTTTTTTAAATGTGATTTTTCTTGATATTTTCTGCATTTTAGCAAAACAGTTAAAATCTGTGAAATAAGAGCAATTTCTATTAAAAATCATACCAAAAACATTTTTTTAAATGTTTTGTTCAGTTTAGATTTTTGGTCACTTTCTGAGATAAGATAAGATTTATTTTGGTCAGTTGTGGTAATTTCAGTATGTGCCAAAAAAAAAAAAAAAAAAACTAAACTGACCAAAGTTAAATAAAAAATAAATGTAAGTCAGTAATGAAAATACAATTAAAATAATTAATATAATTATTAAAATAAATGTTTAAAAAAAAATGAGTAAAAACAGTCCAAGATTAAAGGACATTTTTCTCATAAAACATTGTAAAAACATTAAAAACAATGTGGACCTGTTACATATTTTAAGCATTTTATATATATATATATATATATATTTTTTTTTTTTTTTTTTTTTTTTTTTTTTTTTTATTTTATTTTTTTTTTAAAAACCACACACTTTCCGATCCACCAGTTGAGGACCACAAATTTAGAGGGAACAGTGCTGAATTTTTGTTTTCAGAAGTGATACATTTCATTTGCTGTTTGAGTGTAAAATATTGTTTTACTTATTGTTATTAATGTTTTTTGGTCCAGATCCACAAGGAACTCTGGATGTTTCCTCTTAAAAATCTTTTTCAGGTCTGCCCACATTTTATCAAATTGCCTTCTGGCAGCCTTGAAAAATCGCCAACGTTCACGCACCTTTCTGTTTTCAAACGCATTGTCCGTTGAAGTCGAGGCCTTTGATGATAAAAAGGCTCTGACCTTTTCAAAGTTCAGGGCCATGTCAAAGTGGGGTCTGCTCAAGTGAGTGGTGAATTATATATATTATTATTTTATAATATTTTTAAGTTTTTTTATTTTATTTTTTAATTTTAATATTTTTATAATTTTATATATATATATATATATATATATATATATATATATATATATTAAAAAAACTAGCAGCAAAGTGATAAAACAAGACACATAAAACAACAACACACTGTCAAAAGATGGAAGGCACATTCTGTTGATGATGTCACAGAGGTGTCATGATGATGTCACACACAGAGGTGTCATTATGATGTCACAGAGGTCCAGGCATTGTGGAGTCTTCAGATGAAGCTGATGATTCTGAAGAAGAGTTAGAGGAGAATAAAGTGGACGTCTCCCAGACCGGCCAGGTAACGGAGACGGAAACCAGATTTTCCTCAACTGGACAAACCACAGCAGACGAGGCTCCTGCTGAAGAAGAAGAAGAAGAAGAAGATGAGCTTCCACAGCTGAAAAAGACAGACAGGAAGAAGAAAAAGAAGAAGTCCAACTGGTTTCTGAGATTGTTTACATTCGGCTGTGCAAGAGCAGAAGATGATGATGATGATGATGATGATGAGGATGAGGTTGATGATGATGATGATCATCATCATCATCCTCCTCATCATCAGCGTGATCGTCTTGAGCCTCCGGAGAGCAGATTTTTGGTCTACGGAGACATCTGATCTCCAGATACATGATGATGGTCGTCTGGGCCCAGAAGTTTAGTTTAGAAGGTTTAGTATCTAGAATACTTCATCAGAGCTGCTGTTAAAACAATCAACAAAAAAAGCACTAAAGCAGCGATGAAGGGCAAACGTTTTTTATAAGAAATAATAAATGCAAAACTAATCTGACTTGTTGATTCTGAACACTATTTAACGAGCTGCCGTCTTTTAAATCACTTCTGAACCACTTTCACAGACTTGTTTTGTTTTCATGTGAAGTTTACTTTCAGCTTGAATTAGTTTCAGTCTTCTGTTCCGCATTCTTTTTTCTATTCAATTTCAGTTTTAATAAACATATTTAATTAACACAAATTCAAATTATGTGATTGAAATTAAAATTTTAAAACAGAATTGTTTAAGTGGAGTAATACAACTTCAATTCATGATTTGAATTATTTTTTTAAAAAATACATGATTGATTATTCAAGTTAAACTGCAAAATAAATGATTCAGATTCCATTTTGATTGGATTATAATAATTATTAGTATTGAAATTTAACCATACGAATTCAAATTATGATGCTTCCAGATCTATTTTTAATACAAGTAGTCAAAGTGAAACAGTGCAAAATAGGAATTATTTGATAAGGAAACTAAAAGAGAAAATGTGTAAAATAACAGTGAATCATTTTGAGTTTTGTCCAGTTTTTTAGGGTTAATATGTGAGTTGATGTGTTTTTTAAATGTGATTTTTCTTGATATTTTCTGCATTTTAGCAAAACAGTTAAAATCTGTGAAATAAGAGCAATTTCTATTAAAAATCATACCAAAAACATTTTTTTTAAATGTTTTGTTCAGTTTAGATTTTTTGGTCACTTTCTGAGATAAGATAAGATTTATTTTGGTCAGTTGTGGTAATTTCAGTATGTGCCAAAAAAAAAAAAAAAAAAACTAAACTGACCAAAGTTAAATAAAAAATAAATGTAAGTCAGTAATGAAAATACAATTAAAATAATTAATATAATTATTAAAATAAATGTTTAAAAAAAATGAGTAAAAACAGTGCAAGATTAAAGGACATTTTTCTCATAAAACATTGTAAAAACATTAAAAACAATGTGGACCTGTTACATATTTTAAGCATTTTATATATATATATATATATATATATATATATATATATATATATATATATATATATATATATATTTTTTTTTTTTTTTTTTTTTTTTTTTTTTTTTTTTTTTTAAAAAACCACACACTTTCCGATCCACCAGTTGAGGACCACAAATTTAGAGGGAACAGTGCTGAATTTTTGTTTTCAGAAGTGATACATTTTATTTGCTGTTTGAGTGTAAAATATTGTTTTACTTATTGTTATTAATGTTTTTTGGTCCAGATCCACAAGGAACTCTGGATGTTTCCTCTTAAAAATCTTTTTCAGGTCTGCCCACATTTTATCAAATTGCCTTCTGGCAGCCTTGAAAAATCGCCAACGTTCACGCACCTTTCTGTTTTCAAACGCATTGTCCGTTGAAGTCGAGGCCTTTGATGATAAAAAAGGCTCTGACCTTTTCAAAGTTCAGGGCCATGTCAAAGTGGGGTCTGCTCAAGTGAGTGGTGAATTATATATATTATTATTTTATAATATTTTTAAGTTTTTTTATTTTATTTTTTAATTTTAATATTTTTATAATTTTATATATATATATATATATATATATATATATATATATATATATATATATATATTAAAAAAACTAGCAGCAAAGTGATAAAACAAGACACATAAAACAACAACACACTGTCAAAAGATGGAAGGCACATTCTTTGATGATGTCACAGAGGTGTCATGATGATGTCACAGAGGTGTCATGATGATGTCACACACAGAGGTGTCATTATGATGTCACAGAGGTGTCATTATGATGTCACGCACCCAAAGGTATATAAAGCCGGGCGGAAACTCTGGTCCGGTACTGACTGTAGGCACACAGAACCAAGATGGGAGCGAACGAAGGCAAACAGCAAGTGAAAGCCGGAGTGAAGAAGCAGATCGAAGAGTGGGAGGCTTCGGTTGCTCAGAGCCTCCAACGAAACAAAGTGGAGCTGATGAGGACTTGGAGCTCAGCAGAAAGAACTCAGCTCAAACTACAAATTGAGACCCAGAGCGGCATCCTGGATTTCCTCCATGGAAGGAAAACAAAGGTGAAGGATGGCTCCAGGGATCAGAGGGATGAGGTGATCTCTCTGAGGATGGAGCTCACAGCGTCCCAGAACGACCTGAAGGAGGCTTACGACCATCTCAAAGCTGAGCAGAAAATACGTCGAGACCTGAAGCTCCAACTGAACGGAGTACCGGACCAAGCTGCCGGTGGAACGAGACGAGAATCGGAAGCTGACAGCTCAACTGCAGGAGGCACAAGACAAGAATCAGAAGCTGACAGCTCAACTGCAGGAGGAACAAGACAAGAATCAGAAGCTGACAGCTCAACTGCAGGAGGAACAAGACAAAAACCAGGAGCTGACGGCTAAACTGCAGGAGCAACAAGACAAAAACCAGGAGCTGACGGCTAAACTGCAGGAGCAACAAGACAAAAAACCAGGAGCTGACGGCTAAACTGCAGGAGCAACAAGACAAAAACCAGGAGGGTGACGGCTAAACTGCAGGAGGCCCAGAAACAACTCCAAGCAGCTGCTGTAGAACGTCCAGAAGGTCCTGAAGGTCCAGACATTGTGGAGTCTTCAGAAGAAGCTGATGATTCTGAAGAAGAGTTAGAGGAGAATAAAGTGGACGTCTCCCAGACCGGCCAGGTAACAGAGACGGAAACCAGATTTTCCTCAACTGGACAAACCACAGCAGACGAGGCTCCTGCTGAAGAAGAAGAAGAAGATGAGCTTCCACAGCTGAAAAAGACAGACAGGAAGAAGAAAAAGAAGAAGTCCAACTGGTTTCTGAGATTGTTTACATTCGGCTGTGCAAGAGCAGAAGATGATGATGATGATGATGATGATGAGGATGAGGTTGATGATGATGATGATCATCATCATCATCCTCCTCATCATCAGCGTGATCGTCTTGAGCCTCCGGAGAGCAGATTTTTGGTCTACGGAGACATCTGATCTCCAGATACATGATGATGGTCGTCTGGGCCCAGAAGTTTAGTTTAGAAGGTTTAGTATCTAGGAATACTTCATCAGAGCTGCTGTTAAAACAATCAACAAAAAAGCACTAAAGCAGCGATGAAGGGCAAACGTTTTTTATAAGAAATAATAAATGCAAAACTAATCTGACTTGTTGATTCTGAACACTATTTAACGAGCTGCCGTCTTTTAAATCACTTCTGAACCACTTTCACAGACTTGTTTTGTTTTCATGTGAAGTTTACTTTCAGCTTGAATTAGTTTCAGTCTTCTGTTCCGCATTCTTTTTTCTATTCAATTTCAGTTTTAATAAACATATTTAATTTAACACAAATTCAAATTATGTGATTGAAATTAAAATTTTAAAACAGAATTGTTTAAGTGGAGTAATACAACTTCAATTCATGATTTGAATTATTTTTTTAAAAAATACATGATTGATTATTCAAGTTAAACTGTAAAATAAATGATTCAGATTCCATTTTTATTGGATTATAATAATTATTAGTATTGAAATTTAACCATACGAATTCAAATTATGATGCTTCCAGATCTATTTTTAATACAAGTAGTCAAAGTGAAACAGTGCAAAATAGGAATTATTTGATAAGGAAACTAAAAGAGAAAATGTGTAAAATAACAGTGAATCATTTTGAGTTTTGTCCAGTTTTTTAGGGTTAATATGTGAGTTGATGTGTTTTTTAAATGTGATTTTTCTTGATATTTTCTGCATTTTAGCAAAACAGTTAAAATCTGTGAAATAAGAGCAATTTCTATTAAAAATCATACCAAAAACATTTTTTTAAATGTTTTGTTCAGTTTAGATTTTTGGTCACTTTCTGAGATAAGATAAGATTTATTTTGGTCAGTTGTGGTAATTTCAGTATGTGCCAAAAAAAAAAAAAAAAAAAACTAAACTGACCAAAGTTAAATA
Source organism: Amphiprion ocellaris (assembly GCF_022539595.1). NCBI lineage: Eukaryota > Metazoa > Chordata > Actinopteri > Pomacentridae > Amphiprion > Amphiprion ocellaris. The sequence goes on along the minus strand of NC_072785.1, from coordinate 28,183,531 downwards.
AAAAATAAATGTAAGTCAGTAATGAAAATACAATTAAAATAATTAATATAATTATTAAAATAAATGTTTAAAAAAAAATGAGTAAAAACAGTCCAAGATTAAAGGACATTTTTCTCATAAAACATTGTAAAAACATTAAAAACAATGTGGACCTGTTACATATTTTAAGCATTTTATATATATATATATATATATATATATATATATATATATATATATATATATATATATATATATATTTTTTTTTTTTTTTTTTTTTTTTTTTTTTATTAATTAAAAAAACCACACACTTTCCGATCCACCAGTTGAAGACCACAAATTTAGAGGGAACAGTGCTGAATTTTTGTTTTCAGAAGTGATACATTTCATTTGCTGTTTGAGTGTAAAATATTGTTTTACTTATTGTTATTAATGTTTTTTGGTCCAGATCCACAAGGAACTCTGGATGTTTCCTCTTAAAAATCTTTTTCAGGTCTGCCCACATTTTATCAAATTGCCTTCTGGCAGCCTTGAAAAATCGCCAACGTTCACGCACCTTTCTGTTTTCAAACGCATTGTCCGTTGAAGTCGAGGCCTTTGATGATAAAAAGGCTCTGACCTTTTCAAAGTTCAGGGCCATGTCAAAGTGGGGTCTGCTCAAGTGAGTGGTGAATTATATATATTATTATTTTATAATATTTTTAAGTTTTTTTATTTTATTTTTTAATTTTAATATTTTTATAATTTTATATATATATATATATATATATATATATATATATATATATATATATATATATATATATATATATATATATATTAAAAAAACTAGCAGCAAAGTGATAAAACAAGACACATAAAACAACAACACACTGTCAAAAGATGGAAGGCACATTCTTTTGATGATGTCACAGAGGTGTCATGATGATGTCACAGAGGTGTCATGATGATGTCACACACAGAGGTGTCATTATGATGTCACAGAGGTGTCATTATGATGTCACGCACCCAAAGGTATATAAAGCCGGGCGGAAACTCTGGTCCGGTACTGACTGTAGGCACACAGAACCAAGATGGGAGCGAACGAAGGCAAACAGCAAGTGAAAGCCGGAGTGAAGAAGCAGATCGAAGAGTGGGAGGCTTCGGTTGCTCAGAGCCTCCAACGAAACAAAGTGGAGCTGATGAGGACTTGGAGCTCAGCAGAAAGAACTCAGCTCAAACTACAAATTGAGACCCAGAGCGGCATCCTGGATTTCCTCCATGGAAGGAAAACAAAGGTGAAGGATGGCTCCAGGGATCAGAGGGATGAGGTGATCTCTCTGAGGATGGAGCTCACAGCGTCCCAGAACGACCTGAAGGAGGCTTACGACCATCTCAAAGCTGAGCAGAAAATACATCGAGACCTGAAGCTCCAACTGAACGAGTACCGGACCAAGCTGCCGGTGGAACGAGACGAGAATCGGAAGCTGACAGCTCAACTGCAGGAGGCACAAGACAAGAATCAGAAGCTGACAGCTCAACTGCAGGAGGAACAAGACAAGAATCAGAAGCTGACAGCTCAACTGCAGGAGGAACAAGACAAGAATCAGAAGCTGACAGCTCAACTGCAGGAGGAACAAGACAAAAACCAGGAGCTGACGGCTAAACTGCAGGAGCAACAAGACAAAAACCAGGAGCTGACGGCTAAACTGCAGGAGCAACAAGACAAAAACCAGGAGGTGACGGCTAAACTGCAGGAGGCCCAGAAACAACTCCAAGCAGCTGCTGTAGAACGTCCAGAAGGTCCTGAAGGTCCAGACATTGTGGAGTCTTCAGAAGAAGCTGATGATTCTGAAGAAGAGTTAGAGGAGAATAAAGTGGACGTCTCCCAGACCGGCCAGGTAACGGAGACGGAAACCAGATTTTCCTCAACTGGACAAACCACAGCAGACGAGGCTCCTGCTGAAGAAGAAGAAGAAGATGAGCTTCCACAGCTGAAAAAGACAGACAGGAAGAAGAAAAAGAAGAAGTCCAACTGGTTTCTGAGATTGTTTACATTCGGCTGTGCAAGAGCAGAAGATGATGATGATGATGATGATGATGAGGATGAGGTTGATGATGATGATGATCATCATCATCATCCTCCTCATCATCAGCGTGATCGTCTTGAGCCTCCGGAGAGCAGATTTTTGGTCTACGGAGACATCTGATCTCCAGATACATGATGATGGTCGTCTGGGCCCAGAAGTTTAGTTTAGAAGGTTTAGTATCTAGGAATACTTCATCAGAGCTGCTGTTAAAACAATCAACAAAAAAGCACTAAAGCAGCGATGAAGGGCAAACGTTTTTTATAAGAAATAATAAATGCAAAACTAATCTGACTTGTTGATTCTGAACACTATTTAACGAGCTGCCGTCTTTTAAATCACTTCTGAACCACTTTCACAGACTTGTTTTGTTTTCATGTGAAGTTTACTTTCAGCTTGAATTAGTTTCAGTCTTCTGTTCCGCATTCTTTTTTCTATTCAATTTCAGTTTTAATAAACATATTTAATTTAACACAAATTCAAATTATGTGATTGAAATTAAAATTTTAAAACAGAATTGTTTAAGTGGAGTAATACAACTTCAATTCATGATTTGAATTATTTTTAAAAAAATACATGATTGATTATTCAAGTTAAACTGCAAAATAAATGATTCAGATTCCATTTTTATTGGATTATAATAATTATTAGTATTGAAATTTAACCATACGAATTCAAATTATGATGCTTCCAGATCTATTTTTAATACAAGTAGTCAAAGTGAAACAGTGCAAAATAGGAATTATTTGATAAGGAAACTAAAAGAGAAAATGTGTAAAATAACAGTGAATCATTTTGAGTTTTGTCCAGTTTTTTAGGGTTAATATGTGAGTTGATGTGTTTTTTAAATGTGATTTTTCTTGATATTTTCTGCATTTTAGCAAAACAGTTAAAATCTGTGAAATAAGAGCAATTTGTACTTAAAATTACACCAAAAACATTTTTTTAAAAAATGTAACGTTAATGTTTTATTTCAAACATTCAGTACAATCGAAAAAAAGAAAATGCTTTGGCTCAACAACGAGAAAACTGTTTTTAGTTTACAACAACTTCTGGTGAAATTATCTTCGAATAATTTCCACATTATTTAAAAAGGAGTTTTATGTGTTATATGTTAAAAAAATAAAATAACAAATTACCACAGTTATGAACAGACGTTTTCAAGTTGTGATGATGAAACACTGGACATCTAAAGTAAAAAATCTATTTTAGTTTCTGATTCTTTTGTTCAGACAGTCGGTGAATGGATAGATGTTATTTACCTGCTTGACAGTTTTGGCAACACTCTCGCCTTCCTCAGAAGCGTCTCACTGACAGCGTGACGTGTCAGTCGGCAGGTTTTGACAGCCAGCATTTTCGACACCCCCAGTAGAGTCGCCAGATGCGCCGGGCCAACCACGCCCACGCCGTAATGGCATGTCGTGGTGAGCCCAACGGACCCGACCATCCCACCAGGCATGCTGCATCCCCCGCCGTCCTATTTCCTCTGGAGTATGGTGTCCCAGGTGTGGGAGAGCATGAAGCCTCCCTCATCCCTGTTCATGGCTCTCTCCTCCCGCCTCCTGATCTCCATCGCCTCCTTAATCCAGCGTTTCACTTTGTTTTCTTCCGTTCCGATGATTCTTGCCCCGTCCCAGTCCATAACATGATTGTTCCTTTCGCAGTGGTCAGATATTGCAGATTTGAGATTTTCCCGTTGTTGCTGTTTCCTTTTTGCATTCCTTCTGATGTTCTTTTCTCCTTGTGTGAAATGTTCTCCCCGATGTATGTGTTATTGCAAGAGTTGCATGGTATCTCGTAGATGACATTGCACTTATTGTTCTGCTCGATATTGTCTTTTGGGTGCACTAGTAGTTGTCTAAGTTTTATGTGTGGTTTTACGGCGGTGCCTATGTTGTGTTTTTTCATGGTTCGTTGGATGGGTTCTGTGATCCCCGGATATACAGTAATGTGACTATGGTTTTATTGTTGTGTGTGTCTCATGCCTGTTGTTGTTTCTTTGTTATGCATTGTTAGTTTCTTTTTGACTGCTTATTAATAATAATAATAATAATAATAATAACTATTGTTATTTTACCATTGTTATTATTATTTTTTTTATTATTATTACTACGTTGGTAATTAAATTGTTTTTGCATATATAAATGACCTTCATTAAATATTAAAATACACAGTATTTCTTGTCAAATTAAAGCCAAAAACAATCTATTTTAATTACTGCAGAGGAGTATATTTTTTTTTATACTTTTATGTCTTGAATATTATTTATTCATCATTGGCTGAAGTCGGCTATGAAGCTCAAACATGGTCTTTTTAAAGGTTGTGTATCTTCTGGAGTGCAAAGGAACGCTAGAGTCCTTTATGAACCACAGCTACAGGCTTGGGGAGAAAATAAATCAGGTCGACAAGACAGCTACTTTATAAACTAATTACCAGGTTCCACAGACTTCTGCTCAAACTAAACCCATTTGGATAAAATGTTTCACTTCTAGATCCTCTCCTGCATCTCCACCACAGATAAAATCCTCCAAACACAACTTTTCCAGCAATATTTCTTCTGCGGTTCACAGCAGGATTACTGCATCCAGGCAGCAGCTTTTTCTCTCAGCGATAAAGCTGCTGGTTTATCAGCAGAGCTAAAGGTGAAAACATCTGGAAACAGCTGCTGACGGTAAATAAGACAAGCTGGGATCTGTTAGCTGAACTACAATTATAGGATCTGAGGATGTGAAGCCTTTTGAACAGACAATTCAAAAAGATGCATCTCAGTAGTTCCATAATCTGCCTTAACTTTTACACAAAGAGTAATTACACGCTGCTGAAGGTAGAATTTAGTGAACACAGCTGCATCCTGTGTGGAGAAATGAATCTGTTCAGCTGCTCAGGGTCACGTTCTGCATGTTCCAGTTAACATGTTGTCAATCTATCATCGCCTCTGTAATGATGTCTGCTGAGGTTTGATGTCTGCTTCAGGTAATGTCTGAGCTTTTTTCTTTTTGTCAGAAGGTGTTGAAGTTCTTTACATCAGTTATCTGCAGTGTAAAAAATAACATGAAAAAACGTATATTCACAAAAGTTGCCTATTTTCTTTTTCAGATTCATTCAAAAATTATCACAAATATTCAAATGTCTCATGCCAAATGCATGAGACAAAAAATAATAATAAAAAACGGCAAATACAAGCAAACGGCAACAAAAACACTAAAAAAATTTGTGCTGTTTTGCCAGCTGAGGCACCATAAACCACTGTAGAAGAACAGAAGATGTCTCATGTAAAATACATGAGACAAAAAATGTCAAAATTGTAAATAATGTCCGGATCAACTGCTCCTTTTTACTTACCAAGAAATATTTTTTAAAAAAGACACAAAAGCAAGCAAACAACAACAAAAACTGTGGAAAATGTTACTATTTGGCAGCTGAAGTGCCATAAACTGCTGCACAATAACAGAAAATTGCCATATAACTATATACATACTGTACATATTATTTAATATCAACACTTTAATATTGTAATTATAAGTATTTAATGATTTTTTTTTTATTAAATCCATAAATGTTGCAGGTGGACGAACTGTTTTAACACTGAAGATCTGTCAAAGATAAGATGAGAGAAATAAGATTTTTATGTAAACTTCCATGTGCAGACTCACACTGTTATGCTTAATATAACCTAAGATTCTTGTGATTTAAAACTCATTTTTTTTATTTCTTTATTTGATAGGGACAATACACATTAATGAAGGTCTATTTAGGCAGCAATGGATGTAAATATGCCAGATTATAGCAATAATGCTAATTTACATCCGCAGTCCCTTCTTCCTTTTTTTTTTTTTTTCTTACAAAGATTTTTAACAAGAAACTGTTCAGGCCCCTGGTGGCATGGTACCATGAAGATCTAGCTCCACGGCATCAGTTACCATGGAGAGCTAGCTAAACAGCGTTAGTTACCATGGAGATGTAGCTCTACAGCATCAGTTACCATGGAGATCTAGTTTCACAGCATCAGTTACCATGGAGAGCTAGCTAAACAGCATTAGTTACCGTGGAGATGTAGCTCTACAGCATCAGTTACCATGGAGATCTAGCTCCACGGCATCAGTTACCATGGAGAGCTAGCTAAACAGCGTTAGTTACCATGGAGATGTAGCTCTACAGCATCAGTTACCATGGAGATCTAGTTTCACAGCATCAGTTACCATGGAGAGCTAGCTAAACAGCATTAGTTACCATGGAGATCTAGCTCCACGGCATCAGTTACCATGGAGAGCTAGCTAAACAGCGTTAGTTACCATGGAGATGTAGCTCTACAGCATCAGTTACCATGGAGATCTAGCTCCACGGCATCAGTTACCATGGAGAGCTAGCTAAACAGCATTAGTTACCATGGAGATGTAGCTCTACAGCATCAGTTACCATGGAGATCTAGTTTCACAGCATCAGTTAACATGGAGATCTAAATCTGTTGTATTTCTTTCAGTTAATCGATAAATTATTAAAAATAATGTCGATTAGTTTTCCCCCAAGAATAGCATGTTTTTGAAAGCCTATTGTCATAGAGAAGTAAAGAAACGAGAAAATAATCTAATTTGAGTATTGGGAATCTGAGAATTTGGGCTTTTTTTTATCTTGAAAAATAAGTTAAACAGAAAAATTGATTTTCAAAAATGATGACATATAATTTTGTGTGTAAACATGCTGCATTATCTTTCTCATTAAATTTTTACATTAAAACTTAAAAAAAAACATATATACTATTTACATACAGTGTCAGTGAATGAGGTTAGAATAATATTTAGTAATAATCACAAGTAGGTGAAAAACACTTCCACATTGGCTGCGTTTCATGTTTTGCTGCTGTATTTACGGGAAGAAAAGCAGCATAAAGTGTTGTGTACCTGTTCTGTGTTGTGTTTAAGTACATGAGGTCAGTAGGAGTTCGTCCAAATCTGAATTATGCAACTTTAAAATGTCGTGAAACTGCAAAATACTGTACCATGTGTTCTCCAAAATGTCTGCATGTGTCTGTGTCTGTGGATTCAGTTTGAGATAAACGAGACGTTTTGAAATTTGACTCCCTAAATGAACGAGAAATATCAATTTTGAGTGCAAAAAAGAGGATAAAATAACAAATTTACCGACATGTTTAATGCTTTCCTGTTTTTCCTTCCAGGAAACAGGAGGACTGTCAGACTCCCACTTGCTTCTTGCACAATATCAGCTTGATTTATGTTTCCTGTGTTTGCAGTAAAAGCCTTTAAAAACTGCTCAGTTTCTGCCTTTGGGTTTAGTTCAAACGGCATCATGGTGTCGGAGAAAGAAGCTCTGCTGGCTGCTTTCATCGCTGCCCTCGTTGCACAGAGTGAGTTTCATGTCGTGTTGCAGATTTCAGATTGTCTTGTTGTGTTTCTTCGTGTTTTTGCTGCAGATTTAGAGGTAAAAATGTATGAACTTCAGGTGCAGCGATCATCGGCGGCAGAGAGGCAGCTCCACACTCTCGGCCCTACATGGCTTCCATCCAGGTACCAGAAGGAGAAAACCTGAAGCACGAATGTGGAGGTTTTGTGATTGCAGATCAGTGGGTGATGACTGCAGTTCACTGTATGCCGAATGGGTGAGCACATATTATTACAATTATGATGAATTATGGACAACAGAAAGTGCAATATCAGGATAAATCTGCAGAAAATGTGATTCTCACACCTGTAAGGCTTCAGTTTGTGGTTTGATATACGCTGTAAAGCAACATATTGTAGAAAGAAACATTAATATTCCAGCAGCCGTCACAATAAAAGTACCTAAAATTACAGAAAATATCTATTTAATAAAAAAACAGCATTTGTCCAGAATTTAAATACACACTCTAGCTTTAACTTTGTGTATTTTTTACAAGATAACTCTCATTTAACAAGAAATCTGTAAAATTACGGAATCAAAACACCTTTACCTCTTAATTGTCACTTGGTGAATCTAGTTTTAGAACTTTATTTATAGTATTAAACCTAAATGTAACAATTAAATAAATAGAATGAAAGTATTCATGAATAAATAAATACAATTTATGTTCCATCAGCCAAGATTGGCTGATGGATAATAGATAATAGAAAATATCCATCTCATAAAGTGATTTTTTATAATCAAAATGCATTTTCTAGCCTAATTTTACAGAGTATGTGCCCAGTGTGTGTTATTTTTTAACATTTTAATGTTCATTTTGTGTATATTTTGCAAGCTATCTCTTCTAAATCTGTAAAATTAATGACTCAAAACACCTTTATTTGTGAAATGTCACTAATTGCATCTAATTTTAGAACTTTATTTACAGTATTAAACCTAAATGTGACAATTAAATCTGATAAATAGCAGGAAAGTTTTCAGAATAATTAAATAAATAAGTAAAACTATAGCGTTCCAGCAGCCAGGAAGGGCAAAAAGGTAAAAATAATAGAGAACATCCATCTCATTAAATGATTTTCTATCATTTTCTAGCCTTAATTTTGCAGATTGTGCATGTTTTGCTGTTGTTTTGTTTATCTGATGCATATTGTTTTATTAACTGAAAACTATTCACAGTTAATGCTGATGTTAGTTTACATTAGTAAAAGTCTATGTATGTGATTGTACTGGTATTTTTGTGTATTTTATTAGGAAAAATCTCCATAAAAATGTGATTCTCTGGGTGTAAATGTTTTTTGTGTGAGAGCTGCTTTAGTTCAGATTGTGTTTATGAATTTTGTGGATGAATTGACTCATTAAATGTTAAATATTGTAGTAGAATTTTCTGTTTTCACTGTAGAATAGTACCTTTCACAGATTATTCTAAACTATAATAACGTTATGGTCTTTCTGCAGAGCAAACGGCAGGAAGGTGGTTCTGGGTGTCCACTCTCTGAGTGAACCTGAAGAAACAAAACAAACCTTTGACATTTTGGAGCTTCACAATCATCCGGACTTCAGCGTGGTGAACTACGACAACGACATCGCTTTAATTAAGGTTAATGTTTATTTTGTAATTTATCTGAAGCATAAATTGTACAACAGAACTTTCAAAGTTGATCAACAACTACACTAAAAAAGGGGGGACATTTTTATAACTATAATTTTTGTAGAAAATTTGAAGTAAAATTTCTGAAATGATTGATTTTAAACTGAATTCAAGTTGGGGTAAGTTAATGAAATAGTCTACATGAATTTTTGTTTTATATACATTGAAGTCAAGTCCTCTCCCCTTCCTACACTGTAAAAAAAAATATTTATTTGTTTGTTTATTATTCATTGCAGTTTTGTCAACAATCTGCTGTCAGTTTACATATTTTACCTGTTTTGTTAAATTCTGAATAATATCAAATAAAATCACAGAAGATGTTTTAATTTATATGGTAATGTAAAAAAAATAGCTAAAACGTAAAGAATTATGCATTTTTATGAATGGAAATTTGCTTGTTCTCACACATTTAACTCTAAAATCACACTATTTTCATTATATTTAAATCAGAAAAAATATGTATAGATATCTGCCATTATTCAAAAGAAAAAAGTTGTTCAGATTAAAAATTAAAATGAAAGATTTTTTTAAAAATTATTTTTGCATAATTGCCCAGTTTTGTCAAATTGCATATAATGCCTAGTAAAATTTTAGAAAAATAAGTATTATTTTACATTTTTGTTGTTCAAAAAGAAAAACAAATGCAAATAATGTCCACGTCAAGAATCTTAATTTTTACAAATAATAATTTGTTCTTTTACAAAATGTGATGATGAAATCACACAACTGTATTTGAATCCATTAATATATATACATATAGATATATTTTTTTAAAAGACAGTTGGTATTATTCTGTTATTTTCTCAGTTATTTATTTTTTTATTTGCAGTTTTTAACTGTTACAGCATAATTTTTATGTATTTTAACTGGCACAGTTGCTGCCAAATTTTTGCCTTTTTTTTTTTACTGTTATTAGTATTTTAAAAAAAATTTACAGTATAAAGATAGAACTTGTGAATTTACACAACATGCAGCAAAACTAAACACGTCTTAAAACTAGTTATTTTTTTGTGTGATTTTTGCAGCTGGATCATCCGTTCAACGCCTCCGACGCCGTTAAAGCCGTAGAATTCCTCCGAGCCGGCGGTACGAACCCCGACACCGATGCAGAGGTGGAAACAGCTGGATGGGGGTCTCTGGACAACCTGGGGTCCCGACCGGACAAGCTGAAGGAGGTGGTGGTGGAGGTGGTGAACTCGGCCCGGTGCAGACGCAGCGACTACTTCGGCAGGAAGTTCACCAGCAACATGATCTGTGCTCATAAAGTCTGTCCAGATCCGTGTGACCAACCACACAAGAAGGAGGACAGCTGTGATGTGAGTTCGACTTCCTTCTCTTCTACCAATAGAAATGGGGAAGCAGGACGAAGCAGCTGCCATTTTGTATTATTCGCTAATGCAAATGTCGCTAAAGAACTAAATTTAGGCCTACAGTAGGAACAACAGACTTCACTGGGATAGTTTTTCAGCGTGAATAATAAAATTTGATGGCAACAAAAAGCAAGTTGTTGTGGAAGTTCAGTGATGTTGAGGCAGAGACAGAGAAACACTGGAGACTCCCAAGAGAGACTCCCAGCATCAGTTCTGAGGATTCTCTCTCTCAAGGAAATACCTTCGAAAAGAGAAAGAGTCATTTTTCATTCACATGAATGAACCTGTGATTTCTAGTTATTTACAAAAATTCTGACATCACAAATGGTTCATAACTTCAGAGTAACATCCAAATATTCTGTCTGAAGAAAAGTGCACTTGTCCGATGCTTTTAGTCTGACTGTACACTGTGAAAGAAAAAGGTAATATTCCGTCAGCCAGGATGCAAGATAAAGTTTTTTTTTAAAAACAAAGCAATAGAAAATAACCATCTCATAAAAATATAGTTGTTTTTTTAATTGTCTTTATTTAACATGAGATCGTGTCATTTTTTTTGTTTGATAAAGCATGTTTACAATAATGAATTTACCTATAATGTGTAATCATTATTTATATAATTTTACTTATACTATGATGACAAAAAAATGACACGTAGACTTATAAAAACACATTTTTGTTTTGATTATTTTACAATCATTTAACATTTAGAAAGCAAATCTGCGTCAAATAAAAAAATACATACTTAAAAATCTAAAAGAAATATGTAAAATTGCAATAAAGTTGCAATTCTATTTTAATTGTCTTTTTACACAGAAAAAGGATTTTTTTGCCATTTTCAATGAAATTAGCTACATGTAATAATCATATAATTGAATTTATTATATTATGATGACAAATATTTATAGAGAGACTGATAAAAACACATTTATTTAGCATTCTTGTTGTGATTATTTAACAATCTTAACATGTAACAAGCAAATCTACATGAAAAAATATACTTAAAAATATTAAAGAAACATATGTAAAATTACAATAAATTTGTAATTGTATTTTAACAATCTTTTTACACACAAAAAGGATTTTTTAGCCATTTACAATTACAGGGTTTTTTTTAGGTTATTTCACATTAAACATGTAAGTTAACTGCTTATTTTTGTCATTTGTTCATATTTTTGTGTATTTTACACTGAACCAATCTGTAAAAGGCTTAGGAAAAGTTCAGTTTTTACCTTTCAGTTTCACTCACTGCTAGCGAACAGAAGTCACACTTGTAGACTACATTATTATCAGATGCAGGTTCAAATCAAATGTTTTTTGAGCCCCTTTCTGCTTCTTTTTTTGTTTTTTATGTCGTCTCTCAGGGAGACTCTGGAGGTCCGCTGCTCTACAACGGCGTTGCAGTCGGCATCACGTCCAACGGAGGAAAGAAGTGCGGCCAACTGAGGAAACCTGGGATCTACACCATCATCTCCCGCTACACCGAGTGGATCGACAAAACCATGAACCTGCAGCCGACGGGAGCTCCAGACCAGCCAGCGGACCAGAGAAGTTAAACATTCTGACGCTTTTAGTTGGCAACAACCACGTTTCTGCCAAATCCTGCTTCCTCTGAGTCACTGATTTTTCTGCTTAGATATGAAGCACATGTGTTTATGAGCTGGACAGAAGAGCTTCTTTATCATTAATGCTTGTTTTTATGGCTAATGTGGACACACTGCAATCAGCTGCACAAACAAATTAACTTCAATATGTATTTCATATCATTTTATTAAATCGCTTTATTAATTCCTTCATACAGCGTTGAGTTGTGTTGAGATTTTTTAGTAGAACAATTACTATAACTGCAATTTTGAGGTACTTTACTTGAGTATTTTCATTTTCTGCTACTTTATACATCTACACCACTGCATTAATTTTAGAACTTTAATTGCTATATATTTGTCAGATTCCGATAACAACAAACTATCATCCAAATACAATCCATATAGGTCTGTAATCTAAATCTGACCTTCTTCCAACTACAATATATACCCAAAGATCAGAGAGAATCATTGTTTGCATGAACTGCTGCTCAGTCGGTGTCACTTTTCCTCATGTCAGTAAATCTTACTCGCATAACACAGTACAAATCCTGATGTGTTTTTTTTAAATCCTGCACTGACACATTATTATAAGACTTCAATATATAATATAATATATTCTTCAAATATAAAAAAACAAAAATCAGGATCAATTCAAACAAAAAAAACATCGTTTACAGGTTAAATTACAAGATATTGCAGCAACCTAAGTCGTGCATGGAACAGAAATAATGTAAGAGCTGCTTAAACGTGGTTTTGCATCAGTTTTGCTCTCTTTTTATCAGTTTCTTGGCACTAAGTACATGTGAGGAATGACTTTAAGGCTTGAAACTGTTGGGAAATCAATATATCAACATGCAGATCTGGCAAACTTGTCAGTCTGCATACCGAAGACGAAGTCCAAAAGTAAATAAAGTGTGCAGCTGTACTTCTTCCTTTTCCTCCCTTTTCTGCTCTGTGCAGATAAATAATTACTGATGTGCTCTGGAGGTTTGTTTAGTTTGGAAAATCCCACATATGCCATATTTTTTGTTGCTCAATTTTCTTTAAAAAAAAAAAAAAAAAAAAGCATTTATGTAGATAATTTTTTTACACAATTTAAAGGAAACTGAGGACTGATTTCCTGTAAATTATAAGAGATTTTATTCATTTACAGCAACAACTCTAAAAGCATGACAGCATTAAAAGCATGACAGCACAGTTACATACCAATAGTAGCAAAAAAATCTGACTTTAAAGGTAATCTAATCCAAAATGCCAGCAATAGTAGCTCATTTCACACATTTCTCAACAAAAGTGAACATTAGAGGCTTCAGAGAGGTAATATTAATTAGATTATACTACTTTTGACAAGTTTTACATATGAATTATTCCATTTCAGATCATCAGTGTTCTCTGATTTGCTTGTCACAATAACACAAAGCAACACACAAATAATGCACTTTTTGACCAATATTGCATGTTATGAGAAATAACAATAATTTGCTTGTCGACCCACTTTTAGCACATTTTTTTGCAGTTTGAAATTTGAGGCTGTTTAAACAACAATATCTCAGGAACTATTAAAGATAAAATCCTGAAATTTACACTGTTATTTCTCATCAATGTCATTTAAAAATATTCCATTTGTTTTGTATTATAGTGACAAGCTGCTGCATATGGTTTGGAAAATAACACTTTTGTACTGCTGCTGTATCAATTTTCTTTATTAATAAGAACTTAAAGATGGGATTTTTCTCTCAGGCTTTTTATTCATATTTCAAACTCAACTATAATTACAGATAATTTCATATTTTTGTTTAATATTTAAGATACTGAATCAATGACTTGATGAGTAACAACAGGGCAAATTACAGGTTTTTATTTTGAAAGGTTCCTGAGATATTATTGTCTAAACAGCCTCAGATTTCACTTGCTGAAAGTGAAATTAATTAAGCTGAACTTTCACAGATAGCTTTATAAATATCCGTAGTTGAGTGCTGTAAAGATTTCAGGTAAATCCGAGATGGCTGAGCAGGAATTGTTCCTTAAAAAGATAAAGATTTGATCTATACAATGTTCTCCTGGCTGCAAATTATTCCTCTCTTAATAAAAGGTTCACTTCCTGAGCTCCCTCCTTTCTCTCTTCAATCACTTTATTTCTCTCCTGCAGCTCCTGAACAGAAAATCTTTTCACTGCATACGACCGTCCTCCGTGTGAAGCATCCAGTTTGTTAATTCCTGACAGCAGATCCTTCACCTGAGGGTAGCTCAAAGCATTCTGGGACTTTGCGACGTTCAGCTCGTAGTATCGACTCCCGCACTTCCTGACGAGCTCCTGCAGGGCGGGATGAGCTCCGGCCACGTAGCCGTCGATCTTCTCCCTCGCTTTGGCCTCAAAGTGGACAAAGAGGATGACGGCATGTTCCGCAAACTCCCGTCCGAAGATCCTCTGCAGGCGTCCCAGCATGTCGCCCTCCCCCTGGGTGAAGCGTCCCACCTGCAGCACCAGCAGGAAGACGTGGGGTCCAGGTAGAGCCAGGGCCAGGCAGTCCTTCACCAGCTCCACGTCCTCCACCCCGTCCTCGTCCCACAGCTCCGGCGTGTCCACCAGAATCAGCCGCCTCCCTGCCGCAAACACCTCCTTCCTCTCGCAGGTCGTAGTGGTCGGAGGCGCCTCGTGGCCGGATCTGCTGACCGAGTACCGGTTACCTGCCCGGTCCACAATCAGATTCACAGCTGAAGACTTCCCGCTGCCGGAGAGACCCAGCAGGACGACGGACAGCTTCTTAGCCTCATCACCTGAAAGCCAAAAGAAAAGGAAGTCAGAGAGTGTTGTAGTAAAACTTCATTTGAGGGGATTAGAAGCAGAGTGGTCTAACCCACCCCCAAAGAGATAAACCCAACCCAAAAATCCAAACTGACTCTAGATTCTTCCAGTTAGGTACAGGGTTGATTTTAAAATCCTTTTGTTTCTAAGTCTCTGAATGGACTGGCCCCAGAATATTGATCTGACCTTGTTAAGGTGCATCAACCATCCAGAGCCCTGAGGTCAGCTGACCAGATGGATGTTCCTCGATCCCTCATGAAAACCAGAGGAGATCAAGCCTTTGCAGTTGTGGCTCCCATGTTAAGGAACACATTGCCCCTCTCTGTCTGCAGTCTGCCAATAGCCTCTCCATTTTTAAAACACATCTATAGACCCACTTGTTTTGTTAAAAAAAACTCAGAAAAAGTGTCCCAAAATTAGATAAAAATTGTTCTAGAATATTGCATTTTCAAATTTTAGTAACTTTTATGTGTATTTGTGCAGGTTTTTGGAGTACAACAAAGTTTTGGAGTCTGTATTTGTGTTAATTTTGACAAATTTTAAGTTAAAACTCCAGAAGAAACTAAAAATGGGTGTCTGCAAAGGCACTTCAACAAAAACAAATTTTTATTTTGTTAAAAAAAAGTCTGAGAAAGTGTCCCAAATGAGAAAAATATTGATTGAGAATATCACATTTTCACATTTTAGTAAATTTTGTGTGTGTTTATGCAGATATTTATAGTTCAGGAGGGTTGCTAGTCCGTATGTGTCTGATATAAAACCAGTCTTACCATCAGTGCTGCTCATCTGCAGCTGCAGTATGGCCCTGTGGCTGATCAGAGCCTCCTCCAGACTCTCCCTTTTAGTCTCGTAGTGTTTCTCCTCAGCTGCTTCCTTCTTCCTCTCCTCGGCGTGTTTGGCCTTCAGCTCCTTCAGCTCTCTGGATCTTCTCTCCTCGTGCTGTTGAAGCAGCAGCCTGAAGGCCTCCTCCTTCTGCTCGGCCTCCTGAACCTTCTGCTTCAGCATGTTCAAGGCCGAGTCCTCCGTGCTCCTCTTCTTAGCTGCCGTTAGCATCTCTTCAGTGTACCCGCCCACCCCGTTTTCAGCCAGCATGAAGTCCACCATCTCCAGCAGAGCGAGCAGACCTTCAGCCGACATGAAGCGACAGTATCTGCCGTCACAAGCGTTTATTAAGCCCAGCAGGGCGTCGTCCAGCGTGTCCACAACCTCCCCGTCCTCCACAGACAGGACCACCAGGTATTTTAAGGCCTCGGCTCCAAAGTGGGCCTGCAGGATCTCCACCATCCTCCTCTCCTGCATGGTGTAGCATCCACCTCGGATCAGCAGCAGGAACATGGCAATCCCTTCCCTGCAGGAGTTGAAGCAGCCCTCCATGGCCTGGCTCATGGCCTCTTCCGTCACGTCTGCTGTTAAATCTGCATAATGCAAACTGACGGAGTGATGCTCCACCGTCACGTCACAGATTTGGTTTGATCCCACAGAGCTGAAGCGACATTTATCCCCAGAGCTTTCCTTCAGCAGTGACTTCAGAGACGACCATTCCTCCACCGTGGATATCACCACCATCATCTGCCTGCTGTCAGTCACACTGTCTGCACAACAACACACAAACGACTTACAAACTGACACTTAATGCTTCACATAATTCATTAGGAACACAGGAAAACGCTGATTTTCATGTTCAGAACTTCACTACTCACTGTGAGACATGTTTCCCTGCAGGTGAAGTCGCCTCTGAGATCCTTGTCATCTAAAGAAAACACCTGAAACTGGATTCTCTGGCTCTGAAACTCACATTATACCAGCAAACAAACGTTGCTTCCTGATTACAACATTTCATGTGACAGTTTGTTGTCCAGGAAGTGCATTCCACAACAAGCAGGGCTGATTAACGCATCTTCCTCATGCATCTACAAAATGCAGAATAACTCGGCTTTATTTTTCCCTCATTATGGAATTAAAACAGGGACAGTATAGGTTGTCGTTGAAAAAGTAAAATTTGTCATTGACAAAAAAGAATTTGTCATTGAAAATGCCTGTGCTTTCAGAGACAAATATTCTTTTTTTTTACACAGTTTTTATTCAAAGTTTTTTTCAGACAATTTTTTTACAGACAAATTCTGTTTTGACAGATACATTTTTTTCCACAGATAATTTTATTTGATACATTTTTTTTCAAGACACATTTTTTTCTTAAAGAATTTTTTTTTCTAGAGAAATTTTTTAACAAAGTTTTTTAGACAAATTTTGTTTTTACAGATATTTTTTAAGAGATTTTTTCAGACAACTTTTTTCAGTAATTTTTTTTACAAAGTTTTTTAGAGACAAATTTAATTTTTTTATAGTTTTTTTTTTTTTTTTTACAGAGAAAGTTTTTCTTTTTAAATTATTCTACAAGAAAAATAGTAATTATTGGATGCAACTCGTTGCTGTTGGTTGTTAGTGATGGCCAGACTTTAGTCTTCAGTAGCAACCCCTCACCAAAATGTTCTCTTTCACTCATTACACTCACTGGAGCAATATCTGTCCAAACAGTCCATTTTAAAAGTCATGTTGAATATTTTATATGTTTTTGTGGTTATTTTGTGTCTCTTTGTGGTCATTTTATGTATTTTTGAGGTTGTTTTGTGACTCTCTGTGGTGATTTTGTGTATTTTTGTCATCATTTTGTGTCTCTTTGAGGCAATTTTGTGTATTTTTGTTGTATCTTTATGTGTCCTTGTGGTCATTTTGTGTATTTTTGTGATCGTTTTGTGTCTCTTTGTGGCCATTTTGTGTATTTTTGCGGTAATTCTGTGTTTCTTTATGGTCATTCTGTGTATTTTTGTGGTTGTTTTGTGCATTTTTGTGGTGATTTTGTGTATTTTTGTTATCATAATGTTTCTCTGCAGTGCATGTTCTCTCTTTTTCCCTACATTTTTTTCAAAAATGAAAAAGATCCCCTTTATCACAATGCAAGCTCAGAGACCTTTTCCACACACGCACACACCTATATTCATTTATACACACACACACACACACACACACACACACACATTTATATATGCTGTGTATGTATATGTTTATATTTATTTTATATTAGAGGAATTTTTAGCCAAAAGAAAAGAAGTGTTATTTACAGAAAGAGAGCAGCAAAGAGGCCAGTGGACTCATGTCCAATATGAAGTTCATGTGGGTACAGTTGACATTTCTACCAATCTTCTGTACATGTTGATCATGATGGGAAACTGAAGTATCAGTCGGCCTGATTCAGCTTCCTTCCCCCACATTAACCTATCCACTAAATTAACTGCTATCTGCACGGTTATTCCAGTCTCCAAGACATCCTGCGATTGTTTCTTGTTTTGCATTCCTGCTGAATCAGCCACACTGCAGGAATTCCCCCAAAACACAGGAGCATGTTATTGTTAGGACATGCAGGATAAAATGTGGGCCAATGTCTTTGTAAACACCACGAAAATAACTGGGAATAACTTTACAGAGACAGATTTTAATTTTTGAATTACCTTATTTGCATTTTTTATTGCACCTTAAAAGAAATACTATAATACTAGTACGGCTGTGGAGTTAGTACAGATGCAGGAATCCCCCAGTGCTGTGATTACTGAGGGGTTGCACCATCAGCTACAGCTGCTGCCTGCCGCTGTCAAACGGCCCAAAACAAGACCGTACCACATGGTAAAATGGGGAAAAGGCCTGGCAAAATCGAATCTATTTGTCTCTTGTACTAAAATAATTTGCCCAATACGACTTAAAGTACTATATGATTGATTAAACTCCAATTTGTAATAATAACGAGAGTTTCATATCGTCAGAAAGGCCCAGAACTATTGTTAAGATGTTCCGCATACCCCTATTTCCCGACTGGTTCGCCCCGTTGCCATGCTATCTTGTGTAGACATTCTCCAGGGTGATGGAGAAGAAAATGTAGTAACTCGGTCGGGAAAAAAAGGGGAAGAAAGTACGCCGTGCTGCTCCGTTTTTGCGTTAACCGAGACAACCGTTACAATGGCCGGTATGAGGAGAGTTAATGGGAAATTCTCCGGAATAAAGCCCGCCGTCAGGTAATGTTTTTATCGAGCCGCGTTGACGGAAACCACCCCCCACCGGAGCGGGCGAGCTAACGTGGCTAACGTTAGCATCAACGTTTGTCCGTTAACTAAATCTATAAATAACGTTAATGAGCAGTAATGCTAACATTTGCTAGCTTTAGGTCGTATTGCAAGTGTTAAATTAACATGTAATGCTAAATAATATTAATTTAGTTGTATAATAGCATCCATTCCTAGAAATCCCCCACACCCTAGTGATTTTTATCGCCCAAACCTACAGGTAACGTAAATGCAGAATTGTGTTGGATCAGTTGAATGTACTGCAATCCCCAAAACTAACAGCCGAAACTTGCAAACATACAAATCTTTATGAATAAATAATAATAAAATGGAATGCAATCAAGCTAGTTCATTCACAACCCCTGGAACAGTGATATACCAGTAAAATTACGTGTTTATCTTGAAAAAAACCCCCCATCAAATATCATATTTTTTGAGGAAATGCTAGATTTTTTGTTTACAAACAAGATGAAAATTAAATAAATGTACTTAAAACCCTACTCATAGACCTTGTGATGCGATTTTAACTGTCCAATTGCTGTTTCTAAGCTTAAGAAACACTTTAATATTAATTATAACAATGCCATGATGTTATATTTATGTGAATTTTGTTGTTTTTGTGTTTTTCAGTTGCTGTCGCCTGCGTCAGGTCCAGGCTCTGCTTTTTGAAGGAGGCACCGCCACTCCTGACGGCATCCTGTGCTCTCTGGGTATGTTAACATGCAAACTTAATTCATGTTTAACCTTTATTTATTCATGTGGCCTGGTAAACTGTGCTTTATTGGACAGATGTATGCAGATTTAAGGAATTTCTCAATGCACTGACACAAAAACGCATGCATTCAAACAAAGGCAACAGGTTACAGAAAGGAGAATGAGTGTTTCACTGCTAGCTTTAGATATGTGGAGAGGAGCATGGTTTAAGTGAACCGAAACTTCAGTGCAATTGTGCAAGTCCTGATCATAGGAATAAAAACAGCTATTAACAATTCATATGCATGAGGTAAGTGGATGATAGTTCAACGGAGCAGAGGTCAGCGTTGCCAGAGGCTCATTCCATCTCACATCATCGAATATTTCTGCTCAAAGTTTCTGCTTAGGCCTCTCTGGGTTGCATGGCACTTTATAACAGAAAATATGGATATTTATACAGATATTTGTGGTATTTTAGCTTGGTGTATTAAATACTTTCCAAGATTAAGAGACATAAATACATTGCCTACCTGTCTACCTACCTCCAACATGTTTTTTTGTTGCACAGATTGAAATTTGAGGCTATGTTTTAATGCAAATGTTGAAGAAAAAAGTGTGAAATGTTAATTGATAGTTCTCAGCATGCCATCGATTCAGAATCTCCAATATTAGACAAACAGATCGAATAATTTCTGATTATCGTGGAGTTGAAATTGAAAAAAGGTTAAAGCTGTCATAAAAAGTCTGATCTTTGAGCACACACTGACAAAAAAATGATAGTACGTAAGTCAACTGGTGATATTTTCTAAACCATATGTAGTTGCATGTCACAGTAATACAAAACAAAACACACAGAATAATTTATACCAATGTTTCAGATTCTGAAGCAATGGCATGGTAAAAAAAAAATAGTCATTCAAGCATAGTCTCAAATTTCAACTTGCAAAATATGTGATGAAGCATGTGATGGAGCACAAGGTCTCTGATGATTTGAGCTGGAATAACCCTGAAATAAAATAGTAAGTGTGTGATGTACAAAATATGTGGTAGTTCATGCTTTGGGATTCAGAAAGAGTTCTTCATGTTGCCTGAAGAGTCATGGTAAACTATTTTAAAGAACAGACAGTAATTTGAACCGTCTTTATGACCAAAGCTAACAAACATTATGGCCTTTTTCTTGTGTTTTAGGAATTGACAGCAGATATAATGAAGGATGCACTGAGCTGGCCAAATACTTGTTCTATGGACTGTATGAACGAAATCCGGTGAATCTGGAACATGTCATTGAGGAATTTCCTGAAGAAATGCTGGATGGTGAGTGTTTATCTCTACATTTTGAATAATTTCTTCGTGCTCGCTGTAGCTGTTAACTCCTCTAACGCATCGCGTGTCTTCTTGCCAGATGTGATCCTGCTGATTAAAGCCGAGTGCGTTCATCTCTACTGCAACCCGCTGAACTTCAGTTACCTGTTGCCTTATGTGTCTCACTGGAGGAACCTGCATCTCTACTGCATGACAAAGGCAGAGGTTAAAAAACCCTTTTCCTCCCCTACAAAACCTGTCATTCCTGTTTTTCACAGTTTCTGTATGCTTAAGCTCGACATATGAACCATACCAAGAGTGTTTAGGCGTGTTGACATATCACCTGGCTGCAGTTTTGTACATACACAGGCTGCACAGTAATCACAGCACATTTATTTTCATCAAAGCACGTTCTGGCTGTTTGCAGCGAACCTACAATTTGTGCACAGGTGGCTACATCTCCTCACACCTGCTGTCTCATGTAGTCGTAGTGACTGGCAAATGTGTGTCATTGCTGTACATTGTAAATTAGTCACTTTGCAGCAGTGCTTGTAATCATGATTGTACCCTTGAGATTCAATCCCTTTCTATGTTTTGTGTACCTGTGTAATTTTCCCCACCTCCATGTACAGTATGAAGATGAAGAGGCTGCAGAGGAATTCAAGATCTCCAGTTTTGTTTCGATGGTGCAGGATTGCTATCGTATCGGCGTTCCTTACAGCTCCCAAGGTACAAATGATCACATTTTCATCTCCGCATTCATTTATTACACCTGTGTTTAAGACAAAATACTGCATCATATTATGTAGTTTCATTCATTTTACCTACTGTTTCTCTTTAATTACACCAACAACACAGTGACTTATACTTTCCCTGCTGTTTATTTTAGGACACATCCAGAGGTTTGATATGTTTATGGTGGAAAAGTGGCCCCTAATTCAAGCGTTTGCCCTGGAAGGTATCGGAGGAGGAAGCTTTTTTACCATGAAATATGAGGTACAGTCAACCAACGGCAACAAAACATCTGTATGATGTTCTTGTGGTGCTACATTTCTTGTTTCATTTTGTTTTGTGTCTTCCTGCCTTTGCAGCTCATGGACATGAGTGAGAAGCTGTGGCAGGTTTACAACAGACTCGATCCAGTGTCCCTGGATAATCTACTCACAGAAGTACTGCTGAGTTTAACTTTTCATCAGTTGTTCAACCTTTGACAGGCTTTTAACCACAAAACCTACTTGTGTGACATCTGGAAATTCTTTTAAAATCTTCATAAATCCACTGCATTTATTAAGTATCATCATTGTCTTTTTAATTTACATGAATTGAACAAAGGAAGTTGTAAAGTTTGTTCTCCTTGTCCATAAAATTATCTAAAAATATGTTTTTGCTGAGCTCACGTGTAATTATGTGATTTTAATATAAAGTGTTAGTCATCCATTAGTAATTGTAATATTTCTGACTGATTAAAAATCATTTAAGGTGTGTGAGGTATGACCACTTAACATGATGGGGATTCTAACCTCTGTGCTGTTTGTTGTATTTCAGGACCTGGTGAGCTTTGAGAAGCAGTGGAGTGGCTTCTTCTCCAGCATGGACCTGGAGAGTCATCTGTCCATCTTGGAGCTTTCTGAAGCTCAGGCAGGAGAGGTATGTTTACAGGAACATAATCCGGCAAAAATAAAACAATCTTTTGGACAGTAATTTATTGCCCCTTATTCATATAGTTAGCAGTTTTTGATAGGGTAATGTTTGTCTCAAAGATTTCTCTTATAAAGTAAGATATTTTAGCGCATTGATTCTTTACACAAAAAAAAGATTAACAGTACTGAATGACCAGCTGACCCTAATTGTAAATGGGGCTGTTTTGTTGTCTGCAAAGGCAAAATATCACCAAAATCAAGCACCATTACAGATGGGTTGCACATTTCTTGCTGTGTAGATTAAAGTACACCCTAAACTTTGTAACTTAAAACCAGATGTACAGCACAGTATGAGACAAGTGTATTTATTAGGGATTATTGTGGATTGTGTGTTGGCCCGTGTCAGCTTTCCAGTTTCCAGTTTTACCATCAAAATAAAACAAATGGAAAATT
Organism: Amphiprion ocellaris; assembly: GCF_022539595.1. NCBI lineage: Eukaryota > Metazoa > Chordata > Actinopteri > Pomacentridae > Amphiprion > Amphiprion ocellaris. Next base: position 28,160,482 of record NC_072785.1, on the reverse strand, counting down.
AGTCAGAAACATTTCCTTATCTACTTTTTCCCCTGATTCATGAATACATGTGAACATTCCTCATAGACTGGAGGCCTAGGCCAAATTACTGTTGTGTTCATCAGATAACATAAAAAAGTAGCTTTTAATATGTGAGTGTGAATCCCCCCAACCCCTGCAACTGATGCAAGAGAGTGTGTGTATGTAATGTTAAAAATCCTCAAATAGCTGTGGCCTGTAGGCTGGCTTTCTGTGGACTGCTCCCTGAGGTGGTAACGGTACAGCCCAACCACAAGTTCAAAACACACAAATGGGATAATTAATCAGTTTTAATTGTTGTAAAACAAAAAAAATCAAATTTTGATGCAACAACCTAAGCATAGAGACAGTCATGTCTTTGTGAAGTAATCGTAGAAAAAATAAAATAAGTTTCAAACATGTTTTTCGTTGGATTCATTTTTGATGTGCAAAAACTGCAAAGCTTTACAGGGACTGTTCCGTATGAGTTTGCATCATGCTGTCTCCTCCCTTCCATATTTCATTTATGAGTAGTAAAGTATGATAAACTGTATTTAAAAGGCTCTCTGTAGAGATCGTAGTTCATTTACACTTCTGTAAACGGGAAATGCAAACAAAGGTGAAATAGCAAGAACACAGGTGTAGTGACTGAGAGAAGATTGAGCTATATTCAGATTATTATTTTAGAGTTCACAACGAATGCGTGTTTTCAAATAACAGTTCAGTGTGTCATCCTACACTGTACTTGTGTGAGCATAAACTGTATTCTCTTCAATCCATAGGCGTTTCGTACTTATTACTCTCATGGGCTGATCTCAAGCAGCATCACAGATAAAAGGTATTTATGACCCAACAGTGTCTAAATACTGAAGTTGTGTTCATCTGTGCAGTTGTAGTTGAGTGAAAAAACACTGTTACTTAATCAAACGTTTCTTTATTTCAGTAAAAGTCAGCAGCCCTTGGTGCTGTTTGGGAAACATTCCTCCCTAAAGGACCTGGAGAGCTATTCATTCAACTTTCCTTCAGAGAGTCATCAGGTCCGCAACACGGGGCCTCAGGCTTCTACAGCCAGACATATGGTGAGAAACAGCAGCTCAGTGAAGGAGATTAACTGTATGGAACACTGGTGGTGGTGGTGCAGAGAAAAGTCTGACATAGAATGATGAACCACTTACATTACTATGTAACCGCTGTTATTGGCTGAGCACCTGCCGCTATCAAAACTCCTCAGTATGTCAAACGGCAATGGCAGCTTTTTCTGAAAATCACATTCCTCAAGTTAAAATAGATGAAAAAGTGGCAGCAGCACCATCTAGTGAAGTAATTCGGTACAACCAGGGGCCTGTGATTTGCAGGGTAGCACTTTGTTAAATCTTCTTGAACATATTGTGGCACTTGTAATTTCTGGTCCTACTTGTCCTGTAAATAAGAGATATCTGTAATTTTGCTCCACCTTTCTCTGTTTCATTTGTCAAGTGGAAACATGCAGTTGTTGGTATCGTTTAAACAAAACACTCTTTACCCTGCTAGATTCTGCAGTGTGTGGCTCCCAAAGGACCTCTTGCCTGCTCTCGAACCTATTTCTTCGGGACAACCCACACTCCTTATCTTGGTGAGGTTTACCATGTGACTTATGGAATATTGATCAATTGCATGTTTATTTATTTAGTATTTTGGAGGTATTTCACCCACAGGAGAAAGCAGCAATAGCTAACCTTCAGTCAGAAACATCAGTGAGAAATGTTTGTTTGTGTTGTTATTGTATATACAGGGTGCAGACAGGGTTAGATTGGTCATGGTTGTATTCTTAGCATATATTATGTTTTGTTTATCTGCGGCGTATTTCTCCCACAGGGAATCAAAACACAGAGCAAAAGGAAACAGAAGTTTTGTAAGTGATTTAATTTTTCATCTCGTCATATTTTTTCCTTTTGAGCTATTGGGTGTTAAATGTTTCAGAATGTCTGAAAGCAAGTTTTTTTTTTGTTTTTTTTCTTGCCAGACTTCTATCACAGATTTATTCAGCTGCAGTTCAAGCAGTGCTGTCAGGAATCAAATGCTACTCCTGCACCACCAGCGCTACCAAGGTGAGACACAACAAAACACCAAGTATAACACTTATTTTACAGCGTGCACTGCAGCATGTCTAGTTTGCTCATTAAGAGATATTTTTGCAGGCTAAGGATGTAGCTGAGAACACTTTTCTGATGGCGTTGGACTCATTGAATTTAAGTCAATACCGCAGCGCTCTCAGGTACAGATTGGTTTACTTTTTCAGCATTTTTCACCGTATTCGACCTTCATCATAGCTTGAAAGTAAATTTATTGTTTGATTCTGCATTTACTCTCCACAGGTCCAAATGTGAATTCAGCATTCAAGCAGTAAATAAGCAAGGAATGTGAGTATTTCCAGCCCTTACTGGTGATTTGCATGTATGTGTCATTGTATTATTTGAAAAATACATCCTAAACTCGTGCTTTCTTGAAAACTTTGTGAACAAAAGTGCATTTTTAGGTCTAAATAGTCTCTTTCCTTATTTTCAGAATCATTCCTCTGACTGATGGAGACAGCCGCTATGTAGTAAAAACAGTAAGTTAAAGAAGCATATTATGATTTGCTTTACTAAAGGAACACAGTGCGTACACAGTATTCCAAATTTGTACTAACTCTACTTTCCTTAAGGCCTCCCTGATCGTTCATGACATCCCAGACCTGCAGTGGGACAGAGGAAATCTGGGCTCTGTGGTCTTCTCTGAATCCTTCTTGGAGTCCAGCATCAACATTCAACAAAGAGGTAGAATATTCATTAAATTCAGACTAATTAGAGCTGACTGCTGACTTAATCCATAAAGGAATTTTGGCTTACAGAACAAGCAGTACAGATCCACAGGCCACCGTTAACAGAAATAGCCAAAAGCCAGATTGAAACAACAGAGCACTCATCTAAAAATAGCCTATTTCCTGTACCGAGGATCATATCTTCTGTGTTGGTCATTCTTTGGCTCTGCTGCTTATGCTCCATGTCACACAAATATGGTTTCCTCTCCTGTAGATGGCACTGTGTCCTCAGACAGCTGCTACACCATCCTCACTACTACTGTGCCTCGCTACGCCTGCTGGCTGGTATGTGTGCTGCTGGAAAATCAGTTGCATCAATGTGGAAAACAGAACCAGTATTCCATGTTGTTACACACACTCATGCTTAATGTAAGAAATAAACAATGGCATTTCTTTCACTGTGGTTTCTAGATGGAATCTGATGTCAAGCAGTCAGAACAAGCCCAAAATCTCACTAAGGTAATCTTCATATAGTCAAAGCACATAAAATGTTCTCTGTATGTTTTTTTTCTGGAACCTAAAAACCTATAATATTTGTCTTAAACAGAAAGAGGATGGCACTTGTTTGGGAAATGTTCTGACTGCAGCAGATGCCGCCTATGTGTTTTCCAGCAGCCAGCTCTCCACACCTGAAGAAGGTAAAAGTCTCATGTGCTGCAAAAGCTAAAATTAATTTTGGAACCTTGTTGAACAAAAACAAATATATAATTCGGCAACACAACTAACTCATGACATCATCTAAAACCACATGAAGAGGAGAATTTCACGTTAAGTTTAAAGACAAATTAAATTAAAGGGCAGCAAGGGGCTATGAAACATGTAAAAACACACAATCCAGTCACAAATACTATTACATCTCCACTTGCAATTCAAACAAAAACATCTCCCCCAGCCTGTCAAATATGTAAAATCAAATTAAATTAAAGTAAACCATAACAGGAGCCCTTACATTCATAAAGGAACCTAACTTCAAATGGAGTTTTGGGACTGGGAGGTAGTGGGCTGAGCCAAGACACATTTATCAGTTATCATATGTAAGAGATACGCCTTTTTTAAAATCCATCACTTCCTCTGGAATAGAACCAATTATATAGAGCAATGGCTCAAGTGCCAAATCAACACTTAAAATGGATCTTATTTCCGCCTGAATCCCCTCCCAAAATATGCAAGTGTGATCTCCAATTTTGCCACAGTTTCTCCAGCATAAATTGTTGTTTCTTTCATCAAAGGCTGAAATTATTGATTCTGTTTTTATCTCTAGGAAAGATCATTTTCTTCTCTGATGGGCTCCTGTTTGTCCATTCTCAATATGGGAGCATTACTCTGTCCAAGGACCACATCAGCAGCATCAAGTTCTATAATCCGGTATGTTATATTTATTATGTGACTGGAAGAAAAACTATTTTTGTTTGATACCTTCAGTTGTATTGTGTGGTAGGGGACACATATATTGTTCTATTGGTTCATTTTTCATTGATTTCCATGTGAAAATATGCTAAAACATGCTGCTTTGTATTATTCTGAATTCCTGCCACCTACTTGTGTGTGATTGATGTGTCCCCTTGTTACCAGGACTCCAGTGCTGTGGCGTCTCTCTTTGTCGAGTACGAGTCCAGCCTTCTCCCACATCTCCCATTCCCTCTCCACAGCTCGGATCAGTGTCTGGTCTTTGCTCTTCAGCCCAGTTCCAAGAGCCACAAGGCTTTCTATTCCAAGGTGAGACCCCTAACTAATGACATCTGACAGTTTGAGGGTAAAGCTCCACGTGTGCCAGTTTACATTTGTATGCAAAAGTTTACTTGATTTTTAAAGTGAAAATAAGTAAATACGACCCCTGCAACACACACACGTGCTAAAAATAGAGTGATATCTTTCTATTTTATCAACTAATTGTGGAATGTGCAAGTGTTCAAGCATCCCTGCTTGTAAAGTCTCAGAACTTCATTAATTCAAAAGCTGTCAATTGATTATTTTAGGACTTGTAAGGCAGTTCAAGAATGATCATTATCTGTCATCTGATGATAATTTATGAGCTTGATCTATCTATTTTTATTGGATTATGTTGCATGAACCAGTGCCAAGTGCTAAAGCATTTATAAGTGCCTAAGTGCTTTCTGCTAAAGGAGGTTACTAACTACTGCACGTCAAAAAATACTATTTTATTTCAATACTGTAGATTTAATCCTCAAAAAAAAATCGGTGTATTAACATTTAAAGACAGTTTAATTTTTAAAGTCTGTTTGCTGTGTGGGATGTATTTGCTTTTTTCACCTCAAAATTCAGCAAAATGCCCACATTTTTTAAAATACAAGTCTATGTTTAACTCATTGCTTGTTACTGTAGACAGAAGTATGTTTTAGCCCACATCTTCATTATGTTTTGGTCAATAAAGACAAAGCGTTACTTGTACAAACATTTTTTTTAAAAATAAAAAAATAAAATATTTTCTTTGTTGTAGGAGTTGTCAGTGTGGAAAAACTCTGAATCTCGACTCAATCTGCAACTGTTGGACGAAGAGCACTTGACCTGGAACCAGAAAAACATGTAAGGAAGCATCTTTTGCTTTACCAGTTTTAGCTATCATGAAGCATAATTGAATATTTTTCCCAGAGTAGATAATTATGGTCTTTAAATCTTTTTTTTTCAGGCACAAAAGACTGCAGAAACTACACGACAGTCAGGAGCCACCAGTGGCCAAACGCAGAGGCAGTTTAAAGACTTCATACTCGCAGCTGCCAGAGCAGGAAATGTGAGTACACACAAATTGATAGATGGTCTGCTATAGGTAGTTCTAGCTTGAAGGTGAATAACAAAGATGACACTGCAAAAGCAAGATGATTAAAAAATGCAAATGGGGATAAACAGATATCCAAATGCAAGTTGAGCATAAATCTACCAGCCAGTAACTGACAGATCGACCAACCACCTAATGACAAAGTGCAGGTGCAGGTTTTCCCTCCACTATCTCTGTAAGTAGTGGAATAGCTGTATGGCCTGAGGCACAAAAGACCTCCTCAGTCTATCTATTGAGCAGCGCTACGACAGCGATCTGGCACCGAACATGCCCCTCTGTCGACTGACTGAACCCTGTGGAGGGTTTCGGTGATGGACAACAGCTTATTTAGGCTCTTTCTCTCTGTCACTGATATAATTCAACTGTGTGCCAACCCCAGAGGCGGCTCGAGTGCATCAGGGTTGAAGCAAACAAGCAATAAAACCTGATGCTAGGTATTGCTTAATCATGAGTCTGTATTCCCGAAATAGCATTTAAGCCTGTGTTTCTTGATACACTGTTTTCATCAGCGCTGACCCTCTACACTCGGGAGCTGTTTTCTGCTGATAGAAAGCGTATAAGATAATGTAGCTTCATTATTCGAGCCAAAATGAGCAGCGTTCACATTTCTTAAATCCCCGTCGGTGTTGCTAAAACACAATAACACAGCACTTTGAGGCAGAGTTTTGGTTTTCCCTGGTCTGACCCAAATTTGTCACCTGGAATAATTACACCTCCAGTCGCTTTAATCATTTGCACCCAACATAGTCCGTCTCTCTGGCACTATTTTGCATTGCCAGTCTCATTTTTAAGTGCCAGAGATAAAAATGGTTTTTGTTTTTTTTTGTTTTTTTACAGGGATTGCTACTGTGAAATTGCTCAAATGCAATTAATTGCAATTAAAGTCATTGCTGTGAACACACTGTTTCTCCACTTAGCAGATAAACGATCAGTCTCTGTGGGCTATCTTTATCTAGGTGTGACCCCGTTTCTCTTCACTGATTGCCGTATTCTGGGCTTTCCCAGGTTTCTTCAGCATTTCGCTCTCAGCAGCATTGGTCAGGAGCCCATTCTGTACGACCACCTGGGGGTGCTCTTCCCCTCTGCAGAGCTGAGAAACCCAGCCGCTGGCCAGGTAGACAAGGTGAGTATACTGACTTAAGGTGCAGCAAATCTGTATTTTTTTAAATTTTAGACACGGTTAAGCATTTTTCTGGCTGCTTCCCCCAGTAGCACCTTAGTGCAATTATGGCAAAGCTGATGCAAAGAACATCAGGTTATATTTTTTTTATGACTTGAAAGGTTGTCATCACCATCATAACTGGACTGCCAGGAAGCTATAAGAAAAGACTCAGCAGCTTCCTAGTCAACCTGAACAAAGAATGTGGAAGGTATCACAAATATATAATCAAAATACATAGAAAAACTGCAATTTGAACAGAAATAATGCACATTTCTTCATCATTACCCTCACAGGTGGGTGGTGTATGAGCCTGATCCCGACAGATTCTCAGCCTCTCACCTCCAGCAGTATTTATCCAGTTTCCTGGAGAGCCAGAGAGGCACAAGAGGCAAACCCCGTCTGTTGGTGCTCTCTCCTGGGTAAGGAAACCGACAGAGCTAAAGAACTGATCCAGTCAAGCAGAACTGAGCTAAATGGAAGCTTTTCATCCCAAGTATCCAATATATAATGTGAAAATAACTGACATTTATCATTCAGGATTGATTCTTTACAAATAAAATAGACCTTAGAATCCGTCCTTTCTGAACATTTACATTTTGCTGGCGTTTTCTGTCTTAACAATAACAATATTTAAATAAATTAGAAAAAGACTGAACTAATTTACTGTTTGCTGTTGTTTACATTTCCTGCTTACAGGTACACAGATGTTCTGGATATCATCCAGGCCGTGCTCTTCCATCCTGACCCAGTTGTTCAGGCTTGTTTCACCATCGGTGCTGTCACTGCCTGTGTGAACCCCCTCGCCTCCTGCATGGAGCACAGGTAAGGTGTCTAATGAAATGAGCTTCCATTAAATAATGAATAGTACCATAATAATTCATTCTCTGACATCAGCCATCTCCTGTTTAATCCATCTACTCATCATGAGTTTGTAGATTACATCATTGCATTATAGTGGATTCGCTAAGCTAGTTTCACAAAAACAAAACCTTCTCAAGCCACTCCTGCTGCATAGTACGCTGTTCAGTTACTTGTTGCTATGGAGAGTGTATTCCAAAAAAACTCATATTTTGACCAAAAAATGTTTCTAGCACAAGTAGCAGTTTTCAAGAAAGGTAACAAGCAACCAGTGTTAGCCATGTTTTAGAAAATATTTTGCCCTTTTGTGCCAAGTTAAAAAGGTTAAGTAAGCTTAAACAAACTAGCACTGAAGGTTTCACTCAGCTATGTTCTCACGTAACATATGGACGGACCAGATGATATCAGACGAGGGCTGGATGATGAAAAATTGTTGAAGCACTGGAGGTTTCCAGGACAAGGTTACATGACACTTTTAGCTATTAAAACTCAAGGCTGTGTCCCTTTTACAGAGAGGATCAGCTCTACATTTAATCTCGCTCTCCTTTTGTTACAGGCTTTATATGTAGCTTACAGAGCTTCTCACTGTCGTAGATTGACTGAGCTGCTCCGCACAATATGACATACCACTCCGGTTAATAGGCTGTTTTCCAGTGCACAGCCAAGCCGGGCTGCCCAGTGATACTTCCATACAGATGAAGTCAGTCCAGAGGGTGGAGTCTTTACTGCATGCTTGGAGAACTACTGCCATTGTCTGTCTTCCACAGAAATTTAATTAAAAAGCCAGTAGGTATTATAATAAATGCCCCGGTAAGCAGTTGAACTATTATAATTTGATTCTGCAGAGTAACATTCATAAATGTTGAAGAGTTACATAAATATTAAAAGCATAATACTAATAATGAAAAGCCCTTTAGACACGGTGATTTTCTAACAAGCTCAGCTTTAATAATGAATCTTAAAGGTGTTTCAGATCTTGTGCTATGAAGACGTTCTGCCGACCCTCCAGCTAAACTCCGACAAGCAGCCGTGGAAAAATGTGTAATAAGAGGTTTAGTTAGCAATGCTGTTTGCACTGACTTTTCCATCTGAGGTATCTTGAAGCCCCCTGTCACTGTCTGTTGCCATAGACCATGTGGAGGTCTGTGGACCCCTACTATGGTGCTAATTGGGTGTGGTTAGCCCAGCTTAGGCCTGACCTGCCTGTCACCCCCTTCAGCATAGCCCTTTAATCCCCCAGATCCACATGTGCGACCAGCCCACCCTCTTCACTGAAGCTCATCAGTCAGTCATGATCTATTCTTTGTGATGGATGTAGACAGTTCATTACATCAGGACAGGAAAGATAAATGCCTTTCAAATTGCTGATCGCCTGCCCAGCCCCTAAGAGCTGCAGGGGAGGTTCTGTGGTGTTTGGAGGGAGACTTGGCTCAGAATGGTTATTCAGAAAGTGGTGTGTAACGCTGATTGATTTGAAAACTCAGGATAAATTATTAGAATAAATTAAATAAATTGGATTATCGAAAGCTTTTACATTGGTCAGTTGCCAGTCAGAGTCATGATGTCATGCAATGAAAAATGCCTCGTGATGGATAACCAGCCTGCTAGCCGAGGGCCATAACGTGGAATTAGCCTGTTTATTGCTGCACAACTTTGGCATGTGCCCATCAGTCATAAATAGAGTTCTTATTAGTGCTGATATAAGACATGGGTTAAATAAAGAGGGCTGCTAACTGAATACATCAAAACACAGCTCTTACATGTGTCACTTGGTGTGTAAGCTTCTCAACTTGATCTGCAACATGGCAGTGACCATATCAGATTGGTTTTTGTCAGTCAGGTGTATTTTATATTGAATTCTGTTCTTTTTTGTTTTGTCTGTCTTCAGGTTTGCTTTTCCTAAGCTGTTGGAGCAGTGCAGCCAAGGTTAGTCCCATCTGTTGGATTGTTCTACCTTCCCAACAACAAAATACGTCTAAAATACATAATACGCTTCTCTCCTGAAACATTGAACATAACCATAGTGATATTCAATGATATATATGCATCTTTCAGAAAAGTAGTGATCTTTAAAAATGTTGTCACATCTTCTTATTGCTTCATTAAGTTTTGTTGTAAAGCATTTATCGATGCCATTCATTGAATTGCTGTTTTAAAGGGTTGCTGCTTTTTTGACGTGTGAAATGTGTTGCACCCACCACTAATATTATGCTTCTCTGTGAAAAAATGCAGAACTGGAATGTTGTATCAACATATTGCACAAATACAGAGGTCACAGTGTTCCACAGAAGATAGAAAGTTTTAGCACATCTTGAAATATTGAACATTCCAAGTATATTAGTTCGGAGATGTTCAGAGATTTTATTTTTCACTCAGTAATGATTATGAAAATATTGTAGGAGCACCACAACATTTTTTGTTTTCTACAGATTAGATCACGTTTAGTAGTAGTTCTGCAGCAATAATTTAACAATCTGTTATTTGTCAGATATTAAATTCATCATCAGCTATTGTAAAAGAATAATTTATTGATTTGAGTGTTTTTTTGTTTTGTTTTTTTAAGAAAACAACAGAAAATTCTCCAGTTTTCTGGTATTTTCTGGTCTTTTTGCTCCTATATGATAGTAAGCTGAATGAAACATTTGAATGCATCACCTTGGGCTTTGGGTGACACCATTTCTTGAAGATCTATAAACCAAACAAATCAAATAATCAAGAAAGTAACTGACAAAGATTGATCAATAGGAGAAATTACCACTAGCTGCAGCTTTATTTAATATATAATGTAATATAGTAACCTGAAGAGCCAGCCCACTATAGCTTCAGCACCACATTGCCACAAACTTTACTGCATGTGCGAGAGTACACAGTACACATCTCATTGTGTATTCTGAAGTGACACATTGCCGTCTTTGTTACGGGATCCAGACAAATCCCTATTTGTGCTGCAGAAAGGAAGTCTGGCTGAGTGGAGCTGAGATGGGGATGAGCAAGAGGCAATCACAGCAGTTTAATCTGTCTCAGAATAACTTATTCTACCCTTTCTATCGTTCCAATCTTTTGAGCGACTCAAAATGTCAGTGCAGCTTCCAGGTAGGACGCAGCAGCAACGCCACTAAATCAAACTACGGCGTTGCAGCAGTGGCGAGACACATGCAGGTTTTTGTATTTTCAGGACAGTGATCCATTTTCTCCAGGAGTCCACATCCTCTGTGTGTGTGTGTGTGTGTGTGTGTGTGTGTGTGGTGTGTGTGTGTGTGTGTGTGTGTGTGTGTGTGTGTGTGTGTGTGTGTGTGTGTGTGTGTGTGTGTGTGTGTGTGTGTGTGTGTGTGTGTGTGTGTGTGTGTGTGTGTGTGTGTGTGTGTGTGTGTGTGTGTGTGTGTGTGTGTGTGTGTGTGTGTGCCTCGCTGTATGTCAGGTATTGTGAGTACAGTGGTGTTCACTGGGCTGACAGCAGAGGAGAAGCACCCTCTCATGCAGCATGTTCAGCAGTTGGTACGCTCTGCCAACCCCACCGCTGCCTTCATACTGGCAGAGAGAGGAGCTGTCACCAGGTAGGCGCCCGCAGAATCACGATCAATGCCGCAAACAGTCATTTAGCCGCTTTTATCTGTGTCTAAAATATTCACTCCGGGCTACATTTTATTCTACTTTTTGGAGTCTGTCTGAATCTGTTTGGTCGGAGCACTTCTCAGTGAGCACAAGAATGCACTCTACACTCAGTATACCCATTAAAGTTTGCATTTATGAGTTTCACTTGATTATTTCAGCTCAAATTTTCTAATGTTTATACACTTCCTAGCACAGTCGACTATTCTAAAATTGTCAAATGTTGAGTATTTATTGCACTTTTTCTTGATCAGGAATGAAGACGTGATGCTGATATTGTCTGAGAGCAGCTTCAGTGAGCCGCCGATGCTGAGAGCACGTTATGTCCTCTACCCTGGATGGTAAGACACCCGCATGTCCTCCCGTATCAACCTTTTGGCCGCCGAACGACAGATTGATTCCTACTTCGGCTTTCCTCAGCACTGCCTCCCCGCAGTTTAATTGCCACTCAGCCGCAGTGGTGGGGGTATCGTCTGCTGATTGCTGTAAAGCCCCTCAGGGCATCTCGTGTTCTATCACCAGTCGCCTCCTGGCAGCACAGTAACAAGCTGTTGGCCATGCAGTTGCCATGTACACAGAGGGGGTCTCTTTCCCTTTGGACCTGGTCCACTCAGCCTTCATGCCTCAGTGGTCAGCCTAATATGAACCTCTGCTTAATCCCCCCCCCTCAGATCATTCACCGGCTATCTGGCCACAGTCTGGCTCTTTAATTCACTCATCTTCAAGCATTAATTTGTGCAAAGTGCGCTTGAGATGCTTTTTACTCGTCCTCAGCGCTCAGACCCCGACAGGAGACTTTCTCACCTGCTGATGTCGGGTATTTACAGATTTGTCATCCACTCCCACAGTTTTACCAGCAAATCACATCCACTGGCCTCTTTCCTGTGAGCAGCTGGTAGAGTAAACAAGTTTCCAGCCAAAGACAAAATGTAGCCCAAACATTTGGCTTGTTCTCGACTTAACTTTCTCACTATTTGTGTAATGCGCACATGTTCTGTGTTCCAGGTGCAAAGGCCGTTTCTTCTGTGGTTCCGGGACTGTGGTCCTCACCCAGCAGCGCGTGGCTTTCAGCCGGCCCCTGGAGAGGCCTCTATTTGTCACCCGCTGTAAAGGTGAGATGGAAAGAAAGCACCCCCCCCCCCCTCCTTTTTTTTTTTTTTTTGACTCTTACACGTGACAGAAGCTCCAGATATGAGCTGGCAGGATTTGGCTATGATTACATAAGCTGTCTTTCCCTCCAAATATGGAGACAGCTGAGGTCTCAAAGTAATTATCAGCCGTCACTGTGAAATAATCTGTATTCCCAAAGGATGCATTTACAATAGTTTGCCACCAATTTTGCTGTTCAGGAAATTGTTCATTTGCATTCTAACTGTTAAATCGTATGATCTGTTCGACAATACTCACTGCTAAAGCTCTCATTTTTTCTCTGCAGTGATCAAGTCATCACTGAGACCAAGCCCCTTTCAAGGAAATGTGTACAATATTTGGGGAAAAGTCAGATTCTCTGGTAGGAATTACATACTTTTATTTTTATTTTTGTCTCATAAAATACCTCACATTATTGCTAACTTTTGAAGTTTTCAAATCAGATTTTGAATTCCAGACAGCTTCCATATGATGAGCATTGCTTAACAATTGTGACTTTTTCCCTCGGTAAATATTTGACCTGCTTTTCCCAGTTTTGGGAATTCTGAGAGAAAAGATTGCTCTCAAGGCAGGCCAGAAGCCCCAGACGGTAGGAATACTGCTCGGTTGTTGCTCTGGTGTCCGGTGTTTAGAATTCAGTTCATAGTCCACTGGTTGGTTTTCCTCCACATAGTTTTCTCACTCTTTCTTTTTTTATTTTTTTGTATTTGAAGACCTGTGGAGAGTCGTTGCATGAGGAGAGAGAGAGAGAGAGAGAGAGCTCAGGTGGCTGTGAGGAGTTCAGAGAGTGTGTAGATATTTGCAGAGCGTTGGGAGGATTCAGTATGAAATGAGTGTGGTGGTTGTATGATCCTGAGACTTCCTGTAGTGTGTATCTCAGTCACTGTGTGTAGGGTAGTTATCATTTACATCACTTTAGTTACTCTGCTTGATTTCGCTTTTCTCGTATTTAGCCATCATCGAATCAGGACATATTTGACATGATTTACCTTGTCTGGCACTACACGTGAGTTCTGTGAGCCGTGTTGGGAGCAGAAGGCCTGTATGGATGTTAAAACATTAACACCCCACCGACAGCATGCTGGTAACACATGAAGCCGCTGTAGCAGGTGTTACACAAGGTGCGAACTTCACGCGAGACGAATCTGAGCTCCGTCGTCTGTGAAACTCCAGACTCAGACCGGCTGATGGAGGTGAGCTACAACGCGGCGAGCGGGAGTCTGAGCGTCGTCCCGGACCAGAGCGCCGACCCTCCGACCCCGGGCCCCAAAGAGAACAACACATCCTGTTTTCTCGTCTTTGACGGTGTCGGCCTCACTGAGGATGGACTGAAGGATTGGCTGCGACTGTGCGCCAAGCAGGTAGACATGTTTTAGTGATGGCAGCAGACTCACATATAGATCTGTTATCACGCAGCATCAGTCAGGTACTAAGTGTTGTAAAACCACAATCCCCTTGTTTCTCTTTGATGTTTACAGAGGCAGACAAAGAAAGCTAAGAGAACTAAAAATACTCTTACACCACAAGAAATCAAGAGCATACATGTAAGTATCTTTTATCTCCCTAACATGCTCAAAACTGCACATCATAATAATTGCATAATATAATAAATAATAATTATAATTAGTGTATTTAATATTAATGACCTCAGAAAGGTTCTAAACAAGCAAAAATACATGCAAAGAGGTAGAAGCACTTCAAGCGTACACTTATATGTTCTTTAGAGCCTAAAGGACCTCATGTACTCACTGTCATTTTACCATTTTTCAAGTGTTTATGCTTGTTCGCAGCATACATCAATGTGTTTCTATTTATAATTAGAGTTTTAGTCTGTGCAAAGGTACATAACAGCAAAAGACAGAAAATGGGCTGTTGTAAACACAGATGTAATACAAGTTGGTTTCAAAATATTATTTAAAGAAAGGCAAATCTGTGGAATGAAATGCAACATATTGGTTAGCTCCCAGAAACATATGCATGTATATTCTGTGACGTTTGTGGCTGTTGGCTTTATTGTCAAGAAAATCTAAATCTATAATTTTAGATTCAAGGCCTGTTGGTCATTTGCTGTTTTTTTTGGTCTGCATTTTTGTAGATTTTAATTTGCCTTTAGGAGAGCTTTGGCTGTGTTCAGGAATTAAATTGATGTTGGCCTTTTTGATCAATGATCTTGATATATATGCTTCCTTTTAGGCGACCAGACACTTGGACCCGCTACCACCAGGCTACTTCTACAACGGGTATCAATATGTCGACATCTTTGGAGAGAAAAGAAGCTTCCATCCCAGTGTCCTTTTCAAAGTGGTTACTTTGGATATTCAAACTCCAATTACACATTTTCTGTCAAACCGGCTTGGAAAAAGATATTACATTTTTCTTTGTCATATTTTAAATGCTTAAACAAAACCAGGTACCCTTCAAACCAAATGTTACACCAAAGCCTTAACTGATGTAAGTTGGCTAAGCTCATGAGTTAATCTGATTGACAAATACACACTACTGCTCAAAAGTCTGGGGTCTCCAAGGCAATTTCATGTTTTCCATGAAAACTCCCACTTTTATCCATGTGCTAACATAACTGCACAAGGGTTTTCTAATCATCAATTAGTCTTTCAACACCATTAGCTAACACAATGTACTATTAGAACGCAGGAGTGATGGTTGCTGGAAATGTTCCTCTGTACCTCTATGGAGATATTCCATTAAAAATCAGCTGTTTCCAGCTAGAATAGTCATTTACCACATTAACAATGTCTACACTGGATTTATGATTAATTTAATGTTATCTTCATTGAAAAAACTGTTTTTCTTTGAAAAATAAGGACATTTCTCAGCGACCCCATACTTTTGAACAGTAGTGTAGATACAAGCCGGACTTTTTGACCCAGAACAACACTGACAAATGATCACAAATCAGTATTTACTGTTGGTTGTAGTGATTGTGTTGCTGTTTCCTTACATCACCGTTCCTGCAGACATGGACGAGTTCATCAAAGAGTACGTCTCCGAGGCCAACAAGCAGATCGAGCATTTCAACCGTCAGCTGGAGTTGCATGGGCAGCCTGACCTGTTTGATCCGTGATGGAGTCCCTGTATGTTCGCTCCATCTGTCTTATTTTATTCGTAAGGGGAACCACTGAGGGAGGGGCAGGGAGGGCACAGGGGTTATGTACCGAACACTCCACTCGAATGGTCAATGTGTGTTCACACCACATGCATCTTCAGCTGCTAGAAGTCCATTCCATGAAGCTATTTCCCGTGTCACTTTGTTTCACAGTTTGGTGGCAGGTGAGCTTTTGAACGGTTATGTCATGGCGTGGCTGCCCATCTCACTTCTTACCACAACACTAACTGTACACTCGGCGCTTTGATGAGTCACGTGTCATCGATGTCAAATCAAAAGAGGCAAATCGATGCGGTCACTTGTGTTAATTCCCATTAAGTCGTGTTTGTCAAATAGATGAGATTTGCTCACAACTGCAGATGAAAGTGGAACACAACATGAGAATCTGCGTTTAAACCAACGTGATTACTCTGAGACCGCGAGCTATGAGACTTTCACAATTGAGGGGAATTTCCGACCGTACACTCCTGCAGCTTGTGCGTTTCTGTTTATCACAGTTGGCAAATTAATGCCTCTATTTCTGGGCAGGCATGGATAGCCGTGTGATTCTAGTGGGCTCCCTGGTGGGGTTTCTCAAGAATTGCTCCTCCTCTGTTGTCACCCAATCCGTGGCCCACCTGTTAGCTTGTCTGCGAGCCACGCTGCAGCAGAGGGAGCGCTTGGCCATCGAGCTGTAAACACCGAACAGGCTGTTGGCCGCGGACAACTGATGAATGATGCCATTAATCACATAGCTATACGCCGTCCCAGTGCTTTATTTTAGGACTCCTGGTGTGAATCTAAATGAAAGTGCAATAATATACACTTCAGTCCCTTGCAGCAAAAGTGTTGTAAAACAGCTGAGGTGCCATAAAACACCACTGAGGTCACCAGAAACTTTCCCTTCAATCACTGTATTCTGTTTATTACAATGCTGCTAGTTAACAGTGAGAAAAAATATATGCACAGACAGTTAAGCTAAACCTCACTGCAGCCAGGTGTGGAACACTCATTGCACCATTTTTATTGCATTTGTTTCCAAGTGTGAACATTCCCAAATATTTATTCCTATGTGTCATTTCATTTGGGTAGGAGAGGGGCAAAATAATAAATGAACCAATCAGTTTATTCTTTAGTTAGTTTTGGGTAAACATGAGTAGAGCCACTAGTAAAAGGTATAAGGCTTTGTATCAGTGGTGTGATGTTGCAGAGAATCAGACTCGGTGTCCTTTATAAACGGCTAGTTAGAATACTGTTTGCTCTGCCATCATTTGTCACACTAATGTTCTATGCATGTCTTCCTCTTATCAGGGTTCCTACACAGGTTTGGAAATTCTGTAGGAAAATGTATTCGATATAAGCAGTCAGTGATTTCTCCAGAAAACCTGTGCTGTTGTTAGAAATTGTGACATTTAAAAGTGAAAAATAACTTAGAAAAATGTGTAGGAGCCCTGCTCTAGTATGTTGGAGGTTTGGTGGCTTTCATTCATTATGGGGTTAGCAATGTACCAAGCAGACGAGACAGTGTTTGGGCCAGGAATTTGTCTTAAGTAAAACAATACCGATAAAGGAACATTTAAATGCACATAGCAGTGTGCGCATACTGCAGCTATATTTGTATGATATATTGCATTGACCGTACCAAAAAGTTGCATGTACTCGGCAGTGAGTACTCTGAGATTTTTAGCACCGTCAGATAAGAGAGGAAGGAAAATAACTATTTTTCCAGCAAGGAGGGGCTCGCCAGTGAGACGAGCACTCACTGATGTAACATCTGAAAAGATACTTGTCGACACTAGTGGCGTCATTCTCGGCATGTCTGTCGAGCAAAATTGAAAGCATCAATCGTTTTGTAAATTCCAGCGACGCGATTACACGATTAGCAAGTCCCTCTCTCCTCAGATAACCTCTCTGTCCATGCAGATTTAAATAATCTTAAGCCTGACACTGCTGGCCCCATCCGTCCTCTCACTAGAGTCCACTTTGATCTGAACAAGCCATACCGTCTTATGCTAGATGTGCTGCTGTCCTTCCTACCAATCATACGTAGTATAAAATAGCACATAACATAGCAACGCCTCTAACATGTATTACCCTGGCATGTTCCAGATAGCCAGCAAAAGAGGGGTTCTCGCAGCTCTTCTCTTTTACTCTATCAAAGAAGTGCAATTGTTTCTCGTTGTTTTTTTATATATACTCTCCTTACAGTATCCTCGGATAGCTCTTTAAGGACAATGCAGACAAAAAAAACAAGCTTCCAAATTCTCTGTCTCTGGCAGCTTGTGTTCTGTGGTCGGCCGGATTCCTGCTTTAGGTGCTTGTAGCTCACATAAGTCGAGGGTTTGGTGCAAAATTAAATGCCTCTGCTCGCACAAAAAAGACTGATGTAACAAAACGCAAACAGATTACGGTGCTTGTTTTTAATGGAGCGGGATAATATACAACTTAAATCCCGCGATGACAAAACGATAACCTCTTGTGTAAGCTGGATCCTGCTTTTAGCGTTTCAGAGATGCAGCCTCTAAGCCGTCTGTTTGGAGCAACAGTTGCCGTCATTCTGTTGTTACGTAATACTGCAGAGAGTTACCTTGATTGACAGTGAAAATAGTTGTGAGGCTGAAGGTGCCACAACTTTGAAACCTGCTGCATGTCAAAGAGCACAGAAACACAGAAATCCTAATTGGCCAAAAGATCAAAAACTCGTCCTTGAAGAGCTGAGGGTTACGTAAGATGTTTGTGATATTTAAATGAAATCAACACTAACAGATATACAAATGCATATACACAGCTTCTACTACAAGTATGTCTACACTATCCTGCATGTGTCGAGATGTCTTGTGAATATGATACCACGTATATTCTGACAAAAAGAGCCTTTCACCAAACTGGTACAGAAAAATAAAGAGAAAATAATCACATTTATTTTAACATATCTGCTAAAAAATTTGAATTACCTCAAGATATTTTTGTAAGACTGTGAATTGAACATTCTAGATGCAAACAAAAAAATAGTTACCTTTTCGCACAAGCTTCAAACAGCAAAAAGCAGATGCAATTTTTTTTTGTAGAAAAAGGAAATAAAAAAACTGAGAATCTGATCAGACGTCAGGTTTCTCTGATACAGCAGTGCCTTGGCTACAGCTAAGAAAAGCAGAGATTAAAGCTGCGTTCAGAGCTCCATCCTTCTCCCTGTCTGGGGGGGAACGAGGAGGAGGTGTTGTCAGGCGAGGATCCGTCCTTCAACAGTGTTGGTGAAAGGAATCCATGGAGTCTTTTTTTTAAAGCAATGTGTTTTTACTAGAGCCAGAGGGTAAAGTAGGCGAGGTCACACGGGAATGCCACTGGCGGGCTCAGGATAATTCAGGTATTCTTACAAACTAACCAAAAAAGATGGCGGAAAAGGAGCTGGGTGGCATCGCAAGACCAGTTCTGGAGCTTAAAATTTATTTAATGGTACATTTCTCAGTGGTTTACTTTGCACGAGAGCTGGTTCAGTTGATTTCTTTTAAGGAAGGAAAGACAATTTTTTTGTCGAAATGTTAATCTTCTGTTTTTCTGGTTTCTGCCCAGCCCTAGTCAGGATATAGAACCTCGAAGTTGATATGGAAGGATTGAGTTTGTGACTAAAGTTGGGTGGTTCCTACTTATTGCACATGGGACCCCCATGGAGCCCTCCACAGGCTTCCCAGCATGACGGCTACAAAGCTCTCTGGCAGACTGAGCACTCTGGTGTCTTCATCCTGTACGTGGATGCTAGCCATTCTGTAGCTGAAGTTATAGGACAAAAACAAAGTTTGGTGTCAATTGGTTTTTACGTAAAAGAAAGGGAACTGTGATGCAAGTTTTTTTTGTTCTATTCTGGTTGTAAAGTTTGGCTCTGATGTTTCAAAAAGGGGCCATCGATGTGGAATGTATGCACTTCTTGGATATTTTTATGGTATTTTTTTTGCTCATTTGGGGGGAAAAAGGCAAGCTCGAGAAATGGATTTTTAACTGACCAAATATTCCTCAGGCCTCAGGGGACTGTTGATGCTAATTGTTTGGGTTGTTCCGTCCAGTCAAGGTTAAAAAGGGAATCGCAGCCGCTTCACCCCCGCAGTCCTCCAGAAGAATCCGCTCAGGTGTATTTATTACTTCCGTTACCTGAGATTACACAGTTGCCCTATCAAACTCACATCTTATCAAAGAAGATGGAGGTGAAATTGTGGTTAATATCTTCTGTCTGTAGACACAAACCGACTGGCTGCGCAACCACGTCTGAAAAAAAAAGGCTGTTGTAATTCACATCAAGGAAGAGTTGCAGTTCAAGTTGTCAGGCGTTTGATGTCATGATGGCAGAATTAGATCTGTGGAAAAAGCAAAGGGCTCATTTCTTCTCCCCCATCTGCAGGCTGTCCAGAGTAAAAAGTAAAAAAAAATTTCTTATGGTCTCTATTGTGATGAGAAGCAAAAGGGGGAAAAAAGGTAACTTCAAAAGTGCCAAACTGACTTCCACATTCTGAGGGTGTTCACGGAAAGTGAGCAAAAACCGAATTGCATTTGCACAAAACTACTTTAACTTCTGTTTTTTTCCTGTGACTGATGCTTTTCTAAACTAATTGTTGTATTTATTGCACCACGTAATACATTAAATATTTATATGGTTGATCAGAGTTTTGGTCTCTTGTTGATTAATGCAACATTTCATTTTCATTTCCTGCACTTGAGCCGTGTTTTTTGCTCTCAGATGTCAGAAGCAGAGAGAGAACATGAATTCAGGCTGCATCTAAACGCTGTTTCTGCACCAGCCGAGCCACGGAGGTCCCTGTTATGGGGATTTGGGGAAACCTGGACTAAACAGAGTGTCTATGGAGCGAATGTAAGAGCTTGTTTTGTGTATTTGTTGAAGAGAAACGGCAGCTGAAACAGTCCTGAGAGAATGCGAGGAATCCTGTCCTGCATATCCCTCCATTTCCTCACGCTGCATGTGTGTGTGTGTGTGTGTGTGTGTGTGTGTGTTTAAAAAGAAAGGAAGAAAGCCTGTGAGTGTGTGTGTGTGTGTGTGTGTGTGTCCTTGTATTGTTGCCAGGCAGATGCAGTCCTCCACATGGCTAACCTCTGACATCAGCGTTTCCTCGCCTCTCTCCTGCCACCACAGCGCCGCCACTTTCTCCCCAGCGACTCTAAGGCAAGACTACCCGCCCAGATACACACTTGAAACACGCTCTCACCGTATCTCCTACACCGTTAACTGCCCTTTTTCCCCCCTCCTCCCCACCCCTCCATTGTTGTATTTTTACCGAGGCACTGAGCTGAGGCTATTTGTGGGCTATTATGACAGCCACATGTAAACACTCATCACTCTCACTGGTGTCTGCCAAAGCCTGCTGAGTGGGTCCAGGTCACTACAACAATGGATCACTGTGCTGGATCTGTTCACTTTCTCTAAATGGGATTACAGGGGAGTTCTTTTTCAGTTGTTTTTTTTACTCTAATAAGGTGATATGTTGCATGATTTTGTAGGCTCGAAAGAAAGTTTTGTGGCAGTTCATAAGCGACACCTAGCTAGAAGTAATCCTGTCTTGCAATGAAGCCAACCTTCACAATAAATCGCCGTGAATGAAGGATTTACTGCAGAACCGCACTGCAGCTGAGACAATGTTATTGCTCAGCTAGTTTTTAACCTCAGCAATGTAATTCGAGGAAAGTTTAGAGTCTGCAAAGTGACTAAATTTTGTCAGTACACATGCTAAATCTACTTTGAAGTCCGAGTAGTAAACACTGCTGTCACATGCTGTAATGAAATGCACAAAGAAAACAGAGGAGCTTCCTATCATAGCTGCAGAACATAAGAGGTGAATTCTCATCCATATATGTTAGTATGCACAGTTAAAAATCCTCATATCCTCATCGAATTTTGATTTATAGTTGGATTTGTGGGTTTGTTCCAGCTGGAAATTCCATAATCCAATAATGAAAGATGTTGAGATGTTGTATTAGTGATGATAACTAGGAATTTCTGGGGGTTTTTTTGTGTTTTTTTTTTTTTTACATTTTTACTTAAAATGCCAGGTACAAAAATAGTCAAACCCCTTCAAATGTAGCAAATTTTTGAGGAAATGCACCTTCTGTACCATCTCAAAGCTTTAGAGCAGCGGTCCCCAACCACCAGGCTGCGCAGAAGGAATATAAGCATTTTATTTTTGATTTTATTTCCGGCAGAATCTGCAGGATGTTTTATTTTGAAAAATGACTAGATCGTCTTCCTGTCGCTTCCGTCTGCGCTTGTTTCCCGCACTCAGTTTTCACGCCTGACTCTTACACGAAGCCATCAGCCAAAATTGATTAAAAAGATCTCTGGAGAGCTTCTTTGAAAAGATGGAGAGAATTAGACAGAAGCAAGAGTAAATACATATTTAGCAATAAAAGCAAATTGGATTCGTTTAGAATACTTATTTGAAATTTTAAAAACTCAACTAATACTTACATGCGTGATGACCAGTCCGTAGAAAATTGTCTTGCTTGAAACCGGTCCGTGGTCAAAAAAGATTGGAGACTTCTGCTTTGGAGTGTTCTAATGAATTTTAAATTGAGAATAGTGATGCAGTCGTCAGTTACTAGTTTTTTGCAAGTTATGGCTGAATCTAAAGAGCTTAGTGAGCTTGTCATTCGACTCCATCCTTGAGACAGACCTGCACATTGTGGCCGCTCACAAGATGGAGAAAGTCATCTCCAAGTGTTTTCAAGTACCGGTGGCCACAGTGCAAAGCAAAAAGTACAAAGAGTTCCACACTGAGAAAAGTCTCAAAGGACGTGGTAGGAAGACAAAAGTGGCTCCTGCACCGGAAAGAATGGTAAAAGCCCGGAGGAATCCAAGGATCAGCACCAAGAGCATCCCGATGAATCGGAGTAATTCTGGTAGCAACGTCTCAATCAGAAACTCTAGCAGACACTGAACAAAGCAGGTCTCCATGGATCAGACCAAGAAGGACTCCACGTCTCCAGGATAGATATTAGAAAAGCTCATCTGGACAAAGAAGAAAGCTCTTGATCATCAGCTCTGTGGTGGTTGAGATGAAAATGAAATTGTTTGGACACAAGAATGAAAGAAGAAAGGAAAAAAAACATTCAATTCCAGCAACACCATCCTCACAGGAAAACATGCTGATGAGAACGTGATGCTTTGTTGTTATCTTTCATCAAGAATCTGTGGGGGGAAGTGAAGATGAGAGTGATGACAAGGAACCTTCAAGACCTGGGGATGGAAGAGTGGTCAGAAATCCCAGTGGAGGCCTGGAACAAGCACCATTTGATTACTGAGAAAGGATACGAATACCTTCGACGTGGCATTTTTACAGTCGTTAACAATCCGAACACACTGTCTTTCTGCCTTTTCTTGCTTCTTTATGCCATTTCTAACCAGAAGAAACCTGTGGATCAAATAAAAATTCACTGGGAATCCAATTTTTTGGCATAGTTATTGAATGCATTTTGGATTTGCCACTTATGTGTTGTATAGATGTAAATTCAAATTGTTTATCTCAAAATTTATCTCAGACTGCCAGGGCACCTAACCCATAGCAGCATTTTAGCAATTTAAAGTTATAATCATACTAATGTTTAATGACCTTTCAAAGGCCATTTTTGCATCATTAACATGAAGAACTGAAATGATGTGCAGCTTCTGCAAAACAAAAGACTTGTCCAGATTTAGACATTGTCTTCACAGTATGTTTTTATTGCACACCCTTTGACAACCATCATTCATAATGCAGATTTGTTTCTCATAATAATAATAATCCACTCTTATTCAGTTTCATATCAAGGCCGAGCACCACTGCTGAGCACCATTATTAAGCTAGAAAAGTTTTATCTGTGCTGAAAACTACCTGAATCAAACAATAGCTTGTCATGTGGGTCTATTGCTTCATAGCTGAAAAGTTTACACAGTCACAGCGATATAGTTTAAAATCAATTTCCATTCACTTTATTATGACTGGCATTAAAAAGGTTGCATCTGTGTTAAGTTGACGCAGCTAAAACCTGAAAGATCGTTGCTCACAGTTTGAATTATTTGCTAATATTTTCAACTCTATCAGTAGCTTCATAAGGCAGCTCATTGATTTCACACTTGTCTGTCCAGCTGCATGATGTCAAAGGTCATCAGAACATCCATGTCACTGGACTCCCCGAAGGAGGCGGCCAGTTTCAGCTGCTGGAGCCCGTTCCCGCTGAAAACCTCTGCCTCCCACACCCTGCTCTTGTTCATTTTGAGATCAGTTCTTGCTTCCCCCACCACGCACACCCTCTGGGCCCCGGGGACCCTCACCCTGAAGCGGACCCAGGAGAGGGGCTCCAGCAGGCCTGCGCGAGGCTCAAAGAGCACGCAGCCTTTCCTCCAGGCCGAGTAGACGCAGGGGAACGGCAGCCCCGGCTGATCGCAGCTGTTCCTCAGAACAAAGTCACACATGGGGTTGAAATCTCCGGCGGGGGTGATCCTCGCGTAGAGGCCTAGCCGGTACGCCCCGGCATCAGGCAGGCTGACGCTCACCGTCACCTTGCTGTCCGTGTACGTGCAGAACAAGTGGCGGGAAAGCGGAAAAGCCGCCGTTTTGTTTCCTTCTCTGCTGAGCACGCTGTGAAGCTCGAGGTCCCGCTGGTTGTAAAAGGTGATGTTACACTTGCCCTGCTGGGTACTCACCACTGCAGCCGTATGACTGAATTTGGACAAACCGGCTTCTGACGTCCGGGTTCCCGGTCCGCATGCCGAGCCCAGGTTAGGAGGGAACAGCTCATCTGGACCGACCACCTTCCCTTTGCAGTGCAACAGGAAGTTTGCAGCATTCTGGAACTTCAATTCTGTTTTCTCATAGTCTCGTACGAACACCGACAGCCGGTAGAAGCCATGCATAGGGCAGAGGACGTGGCAGGTCAGGGTGTCTGGTTGGATCTGAGTAGCCAGGCAGCGCTTGGCCACAGCCGCCTCCATCTCCGGGTGGACCAGTTCACACAGCACCATCAGAGGCCTGGAGGTCTTCAGCACCAAATCAAACATGCCTTGTTCCACCTCGGCAACCTCGCTGCCCTGACTGCTGCTGGCAACGCCCAGAGATCCTGCAACCGGCTGCAGGCCCCAAGACAGGAAGGGGTTCTCTGGGATCACCTCCATCGCCCTGGGGGTCGGACACTCGACTGTGAAGGAGCAAACCCAGATCAAAGATGTGGTAGCTGCTTCCGGTCTGGCAAACACTTTCACGTCGTAACTGCCGCTCGCAGGCGGCAGCAGCTGCAGCTTCATGCTCCGATGGGAAACCGTCAGGAGGCCGAACGAGGAGTTGCTGGACTCTTTGTGCTCCGAAGCTCCACAGTGGAGGAGGTCCTGGTGCTGGGTGATCTCATAGGTGAAAGTTGAAGGCCTGGAGAAGCCGAGGGACACGTTTGCCTCACCATCAACTGGGAGAGAAATGAAAAAGAGCAGTTCGTTGAAAAGACAGAGGAAGAATTTAGCAAGATGAAAACATTTGTATGTTAAATAACTGAAATTGGACCTGTGACGATGTGGAAGTGATGAGGTTGAATCAGCCGGAGCCCCATGGTGAAGAAGGCCGACGTCTTGAAGACCCTCCTCTCGAACTCCTCCAGGGCGATGGGCGCGTCTAGGAGCTGCCACTTTTCCTCATCGGGGAAGTGTGAGTCTATTAACTCCTCTGGGTCCGTCAGGAAATAGAAATCGTCAAACCTTGGAGGCAACAGATGGAGACGGCAGACTGGTTTGAGACTCGCTGCTGGTTGCAAGCGTATCAAAAATAAACAAAGAGCAAACTGTGACACTTCAGTCTCGGTTGCCCTGCCAGGGTGCTGTTATGGAAAAGTGTGCAGTAAAAACAGCTTTAATATCCCACTTTCGAGGGGGTATGTTCTCGTAAAACTCCATACTCATACCTTTTGACGAAGCTTTCGTGCTCCATATCCACTCGTCCTGCTCCCCAGCAGGCGTCCAGCAGGAACCACTGTCCTCCCAGAAGCACAGCGTTCCACAGGTGATCAGATTTCACATGCTTGAGGCTCTGGCCCTGACGGTACCCGATGCCTTTACTGTGGCCCGGCACTTCTTGACACTCAATGCCCACCTCCCTGTAAACACAAACAGATCACTGTGTTTTGTTTTGCACCCAATGTCCTCAAACTCGAGTTCAAGGCAGCGTGTGCACAAATTCATCATTTCACTGGAAGAACCTGTCTTCACTTGAGAGGGGATCAAGGATGCATTGAATAGGGAAGTAATGGAAGAACGAAACAGCACAGATGTTTTAAAAATGAAAAATCTCAAGAAAAGTAATTTTTCTTGCTGTAGATAATTTAATTGATGCACACTCGCATAAGTGCTTTACTGAACTGTATAAACAATACATCAGCTCCCTTTTACACCTTTTACACAAACAATAAATTCAATAGCAAGTGCGAAATGAATACCGTAGATGACAAACCCGCAATTATCGCCTGACTCTGCAGGTCCCCCCATATCTACAGCAGCGTTTTAGCAATTTTTAGCTCATTGTGCCGAGTTTTCTGGCCTGCAACCTCGTCTCTTATCAACCCGGTTTCCACGGCAGCTGGCAAACGGCCTCATTACTCAGCTGCAGGTTTCGCCATCCAGCACCGGACTGAAACAAAGTCAACCTGGTGGGCAGAGTTCAATTTGTACGGTTTTCAAAACGGTCTGCGGTAATGTCAAGCTCACCAGATTTTGAATAAAAGCGAGAGAGGATGAGTCACTGTGAATTAATAGCTCCAGTTTCAGAGCATTTTACCTGCACATCTCTGTACAAAGATTGGAGTAGCTGCAGCAAACACCTCGACCAGCTGCTATCACGTCCTCAGGTGCGATTAGTTTCTCTGAGTGGCCGAGGTACCCGCTCACATCATACTCTGTGAAAATATGAGATAAAAAGTCCAAAATATGACATCTGGTCCCAAAAAAAACCCCATACATAACCTATCCTAAAACCCATAATGTGTTGGCAATCCCTAAGTAAGTTGTGCTATGTATAGTTTGCATGCTTCAGTAAACCCACCAATGTTGTTGCACAGCCAGACCCAGATGGCACGAAGTTTCTCCAGCTCATTCCTGGCTCCCTGCGTGATGCTCTGCACTATCGCCTTCACATCATACACTCGCTTTTCCTTCAGCTGCAACAACACACAAAGATATGTCAGATGAAGGAGGTTTTTATAGGTAATTAACGAATCCAAACATGGAGTCTTTGTGTTTTTAAGTTTTCATGTAAACAAGCCTTTTATGTCCCATCATCCTGTTTGTCAGAATCTTTTCAGCAACATCCTGTAGATTCAGAGATGAGAGTGCTGCCTAATTATTCCTTCCCTGCAATGAAATCTTTAGCATGGATGAAATTAGGGATTGACCGATATCAGGTTTTTTAGGACCAATAACCAACATTTGGGACCCATATAAATTAAATTTAGTGTTTTAACAGCATGTGATAGCAGAAAACCTGTCATTCACAGACTTATTCATTAATAAGAGTGACTATAGCTGAATATGTAAAATAGAAATAAGAGAGATTAAATTATCTCCACTGTTTATGTGAGATCGACTAATATTGATCAGTTTGTCTCCTGCAGTTACATCTTTTTTCTTAATATTTGACTGTTCTGTTACTTTTATTGTCCACTAAGGTCCAGATCTTAAAGCATTATCAATTATTGTTTTCCAGACTCTGTTTCAGGTTAATCTGTGGCTGCCCTCTAGCTTAGCCACTAGCCATTAGCATAGCCTTAGCCACCATGAGAGTCACTTATTTTCTGGTTTGTGGTGTTTCTTGTTCAGACGGAGAGCGGAGGCTGCATCTGACCTGAAGTAGTGCATTTAATTTGTTACTAATCGGTCAATAAGAATACCAACATGACCAAGTATCACCCATGATAATCAGCCAGGCCGATAACTGGTCTGTCACTAGATTAAATGAAGGATTTGGAAGCAGAGTGGTCTAACCAACTTTCTGCAGTATTTGAGAAAAATGGGTTCAAAGTTTTGTGTTTTCAAGAATGGTCCAACATTGCAAGTGTCACTATAACACTATATTTGGATTGTGTGTTCAGACCACTTTTCCACTAAAATCTACACCATAAAATATAACAAATTATATAAAACTCAGTTTGGATTTTTTGTGGGTTAGACCACTCTGCTTCTAACCCCTTCAGATAACTGATTGACTAACAATGAATTGATAACTTTTGGCAGGTCGATGGGTGTTCATCACTGCTTAGCCTAAAAAAAGCTAAGCATTTTAGCATCTTTTCTGTGTGATGTTGCCCTTGATCTTGGTGCTTTGGTGTCCTCACCTCTGCTCCAATCCTGATAACATGAGAATCAACCCTGTGGAAGACCTCTGAGCTGGTGAAGAGATCTTTCCGTCGCTTTCTTTTGCCGGACACAGCATCACACGGCGTCACCAGCCTCCGTCCTGGCTGCACCTTCGGCTGCAGGTGTCTTGACTCGTCGGCCTCCGTCCTCACGGCGCTCTTCTTCACCACCGTGATAGTCCTGGCGGCGCTCTCGGACGACAGCTGCCTCTTCGCCGCCGGACGCTGATCTTCGCTTTCCACCGTCAGCTTCTCGAACACGGTCCGTCTGGAGACGACGGCATTCTGGGAGGCTTCGGCGCTGACCAGCACCTGAGCAGATGGAGGCTCTGGATTCTCCTGGACCTTCTTCTCATTGTGCACTAAAGCACCTGTGACACCGACTGGTTTCGATTCACCTAAAATCTGAGTCTCCAGGGTCTTCACCTGCACGCATCCTTTTTGGGTCACCTCATCTTGCTGTGGAAGATGAGAAGAACAGGCGAACGGGAAGGAGAACTTCTGGATAGCGACTTCGGCTGACATTATGCTGGATGCATGGTTTCCTAACCAGAAAGAGAAGGCAGATATAATTTAAAAGACAGCCCTTATTTGCTGGGGTATTTTTAGCTTAATCCTGTGAGCAGGTAGTAACTTGTTCTGCTTAAGATGAGACACTCGGATGCTGCAGGAAAAGATCCTCGACGTTGTGCACTGAGGAGGGAAGCAGCAGGTTTATTCTACAAACTACATTCTGTGCGAGACAGTGACAAATTGGCAATTACATTATGTCTATTCATAACCATAAATGAACGCAAAGGTTGGAATCATTAGTCACTGTCACTGCCAGCAGCACAAAGAGTGTGACCCTATAACTTCATGCAGATTGATGGGCCGTGTTTCGTAATTTCTTAGAAATAAGCAACACGGGAGCGAGTTAAATCCGTTGAAAAACTACTTATTTTTTCAAAAGCGGTTGGTAATCATCTTTCAATTGGATGACCTGTGCTGAAGCCCACCTCAAGCAGGAAATTATCAGCACTGTTTTGCAGCTCAACCTTCCCAGACTGCAGCTAAAATGAAGGTCCCAGAAGATACTGGAAGGTTTTACCCCTTATGTTCGAGATTTATACCAACATGAGGGTCAAAACCTTTCAACATCTGCCTTACTGATTTGTTCTGCAGCATATTTTAGCAGAATTTTTACTATTTTAGATATTTCCTGACGTCATTCATGCTCGTTTTGCCGCTCATGGTGGAGGCTTTACACCAACGTGAAGGTCAAAACCTTTCAATATCTGTTCTACAAGAGAGTTTCCTTCTACTGTTGCAGAGTGAAAGTGCAGAATATTTTGTTGTTGGGTTGGAAATCTGCCTACAGTTAAGATCCTTTCAGATGGAAATAAAAACCTTGCAGAACAGCCTGAGTTCAGTCCACAAATTTAGACAGAATTCAGGAACTGTCTTGCTCCACCGTCTTCCGATTTTCTTCGGAGTTTACTGATTTGTTCAGTATAATAGTTACATTTTCGATGTTTCCAAACCTTGAGTTTTTTCTGTTTTCACGCTCATGTTCATACTTGTTTTGCCGCTCTTGTTGGAAATTCAAACCAACGTGAAGGTCAAAACCTTTCAACATCTATTCTACAGGAGAGTTTTCTTCGACTGTTGCATAGTAAAAGTGCAGAATATTTAGTTGTTGGGTTTGAAACCTGCCTGCTAGTATTAAAGTTTCTTTCAGATGGAAATGAAAATCTTGCAGGGTCAGTCAATGAATTTAGATAGAATTCTAGTGTTATAGTTTACCGATTTGTTCTGTTGCACAATTTAGCTAAATTTTAACAGTTTCAGATGTTTCCTGACCTCATTCCTGCTCGTTTTGCAGCTCTTGTTGGAGATTTACACCAACATGAAGGTCAAAACCTTCACATACCTCTTCTACAGGAGACTTTCCTTCTGCTGTTGTATAATTATAGCGCAGAATATTTAGTTGTGGGGCTGGAAACCTGCCTGCTCACAGTAAAGATCTCTTCAGATGGAAATAAAAATCTTGCAGGATCAGTCCATGAATTTAGACAGAATTCAAGTAGTATGGTGCCCCACCATCTTCTGAGTTTACTGATTTGTTCTGTAAAACATTTTAGCTGAATTTCAGATGTTTCCTGACCTTGTTCATCCGCGTTTTGTCGCTCATGTTGGAGATAAACCTCAACATTATGGGGAAAATTTTTTAACATCTGTTCTACAGCAGAGTTTTCCTCTACTGTTTCATGATAGGAGTGCAAAACATTTAGTTGGGTTGGAAATCTGCCTGCTAAAGACTCTTTCAGATGGAAATAAAAACCTTGCTGACCAGCCTGTTAACGTATTGGTTCAGTCCATGAAATCAGGAAACATGTTGCTGTAAATCTCGAACATTAACAGCAAAATGAGCACAAACGTTCATGATAACAGGCTGTTCTACAAGGTTTTTATTTACGTCTGAAAGGAATTTTATTGTTGGCAGACAGATTTCCAACCCAACAACTGACTGTTCTTTGTTCTGTGTAATATTGTAGCTGAATTTTGACAGTTTCAGATGTTTCCCGACCTCGTTCATGCTCGTTTTGCTGCTCTTGTTCAAGATTTCCATCAACACCAGTGGTGAAACTTTGTCAACATCTGTTCTACAGGAGAATTTTCTTCTACTGTTGCACAGTGAAAGTGCAGAATATCTGGTTATTGGGTTGGAAACCTGCCTGCTAAAGATCCTTTCAGATGGATTTAAAAACCTTGCAGAACAACCTGTTAACATGGAGTTCAGGAATGATGCTGCTCCACCATCTTCCGAGTTTACTGATTTGTTCTGTAGCATATTTGAGCCATATTTTGATAGTTTGAAATGTTTTCAAACCTCACAATTTTTCTACTTTCATGCACATGTTCATGCTCGTTTGGAGAAAGTCTCCAGCATGAGCGGCAAAACCTTTCAACATCTTCTGGAACCTTCATTTTAGCTGCAAGTTCTGATCGCTGATGCCACTTTTAATGTTCTTAACTCTTCAGAACGCCCACTTTCGTCTGATTTACGCTCTAACGCAGCGGTCATCTCGGCAGGTTTCGGCTTCTACTCACCCTGAGAGGATTGAAAATGCCTGCTGGATGTCTGCTGGAGCGTCGTGGGCCGAGATGTTTCCACTGCTGAGCTCTCAGTGGTCCCCAGCTGCAGCAGGGGGAGGCTTATATAGTCTCCCAGTGGCCTGCCAGGACAGGCCCCAGAATAACAGGCCTAAAAATACTACAAAGCAGTTAAGACCAGCCAATGGAGTAAAGCTCCAACCGAGGAGCGTGACGTCCGCCAGCGTGGCCTGCAGATGTACACTCAGATTATTCTGTACGTGCACTGGCTAATCGGCGTGAACACACAACATTCGTGCACGTCGGCATGCTTTTCCGTTGGCGTCTGGGTGGAGGGTGGAGGTGGAGGGTGGGCGAGCTGACAGGTGGAGAAGTTGGCATGTGAGCACGTGCAGGGCTGGATTCAGTCAAGAGTCGACTGAAGAAAAAAAAGCGTTTATGGAAGGTCCTGGCACCTGATAACAGCCACATCAGCATCAAAGGCCCACAAATACATACAAATACACACAAATACTGGTAGAACACCTGTTAGAAGGATGTACTGAAAGAAGTGAGGAAAAACTCAATTTAAGAATGGAATAAAAGCTTTTAAAAAAGTGTCAAATGTAAGGAAACACTTGGGAAATATTGTTTATTCCACCGTTAAATAAGAATATCTACATGAGGAGGCCACATTCAGCCCAATTTGATCTTTGATTGTAGATGTATAAAATGGTATATAGAATTCATGAACCCTAAAAAATTACACAAACTTTGGAAGCAACTTTTCAAAATACAAGCCCCCATCGATCTCACTCAGATGAAATATAGTGATAAACTTCTACTTTGCTCTTGTAAGAATAATTGTAGATATATTAAAGTGTATATAATAATAATAATGAAACCTTAAAAAACAGATTCAATCAGAAAGTGATACGACTTTGGGAACAGCTTTTCAAAATAAAAGCCCCCAGCTATCTTGCTCAGGTGAAATATGATGATAAACTCCTACTTTGCTCTTATAAGAATAAATAAAAATAATTGTAGATGTATTAAAGCGTATATAGAATTCACGAAACAGACAAATCTCTCTATAAAAACAGCCATATGGATATCTGTGGATAATTACACAAATAATTGCACTTTTAAACACACGGATATGTGCCTTAAACACAGATTAAAAAGGATAAATGAATAAAAAAGACATGTAATGATGTTTTCCACCAAACTACAAAAGAGGCAACAAATGATGACATTTCTAAACACAAGGTTCATTAAAAAAGAATGTACCATAAATAAAAACATGTCAGTTTAAGTAAATATTTCAGGTTAAACTGAGCCAAACAGGAAGAAGAAATACCTACATGTACTTGAATCAAAGCTCAGTCTGGTGAAGCTTTGAACTCTGAACCAGTTCTGGGCCTTTTAAGGAAACATCTGAGGAGGCTGAGAGGTTTTCTCACCTTTATCTCCGAGTCGACGCTGGGGAAACCCAGATTTAGAGAGATAAAGGAGTTGTTGGGTGATGCAGGATTACATAACGCTGCCATATGCTGGTGTTGATGCTGATGGTGGGGCGGCGGAGGGACCTCCACCTCAGAGCCAGATGACGGTGGAAGAGCACAGCGATAATGCCATCTGGAGCAGCTGTCAGCAACCAGGAACCTCGTGGTGGCTTATTAGGGAGCAGAGCAGCAGTCGGGGGGATTGTGAGGCTCACCCAGGGGAGATGTGAGATGGAATAAAGAAGGGAGAGGAGATCACTGAGATGCAGCGCTGCTAATCTGCTGAGTGGCTTTCAGAGCTGGAAATGTGGAGCTCAGGTAGAGTGGAGTTCAGAGTTTAAGAGTTCATCAGAACAAGAACAGAACTTTATTATTATTACTGTAGCATAATTATTGGACAATATGGAGAAGTCACTGTAACAACAAGAACGTTTGTAAGAACATTTGTAAGAACAAATTTAGTGAAAAGATTTTTCATGTACACTTTAAAGCCAATTTTACATGTAAACACTTTTTCCTGTGATTTTCTTAGTTATTATACATGATTTAACAAACCTGGGAAAACCTGTAAAATAACACAAAAATTCATTAAAAACATTTTTTTACAGTGTATAATTACTATAAATTCAAAATGATGTAGTTTGATTAAAGTGCAGTGGATTCAATTAATCAAGCATCTAAAGTTGTGCAGCATTGCGGCTAAATCATCCTCCTCGTGTTTATTTGTGACTGGAAGAGTTAAAAAATCAGTTTCTTTTAGATGTAAACGATCAGCTGGTTTCATATTCTTCAAGCATATGAAACATATTTTGACCTTTGGCTGCTGTGTGATCTGAAAACCAGCAGAAGACGTTAAAAACCAGCTCTAGAACTAACTTCTAGCTGCTCTAAGGCTCTTTGTTGTCCTGGTTCTTGTTGGAGGATCAGGAACTAGAGAGCGTTGCTCCCTGCTGGAGATGGAGAACCAGCTCCTCCGAGTCTCACATGGACCAACAGGCCTCCTTTTCCAGCTATTTTTACACCATAAAAGGCCCGTTTTTGTCGTTGCAGCAACAGTCTGAGTTCATTAAGATGAGAAGAATCCCAGCCTGGACTTGTAGTTTGTGTTCTGAAGCTGTAATGTGGTTTGATTCGTGCTTAGAGACAAACATCAGCCTGATCAGACGAGCTCTCTGTGAATGTGTTCTAATAAGACGGAGCTTTATTTAGCTCGTCTACCTGAGGGTTCTGGGCAGGAAATAATCAAATAAACCCCACGAGTCTCCAACTTCCAGCCTCTCCACTTCTTTTCCCATTTAACAGCTGGTGAACGCAACATAAAAAAAGAAAAAAACAGTGTAATCTGCACAGCTGGCTGCTAAAAATCATTTTAATAATGGCTTGGTTATGCACTGTAACTTCTACTGTATTAGTAAAAAAAAAAAAAGAAAAGGACTAATGGTAAACATGGCTGTGATGATATTAACACAGGAGCCCAGCTAAGCTCCTTACACACAGGACTTACACAAATACCTGCAGGGGTGGAGCATCCGGAGGTAATATTGATATATTTTTATTTGTAGGTCATAAAATGAGGATTGAAAAGTGTTTGGTGCAACTTTAGCAGCTGCATAAAGACAAAATATAACTTGCACTGTAGAAAAAAGGTGAAAAAGATGCTGGAAGCTTTAAGCAAAATTATTTTTTTTAACCTGTTTGGTGTATTATTTTAACAGTATAATGCAATAAATATATATAAATATAGACTCATATTGATGCTATATTTGCTTCAATGCATCTGTAAGTTCGACATGCACATTACAGAAGCAGTATATCTGTTATTAAATGCTAAAACACTGCAATCTACACCTTGTTTCCTGTTTGTTTTTGGAGCATTTAAACCATTTGTTTTCACCTGAGGACCTGGACATTGCAAGACAATTTGAAGTTAATAAAAAGCTGCATAATTACTGCAGTTAAGTATTTTTACTGACGCGTGGGTCTCTAGAAAACTCAAAATGTGTCGCAACATGAGAAACAAGACAGAAAAACACACAAATCTGGTATGTATCCACTACAGGGAAGTATTTTTTTCCAACTTTACATAAATCTGTGCTTTTTCTGATGAGCTTCTTGTTAATTTTATGCTTAAAATGAACCCACTACGGATTTTATTTTTGCCTGCTCTGTGGAACACTTTAACACCACAATGCAATGTGTGTATCATGTTCTCTGCGTTTTTGCACTGTGTGTTTCTAATTTATTCTGTACTGCCTTTATACTACTTTTTGTTCTTGGAGCTGCTGTAATGGTGAACTTTCTCCACTGTGGGATCAATAAAGTTTATCTTAACATATATGAATAAAGGCTCATAATGATGCCATGTTGCCTTTTTTGGATTATTTGCTTTAAAATCCAGCACAAAATGATGCATCTGTGTGTTAAACCATCTAAGTTTCAGATGTCTATATTGTGAAATTAACAATTTGTACCTCATTTCTTGGGTCCCAAGACAACACAAAAGGTGTCACAACATGAGAAACAGGATGGAAAAGCAAATAAAAATGCTGCATAACTACTGCAGCAAAGTGATTTTTCAGACTTTCTACAAATTTGTGCTTTTTCTGGTGAATTTCTTGCAAATTTTACCTCTAAAATTATTCCAAGCAGTATCTTATTTGATATATATATATAGAGATAGATATATATATGTATGTATAAAACTTTTCCCCTCTTTTATTCATTTATTTATTTATTTTACAGTCAATTGACTCATTTTATTTCTTAATATTTTTCAACACAGTTCTTTCTTTCTTGCTTTCTTTTATTTTATTTTATTAGTATTTTGAAGTTTGCAGAAAAAATACCTTAATTTAAAAATTTATATAAAGGTGTTTTTGTTGTTTTTTTTAACTTATTCACCCTTTATTTATTTTTTTATTTTTACAGCATATTTACCTATTTTATTCCTCAACTTACTATTTTTCAACACACAGGTCTGTTTTACTGTGGGACTGATATTTGCTTTCTTGCTCTATTCTATTTTACTTAAGTTAACATAAAAAACTATTCATTTAAAAACTTATATAAAGGGTTTTTATTCTCCCTTTTGTTTATTTGTTTTTACAGTGTATTCACTGATTTTATTTCTCATCTTAAATATTTTTCCACACACTCTGGGACTGATCTTTGCTTTCTTTCATTCTTGTATTTTATTCTATATTTATTTTAAGTTAGCAGCAAAAAAAAAAACTTCATTAAAAACCTTTGTGAAGTTTTTTTTGTTTTGTTTTGTTTTACTTTTCTTTATTGTTATTTTTAATTTTTTTATTTCATTTTATTTATTTTTTTGTTAGTCTGTAAAAGTTCCTGGAGGTTTTCTCATTTCCCTGCAGCACGCATATAAATCCCGTCTGTACGTGAGCCTCCCGGTTACCGGTTCCGGTGTCTGGTGCACGTGCAGCCGGTGGGCGTGGCCTCGGCTCGGCTGTCTGTCATGAACACCTGGTGGAGCCGCCGGACCGTCGGCTGGGCTGCTGCTGCTGGAGACCGGAGGAAAGGAACCGGAGGAAAGGAACCGGAGAAACCGAACCGGAGAAACCGTCGGTGTTTACCGGAGAGGAGGATGAAGAGAGAGACGGTGGAGACGGAGAACCGGCTCCGTAAAGGTAAGCACTTCCGGTTGATGTGACTCAGGTGGAAGATGAACTGGAGGAAGATGAGAGCTTCAGCTGGAGACATTTAGACCTGGAGAGGAGGAGAAGTTGTTCAGCTCAGTCAGAACGTTTTCTAAATAACAACAGAAAAATCCAGAGCAACTCCTTTAAAGAGGAAAACTGAGCTTCAAACTTTAAAACTGAACTCTGAGCAGCTTCTGCTTCTTGTTTCTCACAATTTCAGTCGTTTAGCACAAGTTAAACTACTTCTACTAGATACACTGTAAAAAAAAAAAAAAAGACTTTTTAGCTGTCATATTTTGGAACAATTCACTTTGATTTTACAGATTCACTGTTAGATTCACAGATTGTTCAAAGCTTTGGCCAATTACAGACGATATGGAGCAAAATAATTGCAATAATTTGGATGTTGACTTGAAAAAAACAGCTTTAAATTGTAAATAACGTCCACGTCAAATATCTGTAGTTTTAAAAATGCTCATTTCTAGATCCTTTTTCCACGTCTGCAGCAAAGATTTTGCAGCAAAAGTGCCAGAAACAAATGTCACAAGAAAGCTGTTAAAACTGTTAAAATAACAGCAAATATCTGTAAAATATGAAAATGTTTACCTCATTTAAATACAGTAAAACTGTGTAGATTCGTGGCCACAGAGTGAAGAACAACAAAATACTATTTAATGTGAATATTATTTAGTTTTGGCTTGTTTTTTTTCTTTTCTTTTTACATTTAACATGTAAATATAAATTAACCAGAGAGACCATTTTTTCTGCAGTTTTATTAGATATTATCTGTATTTTTTTTTTAAAAAACAAAACAAGAAAAAAACAGAAACAATCTGTGAAATAATAGTTTAAATTATTGAACCATTTTTCAATCCAGAACATATATAATTTTTCTTTCAGATAGCAGCAAATATCTGTGAAATTAGATTTTTTTTTTTGCTGATTTAAGTACAGAAAAAAATACAATTAATAAAAATACAGATTGTTGTTGTTGATATTATTTACAGTTATGCCCTATATTTTCTGCAGTCAACATGTAAATCAATACACACTGTTGAAGAATAAACTAATATTTGTAAAAACACACATTTCATTTAAAGTTAAATTACAGTTTATTCATTTTTTATGGTCAACATTTAAATTAACACATTTTTCTTTTGATTTTATTAGATATTATGAGGAATTGAACCGAGTTGCTTAAAACATATTTGCCATTTTTCCAGCCTGAATATACACATTTTTTCTTCCAAATAATAGCAAATATCACAGAAATAATAATATTAAGGATTTTTTCTTCACAAAACAAAATAAAATATATCAAAATATAATAATATTTAGGATTTTCCCCTTCAAAATAATAGCAAATATCATTAAAAAATAATTATATTTTTGATTATTTAAATACAGCTTTAAAAAGCGTAATTTTTGGGTTTAAACATTATAAAATAATTAATTACCATTATTAAAAATGTAGATTTTTATGTAGATATAATTTCTTTTTTAAAGTTAGCATGTAAATTTATGCATTTTCCCTTTGATTTTACTAGATATTATGTGGAATTGAGCAAAACAGAGAAAATGTATAAAATATTATATTAAATTTTCTTCTACTACTTTCCATACTAATTATACATTTTTTTTCTCTTGAATAACAGCAAATATCATAAAAAATAATAATATTTAAGATTTTTTCTTCCAAATAAGAGCAAATATTATTTAAAAAACAATGTTTTGGATTTTTTTCTTCCAAATAATAGCAAATGTCATAAAAATAACAATAATATTTTGGCTTTTTTTTCTTCCAAATAATAAATGCTATAAAAAATAATAACATTTTGGATTACTTAAATACAGCTTTAAAAAAGTATAATTTTGAGGTTTAAACATTATAATAATTAATTACCATTTATATAAATATAAATTTGTATGTGGATATTATTTCTTTTCTACAGTTAACATGTAAATTTATACTGTACAATAACAGTGAATTGTTAGAGAATTACCCTTTTGCCCCATTTTTTTTCCAGTGTACAGTAAATCCACATCTTACACAAGTCGTAGGTCGGAGATGCAGCAAAACTCACAAATGAGCTGAACACACAAACAACGCAAACAGTGTCATCTGTTCCAAAACACGTGTAAACAAGCAGCATTAAACCAAACAAACACAGAAACGGGGTGAAAATCTCCAACAAACACTTCATTTCCATTGGAGGAGCAGCAGGAGCAGCTTCACCTGCAGCAATCTGAGCAACACACAAATATGATGACAAAAGTGTTGTTTTCCTCCAACATAATACAGGATGTAGCTTAAATAAATGCAGATATGTGCAATACTGCAGTTCTGCACACATCAATTTGTAATTTAGCGCTGATTTTGAGGCATTTTCATATGAAATATACTGTAGAGAAGTCTAAAAAACACATGAAAGTTGAGAAATCTGAGATAAAAGGATGTTTTGATCAATTTATTTGCAGCTATGTGGAAAAATTGAGCAGTAGGTGTGTTGAACATGTAAATATACTGTGCATACATGCATACAAGTAAGTGCAAAAACATTATATATGTATGTTTATCAACAGAAAGTGAGAAAAATGCAGCTTTTCTGTACTGCAGGCTTGCAGTAGGTCTGATTTTAAGTCTTATTTTACAACTTTCTGCATCTTGAAATGAAGTCAAAGAGATTGTGACTTAAATAGATGCAATTATGTGCAATATTGCAGTTCTCCACACATTAGTTTGTGATTTAGTGCTGATTTTGTGACATTTTAATATGAAATACAATGTGGAGAAGTCTAAAAAAAATGCATGCAAGTTGAAAAATTAGAGATGAAAGGATTCTTTAAATGATTTACTTGCAATAATGTGGAAAAATTGAGCAGTAGGTGTGTTGAAAATGCATGTAATTGTGTGCAACAACAATATATATACAGAAAAAATGCAGTTTTTCTGTACTGCAGGCTTGCAGTAGGTCGGATTTTAAGTCTTATTTTACTACTTCCTGCATCTTAAAATGAAATCAAGGTGCTTGTGATTGGAACAATTCACAGAAAGACACACTATTAGCCTCCTGAACCCTCCTCTGCCTTATCTTGTACTTTTTAATTGGCCATTGTGGAGCAGCTTCATACTTCTGAATCCTCCAAGTTCAGGATAAAATTCTGCTTCCCTTTGACCTTGAATTTCCCCCAAACCGGCGCTTTTTTCCCCTCCACTTCAGCTCGTATTGTGTAACTGTGTGTCTTTACCAGGATTACCACTGTTTTTTTTCCCTCTACATGCCATTTGGCTGCCACTTTCATCCCCAGCTCCGGGTGGATTTGAGAGTGCATGCATGTTGTTGTGCATCCGCCGGGACCCGAGCTTCTCTCTGTGATGCTGTTAACGCCGTGCTCGACATGTCGACCCACTCAGGAGGAAACACCTCCGACCCTCTTAGAGCTGCACAGGTCACATTAAAGGAAGCCAGCAGAGAGTTCAGACCTCACGGCTGCTTTATGGTCGAGTACAGTTTAGCCGGATTCAGAGATTCAGCACAGAAAGAATAATTACACTAGTGTGTGTAGATTAGAGCTGCACAACTTAGCATTTTAGCTTCAAAACTGTGACGTGTGCATGCAAATTAAGGCAAAATATAGCTTTTTCTGCTCACATAGTTCTCATTTTCCATTATTAATCTGCAAGAGACGTGAGTTTTTCAACTTTATTTGCAAGACATGAAGTTTGTTAACATGCAAATTCCACATGTGCACAATAAAATGAGCAGGCAACAGGAAGGGAACACTGAAAATGAAGATTTAATTGCAAAAATAAATGAAAGGTTTTATTGAAATATTTGCCTACAGAAAGGCTGATGTTGACCTAAAACAGCTGCTCTGTCTTGCAATTGTTGCTACGACACAACAATTTTTAACCCTCCTGTTGTCTTCATTTATGGGCACCAAAAGATAGTTTCCTTGACTGAAAAAAATCCAAAAATTCCGCAAAAACATTCCCCAAATTTCAGAAAATTTGCAAAACCTTCAGGAAGAAAATTCCAATAATGCCTTAAAAGTTTCATTTTTAAAAAAATACCCCAAATTTGGCAAGAAAATTCTTGTAAATATTTTCAAAAAATGAGTACCGTAATTTCCGGACTATTGAGCGCACCGGAATATAAGCCTCACCCACTAAATTTAAAAAGAAAAAAAATTTTGTGCATATACAAGCCGCACCTGATTATAAGCCGCAGGTGTACACGTTGTAACATGAGATATTTACACAGAAAGTTTTTTTTTTAACTTTTAATTAAAGTATGCTTTTTCCGAACAGTGCCTGTAACATCGCAGTAAAACGCATTGAGTCAGTTCACGCGGCCGACTCCAACGTCTCACCATTGATTCACTGATATCAAGCTTACGCTCTATTTCCTTCTTCGACAGGCAGATCGGTTGCCTTTACCTTAAAAACTGTGTTTCCGACCCGATTCTGCCGGCCGCCGAACCGCGGTTGGGCAACCTCGGGTAGCGCTAGCCCGCTTAGCTTAGCGGTTGGGCAGCCTCGGGTAGCGCTAGCCCGCTTAGCTTAGCGGTTGGGCAGCCTCGGGTAGCGCTAGCCCGCTTAGCTTAGCGGTTGGGCAGCCTCGGGTAGCGCTAGCCCTCTTAGCTTAGCGGTTGGGCAGCCTCGGGTAGCGCTAGCCCGCTTAGCTTAGCGGTTGGGCAGCCTCGGGTAGCGCTAGCCCGCTTAGCTTAGCGGTTGGGCAGCCTCTGGTAGCGCTAGCCCGCTTAGCTTAGCGGTTGGGCAACCTCGGGTAGCGCTAGCCCGCTTAGCTTAGCGGTTGGGCAGCCTCGGGTAGCGCTAGCCCGCTTAGCTTAGCGGGGCTCGTTAACGGTAACCGCCAGATATAAGTCCGGACAAACTTTTCAGGGGGAGAACGAGGCACTTTATTGAACCAGCAGCAACTGTCCACCTGCACTGGCTTCCCACTCTTGTCCTGTATAACTGGCTGTATCATCATGGTGCATCTCACTATGCCTCCGCTTCCACACTCATCTCTGCAACACACACACCTGCAGCGCTCCTCCTCACGTCACACACATACACACACACTCACACACATACACACACATCGCAACATGCCGAGGGTAAAGGAGAGCAGACTCGGCCTGCAACAGCTGCATCATATGCATTTCTTTGTGTGTTTTCCATGATGAGGGCATGAAGCGCAAAATGACTGATTTGAAGAATTTAGTGTGAGTGTGTTTGATTTAATTCGAACAGTTTCATTGGTCCACTGTGACCTGTTCGGTAATTTTATTGGTCTGATGTGACGAGGCTAAATGTATTGATGGCATGAAGCTCGCACGTAAAAATCTATACATTAGCC
Source organism: Amphiprion ocellaris (assembly GCF_022539595.1). Taxonomy (NCBI): domain Eukaryota; kingdom Metazoa; phylum Chordata; class Actinopteri; family Pomacentridae; genus Amphiprion; species Amphiprion ocellaris. The sequence goes on along the minus strand of NC_072785.1, from coordinate 28,119,003 downwards.
GCATCGTTGTATAAGCCGCAGGGTTCAAAGCGTGAGAAAAAAGTAGCGGCTTATAGTCCGGAAATTACGGTAAAAATCTTCCCAAAAATCCTAAAAATATCTAAAGTGATTCCATATATATCAGTTAAACTTCTAATATTTTCTTGAAGAACATTCACATAAAAATTTTTTGTGAATGTTCTTAAGAAACATTTTTAACATTTCTTTTTTTCCACCAAAAAATGTTCAAAGATTTTCCAAAAATGTTGAAGATGTGGACATCAGAAGTTTCACTGTGAAAATATTTTTTTTCCCCACATTTTCAAACTTTAAACTGGGTAAATACATATATGAAGTTTTACACACACACACACACACACACACACACACACACACACATATATATAAGCACTACTAATTTTAAAAAAATATTTACAAGAATTTTCTTGCCAAGTTTAGGGGATTTTTGATTTCTTTTAAGGGAAACGTTTAAAGAATTCCTGGAATTTTCTTCCTGAAGGTTTTGCAAATTTTCAGAAGTTTGTGGAATTTCTCGGCTGAATTTTTGGATTTTTTTCAGAAAAGGAAACAATATTTTTTGGTGCCCGTGAATGAGGACAACAGGAGGGTTAATATGAAACACAACCTCAGCTCCATGCAGAAAGCTTCTGGTGGGTTTGATTGCTCCTGATGTGTAATAAGATGATAGAATTGAGACATGAGACGATGCTAATCAGACGTTTTGTCGTGTTCTCGCTGCTCTTTCTGTTTGTGTTGGGCTTCTGTGGGCAGGTTGTGCTTTTGTCGTTCCGTATTCACATCATTGTTGCGTTTATCTCCGTTTGGATCGCTCAGTTCAGTGAATTAGCCAGAAGCTCAGATCCAGTTAGCTTATCTGAAGAATTTCTTATCTGCGTTTTCCCACAGATTGAGCTCAGCGTGATAAGACTTTATCACCACTCTGGTTCCGTCACTCAAACACAGGAGGAGGACGCTTCCTTCATGATGAGTTCATCCGACTGAATATTAGTCTTAAATATGCTCAGAGTATAATAATAATATGTAAAATAAGAAGGGTCAGGGTCTGTTTTCTCTCTGATAACAGTGTCGCTGGTGTGTTCATGGACGCCTGGGAATTCCGTGGACAGCGTTAATTGTTGGTTAAGTGTCATTCATTAGCTGCTGTCTGGAGGGAGTTCTGCTGCCGGACTCATTAATCAGTCCCATCAGTCTGTGGACGCTGGCTTCCCTTCAGCTCCCTCAGCTGCCTTCAGGATTATTAACAACTTAAACACAAACGGCAGCGCTTCAATCCACTCCGGCTCCACGGAAAGTTCTGGCTAGTTTACAGCACAATGTCAATTCTTGTTTTATTTCTCATTTCAGATTCAAAAAATGTATAAAAAATCAAACAAATGATGATGCAGAACAAGATCTCAGAACAGAAGTTATATCTCGTGTTTATTTTTCACAGAAATGTGGTAGAAATTGGAATTAAATCAGTTTAAAGTGACGTGAAACAAGAAAACAAGCAGTGCTAGAAAACTATATGTGAGAGTTTCAACATCCAATAATATATTATTATATTTACCTTCAAAAAATATATTTAAAAAAAATCACATTTTTGCAGTTTCCATTAAAAAAAAAACAGCCAAAAGCAGAAATATCTAAGGTACATGTAGAAATAAATGTAGGGCTGCAGCTAATGCTCATTTAAGTGATTATTTTGATGATAATTTTCCTCAGCTAATAGTTTTTAATGTGTAATGTGTCAAAAAAAAACTGTAAAAATGGCCATTCAAGTTTCCCAGAATCAACAAACAAAACAAAACAAAGAATAACAGCAGTGCCTAATTTTCTTGTTTTATTTGTACAGATTTATAGAAAATGTATGAAAAATCAAACAAATGATGATGCAGAACAAGTCAGAATGTAAAGTTACATTTTGTGCTTTTTTTTCACAGAAATGTGGTAGAAATTCAAATGAAATCAGTTTAAAGTGATGTGAGACAAGAAAATAAGCATCAACTCATACAGAAAATGCTTTATTAGCAAGATTTAATTTATCGTCACAGCTAAACAAGAAATCTAAGTCAAGAAATATAAAAACAATCATATTTCTGCAGGATTCACTTTTTTAAAAAAACAGCCAAAATTAAACAAAAATGTCTGATATGTCATCGTTATATTGTTTTAGACGTACTATTATTAGTTTTATTGTTCAAAAGAAAGAGGGAAATGCTACTTTTTTAATGCCAAGACCAAATAAAACCAGAAAAAGCACTTTGAAGTCCTTTTTGCAAGTTCTGAATAGTTAAAAACAACATTATGTTCAGTATTGGACTCATTTTGGAGACGTTTTAATTCATTTCGAGCTGGTTCTGAAGAGTTGTGGGGCAAAACAAATTGACATTTTAAACAATTTCTTGAATAATTTTGGACTAATGTTGCCATTCTGGAACATCTTGAGTAATTTTAAACACATTTTTTGTAATTTTGGGTAATTGCTGATTTATTTTGTACAATATTTGTCATTTTGGAGCATTTTCAGTTAATTTTGGCCAGGTTCCAAATAGTTTTAGACAAAATTTTGAGATTTTAAATCATTTCTTGAATAATTGTGGACTAATGTTGTCATTCTGGGAATATATGGAGTAATTTTAAACAAAAATTTTGTAATTTTGGGCAATTTAGAACAGCTTTCAAGTCATTTTGCAGAAATTCCAAATAGATCTAATTTATCTAGACATCTTTGCCTTTTTGCTAACCCTGTTCTTACATTTGCCTTCAAGAAATATAAAAATCAGTTGCATTTCTGCAGTATTCACTTTAAAAACACACTCAAAATTAAGTAAAAGAAGTTACACATAATAAATCTAGGCTTGCAGCTAATGGTCATTTTTAACTGATTACATATCAGACATTTTTGCTTTTTTTTGCTTAGTTTTGGTTGTTTTTTTTGAAGTGTACACTGCAGAAATGTGACTGATTTTTATATTTCTTGAAGGTAAATTGAAGAAAAGGGTTTGCAAAAAAGCAAAAATGCCTGATATACACCAAATAATGTGTAACTCTTTTCTTATATTTACCTTAAAGAAATATTTTTTTTAAAAAATCAATCACATTTCTGCAGTATCTACTTTAAAAACAGATGAAATTAAGCAAAAAAAAAAAACAAATATCTAAGTTACATGTAATAATAAATTGTTATAAATGCAAACATTTTCAGAATTGTACTTTTTGCACTAAAACAAAGGGAAACATTTGGCGTTGTGGTTGTTTATAGCCTATTATGATGTGAAAAAATCCAAAACACTTGCTGCTCACTTTATCTGATATGTGCTTGAAGAATAAATTCTGAAATAAGCATCCGTCTCTTTTGGGGAAAATGATCCTCTCCTGATCCAGAGTGTTTCATTTCATCCTACAGGCTCCTAATATTAATCTTTTTGCAGGGCTTCATGTCGTTATTGTCAAAACAGAAAAAGAGTCACGTCCCCCTTTTTTCTACTACTGCTTAAACAAAAACAAACAAAAAAAAAAAACGTTGCTCTTAAAATTGTCCAGGCCTCCAGAGAGCATTAAAAGGCAGCAATAAAGCGCAGAGGGCACCTTGTTGTGTTTGTGCCGAGGCAGGAAGACGACAAAGACACGCTTAGTGGACAAATGCTGGGTGGGACTTCCTCTCCTCCTCGCCGCCTCCTGCCTCACATTGTCCATTTTTCAGATGCTGGCCGAGTGCCGCTCACCGAGGAGAAGAACAAAAACGTGTGAAACCGCGACACATGAATTCAAACTAAACGCAGCCTCCGTCACACACACCGAGACTGTTCCAGCAATGTGGAGGAACGTTAACGTCACCACTGATTATATGCACATTTGCCTGATTTTTTACACTAATCACGCAGTTAAATGTTAAGAATAAAAGCATTTTAAACAGTGGAAGAAAACTGTACAAGTGAGTTTTAATATCTAATAATATTTTCCTATATTAGATTCAAGAAATATAAAAATCAACAAACTAACAATTGGAATTACCGGTTACACTGTGGATTTAAATGTTCCTCCAAAACATAATAACAGCAATTTATGAGTGAATGTGAATGAGGAATTTTATATAAATTACTGCTACTAGAAACAAGAAAAGCACTCCTCCAAGGTTGCTCAGTTGAATCATTTCTGACAGCTGAAATCTTGATAAAATTTGTGGCAGAAATCACGGCTATATAGAATGTGTCCATTTAATACAGATGTACCCACAAACAAAATGACCTTGAGCTGAGCACAGGCGTGTGTTCTGCATGTGTACGTTATGTACAGATACCGAACCACGTGACCTAAATATGTAGCAGGTGGCGGGAGTTGATGGGACTCAGAAACACCCACATAATTTAATCAATTGTTCCTTGTATCATTTCTGATTGATAAGTCCTGATAAGTCCACAACGGTGGATTTGTAGTAGGATCACAATCATGTGATCATTAGCAGGCAGCTGGCGTAGTGTTCACTTGTTGTCATGGTTACAGTGACGCCATGCTGCTATCTCCCAATGATATAGAAATTTTTAGCAAATCCGTGGATCCAGACTATAAGCTGCATCACTGCCAAAATCAAATCAGGTGGTCCTTGTGTCATTTCTGACCTTCCCTGAAAATTTCATCCAAATCCGTTGGTCTGTTTATGATTAATGTTGCACACAGATGGAATAACAGACAGACAGACAGCCAGACACCGATCATCACATGGCTCTGCCACGTTCCTTTATGGAGTAATAATGTTCACATTTTTGCTGAGGATGGATTGAAATATGTTCACTAATGTTTAAGGTATTTGTCATTTAATTTTATTGTAGTTTAGACTGATAATTATCCATAAAAACGGCTTCAAACCAACCCTGCAACACTCTGCTGTTTTTTTCTTTCTTTCTGTCGCCGTTGAACTCCAGAGTTAAAAGTGTCTGTGTCAGCATCGCTTCCCCACGAGGGCTTCTGACGATGTAAAGACAACAAACATTTCCTGTGGAGAGCATGAGGCGAGAGTGGAGCTGAAAGGAGGAAACATGGAGGGAAGCTGGAGGTCAGAGGCCAAACCTGCTGTCTTTTAATCCGACATCGCTTCGGCTCCCCAAACATTTCAGTATCGGACTGATTCCAGACCAGGCGGGCCTCAGTGAGATACCCGGTCTGTTGTTCTTTAACCCGCAGGCTGTCTTAAAAAAAAAAAAAAAAAAACACTGTAAAAACAGAAAAAATCCTCAGGTTTTCAACTTTCCGACAGTCTTTGAAGTAGTCATCTGTCACCTGCTGTTGTGTTGGGGAAATTAGCCAAATTTAGCTATTAATTACATTATTATAATTTCATTATTTTAATTAATATAAATATATTTATTGATATATTTTTTAATTAACTACATTATTATTTGTAATTAATTACAGCTCTGAACTACAATTAATTCTGCACATTTCGTTAAATAAGTGGCCAAAAATAGACGTTTGCACAAACTGAATTCTGCAAAAATGTAAAAATTCCACTTTTGTCGGACCAATGAAGAGGCCGTTGGTGAAAATTTCATGGATTTTTATTACTATTTTTCCATCTTTTGGTTTGAAAAGATGTTATTATTTGAAATATATCCCCTATATGACACCGTCATAAACTGTAAAAACAAAAATAATCGGATTTTTAATTTTTCTGGCCGTCTTTGAACTACTCACCAGCTTTGAAGCCATTACTGGCTCAACTCCAACCAACAGTCAAATTCATGGACTTTTACTTATTTATTTATTTTAGCAATTTTTGGGTTTGTTTGACATGTTCTCTTCAAAATTCCCTACTACCACACTATTTATCAGAGACAGAAACTGTGAAATCAGAATAAAATCCGCAAGTTTTTAACTTTCCAACAGTCTTTGAACTACTCATCTGTCATCTCCTGTTGTCAGGAAAATTGACCAAATCTAAGCTTAAGATTTTGAGTTTAAAAGGGATGTTCTCTTCAGAATTCCCCAAATTAAAGTATATTTATCAGAGACAGAAAGTGTAAAAACAGAAGGAAATGTTACGAGCTTCTGATAGTCCTTGAACTACTCATCTGTCAGGTGCTGTTGTGCCAAAAATAGACCAGATTCTGCAAAAACCCTAAAAATTTTGTTTTCCTCTGTGAGACTTTAAAGTCTTTAGTGACTTAAGTGTGATTTTTTTTTGAAAACTTTTTCAAAGTTTTTGGCTCGAAAGGATGTAATGTTGTCTCACTTGTGATGTGCCGTTCTGTCTGAAAACTTGACCAAACCCAGGTGTAATATAATTTAAGGTGTTTCATTTTCTAAAAATGGCCAAAAATAGAACAATTTGTAGGAATCAGATTCTGCAAAAAAATTAAAATTCTGCTCTGTGCAACTGTGAAGTTGTTAATTACTCAACTGAGACCAAATATCACATGCTTAAAAATAGATTTGGGGTTTGAAAAAGTGCCAGAAACTGTAAAAACAGAAGAAAATCATTGAGATTTTTAACTTTCCAACAGTCCTTGAAGTAGTCATCCGTCATGTACTGTTGTGTTGTATAAACAGTTAAATCTAAGCCTAAAATTTATTCTCCAAGTCTCATTTAAAAATGTGCCAAAAATAGACAGCATTAATTTGATTTTGTAACAATCTATAAATTCTGTGTGTAACTGTGAAGCCATTACTGACTCAACTGTGACCAACAAGCTACAAATTCATGGATATTTTTTTTACTATTTTTTGAGGTTTTTGGTTTGAAAATCCATTTTTTTTTCTAAAATAAATAAATAAAACCACTCAAATTACATATTTTTTTTAGGGATAGCAACTGTCAAAACAGAAAGAATGAGAAAATTTTCAGCTTTCTGTGTGAAATCTGCATTTCATTTCACCAAAATCACTATATTCAACATTTCTCATTTTAATAAAATCACCAAAAATAAATCATTTGCACTAAATGGATTCTACAAAAAGCAAAAAAATATGTGCTCCTTTGTGCAGCGAAAAGCCAGTTCTTGACTCAGGTGCGACCAACAGTCACTTAACAAAAAATCAGGGACTTCTCAGTTGAACTGCAGGCAGTGTTTACACAGAACAGATAGCAGACATGTATGGAAACAAATTAAAAACGTAAATAGTAAAATAGCTATAGTTTGTAGAGTCAACTTTTTTCATCTATTTATAATACCTGTGAGCAACAAAATATTGTTGATCTCAGTTTATTTCAACCTTTTAAAAATAAATGGTCAAAGAAATTAAATTTTTGTTTTTCTTCTTTATAAGGATTTGTGATATTCTAACTGTACCATAATGCACAGAAGACATTTCTGGAGTTTTCTCTACTTCTTCATGGTTGCTCTCTTTCCATAGAGGTGCAGGACTTTAGATTGCAGTGAAAAATGAGTCCACAGTGAGTAAAAATGTGACAGGAGCAACAGCAACACTCAGAAACTTTTTTGTCTAAATCTACAGTGTTTTTGGCCTGTGCAGGTTCCAGCAGAGGGCAGTGTGTCTGTGCCGTTGTCTCACCAGAAAACCTCATTTATCCTGTTGAGCTCCTGGTGATATTGAACATCATTTGCTCAGAAATCCTTAGTCAGTGAGATGATTTCCTCCTCATTTGCATGGAGCGTCTGCACACATCCTCATCCCAGCATCCTCCCAGTGTTCCATGGAAACCAGCAGCCGCATAAAACACACAAACTGGAACTACTGGGCGCTTTATTTGCACACTACTGAGAATTATCGGTCATAAATGTGCGTCTGTGGCTGCAAACATCCACATTCTGCTGAAGAAAAGCTCCATCTGCATCAGCATGTGTGCTGTAAGGTCATTTTTTATTGCCTCCCCTTTTTCTTTGCTGCTGACTTTGTTTCCCCTCGAGGATCAATAACCTGAGCACATTTTTATTTGGACAGTGTGAGGAATATTTCAGTGTTTGTGGCCGGAGGGTGGCCGGTTCCAATCTGAGAGCCGGTGGGGAAATCCAGAGCCGGGAAAATCAATAGGAAACAGTGGCGTGCCTTAGAGCAGACAGCGGCGTTTGCACTTGGACTGTGAGCGAGAAGAAAAATGTTCACGCTCAGCCAAACCTTCCTCATTTCGAGCGAGAGAGCCTAAACTTCCCCTGTACGCTCGCTGCACCGGACTTGTTATTTGACGATTATGTCATTCGGGTTTCCAGGACAGCTGACTTTAAGGGATTTCTTGTGTTTCACTTTGCTGGATCGCATGGCTGTTATCGGACACATGAGGCTACGTGCCAAAAAATAAATAGTTTACCAAAGACAGGAGCAATAATTTACAGCAAAATGACCCCACACTTTCTGAGTTAACCCTCCTGTTAGGTTCACTTCACAACCTTTAACCCTTTTCATGAAAAATGCACGTTAAAACTTTTTTTTAATGTACATTTGAATAACGTACATATAAAATACAATAGTTTTACATGACATTGATAGTTTTCTGACCATTTCATATACAAAAAAATATCTGTTAAGATTAAGTAAATGACACCCAAATTCACAAAACTGGTCCAAAAAATGATTATTTTTATAATTCTCAATTCTTACCTGGTGATTTTTCCTCTTGCCATTGGCTAAAACCTCTTTTGTGGAGCAACAAAAATTCTTCTCTGCAAGAAAAATCCTGGAATTAGAGGAGTAATTGGACATAGGATTGGATTGGATAACTAAAAACAATTCTTTTTTTTTTGGTTTAATATTTATGTATTTTTTAGATTTTCTATGTGCTTTTCTTAGTTATTTTAGTGAAGTATGCTCCTGGCTCATGTTTAATTATCCAAAAAATCCCCATTGTTTACATTATTAACTCCATTACAAACCATTTCAATTAATATTTAGTGTAATGTGTTCTATACCTCTTACTGATCATGGCTCAATGAGGATAATTCACTAATTTTTCATTTAAAAAAATGTTAAAACTTTTTTAATGTATATTGGAAAGACCTTTATTTAAAATACAATAGTTTAACATGACAGTGATTTCTTTAAAAAACTATTTTACATTTTGAGTTTTTCCTTTTTATGGCGTGATCTTGATGAACTCACACAAGGTGCACATTTGGTTTATTTTTATTTTCATTGTTTATTGTCTGATAAATGAACCTAACATGAGAGTTTAAAAAATGTTTACAATCTTAAATCTACCTGTACATTTGCCAACAGATGTTGCAAATATAACAGTGTGACTGCACACTATAGACACACATTTTTGGTTTGTTTGCATTTTAGTTTAGCATCTGCTTTGTTTACACTGCCTGTAGTTAAACCCAGTTCACTTGAAATTCTCTGAATTTTGTGTCACGTGGCTGCTGGTCACACTTGAGTTGCAAATTACAAATTTCTGCATAGTGGTACTTTAGAGCTCAGATGTTTATTTTTTTAAGCAGAATCTGGTGCAAGTACTTTATTATTTGCTAGATTTTTAAAAAATGTGATATAGAATAGTGGGATTTTGATGAAATAATAAGCTTAGATTTGGTTAATTCTCCCAACAAAACAGCATGTCACAGATGAATATCATAAGGATTGTCAGAGTTGAAAATCCAATGATTTATTGTATTTTATTGCATTTTTCTGGGGGGTTAAAGCTCATGCTAAGTTTTGTTAGGATGATATATAATAAGGCAGTTTAATATATTTTTTTAAATAAATGTAAAATGCCTCTTTCAATACGTCCATTCAGCCGATTTCACTCCTTCAATATCGTAAAAGATGCGATGGACATTACAGAAATATTCAAAATGTTCCAGCAGAAGCAGCATGAAAACATTCTGGCTCCGTTGACTTGGATATTGCATGTGTCCATGTTGTAATTTTGATAATATTCTGATTGACTGTTAAGCCGCAGTTTGAAGATTGTTAAATTACTATTGTCTTACTATATATGTTATCATCTGACCAACCTACAGACTAGAAAACAAAACAGATGGTGAATTTTTTTTAAAAATTGCCTCTATATGCCACCATACAGTCACATGTGAGTCAGTGTCGTGCTTAGGAGGTCGCAGTTTATCATTAATCACTATTTTTTGTCATTCCTCTTCTTGCTTGAGGCTGGCAGATAAATCCGGCTAAGGTTATGTCTGTCTGTCAGGCTGGTTTGTGTTCAGTCACAGTTAAACACAGGGTTGGAAATTACCAATAATGATTCTGTTTTTGACCAGATTGATGGTAGTGATGAGCCGCTCTGTGAGTTTGTGTTGCATTTGTTCTGCTGGAGCAGCCACAAGGACAACAGAAGGTCAAAGAGGAGTCACCAGGAGCACTGGCACCAAAACCTCCAAAACATAAAAACACAAAACGTGCTGCAAATCATCAGCCACCCACAGTGTGACAAGGACAGCTTATTATGATACTGAAATCTGATATTCGCACAGTAGTATTTTCTGTAAACGGCTGACATATTCTCCAAGGTAATTCTTTATTCTCCAAGGTTTTGAATTAAGCTTAATAGCCAAAGAAATAACGTTCCTTCACGCCTACATAATTCCGTCCTGGGGGCCTGATAACATCCCAAGACACGAGACATTAATGGTGGTGAAAAGGACTGAGTAGGAATCTAAAGACTGCATTGTAAGTACCTGATAAGTGGTGCCAAAGACCCTTCCTCTTAGTTGTTTTCTCCTGAAACACTCCCATTAGTCATTTAACTGAGGAAGCCTCTTAAATGAGAGGTGAAGCATTTTTAAGAGGCAAGAAAGAAAAATACCACTAAAGAACGCAAAAATCTGCATTTATCATCACCAGATCACAGGGCTGGTGGTCCAAGACACGATGAGTCAACAGTGGTGAAACTGAATGAGCAGGGATCTCAAAACTGCATTATAAGTACCTAATAAGTGGTGCCAAAGACCACCTCCTCTGTAGGTGGATTCTCTGTCAAACTATCTCTGTCCAGAATGTGGACATTGCCGTCCTCAAAGGAGTGACCCTTGTCCTTTTAGAAGCAGATTTATTGCTGAGTCTTGTCTGAGGAGTTGATGAAGTGCTTGTTCAGTCTCAGACTGAACTGTACTTGTATATTTGCAGAAAATCCGAAGTTTCTCAGATGCACCAGTGTCTCCGAAGTGTGAAAAGCATCTTATATTGAGGTGAAGCATCTTCAAAAAACAAAAATGAAGTCCTACTTGATGCGTTTCGAATTGCACCGACATGAGGTAATTATAAACCGAGCCTGTGATCATCTTGATGCCTATCATGTTATTATTTATAACGCTAAGTTGTTCAAATTAATATTTAAAATTTGTTTAATTTTTCATTGATTTTAATAATTTAAAAGCACAGAGTGTAACTCTGCTGATCAGAGTCCCTCCTATGGACTGGTGTGTGATTTCTGTGAGCAGACAGCTGTCATTTTCAGCCCAAACAGCCATCTTTAGATAAAGGGATTCGCCTTACGAACGAACGTCGAATCGCACGTGCGGTTCCACTCGATGCGCTCACCTGTGTCGTCTCGGTTACATTTCCCCGAGCCGTTTTTCCTTTTGCCTGAGAGGACATAATCAAGTTGTTCTTTCTTTAAATTAAATCTGCAGCTAGTTTGTGACCTGAAATATGCCCTCATCCCCTCGGCAATACTTACAGCTCCGCACTGCTGCACGACACACAAACACACAAACACACAGCCGTGTGCGTGGAGGGGGATTGTTGGAGGCTGTATTCTGATAGCTCCTGCAGTGATGTGTACGAGGCAACACGGCAACAAGAACCAGCTGCTACCCTCATCTCGTCTTCATCCTCCTCCTCCTCCTCCTGCCTGTGTTTCCTTCATCTTCTCTTCTCCCCCTTTTATTCCCGAGTGTTATTATGATTATCACTGCGCGTCTCTCTCTTCCTGTGCCAGAGTGCAGCATAAATAACAACAACAAAGACAACATTGAAAGGAGGAAAAAGAAAAAAAGACTCAGCAGACCTCCCCTAATACACAACGCACACGTGCAGTGAAAAGCCGACTGCCACAGCAGCTTATAGACGCACAAAGCAGACGCCTACACGTAGACGGAAAGACAAGACACGTGCAGACACAGTGGTTAAAACACACACATGCATACAGTAGCAACACAAACACACACAGCGCCGCTAATGAAGGTTGTTCCCAGTCAAAACCAGGCAGCAGGATTTCCCTTCCTGATTGATGACTCACTGAGGCAATAGCTGTCGCCGTTTGTGCATCATTACTCGCCACGCAGTATTAGCGTTATGACTAAACTATTGCCGACGCGGCCACCTCGGGAGCCCCGTAACGGGGTCGCCGGGCTTCGAAAAGCGTCCAGCGAAAAAGTGTTAGCGCCGGTGCAGAGGCGTGTTGGCATCCTAATGAGTTGTTCACCACATCCTGACATCTGGCACAAGGACAAAAAGGACGCCACACAACGCCGCCGCAGCACAATCCCAGACTGCAAATCAGTTATATCGCTTCATTTCCGCAGGCCGGCGCTCTGCATAGGTGATTAACTAGTGGAGGGAACAGGACTGACAATTAGTTCATGTTTTTCTATTCAAAATGCACCACAAAACGTGATTTTAACTCTAGTTCTTGAAACAATTTACTGTTAGTTTGCAAATGTTTGGTTAAATTGCCGATAATTCGGGGCGCCCGTATAGCTCAACGCGTTGAGCGGGTGACCCATGTACAGAGGCTGGTCCCCGACACAGCTGGCTCGGGTTCGATTCCCGCTCGCGGCCCTTTGCTGCATGTCTTCCCCTGACTCTTCTCCCCTGTCTCTCTCTCACTGCGCCTATCAAATAAAGCTGACAAAAAGGCCAAAAAAAAATAACTAAAAAAAATTGCCGATAATTCCTCGTAAAATCACAAAAGTATAAGTGTTGATGCATGTTTGCCCTAAAGAAAACAGACCGAAACTATGCATCAAAAATCTGTAATTTTACAAAAAGCAATTTGTTGTTTTGCAATGTTTTATCATAAATCACACTTATTTTTACTGCATTTAAATTAGCAAAAAAAAAAAAAATCCTTGTTTTACAGGGAAAAAAGATGTATATTAAGATCATCTTTTAACCGTTATTTTGAAATTACTGATTATATCTAGTAAAATCCCGGAAGAAAGTATTAATTTACATGATAATCAAATAATGTTCATGTCAAATTTGTTCTTTTACAATGACTGACTGCAAAATTACACTATTTTTTATTGTTTATATCAGCAAAAATATCTTTGTTTAAACAAATATTGGTCGTATTTGAAAAATACTTATCTATATTAAGGATTTTAAAACGTTTTTTAACACTTATTTTACAGATTTTATCTTTTTTAAACTTAAAGATATCTAATAAAATCACAGAAAAAAGTATTGATTTACATGCTAATCCATCTTTTAAAACATTTGATCATAAAATGATCTATTATTTACTGTATTAAAATGAGCAAAAAAATTCAGATAAAAATAGTCACTTGAAATCAATATTATGTATACTGAGACTTATAATTTCATAGATTATTCTTGTTTTTTTAAATTATAGATAATATGTAGTAAAATAACAGAAAGAAAAGGATTGAAGTACAAGTAAACCCTACAAATATGTTTTTTTAAGTAGTTTGTTATTTTTCTACACTTGACTGTAAAGTTATACTATTTATTTTTACTGTAATGAAACAAGAATATATATATATATATATATATATATATATATATATGATATTTGTCAGTATTTGAGAGAAAAATACTCAATAATGGATTTTAAAATAGTAAATACTTTTTGAACTGTTAATTTGCAGTTTGTCTTAGGTTTTGTTAACTATACCATAGAAAGAACCATAGAAAGAAAAGTGTTAATTTACACCTCAAAAATAATGTCTACATTTAAAACTACAATTTTACAAAAGGCAGTTTGTTGTGTTTTGGACACCACTTTTTATTTAATTTAAAAAAAATCTTTATTTTACAGATATTTTCCAATATTTGAAAAAAAAAATTCCTACATTTACTGTGCATATTTTTTTGTAAATTTAAAGAAACAACAATAAAGAAAGAAAATAATAATATTCACAAAAATGCTGAATATTAGATGCAATAATTGGTCTGCTCCTAATGTGAAATTAAAGCTGCAAGCAGCGTTGGACGGGTCCTCGCATCCTTGCTGGTCGGCGAATCCAAGCACGTCCACCAGGTGGCGCTGCGACTAAGAGTGCATGTCGGCCTATGGATGTGATGAGGGCCCGACTGTGATCACACGTGTAAAATTTCAGGCAGATTGGAGCATGTTCAGGCTACTTCCAGAGCTTTTCCTGTCCATCCACCAGGTGGCGCTGCGACCGAAAATTTATGTCGGCCTATGGATGTGATCAGGACTGGACTCTGATCACACACGTAAAGTTTGAGGCAGATTGGAGCATGTTTAGGGCAGTTACACAGCAGTTGATGTTTCATGGCGAAGCATCAAAATTCACGAGGCCGCCATGGCCACGCCCTCAGACTTAAGGTGAGCATTTTGATAACTTTTGATCACCCATGCCTGGAGTACATGCTGGCCAAATTTCAGCTCACTCGGTGTTACCTTGTTTGAGTTGATAGCTTTTCAAAATGTGTAAAAATAACCAAAAATTTAAGGTTGGTGTTAAATTGTAGAAAGAAGAAGAAGATTAAAGAAAGAAAATACATAAAAAAGAAGCAATTAAATAAATGGGAAAAAGTTAAGACAATTAAACTTTTATAAAGTATGGGGGGAAAAAAGATGTAAGAAATTAAAGAATTGTATTTAAAAAATAAACATGGAATTTGTAAATAAGTGTTGTAGTCTTTTGCAGTTAATTGATGGATAGGCGTAGTGAGAGACAGCCAGACAATGTGGTAGAAATAAGAATGAGAACAATTCATATAGCACGGGGTTGCGAGCGGGAATCGAACCAGGGCCTCAGCGTTGAGGACCTACTACATGCGTCAGCGGCTTAACCCGCAGAGCTATATGATCACACATGTTGCATGTCAGCAAAGGTGTATCAATTCAATAGAAAGTCTAGGGGTAGGGTTGGGGTTGGAGAGGCAGGTCCTGACAGTTGTAATGTATTCTCGAAAAATGGATATAAAATTAAACATTTTTTCATAATTTAATAATAAGCCACTCTACCCAAAAAATTTCTAAAATAAAATTAGGGTTTTTCCTTCAGCGCTGTAGATCTAGAAAAACCTAAAGGTAGGTACAGTGCTGAAGGAAAAACCGCGAATTAATTTCTCAGAATATTCGGCTGCTTTGTATTAAAATTAAAAATATTTATGTGTAATAATAAATTTCCCGATTTTTGTTTGACAGCTGTAAGGACCTTGCTCATTAACCCTAACCCCACCCCTTGACTTTCTATTGGATTAATACACGTTTTCAAGACCAGAACATGTGTGCTCATGTAGCTCTACGGGTTACGCCTCTGACGTATGTACTAGGTCCTCACCACTGAGGCCCGGGTTCGACTCCCACTTGTACACCCCATGCTGTATGAGCTGGCCTACCTCTTATTTCTAACCCCGTTGTCTGGCTGTCTCTCACTACGCCTATCCAAACAAAAAGTGAAAGAGACTACTACACTTACTTAAATAGTTCAATGTTTATTTACAAAATAACATCTTAAAGACAATAACACTTTCACTAGGAATTAAACACAATTTACTATGAAAACTTTAAATATACAATTACACATTAAAATCTACTACAAGTTCTTAACATTACAAACTACAAGAGTTTAAACATTTAATATTGAAAATAATATTTTTACTCATCACATCCTATAATACTTTTCACTCAACAATTACACATTAAAAAGAAAAAACAGTTGTACATCTAATCTAATATTATAAAATCATGAAGAATGACAAAAGACCAAAACTAAACTTTTAAGATTAATCTAAAAACAGACAAAAAATTGGAAAAACACCAGTGACACTTTTGAATATCTAACTACACAGAAGACACAATAACAAAATCCAAAAAAAACAAATAAATTTACATATCTTAAAACGTTTTCTATTCTGAAACAAATACATCTACATGTTTCTTCAAACACTTCCCCTTTCAATGTTCTGGGTTGCACTATGAATTGATTTACTAATAACTCTTTTCTCAAAACTGCTTCCCTCATAAATTCTACTAATAGTTGAAATCATTGATCAAACAAATGTTACCTTCTGATCACCACTAACTATACTTTTCATTGAATACAATCAAAGTTTCTGGACCATTTCTAAATAGCACACAGGTGAACGTCTCACCAAAACTCAAATGGATACTCTAAATGTGAAATCAAGACTCATGTTCACAACTTTTAAGGCTTCGATTAAACAGAAATTTCTAACTAACAGAGAAGTACTAAGACACTTTGCACATTTCAGTCCTCAGACTATCTGACATTTCAAACTAACAGACAACTACACATGGACATAGAAGACACGAGTCCTTGGACTATCTGAAGGTTCTAGTTTACAGACAACTACTGTGAAACTTCGAAAATTTCAGCCCTCACACTGTGTGAAAGCTCATCTCCTCAGGACTCAAGAGGTCTGTACACTTAGAACATCTTGGAAATCAGGGTTCAACCCTCCAGCACAAAGCCTAAAGTCCAACCTCCTGACAAAAACTGTCGAGTCAAAACTCAAGTTAAAAATTAAAGCTGCAAGCAGCATTGGACAGGTCATCGCATCCTTGCTGGTCGGCGAATCCACGCACGTCCACCAGGTGGCGCTGCGACCGAGAGTTTATGTCGGCCTATGGATGTGATCAGGACTGGACTGTGATCATACATGTAAAGTTTGAGGCAGATTGGAGCATGTTTAGGGCAGTTACACAGCAGTTGATGTTTCATGGCGAAGCATCAAAATTCAGGAGGCCGCCATGGCCACGCCCTCATACTTAAGGTGAGCATTTTGATAACTTTTGATCACCCATGCCTGGAGTACATCCTGGCCGAATTTCATCTCTCTCGGTGTTACCCTGTTTGAGTTTATAGCTTTTGAATATGTCTAAAAATGAGCCAAAATCGTCAAAAAGTATGACATATAATTCAAAATGGCCGACTTCCTGTTGGGTTTTGGGCATGGGTGTCAATTACATTTTTGTGCATCTTGACGAGTTACATATGCCTACCAAGTTTCATAATTCTAGGTGACACGTACTGGCCGTAGTAACTGTTTGAAATTTTCCAGGTGGCGCTATGGAGCCATTTTGCCATACACATGTGCAGTTTCCCTTAAATATGAAATGGGTTGCCGGTCCAGATATGTGTGGTAATTTTGGTGAGCATTTGAGCATTTTTAACCTGTCAAAAAGTACTTTGTTTATTACGGCAATGATGCGTTGCCACGGCAACAGTGTTTTATGAATCGTCAAAATCTTCACACTGTGGCATCGTCTAGGCATAACCACTCAGCTGACCAATTTTCAAGATGATATGACAAAGTTTCTGGCAATGGTAGGTGCAAATGTAATGACAATTTCTTCCTGTTGCCAATAGGTGGCGCTATGAGCTTTTCTAAATTTATGAGTGTGGATGTGTTCAGACCCGGACTGGTGTCCATCATATCAAGTTTGGTCCAGATTGGACCATTTCCAGCTGAGATATAAATAATTTAATTTTCATGGCGAGAAATCGAAATTTGCCGCGCCGCCACAGACACGCCCCTTGATGACGAGCCACCATTTTCTCTGGGAATCATCATCAATGTGTTCTGGCTTATGTCACCAAATTTGAGGTGAATCTGATCAACCTGCTAAGAATAGTACCTCAAAATGTAAAAAAATTTCAATTTCCTGATACCACAAGGTGGCGCTATGACTGTGACTGTATATAACCACATGGATGTTGTCAGGGCTGGACATTGATCACACATGTGAAATTTCGGGCAGATTGGAGCATGTACAGCTGAGTTAGACACCACTTCCCGTTTCATGGCGAAGGATCCATTTTTTTGGGAGTCGCCATGTGCCACGCCCTTTGAAATGAGATGAACATTTTGATAACTTTTCATCAGTTCGCATGTTTGCATATATTGGCCAAATTTGACGTCTCTCGGACTTATCCCCGGTGAGTTATTAATTTAAAAAAATTACAGCTAATTCAAGATGACCGACTTCCTGTTGGGTTTCGGGCGTGGCCATGATTGACTTTTTTGGGTTTCCTGATGTGCTGAATATACCTACAAAATTTTGTAGCTGTAGATGAAACGTCGTGCAAGTTGGCCTAATGACCAAATTTTTGATTTTCCAGGCGGCGCTATGGAGCCATTTTGCCACACACATGCGCAACTCCCATAAAATATCAAATTTTTCGCCAGTCCTGATGAGCATGCCAAGTTTGACGCGTTTTGGGGTATGATAAGGCCGCCAAAAATGGCGATTTCCCGGCGGGCAAAGAATAATAATAATAATAATAATAATAAATAATTCCTTGCATTCCAATAGGGTCCTCCGCACTGTCGGTGCTCGGACCCTAATAAATAATTCCTTGCATTCCAATAGGGTCTTCGCACCATTCGGTACTCGGACCCTAATTAAGCAATTAAATGTGATTGAAGTGGTAACTTTCAGCTTTAATTTAGGTGTTTAGCAAAATTATTGCATTAACTGTTTTAGAACTACAGCCATTTTTATTTTCACAGGCTCAAACGTAATCAGGTCAATAAGCAGTTTTATAGTCAGGTTTGGCTGTTTTTCCTTATTGTCTAATGATTTAATATGAAGGTCAGGAGTTGATTTCAAGAGTGGATTTGGTCCAAAAAGGTGTTGAAGCAAGTGAACGAAGTCATCATTAGCCTAAAAACAGATCGATCAGAGAGCTAGTAGAAGCTTTAGAAGGCAACATCAACAATTAAGAAGTTAATACAGCAGGTTGAGGGTTTACCTTTGGATTTGTGCTAGAAAACATCTTTAAAAACTTCCCCAACTGTGGAGCGAGGGTCTTTGAACCAGATGAAACCAAGGTCAACCTGAAGCAGGATGGTGGGAAGAGAAGCTGAAGATCCAAATCATCTGCCAGACATGGCGGCTGCAGTGTGATGGAGCGTGTTTCTGCCAATGGAACTGGGTCACTGGTGTTTATTGATGATGCCACTGCTGACAGAAGATGGAAGATGAATTCTCCAAAGCTGCACTTTCTGCTCACATTCAGCCGCACAAACCGGTCGGACCGCATGGCGGAAACCGCAAAGGTGACCTGAGAGCTTCTGAAAGCAAAGAAAGGGAGTTTTGCTCCAGTCAACTGAACGTGTTTTTCTTTCACTTGGAGACCAAACTGAGGGCAGGACAACCCACGGACAGGCAGCAGCAGGAAAATCCTGGCAGAGCTTCTAAAGGGCAGCATTTGGTGGCTTCCAAGGGTTCCAGACTTCAGACATTCATCGTCTGAAAAGCACTTGCATCCAAGTAGTGAAAACAATCCTCACATTTAAAATTATGAGGGACTATATGGGGGGGAAAAATGGCTGTAATTCCTAAACAGTTAATGCAATATTTTTATGAAACCCCTTGAATTAAAGCTGAAAATATGAACTTTGGTCACAGCTTCATTGCTTCATTTCAGATTCATTAGTCTGGTAGTACTGAGGCAAAACCACAAAAATTGTCCAAACACTCATGGACCTGACTGTATATCCATGCAAAATAAAAGCAAATCATTAACCCTGTAAAACCCAAATATAGGAAAAAATTTGCAAAAAATAATATATATAAAATAAGTCTATATATATATTATTTTAAAAATTATTAAATATATGATATTCATTTATTAAATATTACGAATTAAACTAAAAGCAACAATAGTAAAAATAAAATTTTATATATATATATATATATATATATATATATATATATATATATAAATAAATATATATATATTAAAAAAAATCTGTAAAATACAAATATAGAATAAAAATATAGAATAAAATGAGCACAAATAATGTGTATATACATATATAATAGTAAATAATATATAAATAAAATATCATGTATAAATAATAATAATAATAATAATAATAATAATAATAATAATAATAATAATAATAATAATAATAATAATAATAATAACAATAAAAAATAAATTATACATTTATATTAATAACATTAATTTAAAAAATAAAATTGATGTATTTTTGCAACAATCGGCTGACATTAGATTGAGAGCCAAGTTGTATATTTCTGTGCAAAAATTGAAAGATTTCACAACTTACTAGCAAAAAACAGCTAAAATAAAAAATAAAAAATAATTATAGAAAATAATGCAAAAATACTCCACAATAGAGCGACAAATACTCTACAATTAACTGAAACTTAATTTTAATGAATTTTAGTTAATTAAATCAATTTTTAAGCAAAAATTGTAATTTTTTAAGGGTTTCAGGCTCTCAAACGGGCTGATTTTACATTGTTATAGTTACTATTACTTGCACTAATGAACTGTTCAGCATTGCTCATTCAGTATTTGCTCTTCTGCTCACATTAAAAGCTTCTTTGTGAAATACGCAGCATGTTGACACACTGTGCAGCTTTTATTTGCACTGCTAAACCTTGAGACCGTCAGCTCCGGCTCCGTTGTTTAGAAAAGGTGGACACGGCAGCTCACTTAATTCATTTTAATAATTCTCGTCTTTGACTGAGGTTGGAGAACATCAGGATGTCTTTGTCAGAAATGCTGCAAACATTTTTTGTTTGCATTTGTTACCATAGTAACAACAAGAGCCCTGAAAAATCAGCTCATGAGGCAGCTTTTATTAATTTTTTGGTGCATTTTCATTGTTTTGTAATAAATATAAGTTTCTTGAATGCAGCTTTTGTGTGCAACAACCCCAATTGGGATTCAATCCCAAGGCGACAGGACGGCACGTGGTTACGAGGTTGGGGGTCCTAACTGCTAAATTCTGTCTGTGCACCTTATTGCTTTTTAGTGGTTAAGGCGGTTCTCGAACAGTGATTCATCAACGTACCAAGCTGTGAGCCCACTGGAGGTCGTTCCCACCTCCAGCCTCGTAGTGCCGATGAGCGGCCGCAGGGTGATTCCAGACGCCTCATCTGAAACTGAACATTTTTATCTTTTTCTTACACACAGAGACCTCCCACTCCAGGTCGGTGGTGGAAGTATCTTTTGATGCCAATTAGCTGGGGAAGGCGAGACACCATTGTCTTTTTTTTTTTTTTTTTTTTTTTTTTTTACTGGACATAAGGCTCTGAGCAGAAACAAGAAGCAGACTTTACTCCGAGCAGTTGGCTGGAGTCTAAAGCATGACTCGGTTTCGTTGTGGAGGGGGAGGGAAGCTGACAGCAGCCAGTAATAGACCATAACTATTTCTATATATATGCATAGAAAGAGACATAAAGACAAAATGAGCTTCTGTGCAAAAATATTAACATTCATCTCAATTAAATTGAACAATTTCCATGCCCAAATGAAGGAATTTTTGCCCCACAAAGAGGATTAGCACACCCCAACTACCCTGAAAAAAGGAAAACTACTAGCACCAAAGTGATAACAAGAAAAGCACTCAGAGAACGCAATACTCCTCCAAGGCTGCCTAGTCATTGTATCATTTCTGACGGCTGAAATCTTGAAAAAAAATTGTGGCAGAAATCAGGGCAACATAGAATGTGTCCATTTAATATGGATGTACCCACAAACAAAATGACCTTGTGCTGCGCACAGGCGTGTGTTATGCATGCGTACATTATGTACGGATACCGAATCACATGACCTAAATATGTAGCAGGCGACGGGAATTGATGAGACTCAGAAACACCCCCACAGTTTAATCAATTGTTCCTTGTATCATTTCTGATGGATAATTCCCGACAAGTCTGCAGCAGTTGATATAGGATTGTAATCATGTGATCAGCAGCAGGCAGCTGACGTAGTGTTCATTTGTTGTCATTGTTACAGTGACACTGTGCTGCTATCTCACAATGATACAGAAATCTTTAACCAATCTATGGATCCAGACTATAAGCTGCATCACTCCCAAAATCTAATCACTTGGTCCTTGTATCATTTCTGACGTTCACTGAAAATTTCATCCAAATCCGTGAGTCCATTTTTGAGTAATGTTGCGAACAGCCAGACGGACAGACAGACAGACAAACAAACATACGCCGATAGTCCCATAACTCCGCTGTTCTTTGGTAACAATTGAGAATAATACACAGTATATGTATCTTTTAAACCAGGTTTGATAATTGGGGTATCATTTACTTGACATTTTTGTTCATCAGATGATCAGAAATACCAGAAAAAATGCATAGATTTCGGTCAGATAACTTGTTGCCTTGACTGGGAGTACTCTCCACCCAAAGGCCCATTCTGCACTTAAGTCTCCACAAAATTACTTCCATTAGTAACTAAACAGCATTCTGAAATTTGACATAATGTAATGTAATGTATGTATTTTCTGTGGAAGTGCTTTTTTTTGGCAGTGTATCAAAAATAGGTTCTTATCAGCGTATTTATATATCTGTGAGGGTCCACTAAGGATCGCAAGATGTAAATTTCTTCATCTTCCCAAGTCCATATGGACATCGACTATTCAAGAACAATCGTGGACAAACTCAGTAATAGTGTGTATACGTGGAATACATAGATAATCCACCGCATATGTATGAAAACAAGTCCTCCAAGTGGACTTCCATGGATAGAAAAGTAGATTAATAGCAAGAACTGCGTGTTCATTGTGTCTGTAGCAGTCTGTGTGCATCCACAGGACAGTATGATCACAGCTTTATCCTGCCTAACCTTGCTGCTTCCTTTGCAACTCACTCTGCAACTCACCTCCAGCCCAGCTTCTCCTTTTAATGCTGTATCTGACTTAATCAATGTCAGGCTGTTGTTATTGATGCCTGCTCTCCTCGGTACCGGAGGGCCTTTGCTGCTGCTCTCCCTGCCTGAGGCCTTCCACATATGCGCATGGAAGTTCAGGGAGGTCCCAGAGCAGAGCCACACCATTAAATATAACTGCTGCAAATGGAAATAAAAAAATATTTCTTCAACTAAAGTGGTCCTGACTGAACTGCAATAACTGCAGAGTCAAAATGAGTGAATGCAAACCATACTCTGCACTGCATTCTAACATAATAATTTAGCATAGGCAACCTGGCATGTGAACTCTCTAATAGCAGAAGAATAAAAGCGCTATCATTTGCAACGCTGTGCGGCAGAGCCTTCCTCTGAAGCTTGGCAGGCTGCTGCTATTTTGGAATGTAGTGAACTGCACGTAGTGAAGTATTGGCATTTTATTAACTCTGACTAACACAGCTTTAGGCCATCACTTTTACACAAACAAGGCAGATATCAGTTCAAAACGCAGCTGAACTCCATAATAACGTGGCACCGCGGCATTCCTGGACCCTATAAATTAGATCAACTAGCACCTGCCAGCATATTGCACCCTTAAAGTTAGCACTGAGGTAAACACAGCAATACTAAGTTATGTTTTATATAAGGCACCCTTGAAAAGTAGAGACTAGCTTTTATTTCATGCTCTTTATTTAGATATACTGTATAAATACACTTTTTTTTTTAGAATAATGTGTATCCAAAAATGTGAGCAATGCAGGTACAGTGCCTATAAAAAGTATTCTTCCCTTTGGAAGTTCTGTCCTTTAATTGCTTTTAATTATTGAATCATTGGCTGGATATAACTTCACCCTGAAGACCGAAGAACACTCCAAGCAACTCTGTGAAAAGGTTAATATAAGCCATGAGTCAGGGGATGGGCCAAGGAAATGCCTCATTAAGTAATGGAAGGAATATGAAACATAAGTAAATCTGCTATAAGAGCAGGGAATCCTCAAACTGAGTAACAAGAAAGAGACTGGTGAGGGAGGCCACCAAGACACCCATGACTCCTCTGAAGGAGTTACATGTTTCAGCTGCATACAGCTGTTACCTGTACCTCACCAGTGAAAGATTTATGAGAGACAAAGAGAACACACTGTTGGAAAAGACATATTAAATTTGAACTAGAGTTCACCAGAAAACATGTGAAGACTCTGAACTCAACTGGAAGAAGGATCTTTGGTCTGATGAGACCAAACTTGAGCTTTATTGGCCCGATCAGATGCTATGTTCGGTGGACACCAAACACTGCACACCATCCCCACTGTGAAGCATGGTGGTAGCAGCATCATGCTGTGAAGTATAGTGGTGGCAGAGTCATGATGTAAAGCATGGTGGTGGCAGCATCATGATATGAAGTGTGGTATTGGCAACATGATGATATGAAGCATGGTGGTGGCAGCATCATGATATGAAGTGTGGTATTGGCAATATCATGATATGAAGCATGGTGGTGGCAACATCATGATGTGAAGTATAGTGGTGGCAGCGTCATGATATGAAGCATGGTGGTGGCAGCATCATGATGTGTGGAGGTTTCTCAGCAGCAGGTCCTGGAAGGCTTGTAAAGGTAGAGGGTATAATAAACGCAGCAAAGTCTAGAGAAATCCTGGATGCAGTCTGAAGAGAACTGAGACTTTGGGGATGATTTGTTTTCCAGCAAGAAAATGAGCCGAAACATGAAACCAGATTTGCACAGAATTTGGTTTGAAGACAACAAGGTGAATGTTGAGACCTGATTCCAACTGAGAATTTGTGACTGGACTTAAAAAGAGCTGTTTACTCATGATCCCTGTGCAACCTGACAAAGTTTGAACAGTTTTGAAGAATGGGGTAAAATTGCAGTGTCCAGATGTTCAGGCTGATTGATACCTATCCACACATGACCAGTGCTATAATAACAACCAAAGGTGCATTTACTAAAAACTTGTAAATACGCCTTTGGTTGAAGGGGCTCAGTGCTTTAGCAATCATTTATTGTACATTTTATAATTTTAATTATTTGACCTTACCATGTAGAAATCTGTTTTCACTTTGACATGAAAGAGTCTTTTTTTGTAAATCCTCATCAACAAAGCCAGATTTTATTGACCATGATTCAACGTTGAAAAGGGATAAAAGAGGAAAACTTCAAAGGTGGGGTGAGTACTTTTTATAGACACTGTAACAACAGTTTAGTTTTGTACATTTTATAGCCTAGAGAGCACTTACTGCGATTTCCCTCAATACTATTTTTAAAGCACTGAATAGAACCTAAGTTTAAAAGATGTGCTTCTCCCAACTGAAAGTAGTAGTAAAAGAAAAACTGGGACACAGATTGAGATGTTCAGGGTCGTGCCTTTTTTTCCAAAGCAAGTAGATAGTAAGGCTTCAGTGTCAAGGACAGTTGAACACAACATATGGCTGTGGCATGTTATATGATCCCACTTATGCTGTCCTGTTCTCTGTCACACAGACTGGTTGCATTTGTCGGTTTCACACAACCCAAGACTCAAGGGTTTTTGTCAGAATTTAAAGGAATAGCCTTGGATGAAGCAGTGAATGTCTGTCCTTTTTCAAACGCAGGAGCAGTTTTGTTTTTTACTGGCTGTGTTGTTCTGGTACCTGTTTGTTGGCTATGATTGCAGATTTAATTAGAGTAAAAAATTGTTTAATATCTCTGTTTACATGACTATTTTTTCCTTCTTATGATGTTTTGACAGCGATTGCCAAAGCTGATTCTCTGCCTCTAACTCCCATCTGTTTCCCCATGGTCCAAGCTAGAACAGTGTTAGTGAGAGATGACAAAGAACAGAAACATTCAAACAAGTAAGTGTATGTCTATCACAGTTAATAAATCTCTACTGATACATAAGCATATCCAATATTTGGGACCAAGACTAATTTATGACATAATGTAGGGCTGAACACTTGATAGAAATCATAATCTCCAAAACATACCCTTCAAGAGCCTTTTTTGGACCAATTTTATTCAAATATATGCTGATGATACTGTGTTTTATACCTATGAACAACCTAAAAGACGTGGTGCAGCCAAACTGACAACTGAATTAATCTTGATTTTTTTTTTAATGGTAAAGGTTTCAACACCTGTAATAGATTTTAAATATCTAACCCTTCTTATTGACAAAAAACCTGTCTCATGTTGTATGTCACAGCATAACAATCTAAGTGAAGCACTGAGGGGCAACGCAGATTCTCCACAAATCATTTTCTCCAGACTAAAGGGAGCATTTGTTTGTTTGGTACAGAGGAAGTAAAAGTCACATCGTCTTCTTCAAAATATACTCTTCAAGGACCTTTTAGAAATTTTAGAATGAATCTTTATTTATTTATTTATTAATAACCTTCCTCAGATGTTAGCATCTGAATGTACGACAACGAAACTGTGTTTTATACCTATGAACAATCTAAAGAACGTGTTGCAGCCAAATTGACAACTAAGTTAATCTTGAAATTTTTTTTAATGATAAAGGTTTCAACACACGTGACAGATTTTGAATATCAAGCCCTTCTAATTGGCAAAAAAACCTGTCATATGTCACAGCATGTCAGTATAAACGAAGCAATGTGGGTCTACAGATTCTCCAGAAATCATTTTCCCCAGATTTAAGGGAACATTTGTTTGTTTGGTACAGATTGCAGCAGAAATCACACAATCTTCTTCAAAATAGACACTTCAAGGACCTTCTAGACAATACTGAACTAATTTTATTTATTTGAAATATGAATAGCCTACCTCAGATGCTAGCATCTGAACACACGCCGACGATACTGTGTTTTATAACAATGAACAATCTAAAGAACGTGTTGGAGCCAAATTGACAACTGAGTTATGCTTGACATTTTTTGAATGGCAAAAGTTTCAAAACCTGTGATATATTTTAAATATGTAGGCCTTCTGATTGACAAAAAATGTCTTATGCTATTTGTCACAGCGTACCATTATAACTGAAGCATTGAGGCGCGATGCAGATTCTCCACAAATCATTTTCTTCAGGCTTAAGGGAACATTTGTTTGTTTGGTACAGACTGCAGCAAAAATCACAGCATCTTCTTCAAAATAGACACTCCAAGGACATTTTAGAACCAATTCTGTTTATTTTAAATACATTATTAACCTTCTTCAGATGTTAGCATCCAAATGTATGCTGATTATAGTCTTTTTTTTTTTAACCTATGATCAGTCTAAATAGCATGTTGCAGCCAAACTGACAGCTGTAATTACCAAGGGGTATGATAATATATGTTTGAATACTTGTGACACATTTTTAAAAGCTATGCATTCTAATTGAAAAAAAATGTAAAAAGTCAAAGTCCTTAGGGTCAGTTCCACTGATATATCAGCAAGGCCGATATTCATGGCCAAGATTAGCTTATAGCAAAACGTAGGGCTGAGCAATTATTTGAAATATTATCAAAATCTAAATCATAATGTAGCTAAATAGCAGGAACTGTAATTTTTGGGGAAAATAAAATGTGTCACAACACACAAATTTAAGTAAGCCTTGCCGGGCTGAAAAGACACCCTATAAATCATATTCTCTAGATTTAAGGCAGGGGTCGGCAACCTATGGCTCGCCAGCCAGATGTGGCTCTTTTGATGACTGCATCTGGCTCGCAGATACTACAATACAATTAAATGTAAGAGTGTCAGAGGGATATATATAGCGGACCCTTATGTTATAGTGACAGAGGGATAAGTGTAGTATGACAATGTGCAATAATGTAGAGGGATATGTGCAATAGCAACAAAGAGATATTTGCAATATAATCATGTGTAAATGTTAATTAATTAGTGCTTGGTAGCTGCCTCGATATCTCAGCTCTTGTCTGTTACGTCCACTAAGTGTTATCGTTTTTTTAAAAAAAAATTTAATATATATATATATGTCTTTGTTCAGTTATGGTCTTATGATGTTCTCTATTTTTGATCTGCCAATGGGACTTGAGATGGAAATTAGCCGTATGGCTACAATCTCTCGTATTTACATGGAAATGTACATTAATACGAATTGTCCCATTTTAAAAATGAATTAATGAATGAATGAATAATATTAGCTGACATTTCTTAACACGGTAAGAAATGAATAATTCTGCTGACATTTTAAAGTAAAACATTACAGAAGTCACTGTGTAAAAAATAACGTTTAAAATATAAAATATTCTCATGCATTTTAATCCATCCATCCATTTTTTACGGCTCCTGTTCAGAGTTGCACGGGGCTGGAGCCAATCCCAGCTGTCCTTCGGGGTACAAGGCGGGTGCGACACCAAAACTCTATTTTTATTGGATAATGCGGCAGCCTACCCGGGTCGTTGTGAGGTCAAGAAGTAAACTTCCCTCCTTTTATCAAATAGCTAGCTGAGCAAACTCTTTTGCTGAAGAAGATGGCGAAAAGAAAAAAAGATGAGGAATACCGTACATTTCAGCAGGAATGGACAGAGAGCAGGCTCTGCGGTGTGTCTAATATGCAATGATAAAATTTCATCGATGAAACGGTCAAATATAAAGCGGCACTTTTATCCAGCGGGGGGCAGCAGGAAGAAGCTATGCCAAGAGCTACTGTGCAGAGTACAAGCTAGCCAGCAGCAACTCCGTGTATGGACCAGACGAGGTGACTGGAATTCGGCTAGCTTTGCTGGTGCTTTAGCTACAGCGAGGAACGGAAAGCCATTCACAGACGGCGAGTATGCCGAAACATTCACGCTTGAAGCGTCCAATGAACTTTTTGACGACTTTTCGGTTAAAGACAAGATAAATGAATAAAAGACATGCCTCTGTCAGCAAAAACTGTTCACCATCGTACCATAATGATGGCAAATCAAGTGGAGGAAACACAAGTGAAGGACATAAATGCAGCGCCATATTTTCCCTCGCTTTGGATGAGTCAACAGACGTCAGCCATTTATCCCAGTTCAGCGTGATTTCCAGGTATGCTGCCGGTGACACACTGCGTGAGGAAAGTCTTGCTGTTTTGACCATGTTTGGCTCTACGTATACATGTGTGCAGTCGTTCTCGCATCTAAAAAACATTAAGACCAACCTACGATCACGTTTAACGGATGGAAGCCTCCACGCCTGCATGAAGCTTAACTTCACCGCGTATCAACCAGACTACAAAGCCATCAGCAAAACCATGCAGCACCAGAAGTCGCATTAATGGTGAGAAGTATTTTATTTATTATTGGTTAGCTTCAGTATAACAGCGTTATTAAAAAGGATAAATTCAGAGAGATATTACTCAACTCATGCCAGTGCTCACCCAAGTTTTTTTTTTATTTTTATTTTTTTTTAAATTTTAAATAATTAGTTTGTGGGTCGATCTATATTAAATGGCCAGATTCTATGTAGCCGTGATTTCCGAATACTCAAATTGAGGAACGAACAGTCTTTGCGGAGTGCTGCGTTCTCTGAGTGCTTCTCTTGTTATGCTTTGAAATAGTTGGTCTTACTTTAAAATACACGCATTTAGTTGTATTCAGGGGTAAAAAATATTATATGGCTCTCACGGAAATTTATTTTAAAATATGTGGCTTTCATGGCTCTCTCAGCCAAAAAGGTTCCTGTCCCCTGATGTAAGGGAACATTTGTTTGTTTGGTACAGACTGCAGCAACAATCCTCACATCCTCATCTTCAAAACAAAGCATTCAATGGCTCTTTTTAGGACCAATTTTATTTATTTTATACGTTAATAACCTTCCTCAGATGTTAACATCCCAATGTTCGCTGACGATACCGTTTTTTTTTTTTTTTAAATCTATGAACAATCTAAAGGACATGCCGCTTTCACACAGAAGACTGAGTTAATCTTGATATTTTTTTGATAGCAAAGCTTTCAAAACCTGTCACAGATTTGAAATGTCTAGTCATTCCAATCGACAAAAAAAACCTGTCTTTCAAAAAAAAGTCAAAGAAGTCAGTAAAGGTCATCAGCAATGTTAAATTTAAAGTGAATAATTTTAGAAGCATCAGGCACCAGTTGTCTCCATCTGCTGCAAAGCTCTTTGTACATCCTGTGCTTGTTCCTCACCTGTCTTACTGCATTAAAACCTGGTCACAGGCTGGCGTGACGACACCCAAGCCTTTATATTTGCTCTACAAACAAATCCTTAAAAGGCCAAGAGGTCATCATCGCTGCAATATTCTAAAAAAACACACACAATTGCCTCATTTCTGACAGTTTTCTGTGGTGATGTTCAAAATTACTCACATTCTTTCACAGCTTCTGGTTGATGTGTTTTCTCAGTTAAAGCAATGGAGAAATGGAATTCCATCCCCACAAGCATGAGAGACTCAGCGATTAAAACCAGCCTCAAGGTTTGGCGGATATTAGCGCAAAATTGTCACCACCAATAATTGTCTTTTCATCTATTAATTATCTCACACCGATGCACTTCTAGGTTCCGTGTTGGTTTGTGTGGCGTACTTATTGTTCCGTGGCTGTTTTTTGTGTTCCTGCTCAGGGACAACAGATGTAAATTAATAAGCTCCGGTGCAATTACTTTTAATTGTGTGCTGGACCTACAAAAATAAAACAACAAACAGCAAAATCATTCTATTTTAATTATTTCAGTGGAATTGCAAAATTACTATTCCCAAATCATGAGTCATGAATGGAATACTTTTTTTGGCAAATCATTCAGCTTGACATTATTGCATTTGGTTGACCTGCAAATAAGAAGAAAATGCACTAATAAATGCTATATATATGTTAAAGTTAACAGACAGACACTTATCCTTTAGCTGTAAGATGCATGTTTTGGAGATAATCATTAGAAGTGGCTATAATCAGCATTTTTATGATAATCTAACAACGTATGAACAATATCAGGGTGTGAAAACGGAATCTGGTGGCGATGAATTTGAGGAAAATTTGGCTTTACTAAGTTCCACAGTGAGATTCCGGTCGTTGTTCACCTGTTCAACCTGTAGCTCTTGTTATTTTTCGGTTCACTCTCTTGATTTTAGAATAGCTGTTGAAAGTACGGAAACATTTAGCAGCTAAAGAGCTAAACGTACCCTGTAGGAGTTGGTGGAGACCAAAAACAGAGCTAAAACAGAGGGAATATTCACCTGGTGGCCAGAAATATATAATGTATAAACAAGCAACTCTTGTCTGAGCAGCTTAATAGGTGCATATGTGTAGATTTTGTGTTTATAGGTGGTTCCTGATGGAATAATATGACAAAAAAATCTGCTATTGCAGGTTTCATAACCAGATTTAATACTGTTGTTTGTGTTTTTATGAAATTGTTGAAAGATATTTTTAACATATTATTTGGAGTCACGTTGAAAAACTTCATCACACTCAAAGCTGTAAATCAGGAACATTTTGTACGTTTAAAAACTCGGCAAAATCAGTTTGTATGTTGTCTGTGTTTTCATATTTACAGACAAATGTGTGCAAATTGAATCCGTCAATATCAGTATTTCTACTCGTGGTGGAATCTGTATAATACACAGATATGTGCAATATTACTTCAACATCCGGAAGAATTTGGATTACTTATGCATGATATTAAAATTTGTGGCTGATACCAATATCCGATATTAACGTTTCTGATATCGCCGGTAACTGATATTACGGATGTCGACATTCAAATTTTGTTCACACTGAAAAACGAGTATAAGTAAGCACTGTGAGAATGTGAAAACTATTCAAAAGAAGCCCATGCCAAATTAGACCACATAGTTTTCTTCACTATGTAGCAAAAATAAAACATAGTTAAACATGTTTTAACATATTTAAAGTCAAGTCCAGGATCATTTGAGGAAAAACATCTGTGAAATAGCAGCAATATCAAATGTAAAGGAAAGATGTGCAAATGTTGTGCTACAGTCTGTTACATAGGCCTAATACTCTCAAACTATTGCAAATGTCCCAAACACTGAAACAATTGTCCAAATTTTAGACAATCTAAAGTAGTACTTTTTGGTACATTTTTTTAATTTTTATTTTGCGTCTGTAACAACGCAAATTTCCCCACTGTGGAATTAAAGGCTTATTGTATTGTATAGCAACCAGAACAGCTCCCTTTTTTTGAGATTCGCACTCTACTGCACACAAATTCAATTTTTCAATTCAATTTTATTCATAAGTTGTTTGTAACTTGCAAACCAATTTTAAGCATCCAAAAATAAACTAAGAATATAGTAATGATGGATTCCGGTTGCTGCATTGTCTCGGTCACTTTAGATTTTCACTGGAATTATGGGAAGCTTAGTCAACTAACCTGACTGGACTCGGTGCTACCAAGACAAACAAGCAGAGATCATGCATAGCTTTCAGAGAGCCGGTAGGATAAGGGTCTGACACGACCTCTGACTTCTGTCACGCAGCGCCTGCAACAGCATCCAAACAGGTTCAACACCGAAACCAAGAACCAGGAGTGAAACCTCTGGAAAAAAGGAATTGGAGGGTAGATGCAGATTTCTCTTTATTTTCCCATTTACAGTATTTTTTTCCATTTCCGCTCCGTTGAATCAACGCTCAAAACCTCCTCGGGTGCACCTGGGAGCCGCCATGTTAATGAGATTTAACTTTTCTGACAAAGATGGAGGCGAAGGTGAATCCGGCCGGCGGGCTTCATGGCAGCCCTTCCGGCTCGTGTACGACGGGTTTGTTTTTATGCAGCTTGTCACCTCTGCTGCTCTTATTGACATTTACCGAGACTCGGGCTGCATCGCGGCCGAGCGGTTTGATGTTTCAGCGCGGCGTCTTTACACCTGAGCTGCAGGAGTGTGTGGGGTGAGAACACTTGAATCGTCCTCCGGGGAAGAAGCGCCCAGCTCACTGAGTGACGCATTTAGCCTCGCAGTGCCTCGCAGTTCTTATGCAAAGCAGAGCCACTGGCCATACCACACACAGTGATGTTATATTTGCAGGCTTATGCAAATGACTGACCTTTCACAGAGCATTTACATCAGGGTGAGAAATTAACTTTTTGATCCAATAGCCTCTGTGTCTTGTGGATTTATAAACTGAACCAAACTGGTCAGGACCACCTTGCAGAAAGCAGTATAAATCTGACAACATACAGGGCACTGTTTTTGTGATTTTAAATTTTATCAGGTCATTACACAGTGGAAATAACTGGAAAGATTGAGTTTAATAATACAAATTTTAAAACTCTACTGGCCATTTTTTAATAAAGACTAAGCACATCTCCATTCCTCTAGTGGCTTTGTAGCCACTGCTGTTTGGTTTCACCTCTGTTTATAAATTATTGTAATTTTTTGCATTTCTTTCCCCTCCAAATTCCCCATTTATGAGGAATCCTAGTCTAAAATAGTTATACAAGGGGTCCTCGGTTTACGACATCCTCATCCTACGGCTTTTCATTGTTACGTTGGAGCTGGTTACGTGGAACTAGTTGGAGAGCAGAGTGGACAAATACCTCATCACGAGGCACTATAAGACAGCTTTGTTTACATTTGCCGGTTGTACGCCACCTTGGATTGCGCTTTTTTTTTTGCCCTTCATTATGATTCCCAAGCGTGATGAAGTTGTAAAAACAGTGCAACATATTCTGTTGTCTTCTTGTAAAATGACTCATGCATGAAATGCATAAAAGTCGTTGGTATTCATGACTTTTCCGAAGAACTGATCAATATTGTGAGGCACATAACGGCTTTGTTTACATTTTCGTCGGAGTTCCGACTTACGGTGAAAATCGACTTGCGTTGATCCGTAGGAGCGGAACTCCAACCTAAGTCAAGGACCGGCTGCATTGGGCTGCAGTTTTAGACTATGTTTATTTGCTGTTTGTTTTTTGTTGACCCCAAAGCCCAAGATAACTGATTCCACAGGTGCTTTTCTTTAGTGTGCCCAAAAAGTTGAATCCAAAACTGGTCATATGTGGAAAACAGGCCTGCAAAATTGACATATTTACATTGTCATTTACATTCTTGATTGCTATATATTAAGTTATTGTAATTTTGAAAAAAAAAATTCTCCCAAAGTTGTTCTGGCCTAAAATATCTATATAGGGCTGCAGTTTTAGATTATGTTCATTTTCATTTGTTTTTGTGACTCACTGACAAGTAATTTGCTTGATATAACATCAGAAAATGATTAAAGACATCCACCAGCGTTTCCCAAAGTCCAAGATGACAGATTCCACAGGTGCTTTTCTTAGTAAAGGTGCTTTAAATGTTTAAATAAAGTGAGTATCATCTTTCAAAAACTGGTCATGTGGAAAATAAGCCTGCAAATTTAAATTATTTGCCTTGTCAGTTACTTTCTTGATTACTTCATTATTTTTGTGTCATTATTGGACAGTTTCTCCTCAAAACAATGTCAATTTATGTGTGATTCTGGTCTTTTTTTTGCATTGATAGATGAAGTTATTGTAATTTTTTTCAATTTTTTTTTCTCAAAAATGTCCATAAAATATCAGAAATTATTCCACAGATACTTTTCTAAGTAAATGTGCTTAAAAGATGAAAATTGTCAGTCACTTTCTTTATTAATTGATTAATTGCTTAGTCTGAAAAACATCAGAAAACAGTGAAAAATCTTTTGTCCACAAACCCTGAGATATCCAGTTTGTTAGTCAGTTATCTAAATGGTTGGCAGTTAATTAAACAGTTAGTATAACGGTTCCATTTTCTCTTCGTAGTGCAGTATTAATAATCGTAGGTGCTCAGGTTATAGGTGCTTTGTTTGCTGCAAGTGATGCACGAAGCTTTGTGGTTTTGTGTATATTATATGGGGCATATTGAGGGAATATCTGAAGTCTTTGTGGGAATCGTTGCAGTCGTCATATAATAGGTTGGTAATGGCAGGTTTGTCGCTGGTGTTGTTACAAATGGAAGCTGTGGTGACAGTTCAGAGGAGAAAACTGAACTCTAGTGTCAAAACAAGTTGCTGTCAAGTTGTAATTTCTGTACGATGCCCGACAGGAGTCGGAGAAAGGAGAGGAATTCATATCAGAGTAGATATAATGTCAGGTTTTATTTTATAAGTGTCTTTGTCTGTGTTTACTTCAAAAATGATCATGTATGTTGTCATTTTTATCAGAAGTTTTGGGCAAAAGCTTCATTTTCAGTTAGGGGTCGACCAATATGTGTTGTTTTTTAAAGGCCTATAATACACCAGATTATTATTATTCATCAGTGAGACTAATAACTCTCACTTGGAACTGAAATACATTATTAGTAAAAGTAAAAATCTTGGTGTCAAAATTTAGAATACCTCCAGCATGTAATTTTGTTGAAATGCCTTTATGTTCTCCATATGTATAGAATTGGAAGTTGATTCCTTTTTTCTGCGTGCAGCTGAATTTCAAAGTGAGATCACACCTGCAGTTTGTGTTGTTTAGCGCAAAAACAACAATAAAGTGAATGTGTATTATTTGCCTCGCGTGAGTTCACAATAACTAGAATTAAAGCAGGATGTGGCAGCAGCTTCCAGCAGCTTGTGTTTTTGGCTGGAGACGAGCTTTTACCTGACATCATGCGACACCGGGGGTTTTCTGGCAGCTGGATGCAGAAGTGTCAACAGCGACAACGTGGTCCCACTTCCTGCCAGTTTAGGCGACCATGATGGATCCGTCTTTGCCATATTTTTAACACGTTTGACTCCAGTGAAAAAAAACAACATGCAAAGTTGCTAAAACAAGATTCTGATTGTGGTTCGCTCTTGAATTATTTCATATCTGCTTTCCGGCTCCCGGATCCTACATCAGCCGGATCTCTGGCGTCGCGTTCGTCTCACATCAAGGCAAAATTATGTATGAGTCAGTTGTGATGGCGGCAAACGCGCTGAGGTTATCTTTTGGCATTTTATTCAGCGGCTGACAGTATAGAAGCCCGCAGGAAAGATGCAGAGAGAGGCACACGGGCTTAACATGCAATAGTGACTTTCATTACAGCCATATGTTCTTCTGGTCCTTCTAAAGCCCTGTTATGTTAATTATTCATTTGCTGCTCATGTTTTTTAAATCAATCAACTCTTATTTGAGTCGAAAATGGCAGGAAAAAATCACAGTCTTCTAGATTTGAGTGCGGATTTTCAAATTGTTTTCCTGAGCAGTGGTTAAAAATCTAAATATTCGAAAAATAGTAAAATCTCACGAAAATGAAATAAGATCAGAGCAAGACTATAGGTGTGGTAGCGGCTTTTATATCACTAAATATGTGTGCTTCGTGTATTATCTTTAACCGTCTGAACTGCAAGCAGTTTCTGGGTGTTTTGTTTTTTTTTTTGTTTTTTTTTTTTTGCATTTTTACTCGCTGTAAGCTCATTTTTTTTTTTTACTGTAATTTAAAATGTGCACCTGTATGAAAACAGAACAACCATGTCTAGAAGTAGCAAGAACTCAGAAATGTCTCCTGTGCAGCATTACACACTTAGAATGCCATAAATCATTAAAAAAAGAAAAAACGAAAGGTACAATTTTTTAAAAATAATTGAATGAATGAAAAAAAAATGTGGTTTATGGTGCGAAAACTCCGCTGAACCAGTGGGGTGTGGACACAGGACCTCCGGGGACGTCCTGTGGCAGTGAATTCTGTGGGACCTACCTAGATCAGTCTTATCCTGACGCATCCCACAGATGCTCAGTGAGATTTGGATCTGGGGAGTGTGGAACCCAGGTGAACATTTTAGCTCTGTTGTGTTCTTCGGGCCACTCCTGAGCAGTTTTTGCAGTGCATTGTCCTGCTGAGGGGGGCAACTGGCATCACGGATTGCTGCTGCCATGATGGGGTGGGGTTTGCATGACCTGCAAAGCTTGGGTGGGTGGTACATGTCAAACATCCACATGAATGTCAGGACTCAAGGTTTCCCAGCAGAACGTTGCATTATAACATCGACTTCACCTGTCAGTGGTCATAATGCCGTGGCTGATCGGTGTACACATGCACGTCGATGAGCCGAGTCGAGTCAGAATTCTTGTTGCATGAACCGAAGAGGTGTGTCCTGACGCCAGGTTTGCCTCAGCGCACGACGAGCCGCTATAGGCTGCAGGTTGGTGGGTTGGGCTAACAGAACCAGCAGAGGAGGAGGAGGGGGAGGAGGATGGGGAGGATGGGGAGGCACTAGGACCCAGCGGCTGCAGCGTGAGTAGGCAGCAGCAGAGTGGGGCTGAGTCACTGCATGTGTCTGAGCTTCAGTCAGAAAGCGAGCAGGGAGCAGAGGTGATCTCACACTCATCAGCACAGGATAACACAACCATGATGGGTTGACTTGGGGGGGGCGGGAGGCGGGTTGGAGAGAGGAAGTGTGCATTCGGCCACCACTTGCTTCAGCCATGGAGACCAACAAAGTTCTTCATTTCGTGCCTTCGGGTAAGTGGATCCATCCGAGCTGCTGCTTCTGCTGCTGCTCCTCAGCTGTGCTTTCACTGGGGAAGAACCTCCGGGGTTCCCTACCTTAGTGAAACCTGAGAACCACCCCCACCACCACCTCCACCACCACCAACCCTCCACCCCTCCACCACCTCCTCTCTCCTGTGCAAAACATGTGCAGCCCACTTCCACTCCGGCAGATGTTTTGCTCTTACTGTACATACTTGCTGCTGTTTGTTCTCTTTGTGTGTACTTAGGAATGTGACAGAAATCCTGTTTTTCTTTTTTTTCCCCCTCTTCTTTCCAGTGGAGGCGGGGTTGCACGAGCCCTTCTTGTGCTTGCTTACATTTTTTTTCCTTGTTGCATCTTTGTGTGTCTTGTTTGCGTGTGGTATGCGACACGAGAAGGTTCCCGTGTCGTATTTCATCTGTTGAGGAACTGAACCTTTCTGAGAAACAATCGACGCCAGCCAGCCAGACAGACAAGAAAGAAAGCGAGAGCGAGGCGGTATACCTGTCGAGCGTGGACAGCTGGAATGCAGGGAGGAAGCTCTGGGTTCTCACTTTCTCATGTGTTGCACTAACAGACAAGCAGAGGAGATCCAGGAATGGTGTGTGTGTTTTTATGCAGGTTTTTTTTTTTTTTTTTTTTTTTTTGGTATGAAGACAGACAGGTTACAGGAGAGCCAGGCGAGTTTCTTCCTCCTTTGGCTGAAAAGTCCTCCGAGAGCCCCGGAGCCCGTTCGGAGGTGCGATGCAGCCTCACTTTCATTCTGTCTGGAGGAAGGAGGGCTGAGTGGCGGGATGCTGCGTCTCATTGTTGTAGCGGGGAGGATAATGATTGCCAGTGCGGGGACATGATCTGTTTGTGGTGTGCGGCGCGGCGAGTTCAGTTTTGCGCGAGCGTCACGCAACCGTGCACACCAACTAACATCCCTGAGCGCGTGTCGGGGCGTGATGGACGCCAGCCGTGGCTCGTCCTCTCAGCGCTCATTTACATTCATTTGCTTAGGAGCTGATTAGAGGCATGTTTGATCCGGTGTTCAAAAAGGTTCGGAGGCAACAACAGCAGATCCAGTTAATTGTCGTGTGGCGTAACCTTGGGTTTAAATGCAGATGATAACGACATGATACAATGAGCCTTTATTAGTCCAACAGCGGGAAACAGGAAAGATTTCGGAATTATCAGCAGAAAAGATCGTCCAAATTCCTCACAATCTTGCTCACACCTGCACAGGTTCTTTCTTGAGTAGAAATAGATCCATCTCCAGGTGTTTGATGGCCTTATTGATCACCACCAGTGACTCAACAATTACTTTCCAGAGGATTAGATTTTTTTTTCCACACTCACTTTACTGCCCTCTGGATTTTCAAATAAAGCAGAGCAAGCTGTTCTGTGCAGCAAATCTCAGCACACTGAACAGGAACACGATGTCCGCCTAAAAACACAAGAAAATGCTGTGGTTTTTTTTGCATCCTGGCATTAGGGAAACCCCTCGCTGGCTTTGTTTTTAGTTTTTTCACCGGAGAAACTTCCCAGATTGTGTGATTATCGGTGGCGGATGCTGACAGGTGAAGGAGCAGCTGGCGGCGAGCGAACGGGTCAGGAGACGTGGGATTCACTCGGCGTAGTTGTAAATTATCACCGAGCTTCCACATGTAATTACACAGTGTGATAATGCCGCAGCCGCTCTCAGTGCCGAGGTGTCGTCCTGATAAACCTCCCATTTTTCATGCAGGTTCTCAGTACACATCAACAGATTTTTGCAGATTAAAACAAAGCAGAGTTAGAATGTATGACGGTGATGAAGAATTAAAAGCATTTGCAGTTATTTTTTTCCTTTTTTGTGTGTTTTTTCAAACCTCTATGGAAGAATATAGTGATGATAAGAAGTCCGGAGATTAGTTTCGTTATCAGTTAATCCACAGAATCCTTTAAAATAATTAATGCATCATAAAAAACTGGACTTTAATTTATTTTTTGCTTAATATGTCATCTTTTTATCAATCCTAGCTGGCTAAGACTCATTTGCATTAATGTTTATTTAAATATTAAACATATTAACTGTTGAAATGTTTGTTTATTCAACATTGTTTAAATTGATTTCAAAGATCTTGTTTTGAATTAGAGATGCAACGATTAACCGATCAGTCGTCAGCTGTCAAATGAATCCCAAACTACTTTGATTATCGATTTAAAAAAAAAATGTCCAGATTTTCTAATTTCAGCTTCTTAAATTGGAATATTTTCTGAATATTTTGTGCATCTTTGACAGTCAGCTGAGTATCTTTGGTTTGTGGACAAAACATGACGGTTTCATGACGTCATCTTGAATCTTTGGCCAACACTGATCGATGTTTTCATCATTTTCTGACATTTTATATCAAACATTAAACTGATTAAACCTCTGGACCTCACAACCCACTGGTAGATTTAAAAGGCATGTTGTCTTTACAAAATTACCAAAATTACACCACTTGCCAGAACCAGAAACTGGAAAAACTGAAAGAATAGATTTCCAGCTTTCCAACATTCTTTGAACCGCTCATCTTTGTCGAGCCATTTCGTTAGCTTAAAATTGTGAAATTTCATCAAAATCGCCGAAATTCTGCAGTTCTTGTCACAACAGGAAAACAAATGGGGACTGAGCTGTGATCAACTGTCACTTTGCAAAAATTCAGGGACTTTCAGCTGAACTGCAGGCAGTGTTAACACAGAGA
Organism: Amphiprion ocellaris; assembly: GCF_022539595.1. NCBI lineage: Eukaryota > Metazoa > Chordata > Actinopteri > Pomacentridae > Amphiprion > Amphiprion ocellaris. Next base: position 28,079,162 of record NC_072785.1, on the reverse strand, counting down.
ACATAGGAAACAAGCATGGAAATAAATAAAAAATGCACGTAGTAAAGAATCTATAATATATAGAGAGACATTTATCCAGTATTGGTAACACCTGTGGGCATTTTGCAGGTATTAATATTCTGTTTGTGGCTGTGCTGTTGCCATAGAGATGCAGGACTTTATATCGCCCTAAAAAATGAGTAAAAATATGACAGCAGCATAAAAACGCCCAGAAACTGCTTTGAGTTCGAAGAGTTAACCAGCAGGTTAACGGACAATGAAAATAATCACCGGCTGCAGCCCTATTTTGAATACATAATTATTTTCTTCTCGAGATGAATTTCCAGCTTCAAAGTGTTGACTGAGGATGAAATGATGCAGCTCTGCAAAAAAAAGCAAAAAACTGAAACTGTCATCACTGCAAATCCAGCCACTCGAGCAGAAATCCACGTCTCGTTTAAACACTTCTGATTAACTATCATAATCACAACATAAAAAGCGAAGCCTCCCGCCGGCCCGGGTGTCAATCTGGAGGCGTGACAGACAGCCGGCTAATCAGCGCTGCAGCCGTGACCCGCACAGCCGCCCAACATCAGCATGGAGGACACGCGGCGGCCGTGTGAATTAGTAGCTGGGCCGTGTGGAAGTGGAAGATGGATGACGCGCTGCCGTGTGCATGTGTGCGTGTTCGTGCTGTAGATGTGACAGTGATCTCTGATCAGTATTCACAGCTGGCAACAGATCTCACAAGCTCCAGCCTCCGAGCACAGCCATCTGGACAGAGGAGAAGCTCACATACAAATCATTATACAGTAAAAACACACACACGCGTTGCACAGATATCACGGAAACACGACGAGGCACGAGTGGAGCTTTTATTCTTGAAAACTGCCGGATTTTTATCCCCACACGCTGATTACGCACACAATTCATCCCGTCGACGTAATTTGTTGGTTTGCGCTCACAAAACAATTATGTAGATGTGTCAACACAGGCTGTCATCATGCACAGTTCAAGGAACACCGAATGCGGAAGACCACAAAGTCATCACACATTCACACCAACACGCTTTCTCTGCTTTGTGCACGTTTAGTTACATGCAAGACCACCGGCAACTGGTTTGATAATTGATTAATGAAGAAGTAAAGGTCAACATTCTCTCTCCTTTTTTTAATAGCCAGAAAGTGTAAAAACTGAAAGAATCATAGCATTTTTAGCTTTCCCACGGTCCTTGAAACCATCGTGTATCTTGTGCAATTTGAAAATGTACCAAATTCAAGATTAAAATCATGATTTTTTGTTTTTACAAAAATCACACTTAAAACACTTTCTTTGGTTTGTGCACGTTTACTTACATACAAGACCATCGGCAACTGTTTTGATTATCGATTAAGACGTACAGGTCAAAATTCTCTGATTCATTCATTTGTAACATTTTTAAAAAATTTTTTTTCCCATTTCCTACAGTAAACTGATTATCTTTGGGATGTGGACAAAACATGACATTTTTAGGACAGTATCTTAAGGATTTGGGGCAAAAGATGTCATCATTTTTCACAATTTTTGCAGACTTTACAGACAGAACAATGACTGAGCGAACCTCAAAACCCACCAACAGGTGTGAAACACATGTAGTCGTTACAAAGTTGTCAAAATGGCACCATTTCTCAGAGCTAGAAGCAGAAAGGATCGACAGATTTTCAACTTTCTGACAGTCCTTGAACTACTCATCTTGGCATTTGGCCATGAAACGTTACCAAATCTGAGTTCAAAATTGGGAAACTTCAGCAAAATCACCTTTTATTAAAATAGCCAGAACCTGTAAAAACAAAAAGAATACAACAGCATTTTTGAAACAAAGATCACACTAACACACACTTTCTTTGTTTGTCTTCTATGTTTGTACACAACTTCCCAAATACAAGATATTTTAGGTCATTCTTGGTTCTTTGGGTAACACTGATCGTCATTTTTCACCATTATCTAACACTTTGCAGACCAAAATGACGAATCAATCATCCCTCTGAACCCCAAAACCTACTGACAGGTTTCAAAGGCATGTTATCTTTACAAAATTCCCAAAATAGCACCATTTCTCAGAGCCAGAAACAAAGGATCGACAGATTTTCAACTTTCCAACAGTCCTTAAACTACTCATCTTAGACATGGCGTTTGGTCAAGAAATGTAAAAATTTGAGCTTAAATTTGTCAAATTTCCCATAAATCACCCTTTATCAGAGCCAGAAAGTGTTCAAATGTTCTTGAACTAATCGCGTATGACGTGCAATTTCAAAATGAACCAAATCTAAGCTTAAAATGTTGAATTTTTCCCAAAATCATCATTTGTCAGATGCTGTAAAACTGGAAGAGTCCCAGGGTTTCAGGTTTCCTACGGTCCCTGAGCTAATCACATATCCTACATGGTTTAAAAAAGTGCCAAATTCAAGCTTAAAATCATGATTTTTCTATAAAAATCACTGAATTCAATGTCTCAGTGAATAATTCACCAAAAATAACCCAAAATCTAAGCTTAAAATTGTGAAATTTCATCAAAATCACCACGTATCCAAGTCAGAAATGCTAAAAACAGAAGAAATCATATAATTTTCAGATTTCCCACAGTCTTTGAAAAAATCGAAATGACATGCAGTTGGAAAATGAACCAAACCTAAGCTTAAAATTGTGACACTGACTCAAAATCACCATTTATTGAAGCCAGAAACTCTAAAACCAGAAGAATCATAGGTTTTTCAAGTTTCCCACAGCCCATGAATCATGAATGAGTTTGAAAACGTACCAAATTCAACACTATAATTGTGATTTTTCCCAAAAATCACTATATTCTACATGTCTCAGTTAAAAATTCTCCAAAAATAAGCCCCTTGCTCAAATCAAATTCTGTACAAAACAAATAAAATACCAATAATCTGTGCTCCTCTTTGCCACAGGGAAGACGTTAGTGACTCAGCTTTAACCAGCAGTCATGTGAGAAAAACTACACGAGGCACAAATGTGTTCACAGATAAAGCAGTTTCTTTGAAAACACACCTATTATAACTCTCACACACACTCACATGAACACACTACTTGCATACAAACTCGTTTCTCCGCATATTTCAGTCCATAAAACACACGAACACACAGTCGTACTTCGGACAGCTGTTTATTTTTGGAACAATGAAGGTAGAACAGGCTTCAGAAGTGTTTGAAACCAAGACGTACACTAGCAATGAGAAAGTGTGTCCAGATTTTTTGACTGGCAGTGTACAGAAAGTACACAGGAAGTGTAAAGAAAGCACTTCCTGTCACTTTAACGGTCATGTGGTATTTTTAGAATGAGATGTTCAATTTTATCATAATTATAATATTGGCGTCCAGTATGAATGCAAAGAAACTTAGAAATGTGAGTAAGTGAGTTCAGAGGCATCAGTGAGCATTAATTTTTATTTTCTGATGAGTAGAACAACTGTGGATTATTTCAATTTTTAATTTTGAGAAAATCTACCATCACAAACTACTAAAATGTACTGATTAAGATACATATTTTAAGTTTTTAATGATTTGGTGTTGCATCAACTTAATATTGCAAGCAGTTTCAATTCAAATTTCTGCATTTGTTCATTTAAAACAAAATTTAGTTTGCCGTAGCTAAATTAAATAACTTCATTTTGAGTTACAAGACCAGTAACCTGAACACACAAGGAATTTTCAAGGTCAGTATTGTCTTTTACATAAGAAAGCAATGAGTTTGAGACTATTTTCAGTTGTGTTTTAACCAGTAATGGTCATGTGCATGGAGTTTATGCTACACTTGCTACTATAGTTGAAGGAATGTAGCTAATGCTAATTCATACTTAGCATATGTAGCATACTTGAAATTTGGCGATTCTACTGTTAAACATGCTAATGGTTAAGAATGATAAAGGGTCATTTGACAAAAGTGAGGAAAAAGCTAATTTCACAAACACATTGGAGGATGTTGGAGGAACATAATTCCATTAGAATAAACTGATGCTTTGATACTTAAAGCTGAAAAAACTTGACATTTGGATATCTGTACTCCACTGTAGCCTATGGAGAAATTACATTTATGCATTATTGCATATTTTTAAGTTCAACTGTCAATAAGGATGGGGGAAAAATGTCAAAAACACGTGCAGAGCAGTTTGAAAGCTTATTCCTTTAGCTAAATACTGTTTGGGCTCAACAAAAACATCTTAATCTAACAGTTTACATCAATCTTTTTGGGTTTAGACTAACTTCTAATGAAATTATGTTCAACCAACAAACTCGTTTCTCCTCAGATTTGCCCAAATGAAACTTCATCATTCCAAACTAGTGGAATGTAGTGGATGCTAAAGGGTAGAAGGGCAAAATTACACTGCTACCGGTGAATTAGCATTAGCTACGTGCAACAATACAACATATTCCATTGACTGTATTAGCATGTCAGTGCTACCAAGTCCACTGCTAGTCATATAACTACTGAAAATCATCCTAAATTTATTGCTTTAATAGAATTTATTTGCAATCATAATCATATTTCGCAGTGAAATGTAGCCATTCAACCCTTTAGCATGCTAGTGGATGAGAATGATAATGTTTATTTTGAAAAATCCGAGGAAAAGCTAATTCCACTAACTCAGTGAACATTGTTGGTCAAACATAATATCATTAGAAGTTGTCATAAATGAAAAAGATGTGCTCAGATTTGCCAAATGAAGCTTTATCATTCTTGTCCGCTATCATGCTAACGGGTAGAACGGCCAAATTTCGCTGCTATTAACTAGCTTTAGCTATGTGCAGTTGTACAGCATATTCCACTGATTGTGTTAGCAAATGTAGCATAAAGCCCATAACCAAAACCACTTTTTGGTCATGTCACAAGGAAAAAACTATGCCGAAATTCATTGCTTTAGTAGAATTTAATAGTAATCATAATCAGATTTAGTAGTGAAATTTAACACTTTAGCATACTAGCAGATGAAAATGCTAACGTTTTATTTGGGCAAGTCTGAGGAAAAGCTAATTCCACTAACTCTGAACGTTGTTGGTTGAACATGATTTCATTACAAGTTGTTATAAATCAAAAAGATATACTCACATTTGTCGAATGAAACTTTATCATTCTTTTCTATTAGTATGCTAATGTTTAGCTTGGCCATATGCTAACTATGAATACCATTAGCAACATGCAGCAGTACAGCATATTCTATTGATTGTATTAGCATATGTAGCATAATTCTCATATACAAGTCCACTACTGGTTATTACACGACTGAAAATAATCCCAAATTCATTGCTTTAGTAAAATTTATACATAAAAGACACAATATTCGCCTTGAAATGTCCTTTGTGTCATATTTGTTCAGCCTACAGGTACTTAAACTTTTGAAAAATCGAGTCATCAAGCCACTTTAGTTGCAACATACTGAATGTGGTTTTAAATCAACAGAATTTTCAGTTTAAATTACAATTTTAAGTTGGTGCAAGATTATTATGTCAACACAACTCTTAAAAAGTATTGTTTGCAACTTCACAATGTTTATTTAAATCAGTAAATTAGATTTTTTTTATCTTCCAATTATGCAAGGATATGCAAGTGAAAGAGCATGTTTGGTGTTTTGGTGCAGTTTTGGTAGTACGGTGCATCCATGCTTTCCACTATTTTTATTTCTTTAAAAGACAAATTCACTGTTGTGTATTTACACTCAGTTATCTGCATATCTGCGGTTTCTTCACATCATGAATAAACCGTTAGAGCATCAAAAGGAACTGATGTGATCGACCACAGTTGTCAGCAGACCCTAAAATACCCAATTAAGTTTATTTTATGTGGATATTTGTCCTCATTAAGGTGAATCCTGCACGTCGGATATTAAATGTTGCATTTCCATGAAAATTGTGACCATATTTGTGCATATCATGAGGATTTTTTGCAATATTTCTAGGAATTTATTCAGATTTCTGCTCCATCTATGATAGATTTTTTATTATTCCTAATAAAGCTATTACTTTGCCACATTTTATTCCCCGTCTTGTCTAAGGTTCAGTTTATTACACGGCGATCACATAAAAATGAGATGGCAGAGAGGTGTGAATCAATATTGGGATCTTAATATGATTAATTGAGCCCATTTTGGACTCAAGTCAAAGCCAGAGCCAAGTTTAATGTGAGATACTTTAGTCCTCTATGTGTTATAATGACGAAAGCTTCTATTTTGTTGATTTTTTTTTGCTTCAAAAAATGGTAAAAACCAATATTTGGCAAAAAATGACCGAAAATCATTTCTAAAACCAAATCTGCATTTTGTTTTTCCAAATCGAATCCATATTTTTCACTGCAATCTGCAAATTCGAGCCAAATAATTCCTCTTTAAGGACAAAACTCATCCAACTGATTTATTTCCAAATGCAGAATCAACGTCTGAGCAGCTAAACTTGACACAAAAGCTCCTCTGTTTTCCCCGTGAATGTCCAAATTAAATCACTCGCCAATGTCAAGGACTTTTTCCAGCAGTGGAAAAAACAAGCTGACTCCGATTGTCAGCAAAATGCTCTTTATGTTCTGCTGCATTTTTGGTCTTTATGATAAGAAAAAAACAGCTTTTGGAACCACTGGATCTTTTCTGAATTCCCCCTTAATGTGGAATTTACAGTTAGCACCGTGCACTTTACAAAATAAAAGCCTTTTTGATTCCAAATGGTTCACTGCAGCTCCAGATGTAGACACACGAAAAGGATCTTTTACTGATAAAATGCGATTTTTATTCCAAGAAAACAACCACAAATCAGAAATGAGTTGAATCCAGTTATAGATATTGCTATTTTTAGTCCACAGTCACTGACTTTCATTAGGAAGTTGCTTTTTATTCACCAGAATTGGATGTAAAGCTCTTGTTTCTGCAAATTTCTTTGTTTTGGAATCATGTTTGGGGCCTTTCGGTGCAGATTTGATTGTGAGGTCATGTTTTAATCTAATTTAACAAACAATAGAGGCTTTTAATTTAGAAATAGAGCAGATTTCTGGCTGCTGTTGTCTCGAAATGTAAAGAAAGCAGCATTGGTGGTCCTGTAGTTCACTGCCACTCTGCAGCCAGACTGAAGATCAATCTACAGGTTATTCACAGGAAGCAGAACGCCGAGCCGAGTTGAGGTGTTTGTTTCAGTTCCTGTTTAATGTCGCTCTGCTGAGATGCTGCAGCATTTCCAGCTCAGAGTCGTTTGTACAGTTCGACGCTAATTTCTCCTCTGCGGCGAGTTTAATTTAAAACCAGAGAACAGACTGAGCTGCTCCATCCAAACAGCCCTTTTTACCCAACATAGTAATTATTGCAAGATGTCTGAGGATGATGGATCCTCAAACCTTTAATCGTAAAGCTCCTTTATGTGAGCAGAGACGTCAATGCAACGAGTACACTGTAAAAAAAATTAAAAATCGACAGAAGTAGATGTTTTTTCCCTATGTTTTTCATATGGATTTCTGTAAAATGCAGAAAAATGTTACTTTTTGAAACAAATATGCAATTTACTGTATTCAAAACAATTTTTTTTAACATTTTAGTGTCTTAATTTAGGAAAACAACAAAAAATACACAAATAAATATAGTAGCATATTATCAGAGAGCGCAGGACTCTGCCAAGGCTGCTCAGTCGTCGTATAATTTCCTACAGATAAAATCTTCAAGAAAAAATGACTGTGCACTGAATATAGGCTTGTTATGCATGTGTACATTTTGCACGGATACTGAATCACGTGACCTAAATATGTAGCAGGCGTCTGGAATTGATGGGACTCAGAAATACCCCCACAATTTAATCAACTGTTCCTTGTATCATTTCTGATGGATAAGTCCTGATAAGTCCTCAGCAGTGGATTGTAGTAGGATCACAATCATGTGATCATCAGCAGGCAGCTGACGTAGTTTTCACTTGTTGTCATGGTTACAGTGATGCCGTGCTGCTATCTCATAATGGTACAGAAATATTTAACAGATCCATGGATCCAGACTATAAGCCTCATCACTGCTAAAATCCGTTTTTGAATAATGTTGCTAACAGACAGACAATCCAACACCGTTGTCACATAACACAGTAAATTAAACATCAATATATCTTTTTTTTGTGTCAAAATCTTGACAGCCGTGTGTTCTTGTACAGATTTTGTCCGTTCAAGGTAAAAAAAAAAAAAAAAAAAAAAACATTGAAGAGGGCTTTAACTACATGTTGATTGTAACAAACAAACAAACAAACAGGCCAAAACTGTTATTAATGTCCATATCAAGAATCTGTATTTTTACACATAATAAACTTTTACACATTTGTTTGTAAAATGACAGCATTTATTCCTGATTAAAAATCAGCCAAAAGATATTGTTAATTTACAGATATACAAGATTCAAGAAGATTCGAGATTCAAGAACTTTATTGTCATAAACACAGCAGAAACACAGCGGTTACCCTGAGTAATGACACTCTTATTTTGCCAGTTCTCTTCACACAACTGAAATAACAAATAAAATAAGAAAAATAAAATGAAATCAAAAAATTGAATAAAAAAAATAAAAAAAAATAAATTATATATCACCATTATTTGACAGTAAAATGATGTATATTAACCACTGGAAATTATAGATAATTGTTTAAACTGTTATTTTACAAAATGTCCAAAATGTTGTGTTTACAGCTAAAATCTAGTAAATCACAAAAAAAAATTATAATTGACATATTTACAGCCTTAAACTGTCCACATGAAAAATTAGTATTTTTACAAATATTATTAATTATTAATTAAATGATGCACTTTTACTATATTTAAATCAGTGACAAATATCATTATTTTACAGATCTTTGCCATCATTTTCTAATATCTTTACAATATTTTTTGTAGTTTTTTTTTTTTACTTTGACGCTTTTTTCTTTTTATTTTGGTATTATTTTCACTGTATTTTTACATTCCATATGATTTGCTACCAGATATTTGATCTGTTTTATTTAGTTAGTTTTTTTGTTTAGTTTTTTTGTTTGGTGTTGTGTGGCAGCATAAATGCCGGGTATAATACAGACTCAGCAGAAAAGACGTTAGCGCAAACATTCATAATCTCCTAATTATAACGTGAACCTGCAGAAACGAACAGAAACATGCGGTTGACACACATGCGTGTCGGATCATGTGTGACCTACACACTGAAACTCGACGCATTCAGAGCTGCAGAAACAAGTTGCATCATGTGTGAGAGCTGCAGACGCTTTTCCTTCCTCGCTCTGAGGTTACCGAGCTGCTGCTGGTTTCATACACTTAAATTCACACTTAGAGGTCATTTGCACTCTTTCTTCACACTCTTCTTTATGTCCTTTTTGTCCTTGTCAGATGCCGTAGTGGGTCGGTGGAAGTTACGTAGCACCAAAAATGCCTCAATAATCTGATGCATTTACTGCAGTTTTTGTAATACGCATTGCTACAGAAGCAGTTCAGTTAATCTGACCTCCAGTTTGAGACAGAAAATAGACAGAAACCACTTCACATCCAGTGTCAGGTGGAGGATTAAGCAGCGAGACTCACTCTGAGGTGGAGAACAGCTGGTTGCTGTCGGATACGACTGCAGAGAGGTCGGAGGTTCGATTCCCGCTGGTCCCAACACGCTAAAAAGTTCAAAATACTCATCTTTTTAAATTAAGAGAATACATCTGTAAGACACAGTGAGATTTATTGTCTTAATTCTGTAAAACAAAACAATGCAACACATTAAAATAAGCTAGCTTCTGTTGTGAGCAGAAATACCACTGCACTGAGTACACTGTAAAATGTAATGTACAAAAATGTACTTTAAATATTTTTTTCTGTGTTTTTCACGAGTTGCTGTAAAATGCAGGAAAATTACCTTTTTTAAAACAAATCTTCTGTTAAAGTAGAATCAAAATATCCATATTACCATAATATATTCAACTTTTAAACATTGTAGAGGATTCATTTAGTAAAAGAAAAACAATGAAACACATTAAAATGCAATAAAATATTGCGCCAGTTATTGTACGAGCAACAAATTCATTATGCAGTATGTGGTCTTCTCTTCTGAAACAACAAATAGGAATTAAAAAAAAAAAAATTAAAAAAATTAAAAGATATCACATCTAGAAGATTTAAAAAAAAAACAGTAAAGTGAGTCAGAACTTCAATTTTCTTGACTTTTATTCTAAATAATTCTGCAATATAACACAATTATAATCATTAATAAGAGCGATATTCAATTTGTGCACTTTAAATGTATCTATATTGTATTTTATTTATTTTTAAATATGAAAATTCAGCTTAAATTTGGCCGTGAAAACACAGAGAACACATACAAGAAAATGTTAGATTTTACTCATTCATTGTAAAAAGTTAACATATTTAGTGTAATTCTTTAAAAATTAACTGTTAAAATATATTGTTTTACAGGTTTTCTCTGTTTTACCCAATGACAAAAAATAACTTGTAAAATCACAGACAAAAGCATTAGTTTATCAATTGGCTGTTAAAGAAATCAAAACTGTAAACATCTGTATTCATTCATTGTTAAAAAAAAATAACTTCTTAAACAAGTATTTAATAAACATTAAAAATTTGACCAGTTTACTGTTATTTTATGGATTTTCTAAAAAAAAAATTCAGATTACAATGACTGAAGACCTCTAAAAAACTACATTTTTTTCCCTCTTCCCTTGAATTAATTAGAATTACAAACTTTTACTGTTAATAAAAATCTTCTAAATGTCATAAAAATAATTAAAATGCAACATAAATACACAATATGACTATTGCCATCTTTCAAATATAGTTTTTAATAAAATTATTTAATCAGTCCACAATATATGATGGTCAATTGTAAGATTTCTAGATGAAAATTTTAATTTACGCTCATTTTACTTATTTTTACATGTGATATTTTATCTATGTATGATTTTTTTTGGCACGTACAGTCACTGACTTTTTTATTTTCTGAAAGTGACAAAATTCTGTCATATTTTAGTGTGTTTTATAGTTTTGTCTGTGTTTAGTTTTACTAAATTAAGACTCTAAAATAGTTTATTTATATTTATTTAAAAAATACTTAATGTGGTAAGTTGCATATTTTGACTGCATTTTTATGGCAGAATTATTAAAGAAATTAATCATATAAATCTTAATGTAAAAACATGCTAAAAATTATTAATTTCATGTCTGTAGATTTTATTTTATAGTGTATTAGTGTGGAATTAGGGTTTGTTTGATTGTACATCATAGAGTAATTTATATTCTTTGAGTTTTACAGCAGATTTTCCTGTATTTTGCAGACGTACATGTGAAAAACACGGAAAATGCTGTATTTATTTACCGTAAATCCCTGTAGTTTATATTTTACAGTGTACTCGAACATTTTCAGTGAGTTTTATAGTTATAGTCTGAGTTTAGTTCGACTAAATTAAGACTCTAAAATGTTTGAAATTGTACATAATATAGTAAATTGCATCATTTGGCTGCACTTTTACAGCAGATTTATTCAAAACTAAGTTTGTTTTGTTGTATTTTGCAGCTGTATTCTTTTATTAAGGAAATCACAGGGGAACATTGTGTTGATTTCATATCTGTAGATTGATTTTTTTACACTGCTGAGCCCTGTTTGTAGCTGAAACTTCCAAAAAACCATCTCTTTCCACACTGTGCATGAGGGGGAAGCAGGCAGGGAACAACAGAGCTGCATATACAGTAGTGCCATTATGGCCTTTTCTCTCCTGCTGCTTCGCATCGATTTAGTCTAGAAACTGTGTCTGTGCGGTTCTGCGGGGGGATACCGGCGAATGAAAAGCAGCGAGATGTGCCGGCTGAATATATATATATATATATATATATATATATATATATATATATATATATATATATATATATATATATATATATATATACACAGAACACATATATATATATATATATATATATATATATATATATATATATATATATATATATATATATATATATATATACACAGAACACATATATATATATATATATATATATATATATATATATATATATATATATATATATATATATATATATATATATATACAGAACATAGAGGAGGAAGGCTGTGTGGAGAAACAGCAGCAGACTTGAAAGCGAGATGGTGGCCTGGCTTTAATCGAGCCGGAGGAAGAGGAGAATGTGCAAGCAATTAGTAGGAATCCCCCAGCACTGGAGCTTTTCTTTTTTTCTTTCATTCCCCCCTTCTATGAAAATCGAGGCAGCCAATTTCTTCTGTGTGTGTGTCGACGCTGCTGCAGCACCTGAACATAATCCTGAACCTGTAGGAGAATATTAGTGGACAAAACAGCAGAGATGGGAAAATGAGATCTCCACAAACAGAGTGTGCAAGGACAGGAGAAAAAAAAAAGCAAAAAGATGAAATGCTTGCAGGTGGAGGGATTTAAACGCGAGCGTGTTCCTGCGCTCACCTCAGTCACGATGCCTTGTCATGGCCAGACAGACTCGGATTCATGTGCGAACCGGCAGCTCACTATTACTATCAATCCTCCCAGGTGAAAGGAGCAGAGGATTACTGCAGAGCTGCTTAATGCACAGACCCGACACCACCGGCAGAGACTTCAGCTCATATTATAGGTCTGAGAAAAGCAGAAACAGGATGATTTTTCTGCACAAATGTAAATTATCAGCTGTCAGAATGAATGACATTGAGCATATCTTTCTGCAGGACACACATCTTAAATTAATAACATGGGTCAATGTATAATTGTGGGACTTTTTGTATCATAGTTGACATTTTTTACTGTTTTCAGGCCTAAAATCAACATGACCGCCTATAACCAAACACCACATGGCATTTTTACAGAAAGAATCTTCTAAAATATTATATATACAGTTGAGTAAATTGAAAGTTATTTCTAAAGATATTGTAGTAAACCTGTTGACCCTTGACTCACACACTACTTTATATTAAATAAGTCAGAAAGCCTTGGAGTCTGGCCAGTCTTTTCTTCAGGAGGAAATGACATCATGTGGAGCAGGTCATGTGATCTGGAATTAACACACTTCCTTGAGAGGTGTTTTTGTAACGGGTAACTTAGTTGAAAGTGATTTCTCGGACAAAGATACAATTTGTTATTTTGCATGATAAAATAACACAAATGACCACAGAAAAACACAGAATGACTCAATGAGACACAAAATTATCATAAAAAGAGCTAAAACGATGACAAACAGACTGATAATGACCAAAAATGACCACAGACAAAGAAACAAACTGACAAAGAAACAAACAAAATGACCAAAAAAGGCTCAAAAAGACACAAATGACCACAGAAAAACACAGAATGACTCAATGAGACACGTAATTATCATACAAAGATACGAAATGATGAGAGACACAAAATAACTACCACAAAATTACCACAGACTGAAAATAGCCACAAAGAAACACATGACCGCAAAAATGCACAAAATGACAGAGAATGACCACAGAAAAACACAAAATGACTCAGTGAGACAGATAATTATCATATAAAGACATAAAATGACGAGACACACAAAATAACTACAAAACATTTGCAAAATGTCCACAATAACACCTGAAATTATCACAAACAGATGGAAAAGGGCCACAAAAATGCACAAATTTACCACAACAACACCTAAAATGCCCACAAAACGGATTGAAAGTGACCAAAAAAGAAACAAAATGAGCAGGTCATGTGTCTGTCGGAAATGTTTTTATTAGCTTTTGCAGTCTTAAATTCAAATTTTATATTTTGAAAAAAAGGAGAATCAAACTGACTCTCAATATTCAAACTGACAGACCTTAAGTGTGTCAGGTAGGAATATTTGTATTCCATTTAGCAAGAGACATCTTAAAATTATATATATATAAAAACATATATAAAAACATTTTTGCACATTTATAAATTATCAATGTTCAAAATGAATGACATGGAGCGTATCTGTCAGAAATATGACTTAAAGATGACTATCTTTTATAAAAGGAAGAACTTTTATACAAATACAAAATTAGTTTCTTATATAAAGTACAAAATTTGTTTTTTGCAAACAACACATCTGAAATTCCTGTTATATATCTTTAAAAAAGCAAAATCCAACAGACAGATATTTTTTGCAAAAATGTAAATTCTTAACATTTATATTCGCTTTTGAAAGAAGCTCTTAAATTTATATTACATAAATATACATGAAAAACAGAATCAAACAGACTAAATTGTTGCATAAATGTAAATTCTCATGATTGAAACTGACGGTGTGTGTGTCTGTTGGAAATATTAGTTATATTAGTTTTTGTAAGAGACAAATCTTAAATTGTTACGGGATATTTTTAGAGAAGCAGAATCAGGCTGAATTCTTGTACAAATGTAAATTGTCAGTATTCAGCATGACTGACATTGAGTGTTTCTGTCACAAATATTTGTTCGTTTTTGTTGGAGACATCTTAAACTCCCTTTGTATATATTCTTTAAAAAGCAGAACTTTTGCACACAACAGTAAATTCTTCATTTCCAAAATGGCTGACATGAACCGTACCTGTCAAAAACATTAGAATTTGTTTTTGCAAGAGACACATCTTAAATTCACATGACGTTTTGTGACTTTCTTCTGATTTTCTATTGCTTTTTAAAAAAAAAAAATTATTCTTTTATATTGTAGTTTTGTCACTGCACAGCCTTGAGAACCGTCACTTTGCATTTTACTGCTCATACTGTATAAAAACTATTGAACCGTCTAAAAAAACAAGACATATTTTTATGCACATTTGTATATCCTCTCTATTTAAAATAAATAACACTGAGTGTGTCCGTCAGAAATACTTGAGTTTGTTTTTGCAAGAGACACATCTTAAATTCACATGACATACTTTGCAACTTTTTCTGGATTTTTTTTTGTTGTTTTTTTAAAAGAAGAATTATTCTTCTATATTGTATTTTTGTCACTGCACATCCTCGAGAACTGCCACTTTGCATTTTGCTGCACACACTGTATGAATAAAAGCTACTGAACCGTTTAAAAAACAAAAAAGAGACAGATTTTTCTGCACAAATGGCAATTCTTACTAAATATGTTGTAAAAGCAGAATCAGACTAAATTCTTGCACAAATGTAAATTGTCAGTATTCAATATAAATGATATTGAGCATGGTTGTTACAAATATTTGCGTTAGTTTTTACAAGAAAAGCATCTTAAACTCCTTTTATATATATTTTAAAAAAGCAGAACTTTTGCACAAAAGTAAATTCTTCATTTCCAAAATGACTGACATTGAAAGTACCTGTCAAAAACATTTGAATTAGTTTTTTCCAGACACATTTTGAATTCACATGACATATTGTGCGACTTTTTTCTAATTTTCTATTGTTTTTAAAAAAATTTTATCCTTCTATCGTGTACTTTTGTTACTGCGCAGCCTTGAGAACTGTCACTTTGCATTTTACTGCTCAAACTGTATGAATAAAAGTTATTAAACCATTTTAAAAAAGCAGAATCAAAGAGACAGATTTTTCTGCACATTTGTGTATCCTCTATATTTAAAATAAATAACACTGAGTGTGTCTGTCAGAAATATTTGCACTCGTTTTTGCAAGAGGCGCATCTTAAATTTCTATTTGGAAAGCAGAATCAAACAGACTAAATTGTTGCATAAATGTAAATTCTCTGCATCTGAACTGACTGACGTTGAGCGTGTCTGTCAGAAATCTCTGTATTCCTCTTTGCCGTCCCTAAAATGATGTTGATCTGCTTCTAATTGGCTCTGTCAGGTTTTCCCGAGGCTCTGTTCTTTGAAGACTTTGCTTCGCTGCACCTTCGCCTGCAGCGTCTCTGCCTCCCATCACTCCATTCTCACATACGTACCTGCAGGTTCAAACTGGTCTCCTCTCATGTGCACATGCGTTTGGACGTGGAAATACCTGTAGATCCAGGAGAGGCTCTCTACGTATTGATGTGTTAATGCACGGAGAAGCTGGAACGGATAGAAAGGCTGCGGCAGCATATGGCCGACTCACCCACACACTGCTGGCAGCGTCGGCTCGGCCAGAGTCCACCTGCTCGCCAGGCGGCTCGGACCGAGCCAATGTCGCGTTGGAGGCCGGCGGACACATCTGTCTGCAGCCCAGCCAGCAGCCTTAACCCTCAGTCACACACAGTCACGTTTTCACATCTCTAACATGAGACGCTCTTAACGAGTTCAAATCAAGCTGGTAATTAGCAAATCAGAAAGGCTGCATTTTAGCGTGTATGTTCCGTCTGTTATGTTGATGGTTTTGCAGATTAATGTCGTCATTCTTGGTGACAGTTTGGATTTTGGTCTTATCTTCTGGCGGTGAAGCTCCATCATGTGTTTTAGTGAATATTAAACTGACGCTTTTTTAATCATTTATTAGCACCAGAAACTGTAAAAACAGAAAGAATTGTCAGATTTTCTAACTTTCCAGCAGTCCTTAAACTACTAGTCTCTATGACGTGCAGTATAATCGGAAAACGTAAATCTGAGCTTATAATTGTGATATTCCAGTAAAATCCCTATATTGTTATGGTCTAATTTTTAAAAGAAAGTACAAAAATGTATTATTTTGTCTAATCAGATTATGTAAAAAAAAAAAAAAAAAACTAAAATTGCTCCTTGGTGCAACTGTGAACCCTTAAACTACTCATGTGTGACGTACAGTTTCATCAGAAAACAAACAAATCTAAGCTTAAAATCGTGATATTTCAGCAAAATCACTTCATCGTAAAGGTCTAGTTTAAAACTTTGCCAAAAACTAAATTCTTTACTCTAATCAGATTGTATTAAAAAAAAAAAAAAAAAAAAAAAAAAAAAAATTTTTTCGTTCCTTGGTGCAACTGTTGAACCCTTTGGGGTTTTCCACTGGAAAATGTCACCAATTCTAATCTTAAAATCATGATATTCCAGCATAATCCCTTTATTCTAAGGGTCTAGTTTAAAAATGCTCTCAAAAAGCTTCTTTACTCTTATTCTGTAAAAAAAAAAAAAAAAAAAACAAAAAAAAAAGCACTGTGCAAACGTGAATCCTCACAAATACTCATGTGACTTGCATTTCCTTCGGAAAATGTGACCAAATCTAAGCTTAAAATTGTGATATTCCAGCAAAATCACTTTATTCTTCGGGTTCCACATAAAAATTTGCCAAAAATAAATCCTTTGCTCTTAGAAGATCCTGTAAGAAACAAACAAAAATTCTGCACTCTTTTGTGCAACTATGAAGTCGTTAGTGACTTAGCTGAGACCAACAGTGATGTAAACAAAAATTCATTGACTTCTCGACTGAACTGCAGGCTGTGTGCACTAAGCTGATATGTAAATAGGGAAATATTTATAGTATGCAGAGCCAAAACAATTGCGAGCACTTGGGAACATGTGATACGTGTTGATTCCAAGTTTATACAGTATTTGTAATTTTGAGTAATCAAACAGGCGTTTTGTTTTTCCTTAAGTCATATTGCACAGAAGACATTTTTTAGTTCTTTGCACTTCAAGATATGATTGTGTTGTTTCATAGAGGTGCAGGAATTTTACTGTTTTTAATACTGGAACAACCAGAGGAGTTGAGCTGAGAATATTGTGGGGATTTAGCTAGTAAAGGGGCTCCATGACAAAATCCTCTGTGACATTTAATGACTTCCGACCAATGCACATTAATTAAACCAAGCCAGAATCACAATGACTTATTGTGCATTTAATTCATAGTAGAATTTAATCAGTTATTTAATTGTAGTGATGGATTTATTAAGAATTTTCTAAAATTTATGACACCCGTCTGACAGTGGACATAAATAACAGATCTCTTAAGAATTTCCTTGATCAGTTCTTGATCTTCGCATTGACATATCCCTATTTGTTTTACTGCAAAAAAGACACTTTTGAGTTCTTTCTACTTCTCGTCATGGTTGTTCTGTTTCCATAGAGCTGCAGGACTTTATATTGCAGTGAAAATTAACCCACAGTGAGCAGAAAGTGCTTTGGGTTTCAGAGGATTACAATTTTATATTGCAAATCAAATCACAGCATCTGTCAAAGAAATCACAATTAGATATTTTTCACGAATCTTTGAGGCTTGATGCTCAACCAGTGTCTCCTGTGTGGACATGAATATGGAAATATGGTGAAAATCTGAGCACAGCCTCTGAAATTAAACAGGTTGATGAAACCTCGAGTTACCAGAAGCAGCCTGAAGAAGGCGACTCGTGATTTAATTGTGATATGTTGACACTTAGAAGTTTAATTACTCTTTTTACGCCACTCACTTGTCACAACCAGCTTAAACGTCTCCCACGTTTTTGTGTACGAATCCGTTGCTGAGAGAAGCCAGGCAGAGCTCACTGCAAACATGCAGATCATTATACCCTTGAGTTTGAATAAGGATTTCTACCAATCTGTTTCAAGGAAACTGAAGGACAAAAGCAGATTTTTATTTATTTATTTATTTTTTTTTTCCCACTGCTGCTGATGTGACTCATTGTACTTCAAGGTTCTCAGGATAAAAGCTTGCATCAAATAATGTGGAGTTTACCTCAGATGCCTGAATGGAGGGTGGTACAGTTGCAGTATATTTAGTTTAGTGAAGGACTTAATTGCCAAAACAGACCCAGAACATACAGATAATACTGATAGATTCTCATATATAGCACTGAATATGTGGAAAAAGGATGGTAAGACGTCACACGCATGAGTATCTTGCATAACTATGACATTAATTTGAAAGAAATCCTAGGAAATGGTGCATAATAAGGGATAGTGATAGAGAATATGCAAGAAAATGAAGAAAAAGATGCAGATTTTCAATGCTGATTGGTATTTTCTTGACTAATCAGTATGAATTTGGCCTAAAAGTGTGGAACCAACAGTCCAAAACTGAATCAGTTCATATATACATTACACAGAAAAGCTATAAATTATGAAGCTGCAACTCCAGAATGTCTGGCGTTGTTTTAAATTTCATCCTGCATGCATAAATACACATCGTCGTGTGCATTTTTTAAACATAATATCGACCGCTCTGGTTTGAAATATTGATTGAAATTTGTCGCCTCACATCTGCAAGCGAACGTGTCGCCTCTGGAAAGATTATATTGACTACCGGCATCTGAAAAAACGAAATTGGTTCGCCCGCGTCTCAATTTGCGGCCGCTCCGGTTTAGGATTCAGTATGAATTAACATCAAAGAGTCTGAAAAAATACGGAGAAAAAAAAACTGCAGGAAGGCTTTTGTTGATGGGCGGAGTTGACAACAGAGTGGAAAATTGCAGTAAAGAGTGTGAGAATCTGATGAGAGACCGGCGAGGACTTGTCCCGATGAAACCGACTGTGACCCTGTGGGGCTGTGATGAGTTTAAGAATCAAGCCAAATCATGTTTCTTCACATATTACATCATCAAAACCAGATTTAGCCTGAAAAAGAAAAAAAAAACTGCCTGGCTCATGTGCTTCTTAAACAGCTCAGTGGTTATGACATGCCTCAGATTCTCCTTGTAGAACGGCGGGATGGTTTCCCACCTTCGTAATGAGTCCGTCCGATTTTGGCTGCTTATCTGGAAGGAGATTAGAACGGAGTCGCCTCCTCGTCTCCCTGCCGGATCCTCAGGCTTTCCTCGACCAGCGTGGGGCTGATTTGCCCTTGCCGGGTGATGAAAAGGATAAGATAAATGCCAGTAAATGTGGTTTTGGTGTCGCGGAGCACCGGTGAAGCTCACTGTCCTCACCAAAATGATGCTCCTTTAAACCTAAACTGCACACAATTACAAATTCAGCTTCTAATGTTTCAAGTTGACATATTTTTGCCATTTATTTCATTGTTTTATTACTTTACTGTTGCATGCAAACAGTAATATATTAGATGAAATGGGACTCATGACCTTGGTAAAACAAAGATGGAGGAGAAGCTTCAAAAATGTTGTGACAGAGTCCTATTTTAACATTCTAAACCACAACATCCGCCAAAACACACATTATCTTTTCACCAAATCTCAAAAACAACATTTATCAGATCCAGAAACAGAAACTACTCATCTGTAACAAAATGTTCTATCAGGAAACTTGTGATGTTACTTGTCCTGTTTTAAAAATTCTCAAATACAAACAGCACTCTAACTATATTCTGTAAAAAAACAAAAATTCTGTGCGTCTCAGTGCAACTATAAAGCTATTAATGACTCAGCTGCTATGAACAGTTACATGGCAACAATTCAGCCACTTTCCAGCTGAACTGCAGCAGTGTTTATACAGAACAAATAGGAGACAAGTATGCTAACATTATAAATGAATGTTGGAAAAATATCTAAAAAGTTACCATTTTTTCCCTGTATAGGTAAAACCAGTGGGCACTTGTGTGTCTTTTAAATTTTTGTAAAATAAATAATCAGAGAATTTCAACTTCTGTTTTTCTTTGTCGATATCGAGTCCCAACCCGACACCATGTTCCTAGACAATACACACTTCAAGTATTGCTGATTAGCTGTAGTACCTGGTTGCGCTGCCTGGTCAAGCTTCTTATTGTATAATATCATAGTGACAAAAGGAGGCAGGCTGTATAATGTTGGAAAGTAGAGAGCATTGTTGGGGTTTAGTAAAGGGACACCACGACAAAGTCTTCTGTGACACTTAATGACCTCCGATCAGCTCACGTGTTAAATCAAGCTAGAATCAATTAGGATGGGGCTCATGTAGCCCAGTGGACACTTTTGAGGCCTACATCATGTGTCCTTGGTTTAAGATTTTAAGCAATTAAATACAATTTATTTATATAGTGCAGATTCACAACATATGTCATAGTAAGGTACAGACCTTACTAAATATAAACAGAGAACAGAAAACCCAACAGTCCAAAGTTGCTTTTGGATTCCCCATGAGTGACAGTGGGAAGGACAAATGTCCAATTTTCTCCATTAATAATACAATTAATTGAATAGAATAAATTATAATGTTGGATTTAAGAACATTTTTGAATTCATGACCCTTGCATTAAAGTGGACATAAACAAAGGATGGATTGAAATCTTTCTTGATGTTAGGTTTAGAATCAGGACATCCTTGATTACTAGTCTGCAAAAAGACAGAGTCAAGTTGTCTCTGCTTCTAGTTTATACAGTTTCTGACTTTGTATTGCAGTGAAAATAGGTCAGCGATGAGCAAAAATCGCTTGAGGCTTACAGTGAAACCGAAACTTGAAGTAATTTTGGTTCCGCAGCTCAACCATACTTCTCTAATATACTTATTGTTGTCAAAGGTGTCAACCAATGTGTGACTTTTATCTAAGCCTGACCACAAAGTTTCAGTGTTTAAACTGAACCAAACAACGAGTAGAAGCCAAAAGTAAGCACTGACTGAAAATGAAACTGGTTTTCTGGGTGAAAGTCCTGTTGCAGACTTCTGCCTCCATCCTTATGTAGAATTTGTGGCTTTGGAAACTTTTCCTGCTACGTCAAAGTTTTACATTTCAAATGCATTTGAAAGTTGTACAGGAGTGTGATTTTTTGGAGACAGGTTTGCTCTGTAACATGCAAAGCTAATTTTACCACTAGATGCTCGACTGGAGGGTTTATTTTCAGCAGTTTCTGTTTCAGAGAACTCAGTGACAAGTTTCCTACCCTCTGTCTAGTAAACATGCAAGTCTGTGACAAGTAGCAGGTTCAATTCGCAGTGAAAATATAGAAGCACAACGAACTGAAAGTGTGTTTCGACAAAACAAAATGCGTCGCTGTGCCTTCTTACCTAACTCCATACGCCCTCCTCTCCTCATACTGTAAATTGCCATTCACAACATGTGGGTAATTAGCATCCCCGGCTGCAGTTCTTTAAAATTCCTGTGGAGGAATAAGACAACAAACAAAGGCCAAATGTGGGCCTGCAGCAGAGCGTTGGGAGGAATTCCCTCTCCGCTCGATGACCACAGCTCCAGAGGATGGGTGCCAGGAGAGCCTCCGGGCACAATTAGCCAACAAAAGGTCCAGCCCCTCGTAGATTCCACCACAAACGCAGCAGGAGGGAACCTTTTAATCTCATGCCCTCCTCGCTTAAGACTCCCAGCCTCACCTCTCCCGTAAATTCCACGATTTGTCCCTCCTGGGGTTTCCTGGCATCTGCTTAGTATGAAGTATCTGCAGTGCACAATAGATGGAGGGGAAGTTGGCTCGGATTCAGCCCGGATGGTTTATATGCACAGTTGTCTTGTTGTCTTGGAGGATTTATGTTCCCATCAAACGCTTCTTTTTGTTGAGATCGAGGCAGAATCTGTGCTGGATTTGAATAATAAAGCAGTTTTTGCCAGTTAATATGTCCTGCTATAATTATACATAGGTATAATTTATATTAGTGCATTTTATTTTGAAAGCCAGCTGTTTCACAAATGCTAATCCGTACATTGTAACATCTCTGGGCTTTTACTTTGAAAGTTTATCGATCAGCCAATCAGCTGTGAGTCACTGGTTGGTTGCAGTGAGCAGAGCAGTCAGAATAAGGATTAGACCCTCGAACAAACGCTCACAGCTCAAAAACTATAAGTCGTATGGAAAAAAATCTTTCACTGTGAAGCAGAATCTTGTTTTGAACAAACTGGGGTACTTTCATGTATGTTCTGTGTTTTGTACAGATTTGGTGGAAGGTTAAACAGAGTCAGCATTTCTGTTTTGGCGCTCCAATATAATGGGAGTCAGTGAGAGTTTTGGTTGACACACTCAGTGCTCTGAGGTGATTTATGAAAAAAGTATAAATACTACAGCAGTGAGACTTACACTGGGTGAAAGGGGACAAAAATTTTTACGTATAAATTGTTCATGTAGAAATTGTGTGAAGGAGACAAGCTTAACTTCACTTGTTTTCTAAAATTTTTCTGGTCAATATTTAGAGTGGGGGACTAGCTGAAAGAAAATTCAGAATTTCCAAAAAAATCATAAAACTTAAAGTGCAACTGCGTAAAGACTGTAACAGATAACAAAACATGGATTTGGATGAATAACATTCAAAACCTTGTGACCTGTTTAAACTTCAAATGAAGTTTCTGCTGTAAAATCTGCCGGAGCTACAGGGTTCTAGAAATGGCTGGTTTTGGCAGTTGTGTGGTCGACTTCCCATTCATTTCATGTGTGAAGTTTAGCGTACTTTTAAAAAAAATTTAGTTAAAGCTGTACGACAAATGGGTATCAAAAATCAGAGCTCACCATTCCTGATCGATACACATGTTTTGATATATAATTTGGATGGGTTTTCTCAAAGTTCCTTGATGAGTTAGGGGCCGAAAATTGTGCTGGAAGAATCTATAATAAGAATAATCCAGAGGAATAGTAATGTTTTTACACACTTAATAATTCTTCTTAGTAAAGTCATTCAGAACTGCTTGTAAAATGCATCAGGTCAGTGTGTTTTAGTTGATTAAATACTCTCACAGCTTAATATATCTGCAGGCTTTCAGCAGCACACTGCGTAAATCAGCATCACTTTATTCATTCATCCTGATGACGTCCTTGAGATCTGCCTTTAAAGACTCTGTTTCACATGTAAGGATGCAAATGGTTGCTTTTCTCTCTTTTCATGAATGTTTGGTTTACAAAAACAATCCTGGCTGCTTAAGGAAATTATTTAGCATTTTTGAAAAGAAGGAAGGAAAGCAAATATTAGTGTCTTCAGTGGTTTGTAATCGAGAGGAAACAGAAGTCTGAAAGCATTAAGAGCTAAACTGGTCTTTTAGGATTTGTTGACAAGAATAAAATCTGTCATTTTAGCTAATTTACACCACTATCATGCCTGTCGCGCAAATAAAACTATACTGTTTTTTTCTTTTCTCTCAGTATTTACAATAATGTCACTATTATTATTTTACAGATGTTCCCCATTTGTTGAATTGCAGGTAATAACTACAAAAATAATAATAAAAAACAGTTAATTTACACAATAGCTGAATAAAACAGGGCAATTCTGTAAGTAATGCTCATAAGAAAATCTGTATTTTTTTAATCAATAATTATATTTATTATAATAATATTTATAAATAATAATATCTTCTTTTGCAAAGTTTGACTGTAAAGTTAGTATTATTTTTATTTTAATGTATTTAAATCACCTAAAAATATCATTATTTTATATATATTTGCTGTTATTTGAAAGAAAATTGTATATTAAGGACTGGAAAGTGATGAATATTTTTAACTGTTAATTTGTAGATTTTTTTCTGTTTTGTTAAATTATCAATAATAACTTGAGGGGAAAAGGTAATAATTTAAATGTGAATCATATTGAGAAAACCGGCAAAAACTGCTAATAATCAAATCGAAATGTGTATTTATATAAAAAATAATTTATTCCTTTGCAAAGTTTGACTGTAAAAGGGTACTATTTTATTTTTACTGTATTTATATTGTCTACAAATGGCAGTGTTTTATAGATATTTGCTGTTATTTGACAAAAAAATGTACATTAAGCATTGGAAAGTGATAAATATTTTTAGCAGGTAATTTACTAATTTTTTTACTATTAAATTAATTAATAACTTGGGGGGAAATGTTTTAAAAAATTAAATGTAAATGATATGAAGTGAACAGGCAAAAACTGTAAATAATCACATAAAAATTAGTATTTTTTGTGAATGGTAATTTGTTTTCTTTTCCAACATTTGACTGCAGAATATCTTGTTTTGCAGACACTTCCTGTTAATTTAAAGAACTTTAAAACATTTAAAATGAAGTGAAAATAAAGAAAAAATTGTAAAAACTGTCAATAATGTCCACTTCAAAATCTATATTATTAAAAAAAATATATTTCACATTTCTTTGACTGTATTTAAATCATCCAAAATGCCATAATTTTACATTTATTTGTCGTTATTTTAAAGAAAAAAAATTGTATCTATTGAGGACTGGAAAGCGATAAACAATTTGTACTTGTATAGTTTCTCTGTTTTGTTTATTTACAGATAATAAGCAGTTTTTACTGTATTTAAATCACTTAAAATATCACATTATTACAGATATTTGCTGTATTTTGAAACAAAAACATCTGCATATTAGAGATGAGAGAATACTAATTATTTTTGTTTTTTATTTTTACAGAGTTCTCCTGTATGTTAAATTACAGATAATTATAATAAAAAAATTACAACATGTAAGTGAAAAACAGCTGTTTATTTTACAGATATTTGCTTTTATTTTTTACCTTTTCTTTCTTTTGAAAGCTATAATATTGTTTTTAAGGTATTTTTTCTTATAATTTTACTTATGTTTATTTTTTTTAACCACAGTGCACAGTGATAATGGTAGAAATATTAATTATATAAACACATTTATTGTTCTGTTTGTTTTATAAAGTAGCAGATAGGACTTTATTCGCCTCCTAAACTCTAAATTCAACTTTTCCAAGCTTTTGGGATTCCTCTGCTACTTTCTAAAGTACTGAACTGCTCCTTTTAAAAGGGGATTAGAGGTGACGGATGTTATTTAAGCTTCATACTTCTCTGGCTAAAAATACTCTCATCCTGCTTTAGCCTCTTTCAGATTGTTCCTCTGGTCACTTTAGGCTTTTCTTTGCACTCAGAGACATTTTTTATGAAACTCTGCACCTTTTTCTCGCCCAATTATCTTCTCTGAATGAGCATTTTGCAGCTTTTTTTTCTTGCAGAACTCTCAGTGGGCTTTGTTTACCGTCCTCTTGATGAGCGCGTGGTGAAGAATCGCTGGGTTTCCTGCGGTGCTCGGCTGTAATGGCGCCCAAAAGAGGCGGTAAATCTTATTAAATGTGGGCACATGCACACACCTACGGGGCTTCAGCTCCATCTTAGCCTGCGGCGTCCGAATCGCTAACACTGCCGCTAGATTTACAGTTTTTTTCTTCTTCTACTTAAGGACTATGAGAAGTCATGTTCTCCTCTTTTCTCTTTTTCTGGGGGGGATTCGAAGCCGGAGAAAGAGTCAGCCGGTGTTTGATTTTTAACCCCGCAGCAGTTTTTGTGGCGATAGAAATCGTACAAATGTTTCGAGGAGAGCCGAGACCGCCTCTTTGTCAAACAGCTGTGTCACTCGTCCTGCAAGAAAAAAAGAAAAAAAAAAACACAATCGAGGCGACAAGCAGCTGCCTGACATCTTCTTCTTTGCAGATAGCTGGTATCAGACGAAGGTTTATCGCAGAGAGAGAGTGATTTTGTCGTACTGACACTACATCAAGCGCCGAGCCGAGCAGATGTCGCCTGGCTTGTGGGTTTTTGCGACACGTAAACTGGACTGACTGGCAGATATTTCCCTCGTGTGCATGTTGAGCAATGATGAAAGCGGCGAGTCTAAGTAAGAAATAAGTATCAGATCAGTGATGTGAGATGCTCTTCTAACCCACTTC
This sequence comes from Amphiprion ocellaris, assembly GCF_022539595.1. Taxonomy (NCBI): domain Eukaryota; kingdom Metazoa; phylum Chordata; class Actinopteri; family Pomacentridae; genus Amphiprion; species Amphiprion ocellaris. The sequence goes on along the minus strand of NC_072785.1, from coordinate 28,052,815 downwards.
CTCTTTTCTTAAAACCTTATCGTCTTGTTTTGAGCCGACCTGATGTTGTGTCTTCCTGGAAAAGTTGTGTTGCCACTCAGTTCTGCTTAACCACTGAAATACTGTCGGTTTTGAAAGATTCATAACCTCAAGAACCTCTGAAGTGAGTCTTAAACGCATATTAACCAAGCAACCAAGCTGTTTTAGCGACTGAAATGATCATATTTTATACAGGATATAGTTGTTTATAACACCTGTACTGCTTCTTTTATCTATGACAGATATTTTAAAACGTTTAAATGTAAATAAGTATGGTTTTTCTGTTTTCATTTCCACTTTGGGAACTAAGTTTCTGCCTCAAAGCTCCCTCTGCGGCAGTAATTCCTGCTACTGTAAGTCTGTCAGCCATTATTCACTGCAAAACAACAAGATGTAGTGATTAGAACTGGGAAAATCCACTAAAATATCGATAATGTTAACAAGTTTACAAGTAGACTGTAAAATCTAAACATTTTAGCTGTTTTAAGTGCAGTTTTTGAAATATTTTATTGTTATTTTACACATTTCCCTGTTTTGTGGAATTACACATAACTAAGTAAAAGTTACAGAAAAAAAGGAATAAATTTACATTTTAATCCTAGAAAAAACAGACCAAAACTGTAAATGATGTCTCGTATTTTTACAAATACTATTATTTTGCAAATTTAAATGGCCAAAAAACACAATATTTTGCACACACTTTTGATTTTGAATGAAAAAGTATGTATATTAAAGAATGAAATATTTTTAAAACTATTTTATGTTCTTAATTCACAAATATCATATTCAGTAAAATCACCTAAAAAAGACTAATTTACACATGAACTGTAAAAGTAATAATAAAAACAGGCCAAAATTGTGCATAATGTGCAAATTAAGTGTCAAAATTTGTACAAATTTGTTTACTAATTTGCAGAAAATTACAGAGTTTTTCTTCATTTCTATAATTTACAGATATTAAACATTATTTTCACAGTTTTTGTAGATTTTTAATGCTGAAGTATTGTTTTTTTCTATTTTTTTCTTACATCCTTGCTGCCACTTTTTCACAGTTTTTGTTACAGATTTTTTTTTTCACGGTTACAATTGAAAATTTGTGGTAGGAAACATTTTTCCAATACAGCATATTTAAATGGCAGATATAAAAATGAGGGCAGAAATGACCTCATTTGGATGCTTGAAGGTTAATCATTAGATGCATTTTAGTAAAAATTCAGACGCCTAAATGAACTTTTAAAATGTTTGCTGTTGTCATATTTCTGTATATAATTGTATTTGTGTCTTTAACCAACTGGTTGCATAGAATTTGGCAGATTCATGTCTGTGTTTCTGACAACAAAACAAACAAAAGTACAATTTCCCAGGTCGTGTGCTCAGATTGCATGTGGGAAATAAAGCCTGCATTGCTCATTGTTTCTAAACCCAACAGAGCCAAAGAAACAGAGCTATGAATTTAAAGTTTGATCTCAGAAGAGACGACGTTTACGTGTCATTAATGCAGCAAACTCACAAATGTGACTCATGATTCTTAAAATTTGCTGCCACTTAATATGCAAACAAACACGCCTCTGTCAATGCACCTGTATTTTATAACTTATAGTATATGTATACTCTATAAATTTGATTTTACAGTAATCTGCTGCATACTGTTGCTCAATTCTGAAAAGTGAATACAGTATTTTTCACTGAATAATGTTCCTTCCAACTGATTTGTTTATTATCCCAACCTTAAGACTATTTTAGTCTATGGAGCTTTAAAACTGACAATACTGTGAGATATTTTCACTACTATAAGCTTCATCTTCATTCAAAGCAACCAGACATTAGAGCTGCAACTGGATATTCAATAAAATAAATATAGATATTTAGGTAGATATATAAAAATTTTGCATCTTAAATTTTGTTCTGTCTTTATTGAATTTATGTATTTCATGCCAGTTTAGCTAAAAAAAAGTCTGAATTTTGGTCACTGGAATGTTTTTGCACTGGTTGGTTGGTGGTGACTTGTTTTTTACTGAATCTGGTTCGTGCAAACTTTCTATATTTGACAGATTTGTAAACAAGTCAAGTAGCTTGCAGGGATTGTGGTGAAATAAGATGGTTTTAAGCTTAGATCCAGCAGTCCTGGTTCAAAAATTGTGATGTATCTGCTTACACAGCCTGCAGTTCATCCCAGTTTAACTTGAAGGGGGGTTTAAAGCTTCAAAGAAAACAATAATTCAGTTTAATTTACAGTTAATTTGTCTTAAATGTAAGAAAAAATCTATCAAATGTGGGATTCTACGCAAAAAAAAGTATGTCTTGGTTACTTAAAAATTTCCTTCATTGCTTATTTTACTACCATTATAAACTGAAATAAACATTTTCAACAAGTTTTGTCCTCATGCAATTGACTTAAAATTCAATTCATGTGTGGCTTATTTTTTTCTTTTTTGAAAACTCACCTTTTAGTCTGTGCAATATTGAGTCTTACACATATAATATCACCAAAAATAATGTGTCAAATGAAGTCCTTGTCTTATGCACGGCTTTTATAACCTTTACATTTACGACTGGTAACTCCACTTTCAATATATGACTGATTTTACTGGTTGTATTCCTGTTAAATGTGAGTATTGTCTATTTAAAACCTGGTCATATGTGGAAAATAGGGCTGCAAAATTAAAATATTTTCATTGTCACCTACTTTCTTGATTGATCGATCAGTTGTCTGGGCTGTGGAATGTCAGAAAATGGCGAAAAATATCAATTAGTCTTTCCCAAAGCCCCCCTTTGTGCTAAAATATTGAGCTTACTGTGATAGAGGAGGAAAGAAAGCAGAAAATATTCACGTTTAAGAAGCTGGAATCAGAGAATTAAGACTCTTTTACAGTACAAATGCAGTCGATCATCAACAAATGTGGCAAATGAGGTCATATTTGATTCCTAATTGATTAGTTTGGGTAACTGCTGCAGCTCTGTTAGATATTTGTGTTTGCATTTTTAAATTAAAACAAGTGAAAATGCTTAAGGAGAGTGGTTTTAATGCAGGCTGGAGTGTCTGCAGCTCTAAAGCGATAACGTCCCTGCAGCTTAACAGTTCGGTATTGCATTTCGCCCTTCAATCACACATCACATCATTTGCATCGGCGTGTTGTTTTTGTTTTTTTTTGTGCTGAAAGCCAAACGTCCATTTAACGGAGCGATCCTGAAAACTCAAGCTGTTTGTTCAGGGTGTAAATGCAACGTGTCCCTGCTGGTCGTCCTCGAATCTTTTTATATTTCGGTGACGTGTGACCGTCACCGTGTCTCAATTCGCACATATTAAGCTTCTGGTTTCACGACTAACAGCCTTCATGACTGCTAATGAACCCGTCGCTGAAGGAGCGTCGGAGCATGAAGTACGTAAAGGCGCTTAATCAGCCCCGTCTGACAATTATCCGTGTGTGTGTGCATCCCATAATAGCTGACAGAGAGTATTAACTCATGAAGAAGACAATGATGCAGTTTAAGGTGCAGATCATTTAGCTTGAGTATTAAAAAAAAAATCAAATGTAGGAAAATGTGCAAAAATGATGTGTTTTGGTCACCGACTTCTAGGGAAAATGCATTTGTTTGCGTTTCTGTCATTGATCGTATTATTATTCTGAATTTCCTTCACTCTTGTCAGATTACAAAGCCTGCAGTTCATCCTAGTTTTTCTGAAAAGTCTCAGAATTTTGGTCATATGATTGTTTTTGCATTGATTGATCACTGATGTCTTCTCAATTGTCTAGAAGAACAATTTTTTTGTTTTTGTCTGAATGTTTTTAGGGCTAACCATTTATTATTTGACAGATTTCTAAATGAGACATGTCGCTTAAAGGGATTTTGGCAAAATATCGTAGTTTAAGCTCAGAAGAAAACAATGATGTTGTATAATGTGCAGCTCATTTAGCTTTAATGGTAAAAAGATTCAATCAAATAGGAATAAGATAGAAATAAATAAGAATATATGCAAAAAAGGTACATCTTGGTTATTTACACAGCCTGCAGTTCATCCTAGTTTTGCTTAAAAGTCACTGAATTTCAGCCACATGAATGTTTTTGCATTGACGATGATGTCTCGGTTGTCTCTGAAAACAGAATTTTAAATTTTTTGACAGAATGTGGTGAGGGGAAAGCTTTTATTTTTGACAAATTTTCAAATGAGACAAATGGCTTAAAGAGATTTTGGTGCAAAAAAGATGTTTTTAAAATTTAGAAGAAAACGATATTGTAGCTTAATGTGCATCTCATTTAGCTTTAATATAAAAAGATTTAATCAAATGTATGAATATATGCAACAAAAAAAAACATGTCTTCCAGTTCATCTTTTGCAACTTGTTTAATTTGTTTCCATCCCTGTTGCTTATCTAATTACACAGCCTGCAATTCAACCTAGTTTAGCTAAAAAGTCCCTGAATTTTATCACGGGAATGTTTTTTCACTGGTCACTGATGACTTCTCTGTTGTCTCAGTTACTTATTTTACAAACATTTAAGAAACTTAAATCAACATTTCCAACAAGTGTCAACAGGTTTTACTGGTCCTGGTTCAAAAATGCTGACAGTGCAGTTCATCCTAGTTTAGCAGAAAAATGGGTTGAAGTTTAAAAGAAAACAATAATGTTGTTTGAACATAAATCAAATGTAGGAATGTATGCAAAAAAAACAGCTTCACTTCCAAGAAAACCACATTTCTTTAACCCTCCTGTTGTCCTCATTTATGGGCACCAAAAAAATATTGTTTCCTTGTCTGAAAAAATTCCAAAAATTCAGCAAAAAAAAATTTCCCAAATTTTTGAAAATTTGCAAAACCTTCAGGAAGAAAATTCCAATAATTCCTTAAAAGTTTCCCTTAAAAATGTTATTTTAAAGAAATCACCTAAATTTAGCAAGAAAAATCTTGTAAATATTTTCAAAAAATGAGGAAAAATCTTCAAAAAAATACTAAAAATATCTAAAGTGATTCCATATATATCAGTAAAACTTTTAATATTTTATTTAAGAACATTCACAAAAAAAATCCACCAAAATCCAGCGAATTTCCCTCTGAGTCTCTTCCTGCGTCTGTCAGCGTCCAAACAGCTCAATACGAGCAGCGAGTCTCCACGAAGCTGCTGCTGCTACCGATGATCAGAGCGAAAACACGCAGTTCAGAGCAGCGGCGAGGAAGCTGGCATGATGTGCCACATAAATAAATGAGCAGTCCGACAGACGAACCCTCCAGGGTACATAAATAAAAAGACTTGGCTTTGTTCAACGCTTTTCTAAAGACTTCTGTCTCTGCTGAAATCTATTTCCTTAACGTTTCTTTTTTATTTCGTGCCCACTTTACAGTCTTGTGGTATTTTCAGTTTTTCCACCAGTGAAGTGTTCTCTTTTTTTTTCTGCTTCTTCTATTTCTGCCGCTGCTAATAATGCTCAAAAAGAAATAGGAGAAGAGTTTAGACATTAATTGCGTAACCTTGCTTGACTCATTCGTCTCTTAAAGCTTCATGTTTAATGGTTTTAATCGGACGGTACGGGATTTATACAGAAAATCTGCAGTGCTTGTGCAACATTTTGTGCACAAATATTAACTCTGAAGCCTTAAACAGCCAAATAAATACTATACATGCATGCACACATTGATAGGAGCTGAAATTCTTCACGTTTTATTGCTCTTTGCTCACACGCTGCATGTTTTTCTCAGGGTTTTTATGCCTCTGCACAGGCAGGAGGCTTTATGTTTCCAGGTACGTCTCATTCTCGATTTATTCCCAAAGCCTTGAGGGAATTTCTGCAAATTTTGATTCGATTTTGCTGCTCAAAGGTCACTGCGACCTCTCAAGCCACATCTTTAGTCGTAACTCACCAATTCACAGCCCAGCTATGGCAAAAATTCCACACACATGCGATAAAAGGATAAAAATGACATTTTATAGCTGAAAGGTTAAAGGTCAGATTCTGCAAAAAAAAAAACCTTTGGCATCACAACAAAGAGGGAGATTGTGACTATAATTCACATTTGATCGAAATCTTCACTCAAATGACTCTTTTAAAACAAATTTGTGGATTTTTCTGACCCCTAAACTGCATGAATCCAAGTTTATCAAACCTCAAATCTAATTTTTTTGGTGAAATTTGTCTGAAAATGACAAGAAACCTTGCAAAAATTAGCAAGTTTATCAGTTAGCTGATGGACAAAACAAAAAAATGCAGAATGATGGACTGGACTGCAGGAAATTAGAACCACGTTTTATAAATTAAGATAATTAACCAAGAAATTGTTAGTTGCAGCTGCAGATTTTACAGTTTTACTTCAGTTCAATACAGAATCAATACAAAAACAAACTTCCGTCACCGAGTCGGGACAGTAGAGCTGAATGATGTGGAGAATTGTGATCTTTCTGTCACATATTATGATTTGATTCGTGATTAACTTTATTTTATGTCCAGCTATGGGTCAGTACTGTGTGTATAATCAATAGCAAACACATGTTGAAGCAATTACCACGAGATGCAGTTGAAACTGGGACTTTTACTCAAAGAGGACACAATGAGTTTACAAAACCACTGACTATTTGCTAATTGCATTGTGTCGCTTTCAATTTAAACGCAATTGTTAAGCTTTACTGGACAGACATGGAGGTAAACTGCAGCATTTCTGGTTGGTGTATGAAGACAATTACAAGGCCGTAGTTCTAATTGTGGACATTCTTTGCTCCGTTTATGGAAATGTTGGGGATGAATGTGGAAAATAAACAGGGAGACGACTGATCTGATAATTCTTTTTAGAGCTGAAATTGGTTTCTTGGCTGATTAATCAATAAGTTAACCCTCTGAAGGCCAAGCTGTTTCTACTGCAGTATAAAATCCTTCGCCTCTAATGGAAACAACCACAGCTAGGAGAGAGAACAATATAAATGAGTTAGGATGGTGTAAATCGTTTAAAAAAAACAAGTTGAAATCCCTTAAATATGTGTTTATTTACTTAAATGGAGAAAATAATACTTCATATTTCCAACATTAGTCCAAGTTTCCATAGTGTTGGTCCAAAAATGGGGACTGTACATACTCTAGATATTGTATGTTGTAAATTTTATCGTTCATTTCCATCTTTTTCTGCTTACACGTCCTGCAGTTCATCCTAGTTCGGCTTTAAAGTCCCTGAAGAAAACAATAATGCACTTTAATGTACAGCTCATTTATGTAATAAAGTTCAGTCAAATATAGGAATATATATTCTGCAAAAAAGCATTTCTCAGTTACTAACATCCAGGAAAAACACAACTTACATTTTATAAGTCGTTTCCATCCTTGTGTGCTTACACAGCCTGCAGTTCATCCTAGTTTAGTAGAAAAGTCCCTGAATTTTAATCCTGTGACTTTTGTTTTCACTTATTGGTCACTGATGATTTCTTGGTTGTCTTGGAGGACAGAATTTTTTGTTTTTTACAGAATCTGGTTACAGAAAAGTTTTTGTTTTCGATAGATTTGTAAATTAAATAAGTACAATGAGACGATTTTGAGATTTTGAAATATTCTAATTTTAAGCTTATATTCGGTTACGTTTTCTGGCAGAACTGTGTGGCGGAGTTTAAAATCCGATGGTTCTTTATGTTTGCACAGTTTGTGGCTCTGATTAATTGTGTGATTTTGGTTATTTATTTATTTATTTTTAAATTTAACATGATTTTCTTATCCATCTACAAGTTGTTGGTGCTCAGATGGTAATCAACAGTTTCTCACCTATTAATAGAAATAATATTATCAATATTGCAATTTTTTACAAACAAAATTCCAAGAATTCTCTGATGATACGTGAGTGATGAATTTATAATAGCACTCCTAATAATTTGATTTAACAGAATGTGGTTATTACAAAGTTTATTTTGGCAAATTTTTAAATGATACTTGGCGAATGAAGTCACTTTAATAAAATCTTATGATTTTAGGCTTAGATATAGTTATGTTTTTGGATATCGGACGCTATAACAAAGGTGAAAATCCAACAATCATTAAGGTTTTTTTTGTAATATTACAAGCAAAATACCAAGAATCCTCTGTTGGTGCCAGAGTGATGAATTTTTAACGCCACTCCTAATGATGTGGAACATGAAGGGCATCTAATATTTTGCTTTTTATTCGTCCTCGTGTCACTGCAGCCTTTGACATGAAGGCTTGTGGCACGAACCAGACGAGCGTTATTCGAGCCAAGACCAGCTTCGTGACTCGTCCACAGGAGTGACTCACGTTCTTACTCAGACATCAGACTGACGTGGAAAACTGGCATCGCTTTAAAAAAGGTGTGCTGTGGCAGAAATCCGATAAAAACAGCAATAAGCATTTGGGTTATTTCAGCTGAGAGACGTGTGTTGGCAAAAAGTAAAAGAAAGAAAACTAGAAAGCGCACCGTGATGCAAGAAGTGTGGTTACGCCTGAGGCTGCTGAGCTGTGACTCTGTTTATTGGCTTTATTCAGAATGACTAAACACAAGGGAGAGGGAAAAGAAAAAACAAAACTGTGCAGATGCTATAGGTGAGGTAAAATAAACTCAGTATAGTGAGAGGCATGTTTAATGCAGCAGGAATCTGATCAACCTGTGTAGGAAGATGATGGAGAGATTTGTGTTTACATGACTGACATAAGAATCAAACGCGCCCGGCGATGACTGCGACGGAGCTGGTTTATATTATTTCTGTTTGGATATTTGAGGAGAACAGAGTCAGAGGGAGAGTCGGGAGAATAAATACTGCCGGGGAGGTTTGTTTGACATAAATCTGAGAGATCTGCAACCCAGAAATGTTCAGTTTTCTCCTTGTTGGAAATTCCTCGTGAAGATAACACTCTTTTCTGATGAGAAATACCAGCGACCTCTCTTTAATAACCAATAATCTCAATAATTTTGTCAGTTTTGCACAATCTGAGGCACCTTTTGATGACATATGTTGTCAGTTGATGCTATAGAAACTAAACATAATAGAATCAAATTAATTTTAATGTACAAAAAAATGATAAAATGCCCACATCTGACTCCAAATCTGTTTCACTTCTGTGTACACTGCCTGCAGTTCAGCTGAGAGCACCTGGGGGCATTTTTTGTGTGGTTTTGACAAGAAAAAACAGCAAAATCCATCATTTTACAGAAATGCATCTCTTCAGAAATCAATAATCTCAACAATTTTGGCAATTGTTCACAATCTGAGGCACCTTTTGATGACATATGTTATCAATTGATGCTATGTTAAAAAAAAGAGATAATTAATAAAATTGGTAAAATTTGGAGTAAACTTTTATCCAAGTGCCCACAGGTGGTAGCCATACTGAACCAAAGAGACAAGACTCTACCTACTATAGATATTTACTACTCACATTTGTAATTTGCTTTCAGTTCTGTGTACACTGCCTGCAGTTCAGCTGAAAAATCTCTGAGTTTTTGTCATATGGCTGCTGATTGCTGCTGAGTCAGTCGTGGCTTCTTGGTTTCTCCTGAATTATCGTATTTATTTGAATTTATTTACTCTCTTCTGCTGACTCTTGTCATAAATCTGAAAGATCTGCAACCCAGAAATGTTCTGTTTTCCTTGTTGGAACTCCTCAGCTCACTTGGTAGCATTTTTCCTGCAGTTTTGACAAGAAATAGCAGCATTTTGCAGAAATGCATGATTTTTCTTTTAGTTTGTGAGGTGGAACTTAACACCACAGTCAAGAATTATCAGCTACAACTCACTAGTGTCTATCATGATATTTACTTGTAAAAAGAAAGATTTTACACATTTGGAACTATTTTCCATTAGCAGCAGACTGCGTGTTTAGCAAATAATTTGTCAATGCAGTCTTGAAACAAAACATGGGAAAGGTGATTATAAAATATGTGGTTATAAACTTTATTGTGCAACTAATAGCACCAACAGTAAATAAAAACAAACTGTTTCGCTTACTGCTAATTAAATAACTAGACATCTTTAAATGAGGATCTTTGCGTCATGCTTGTAAATCTTGAATACCAGTAAGTTATTTTGGTATATGCTATGTTATCCTTTTTAACATTTAGTGAAAATGCACTTCTTTGCTTTGTTGCATTGAGCTGAACAATCAATAGCACTCTCATGTCTGTGGGCTCAGTATGAAGTTGGAGTCAGCAGGTGGTTGGTTCTAGCATAAAAACAAATAGTGGACAAAAGGAGAAATGGCCAGTCTGGCTCTGATCAAAGGTACAAAATAATCCTGGAAAGATCACCAACGTTTTGGTTTAATCTGCACAAAAACTCAGCGTGAAAAGAACGAGCTGTGGGTTTAAAAGGGGGACGTGTTGCCTCGCTGTGAGACGAGACTCCAGAAAGTCAAGAAGCAGCCAAATAAGCATCTTTAACCGTCTGAAGTCAAACCAGTTTCTGGGTGTTTTTTACTCACTGTGGGCTCATTTTTACTGCAATATAAAATCCTGCATCTCTATGGGAACAGCACAACTACAGCTAGAATAGTCTTATGTTGTATTTTGTTGCAATAAATCATTTTTAAAAAGGAAAAATGGAATGAAACACTGCCTGCAGTTCAGTCGAAAGCTACAGAATTTTATCACACGACTGTCCGCCACAGTCTGAATGTTATGTGCCATTTATCAGTTATAAATCCATAGATCTTGAAAAGAATAACTTCAATTTATGTGACCAAATGCTTAATCAAAGGGAATCCAAGTGAATATTTGAATTTCCTGGGTTTCTCTTGATAATGTTGATGTTTTTCCACTCTTTGAAACACCTTTCGATGACATATGTAGTCATTTAACATTATATAAGTAAAACTACATTGATTTAAATTGAACTGAATTTACCAAAAATTATCAAATAAAATGAAAGACTACAAAACACTCTACATACTATAGATATTTTACTACTTACATTTGTAATTTTCCATTCTGTCTGTGTAAACACTGCCTGCAGTTCATCCTAAGAGTCACAGCTGACTCAGTCACAGCGGTATTTTATTTAGTTATTGATTTTATTTTTTATTTGTTCGTGAAAATGGTTTATTTTATTTTACTATAGTTAATTTCTTCAGTAGAATAACAAAATATTGTGATTTTAAGCCTAGATTTAATAATTTAATTTTACCAACAAAACAGCAAATTCACACACAAGTAGTTCAATGACCATTGTGAAGACGAAAATCTTATGATTCTTTCTGCTTTTACAGTTTCTGACTGATAAATGGTGTAATTTTTGCATTTAAAAAAAGATATAACATGCCTTTCATCATTCTGCTGCAGGTTAAAAAGAACCTCTCCCATTGTTTCCTCCTCATCCATATGCTAAGCTAAGCTAACCGGCTCCTATTTTGTCAGTTAACATTATATAAATAAAACAAAACGGATTTAAAGATTCTACAAAAGATAAAAAGGTAATTTTACTACTTACATTTGCAATTTCCCATGCTGTCTGTGTAAACACTGCCCGCAGTTCATCCTAAATGTTCCTGAATTATGGTCACATGATGTTGATCACAGCTGAGTCAGTCATGGCAGTATTATTTTTATTTATTTATTTATTTATAGAATCTTGTTAGTGAAAATGGCTTACTTGATTTTATTGTACTATAATTAGTTTCTTAATTAGACATGTAGAGTACTCTGATTTTGATGAAAAAATTACAATTTTAAGCTTATATTTGTTTGATTTTTTTCTGGAAAAACAGCACATCCCAGATGAGTAGTACAAGTACTATCGCAAAGTTGACATTCTTATGATTTTTTCTGCTTTTATAGTTTCTGACTGATAAATGCTGTAATGCTGTAGTTTTTGCATTTTTACTGCTTACATTTTTAATTTTCCGTGTTGTCTAAAATGTTCCTGAATTTCGCTCACATGATGTTGCTCACAGCAGAGGTAATCATGACAGTATTATTTTTATTTGTTCATTTATTATAGAATCTGGTTATAGTGAAAATTGTTTATTCTATGATACAATAATTAATTTCTTAACTAGACAGGTAGAATAAACTGATTTTGACGGTGGGAAAGAATGCGATTTTAAGCTTCAATTTTGGTTTATTATTCCTTTTTTTAAAACAGATGTGTAGTTCAAAGACCGTGGGACAGTTTAGAATCTCTTTGTGCATTTATCTCATTTATTGTTCTTCGTATTTATGACTTATTACATCATGCATATTGCATATTTGTATTTTTTAAGTGCACTACGGGGAGATGCTCCCACCAATTTCGTTGTACAATTTTTGTGTGCAATGGCAACAAAGGCTATTCTACTTTATTCTGTGATTCTTTATGCTTTTATAGTGTCTGACTGATAAATGTTGTCGTTTTCACAAAAAAATAACATACCTTTCGTTGTTCTGCTGCAGGTATTGTGATTCAGGTGGTTAAAACTGCTACTTTTATTCAGCAAATTAGATTTAAAGTGTTAATTAGTCAACCTGGACAGACCCAAACTAGCCTCTCCCTTCATTTCCTCCTCATCCTTATGCTAAGCTAAGCTAACCGGCTCCTGGTGTCTTCATCACATCAACCTTGGAGACCGATCGTCTCATCTACGTCTCTAAACTGATATGCATATTCCCCAAAAAAGGTCAAACTGTTCCTTTTAAACTCTCTGTTTTCCACTGAGATGGTTTTGGTTTGTAGACAGAGTTTATAAAAGCACATAAAAAAAAACAACTCAACATTTCATTAATGATGGCAGCAAAAATAAAAGCACCGGAGAAGGAGATTTAAGAGGAAAAAATGCAAATATTACAAACCTGCGTGGCTTAAACTGTTTTGGGGATAAATGAATCCCTGGTTGTTTAACTCCTGCTTTTTTTCCCCGAATCCCAGGAGTGACGGAACATTTTGTGTAATTAAAACTGCATCCTGCGTTTAAGTGTTTGTCACATCAAAGAATCCCTGGAGGAGCAGAGATACTGTACATCTACACTTCCCTCCTCCAAATTTCACACGACAATTCAACACGCAGGGGAAAAAAGGCTCGATTCTTTGTTTTTAACCCTCCTGTTGTCCTCATTTATGGGCACCAAAAATATTGTTTCCTTGTCTGAAAAAAATCCAAAAATTCAGCAAAAAAAATTCCCCAAATTTCTGAAAATTTGCAAAACCTTCAGGAAGAAAATTCCAATAATTCCTTAAAAGTTTCCCATAAAAGTTTTATTTAAAAAAAAAAAAAAAATCCCCCAAATTTGACAAGAAAATTCTTGTAAATATTTTTAAAAATTTAGCAAAAATCTTCCAAAAAAATCCTAAAAATATCTAAAGTGATTACATATATATCAGTAAAACTTCTATTTTCTTTAAGAACATTCACATAAAAATCAACCAAAATCCAGCGAAATTCGCTGGATTTTGGTTGATTTTTTTGTGAATATTCTTAATAAACATTTTTAACATTTCTCTTTCCCACCAAAAAATTTTCAAAGATTTCCCAAAAATGTTGAAAATGTGGACATTAAAAGTTTCACTGTTAAAATATACTTTTTTCCACATTTTCAAACTCTAAAATGGGTCAGTTTTGACTCGCAGGACGATACGAGGGTCAATGCATTTATTTGTGCTCGTACAGGTGTTTTAGCAGTTTTTTTTAACCCCCAGCTTGTTTCTTTTTGCGAGACATGCTGTTGATCTTTGGTTATTGGCTGCAAAGGTGTCGGTTTAACGTTCAGGAAGGGCCTCGCTACCAGACCTCCCCTCATCCTCCTCCTGCAGCACAACGTCTCAATAACCTTCAGAGTATCTCCATATCTGCCTCCTGTGCCATCGACGTGCTGCACACATGCGCCGGTCTGCATGACAAACACTCCCAAACCCTCTCAACTGTGCATTTTGTAGCGCAGCTCTTCACCAGATTAAGTCTAATTCTAAAATGAGATATCCTCCATTTAAAAAAAGAAGCTCCACTACCGTTGCAAAAACCTGCCTGGAAGCAACAAAAACAAAACCTGACTGTGGATTATCATTCTATGCTTTAAATTCAGGACCTTTGCCGGTGAAAAGAATGTCTGTTGCATAATCGCAGCCTGTTAACATTTTTTACGTCTAATGAACGGCGCCGATAACATTTTTGATTCTCAGCAGTGACACTTTAACCCAGGGGTGTCAAACATGCGGCCCGTGGGCCAAAACCGGCCTGTCAGAGGGTCCGAGCCGGCCTGCAGGACGACTTTAAGTGTAAAAATTACAGAGAAGACATGAACTGCAGACTGTAAATTTGTAAAACTATAAATTTAAAATAATTTCTAGACCACGACAAGTTGTTGAGGGTCTCGTTTTTGTAATATTTTGTCTTGTTTTTGTTGTTTTTTGTCTTTTTTTGGTCATTTTGTGTTTCCTTTTTTCTCACTTTGGTTTTTTGTCTTATTTTTGTCATTTTGTTTCTCGCTTTTGTCATTTTTTTTGTCAATTTTTTGTCTTTTGTCCATTTTTTTGTTGCTTTCAAAATTTTTTGTCAATTTTTTGTCTCTGTTTTGTTTTGTGTCATTTATCTAATTTTTTGTCATTTCGTTTCTTGCGTTTGTCTTTTTGTGTGTCATTTTTGTCTTGTTTTTGGTCTTTTTTTGTCTGACTTTTGTCATTTTTTTCTCATTTCTGTCCCCAGTGTTGCTAACACCCATAGGCACTTGAAAAAATGCTCTAAATATTTATTGTATTTATTTATTTATTTATTTATTTATTTATTTATTTATTTATTTATTTTTTTTTTTACATTTTTTATAAAATAAATAACCAAAGATTTTTTTCTTTTTTTCATTATTTATGGCTTTATAATTTTCCATTCTGCACAGACAACATGACACATGACAACAGTTCTGGGACTTTTAGGATGAGCTGCAGTGTTTACACCGTCAGGAAACAAATTATTGATATAAGTATTAAAATATGTATAACATGTAAAGTCACCATCTTTTTTCCACTATTGGCAAAAACCTTTGGGCGCTTTTTATCAATTTTTGTCAACTAAATTCAGTTAAATTCCATGTGTCATACTGCACAGAAGGCATTTTTTAGGTTCTTTTTACTTCTGGTCATGATTGTTCTGTTTCCATAGTTGTGCAGGACTTTATATTGCAGTGAGAAATGAGTCCACAGTGAGTAAATAAATTTTTAAAAACAATTAATTGATTAATCTCAAAAATGATTTACCTATTAGTCAATAATATAAATAATCCTTAGTAGTTGTCCTGCAGTCATAACTCCCAACTAGCACCAATAATATTCATGTTTCATCCCACATTTATGATCCTAATTTGCATCAGAAACTGTGCTCGATCGGTACCTGATTTTCTTCCCCCATCGTTGGGAGGTTTGTCACGCCGCTATCAGCGTGTTCAGCGAATTTAAATGTAAACTAAAACAGGCTTTATTACCGTCATTACATACAGCCGCTGACAACAGGTGACAAGAGCAAAACTGCAGCCCAAAAATACTTCCTAGTCGCCTGCGGAATTTTAATGAGCAGCGACTCTGCAGTGTTTTCCAGTCGCTGGAAACCGTGCTGCGTCGGAATACGACACGGTGATGAAACTAATTCGTCAGTACTTAAGGAAAACAGCGTCGTTATTCTGTGTTTTTCTTATTGTCGGCTAATCCCAGTCCAAACAGTGTGACAGTCTCTCAAGGCTTCCAACCCTTCGTCCCAGAGCTCGTTAGCTTCTGCTGAACACTTGAATCTTGACAAATCGTCCACCATAATATATCCTCACTGTTGAAATTATTTGCTAAAGCAGCCGTGCACTTATTTTTAGGACAAATGCACCATAAATACACAACGCATTGGTTGTTCTAAGTGTGAAACGTGAGTGTATAAGTAGTGAACTGCAGCGTGTGTCGATGCTAATGAAGGAATCCCACCAACCAGTACAACCATGTGACTCAGTGAGGGGCTTTTCGGTTATTTTTGAACAACAATAAAGCTCCGTGGTACAGAAGAAGAAGATATATTAGGATTTAGATACACATATAATAACTTGTTTGGGTCAATTTGTTGACAAGGACAAAAATACTGAAGATTGTTGGACTTGTTCTGTAACGGTATGAACCCTAAACCTGTTTGTAGGATTGAAATGTATGCCTTTTTCATAAAATTTGTTTAAAATTGCACTTTAAAGCTAAAAGAATGATCAAAATTTCTAATTTCTAACAGTCTTTGAACTAATCGTGCATTGCCAGTTGTGTTCGGTTGTGAAAGTTACCCAAATCTACGCTTACAATCCTGGTATTTAATCAAAATCACTTTTTAAAAAATGTTTTCAAAAAACTGGCAAAAATAAGTAATTTACTATATCCAGAATTGGAAAAAAAAAAAAAAAAAACAATTCTGCATCCTGTGTTGCAACTGTGAAGCTATGATTCATTCAACTGTGACCAAGATTCATGTGACAAAAATTCTGAAACTTTTTGACCAAACTCGGCTTAACTGCAGGCAGTGTTTGCATCATGTTCTGGGCAAAAAATAATAAAAAATACACTCAATTAAACCATTTTTGACTCATCTGCGACCCAAAGTCATGTGAAAAAATGGAAGCAATTAGAAATGTTAATAGTAAAATATCTACAGTGTGTCGAGTCACTTTTTTTCCCCCAATGTTGGTAACACCTGTGGGCAGTTTGAAAAATGTTGTACATGTTAATTCAATTTTTTCCCCAAATTTATATAAAATAATTTAAAAAAGAATTTTAATTAATTATTTTTAATTTATTTTAATATATTTTATATATATATATATATATATATATATATATATATATATATATATATATATATATATATATATATATATATACACATAATTATTTAATGTTTATTTTTTTAAATTTTCCTTCATTTATTAGTATAATATACATGTATATATGTATGGCATTATAATCTTGTCATACTGGGCAGAAAACATGTTTAATTTGTCTCTACTTTTAGCCATAGTTGGTCTGTTTCCAGAGGTGCAGGACTTCATATCGCAGTGAAAAATGAGGCCACAGCAAAAACTATTAATTGATAAGTCAAAAATATGGTTTACATAATAGCCAATATTGTAAATAATCCCTTTGAAAAATACAAAAAACAAATATTCTGAAAAAAAGTCAAGATTTTTTCAGTTTTTAATGATTTCTAGCATTTAAAGATGCAGGACTTTATATTGCAGTGAAAAAACAGTGAGTAAAAATATGACAGTAGCCAAAAAACATCTAAAACCTGCTTATATTTCAGATATTTAATAAAGACAAACTATCACAGCATGGCCGCCTCCTGTGCTGTTTGTGCGCTTGATGTGAGATTAGCAGCCGTTGCTATGCCTCATAATGACCATTAGGGGGCAGACACCTTCATGAGTGGGTGACTGAATGAACGCTAATTGATTGTGGGTGAATGCAAGAGTGTTTTCTGCTCCCACGGTGGCTAAAAACAGCTGTACTAATGGTGCATGTTTGTATTTAGAACCTTTTCTCACAGCAGCAGTTACTGTGTAAAAATACCAAATAATTGCTCCCTGCCAGACAAGCTGCTGTTGCCCGGATTCACCTCACTGATTACTGTCTTTCTGCTTTTTGCTCTTGCAGAGGCGCCTCCCTCTGGGATGTCCAAGAATGGATACTTCTTTCAAGAAATGGGTGAGTGAGCCGCCACCAGGAGACGATAAATCTTTGTTTAAAATACGGAAAACAAACTAAGAAATAAAAGGTATATTTCCTGAGCATTGTGCCGTATATCCACAGTGAAAGACTTAAAAAAAATCCTCACCCGGCTCTCACACTTGGCTGCATTTGGATATAAATAATGAACTTTGCTCCGGCTGTTATGATAACGGCAGTTTCACTACCTTCAAGCCAAGGAGAGGCGTCCAATTAGTATGTGCAGCACAAGCAGTCAGGACACAATCTACTTGCATCGGATCTCCCCGTCTCCCCCGGCCAATTATTCCCCTCCTGCAACACGACGCCGATTCGCTCAGCAGATTCGCAGAAGGCCCCCTGCTGCCGCTGCTGCTGCTGCACATAACTGTCTTTTTCAGGAAAGCTTTTATCAAGACGCAATTACATTATTGTGAGTGTTAAACACCACTGTCGACTTAGAGGTTCATTAAGAAAAGACACGTCTGGAAGATCTTTAAATGCACTTGGTGACCAAAAAATGCACAAAAAGGCAGCTGTGCATCATCTTTGAATGATTCTGACAATGCAAAAGCTTTAAACTCTTTCCAACATGTCTCTAAAAGTAGCTGCAGGTCTTGTGAAGGATGCACATTGAGCTAGTTGCACATTTGTATTCATTGGTCACAGTTACAAGCTGCAAAATTCATCAATCTATTGTATGAATCACATTGTAAATAGACATTTTTATGCAATCAGCTCCATATTTCTGAGTAATAAAGGGCATATTTGCAATTTAATTTTGAAAATGACCAGAAAATTGTTTATTTTAAACAGCAACAACAACAAAAAAAACATTTTTCAATGCAAACTTTCTAGAAATTTCTCCTAAATTGATGCCGTTGCATTTTTGGAAAAGAAACCATCATTTGACTAAAATAAATAAATTGCAGACTTGTAGTTTAATTCTTTAAAAATGTATGTACATGTATATAAAATTGCAAGATGGTTAAAAAAAAACACAACAACTTTATTTTATCACAAACTTTCCCCTAAATTGATGCCATCATATTTTTGGAGGAAAAGAACGTCATTTTGCTGCACATAACTGTCAGTTCTGTAGCATCTCTGAGTGATTCTGACAATGCAAAAGTTTAAAATAGCAAAAGCAGCTTTTAAAGGAAGCACATTAAACGAGCTGCAGGCTTCTATCTACTGATACGTGCTGCAGAATTCATTCATTTATTGTGTGAATGACATTGTAAATAGAGGTTTTAATGCAATCAGCTCCATATTTCTGAGTGATGAATTGCACATTAGCAGTTTAATTTCTTTTATACACATATGTAAAATTGCAGGATGGTATTTTTAATTGGAAAAAAAATAGCTTTTGTCTAAATTGATGCATTTTTGGAGAACAAACTGCAACTCCTGCTGCACATAACTGGCAGCTGTGCATCGTCTTTGAGCGATTCTAACAATGCAAACGTCTAAACTTTCTCCCTGCGTGTCTCAAAAGCAGCTGCAGGTCTTTTGAAGGATTCACACCAAACTAGCTGCATGCTTCTATTCACTGGTCACAGTTATGTGCTGCAGAATGAATCAATTTATTACATGAATCACATCATAAATAGAGGTTTTATTGCTATCAGCCCCATATTTCTGAATGCAGAAGCTACATTATTACATTACTTTGGTCAAAATTAATAACTCTGTAGGATCTTTAGGCACTTTAATGTGTATTATGGTCTGTTAAAGTAGCATTTTATGTTATGTTTTGTAGGATTTTAGGCCCTAATATGTAAAATCACAGCATAAATAACATTACAAAGTCTTAATCCTTTTCTTATGTTACTTTAGTTTCATTAATAATAATTTTTTTTAACTTAAAAAATGCTGTTCTCTTTAATGTAATTCAAGAAAAACACTGACTGAAGTTAACTAACTTAATCTTGTTTATGTTGCATATTTAGGATCTAATTTGTTAGTTTATTGTGTAATTTGACTTTTTCTGTTTTACGGTAAAGCAATCATTTTCATTTAATAATAATAATAATAATAATAATAATAATAATAATAATAAAGTTGAACTGATAAGCAGCCTGAAAAGAGTGTGCAGATAAAACTGCAGGATTTTTTTTAATGTAAAAACAAGACAAACTTTTTGATTTCATCGAGTGAAACCGTCGCTGGGCTGCATCGTCCTCTCTCTGAAGGTGATTTGAAAGTCAGCCGGTAAGTCTGAGGCTTCGGAGGGAAGCTGAGGCGAAGCGGCGACACGGCGAAGGTTCAAATAATGTCAGGTGCTCAGGGACGATCCTGATGCAAAGACAAAGTGAACGGACTCGAAACGGGGAGCCTCCTCGCCGAGAAGGTCAGCGGATGAAAGAGCAGGAGGACGAGGCGCTGCTGGCTGGATGGTATTTGGAGCCGCTGGTTACCATGGGATGGATTCAGGGTTGCTGTGTCAGAGAGAATAGGATGAGTCATACGAAGTGACTCCAGGCTGCTGCTGCTGCTGCTGCTGCTGCTGCTGCTGCTGCTGCTGCTGCTGCTGAGACCATTACACAGCAAAAAAACACTATCAGCTCCACGTTTACCTGTTGATTCATGACACACTGGTCTGACTCAGTTTCTTACATTTTCTTTTCCAATTTCAGACATTTTTTTGGGTGTAGGAATAATTAATACTGCAGAATATATAATAATAATAACATAATACTAACTATACTCCGCCGAGGAACACAGTGGAGTTCTGTGACAATCGGCGTGCGTTTGTCTGTCTGTTATTCCGTCTGTGCTCAACATTTTGGTTGATTTTTATGTGAATGTTCTTAAAGAAAACATTAAATGTTTTACTGATATATATGTAATCACTTTAGATATTTTTAGGATTTTTTTGGGAAGATTTTTACTCATTTTTTGAAAATATTTACAAGAATTTTGGGGGATTTTTTAAATAATTTTTTTAAGGGAACGTTTAAGGAATTATTGGAATTTTCTTCCTGAAGGTTTTGCAGTTTTTCAGAAATTTGGGGAATGTTTTTGCTGAATTTTTGGATTTTTTTCAGACAAGGAAGCAATATTTTTTAGTGCCCGTAATTGAGGACAACAGGAGGGTTAATACATTATTAAGACAGTTATTTTGCAAATAATTAATGCATCATGATTCATAACAGTAGCATCTGAGTCTTAATATGTATTATAGTCAGGTAAAGTAGTATTTTATATGATTTTCGTTCGGTTTTATGCCCTAATTTGATTTTTTGAGTGCATCAATGCAGCTTTTGCCAGTTAATCTGTCCTGCTATAATTATACAAAAGGTCTAATTTATGTAAGTACATTTCATTTTGAAAAGCCAGCTATTTCACAAACCCTGATCAGTAGCTTTTAACATGTTTGAGCTTTTACTTTGAAAGTGCATCAATCAGCCAATCAGCTGTGAGTCACTGGTTGGTTGCAGTGAGCAGAGCAGGTTCTTGAAGTTTCTGCTGTAAAATATATCAGAGCTACAGGGTTCCAAAGATGTCTGGTTTTGGCAGCTGTCCGACCCACTTTCCCATTCATTTCAATGGGGATTTTTTTTTTTTTTTTTTTTTTGTAACAGATTTCGTAAAAACCGTACAACGAATCACTACCAAAAGTCATGGCACACCTTCATCTATCGAGCCAAACATTTTAAAGTTTAATTTATATGGGTTTTCTCAAAGCTGTGGGAAGAGTAAGGCGTTGAAATTCGTCTCTGAAGATGCTAAGTGAGCTTCAGTGTTTATACGTTGGTACATTTAATTAGAGATCAACCGATATGTTTTTTTTGTTTGTTTGCTTTGTTGCTTCCGGCTGATACCAATGACTAATGATGCTTCAGTGATTATGCATTACTAATTCCTGCACAGTCTTGAAAGATGCTTGTTTTTTCGGGACTCTGCGGTTACTTCGACTGCAGAAATCGGTGCTAAATCCGTGTATTTTCCCGGCCTGAACGGAGGCCGCTGAGGTCCAGGAGGTGACCCTGTGCTGTTGTGTCCCCAGAGCAGCGGGAGGCGGAGCAGGAGGAGGGCAGCGAGGGCCGAGAGGAGGGACAGGACTCGCCGATCGCCTGCGGAGATGACATCCACCTCTACGACAACCAGATCAGCCCTGGGCCGGGTCAGTACCGAGCAGAGGAGGGAGGCAGCGGGGGTTAGAGTGTGCACTGGGGATAAGAAAAGAGGAAAAAATAGAAAGAAGCCAGATGAAGCGATTAGGAAAGAAAGATTTTGGGGGGGAGAGGAAAGCAGGAGGAAGAAACAGCTAGAAAAATGATTGAAAAAGCAAGAAAAAAAGGTGGATGAAGGCAAAGACAGCAAGATGGTGGAACTGAAGATACGTGTTTGCAAGAAATTTACCTTTTTTAGACAGATATTTTGTATTGAATATGCAAAAATCTGTACAATATGCATCCACCAATCAGTGATGCACAGTATAGCTACAGTCGGAAGCAAATAGTTAGAAAAAAATGTGCAAAAAAGCCAAGAGCCGGCAGAAAAGGTGAATGAAGGCAAAAGGATGGAGGACTGAGGGAGGATAAAGGAGAAGAGAGTGGGGTTTGTTTGCAAGAAATTTACTTTTTTCTGTTTTAAAATCATGCAGCTTATATTAAATATGCACAAAACTGTACAACATGCATCCACCAATCACTGATGTAAAGCACACGGTAGCTGCAATCTATAGCAAAAAAGTAACAAAAAGACATAAAACGGCACAGAAAAGGTGAGTCAAAGCAAGAGGCAATTAGAGCAAAACAATGGAACTGATGGAGAAAAGATAAAGGAGAAAAATGAGATGTGTTTGCAAGAAATGTACCTTTTTCAGACAGAAAACTTACATTAAATATGCAAAAAAAACTGTGTAATATGCAGTATAACACACAGTAGCTGTTGTCGATAGCAAATAAGGATGACAAGAACATGTGGAAAAGCAAGAAATTCACTTTTTTCTGTTTTAAAGTCATACAGACAAGTTATATATGCAGAAAACTGTGCAGTATCCATCTACCAGTCAGTGATGTACACAGTAAAACACACGGTAGCTGCAATTTATAGCAAAAAAAGTAAGAAAAACAAAGCAAAAACTTTACTTTTTTCAGTTTTAAAATCATACAACTTATATTAAATATGCACGGAACTGTATAATTTTCATCCACCAATTACTGATGCACAGTAAAACACATGGTTGCTGCAATCTGTAGCAAAAAAAATGAAGGAAAAAAACACATGAAAAAGCAGAGAGGAGGCAGAAAATGTGGATGGAGGCAAAGAGAGGAAGATAATGGAACTGATTTCTTTGCACACATTAACATTTTTCTTTTCCAGCTGTATCTCAGAATTGTTCAAATATTAAGCACCTGAAAGCTCAATCTCATATTTTTTGAACACATTGGACCCTAATTTACACTTTGCACCTTTTTTTTGTTATTTGGCATTTCAATAATGCAAAATAATAACTTTCTTCACATAAATTCTCCATTTTTTCATTTGCATTAGCCGTTGGGGTTTGATTTTCCAATTAAGTTTGCATTTGATAGTCACGAAAAGTCATGAGGTTCAACAGACAAATCACAAAAATACTCAAGTTTTCAACATCAGAATCTGCTTGTGGCTGAAAAAAATACAAATTTCAGGAACACTAGAAAGACAAGGATGAAAGTGAATTCTCTCAAACTAGTAACTGCAGCAAGGTGTAGCACAATGAATGAAAATATCCAAAGTGTTGACAAGAAAGTAATTTTTGGAGGTGGGTGAAGCATGGAGAGAAGTTAGAGAGGAAGGAGAGGGGCTTGTTTGCGGGAAATTTACTTTTTTTCAATTTTAAAATCATGCAATTTCTATTAAATAGAAAACTGTACCGTATGCATCCACCAGTGATTGTGATGCACAGTAAAGCACGGTAGCTGCAGTCGATTGCAAATAGATGAGAAAAAACAGTGAAAAAGCAAAAAAAATCCTTTTTTAAAAATCATACAGATAAATTATTCATGCAGAAAGCTCCACAGTTTCCATCCACTAATGTTGTTTGCACATAATTAACTTTGTTGTGTTTTAAAAAAAAAATGCTTATGTAACTCAGAATCGTATGAATTTAAAGCACCTGAAAGCTTAGTTTCATCATTTTTTAAAGAATATAACCCGAGTAACGTACTTTTCTTTCCAAATTTATACTCTGCATCCCTCCTTCTATGTTGAATTCCTCTCAAACTTTTCATTGCAGCAAGTTGGAGCACAACTGTTGACTAAAAACTATCTTTGAATTTGCATGAAGACGAAGGAAACAACGCTTGAGAAATGATTAAAAAGCTGAAAGGGTTGCAGAAAATGTGTGTGAAATGGTGGAACTGATGGAGTAAAGACAGAAGGGAAGAAGTAGGGGTTTGTTTGCAAGAAATTCACTTTTTTCTGCTCAAATATTAGTCCTCTTATTTTAGTCAGAAAAACACTACAAATGTGAAGTAATAATCTGCACTCCATGTCAGACCTGTTCATGTTCAGATGGACTTTCTTTTCTTGGTTTTACTTCACAGTTCACAGCATCATCCAGCTGTTTTCAGCTCTGATAAACCCTCAGTTTGTCACCTGTCCAGCACCAAACAGCAAAAAGGCAAAACTAAAAACCTTCTGGAGGAAACTGGAGCATTTAGCAGCTTTTAAAGAGTTTGTGCAACTCTAAAAAGCACAAATATTAGACGTAGACTCATCAAATTGACAGAAATGTGACTCAATATCAGCATTTCTTATGTAGATGTAAGCATCAGATTTGTGTTTACATCTTGTCGCATTACCTCCAAATCACCAAATAAAGGTTTAAAGTGGGATGTTTTGGAAAATTACTGTAACTGCTGAACACAAAACACCTTCAAATTATATATAATTTTGGGAATACCAGAGTTTGTTCACATTTTTAAAAGAAAAGCACAAATGTAGCAGCTTTTATAGCAACAGAAACTCAGACATTCTTTTAAGTTTAATTCTGGGAGTCCAAACTTCTAAAATCCAACCTGAGATGAAATATTTCTCCTTTGGTGGACCTCAAACCTTTTTCCCTCTGATCTCTTTCCTTCAAACCCGAAGCAACCGGCAGACAAACATGCAGAGCGAGTTCAAAGTCGCTGCACGAACACGAAATAGTTACCCTGAGAACAAAAAATAGCATTAAAATATAATGATATATTTATATATATGCACTGTGTGCATTGTGTGCTGCTCTTTTTCTTCATAATGTTTTTCTATTTGCTGCTGTTGCATCATAAATTTCCCCACTGCAGGATCCATAAAGGTTTAACCCTGTAAAGCCCACTGTTGCAAAAATACATCAGTTTTATTTTTCTTTAATTATTATTTCTTTATTTATACCTAAAGAATTCTATATTAATTTTGCTAATTTTTTTCTATATTTGGGTTTTACAGATTTTATGTAATAATTTGTTATTATTATTTATATCTAAAGAAATCTGTTATTTTTACTATTTTTCTATATGTGTGTTTTATAGATTATATAGAGAGAATATTTTAAATTTTAAAATGTTTTAATTCTCATTTTTTTTTAATTTATATATAAATAACTATTTATTATTTTGCTATTTTTATATTTGGGTTTTACAGACTATATATGCATATATAGAATATTTTTTAATTATTATTTTTTTATATTTATATATAAATATACATATATAATTTTGCACATTTTTTCTATATTTGGGTTTTCAAGATTATATATAAAATATTTTTTTAGTTTCATTATTTATTTATAAATATATTACATATACTATTTATGCTCAATTTTTTTCTAGATTTGGCTTTGACAGGGTCTATCTATCTATCTATCTATCTATCTATCTATCTATCTATCTATCTATCTATCTATCTATCTATCTATCTATCTATCTATCTATCTATCTATCTATCTATCAAACAGATAATTTAGCAGGAATTTAACACAACATTGTTTTTGCAACAAATACAGAACTTCTCATGCAAAATATGCAATAATTATTTTTACATGTAATTATGTTGGATATGATGATAAGTCTGAGTTAGTGTATGGCACATTTTAGATCTTACATGAATAAAATGAAGGCCTTCTGCAACCAATGACTGGATCTTGAGTGGAAAAACAATCAGTTTAGCAAGAAAATCTAGATATTAAAAAAGTGCAACACTGTCAGCTGTCTCTCGCAGTCGATAGCCTCCTCTGCTTTTCAAAACCTCGCGATCGATATCACTTGGGGCTTTTTGGAAATGTTCCGTATCGTAGCGTGAGGCAGATTCTTCAAAGAGGAATCATTCTGGAAGAAAAGCAAAAAGGAAAAGTTCAAAAAGCACCAAGTTGAGACTCATTTCTGAGTCCAGGTGTTGGCTCGACAGACGGCTCCTCGGCTGCAGGTGCGGATGATTTTTGACCCCGTCGCCGGAAACCCCGACGGGTCAACAGGTTACCGTTGCCGTGGTAACAGCCACAGGTGCACCGTGGCGGGGTGCTGGAGAGGAGATGTGACAGGTGAGCGGTTGGCTCAAGCTGGTTCTCCATACATAGTAACACTTAAGGCATCTGACAAGAGAACCAGAGTGATGAGAACAAGTTAGAGGAGGAAACAGCCGCGGAAAGTCTCCACTCCGGACGCCAGGTCTGAAATAAAAACGCAAAAGACTCGGTGTTATGTAAACTTCACTACAGAGCAGATCGTTTTCAGCTGGGAAGGTTGATTTCTGTGGCAAATCCACAGAAATACGGATCAGAAAATCTGTTTTCCAAGTAGTCTGTGGATTTTATTTAACTATTACTCATTAGTTTTATTTTGAAATAGAATAATTATAGACTCGTTACTTTTACTTTTAAATAGGATGATAATAGACCAGTATAGGTGGAAATCTATTATACGGAGGATAATGTGACAATTCTACAATTATGCAACAAATACTGCTTCACTGTTTCTTCTAAAACGCTAAAAAAAGAGGCTTTTTTGTGTTTCCCCTTTGTGGCTGCCATCTTTACTGAAAGGAGTCCTGTGCAAACCAGTGATGAGGTTCTTTTGAATTTCGTTGCTCTAAATATGACTTACTGTGACTTTTTTTAGGCGAATCTTTTTCAGACTAACCCCCCCCCAATTCTCTGCCATTTACAGATATACTAAAAATCACACAAATCAGCATCACAGTTAGCTGAAATAACAACCTGTAGCGACAATAACAGTCCATTTTATATCATATTTCTACGGAAAACAACAATGAAACGCATTGATTGTGTGTCAGAAATAATAAGAAAATATGAATAAGATGAAAAAGCTCCAGGGGTTGTAAAAATACACGCAGGAAATATATGTGTGTGTGTGTGTGTGTGTGTGTGTGTGTGTGTGTGTGTGTGTGTGTGTGTGTGTGTGTGTGTGTGTGTGTGTGTGTGTGTGTGTGTGTGTGTGTGTGTGTGTGTGTGTGTGTGTGTGTGTGTGTGTGTGTGTATATGCATACACACACAATTAAAAAACATTAATTTCAACACATAAAACCACACTGTAAAAAATGTCCTGTTTTAAAAAAATGGTTAAAATCTGGCAGCAGAAAAAAAACATTTGAAGAAATGGTGCAATATTATAACATTCAATAACTGTAGAGGCGGTAAGAATACCATCAAATATCCTCTTATATCTTGTCTGTATGACTATTTTAGAGCGGTTTAACACCAAAATCTCATTCAGTCTGTTAAAATACAACACAGTAAGCTGGATAACACTTTCTAAAAAATAGAGAATTTCTCTTTTTGATCAATCCAGTTATTTAAACCTCTGAAGTCCAAAAAAGTGGGT
Organism: Amphiprion ocellaris; assembly: GCF_022539595.1. Taxonomy (NCBI): domain Eukaryota; kingdom Metazoa; phylum Chordata; class Actinopteri; family Pomacentridae; genus Amphiprion; species Amphiprion ocellaris. The sequence goes on along the minus strand of NC_072785.1, from coordinate 28,025,392 downwards.
TAAAAATGCCTGCTGTCTGTAAAATAGTCTAAAAATTACACCTAATTTGCCAGAAACAGCCAGAAACTGTGACACAATCGTCAAATTTCCAACGGTCCTTGAACTTATCATTTGTTACGTGCTGTTTGAGGTGGAAAATGAACCAAATCTAAGCTTATTCTTTTCATTTCAACCTTGACTTCTTTTTGAGGCCACTAGTCACTCAACTGTAACCAACAATCACGTGCTAAAAGTACATAGAATTTTATAGTACTATTACAAGGTTTGGGGTTTAAAAAGCATGTTTTTTTTTTTTAAAGCATTCACTTTACAGTCACTGGCAAAATGAGCCAGTGACTGTAAAAATGGAAAGAATTGGTGGATTTTTAACTTTCCAATGGTCTTTGAGCTTCAAATCACGATAGTCCATCAAAATCGCTTTATTATTATATGCTTTTCAACTTCACCCTTCTTTTGAACTTACTTGTCTTTGAACATCTGAGACGTCCAGATCTGTCTGGAAACTGGACTGTGAGGTGTGAAGGAAATGTTATCTTTAAAAAAGCTTTCAAAATTACCCATTCATCACAGCCAGAAACTGAAAGAATCTGCAGATTTTCTATTTTCCAACAAAGCGTCACCAGCTTTTTTGTATTTTTGAATTTATGTCACAAACTAATATTTTATTATTCTGTGCTGGTGGATTCCGTCCAGCGTGTCGAGGACTTTTAATCACATCCTGAAAAGGAAGCAGCTCAGTGATTACATCCGACCAGGAGACAGCAGCTCCTACCTTAATCTAATTTACTAAACATCTGTGTGTTGTAATTAATTCATTTCGCAGCCGATATTTAACTGTGAGGAGAAAACGTTGTCAGGCTTTATTTTAGTTCTGCTCTCCTGCCTGTTTCCTGGATGACTGTTCAGTTTCGACCTTTACGATGTCGCGCCTGTTGGATGTTTAACTCTGCTACAGCAGCTGTTATATATTTTATAACGGCTTCCAACTATTGAATCGATAAAATGGATTAGAGCAGCTAAAAATATGACTCTGAGAAACAATAACAAAACAGGATTGTACATCAGAATAAAGAAAAAAGTATGAATAAGATGAACCAGACACTATAAAATGATCTGTAGTCAATGCAAGCAGGAAATAATTACCTAAGACTACACTGTAAAAAACAAAATCCATTTAATAAATTGACAAATATGTGATAAAATGTTGGAATACTATAATCTTCAATAACTGTAAAAACTGTAATAATAATGTCTGGAAAAAATTATTGTAAAATAAAAAAAATTAAAGACAATAAAACGGTCTAGTTTTACAGTTAGACATAAAAATAAAAAGCAAAAAAACATCTATATATGTTTGATGTGGACATAAAGTCATTATTTACAGATTTTTTAAAACACTTTAATTAAATAAATGAGTAGTTCTTACCAAAATGCAAAATGTTGTTCCTAAAAAATGTAAAAAGTGTCATTAGACAGACAGACCAAAGTTGTAAAAGAATAAACTAGCATTTGTTTAAAAAAAAAAAAAAAAAAAGAAAAAAGATGATAATAATAATAATCTTCATTTTTGATGTGAATTTAATTGACAGTTTTGGCCTTTTTTAAAATAGTTAATTTTTTTTGCAAACGTCAATATCTTTTATATATGACTACTTATTATCTGTAATTAAACACGAAACTGTAAAAGAACAAATTAATTTTGATGTTATTATATAATACAGATTTTTGATATGAACAGTATGTACAGTTTCCACCTGTTGTTTTACAGTTAACACGTAAAATAAAAAGAAAATAAAAAATTCAAGTAAAAGTGGTGAAACCATCGATGCGACAGTTTCAACCGAGTCAGACGTACTCTGCAGCTTCAATCCTAAACTGCAGCCTTTGCGAGTTGAAAATTGCGTTTTTTTCAAATCAATTTAGTACTGATTAATTGTCCAGCCAAATCTAAAGCTCAGAAAAGTTCTCAGACGTGACCAAAACGTAACTTTAGTGCCTTATTCTGCAATATTTTGATTTAGAAAAGTCTCAGAGTATTACAGACAGTACCATGTAGAATATATTGTTAATTATTCCTCCTCTTCTCTTCAGACTGACTGTGAAGTGATCTGTTCCTAACTAGGGGATAAAATCAACAGTAGCCTTCATGAAAAAATAATAGAAAAGTTCATCCAAAGTGCAGCTGAAGCCGCTGTGAGTCCCCGTTTGACAAAAGTGGCAGAAAATCTCCAAAATTTCTGTCTTTTCCATACAAATGTTGCCTTTTTTTGCTTCTCTAAATGGCATTTTTTACTGAGAGAATGAAGAAATGTTAAATAATTTCAACAAACTCTGAGTTTGTGTCAACGCCAAGTAAATATCAGTTTCCCATCATGTTTAATTTGTGTTTTAGTGCTAATATGAGCATCTGCAGCCCCCTGCCACGACTGTACATGAGTCTTATGATCTAACATGATCTTATTTTTCTATTATCTGTCCGATCCGTCAGTCACAGATTTAACCAAATGTGCTGTAAGCTGCCGATGCTCTGATTTGTTTGTTATTTTATCGCTCTGACTCCATCTTCTCTGTTCATGTCAGTTGAGAGAAACTCCGTCGTAAAGCCATCAGACGCCCTCCCTAAGTAGAATTGATACGGTGATTGTGTTTCTGCCAGCGCTGGGCTCGGTTCCATTTCACTTCAGTCGATTTGACCGAAATGCTGGAGAGAAAAGAGTCATGAGGAAGGACGAAGTGGAAATGTAAAGGTCATTATGTGACCTCTAGAAGTCTGAGGGAGGTCTGGATCAGGAGTGAATAATGAGTTGGTTTCTCATCTAAAATAGGTTTAAAGTTGGATTTTACTCTCATTTTTCATGGACAGGATTAGCTGTAAATGAAATATAGAGGAGTCAGAGTGTAGTTCAGTGTTTCTAAACTCAGGTCCAGACAGATTTATCGTATTAAATTAGGATTTTAACTACGTTTGTGACACTGAATTGTTTGCTTCATTGAAAATTTTAGTTTTCTGATTCCAAAGGGAACATCAGATGTTTGTTGTGCACAATTTGTAAAGATAATGCACCACTTTTACATTAAATGATATAGAATTAGAGCTTTTCACCTTTTTTATCCACCACTTCACTTTAATGTGGTTTAATGCACCAGGTTTGTTTAACTGCTGTTCATTCACTCTTAGTAGTAGAAGAGCTGCACTATTTTGAAATGTTCAGAAAGTTCAAAATGTTGAAATTCCTTCCAAAAAACTCTTTTGTTGGGTTGGGAGTCCATTCTGACCTAAACAACAACAACAACAACAAGAATAATAATAATAATAATAATAATAATAATAATAATAATAATAATAATAATAATAATAATAATAATAATAATTGAAAATAAAGTCATTCTTATTTTTTAGTAATTATTTTTGCATTAGAGATATAAAATAAGTATAACTATATTTTAATTTTTTTTTTCTATTTTTACTCCCAAACAGAAGAAAAATATTAGTGACAATGATTATGGATATTATTCTAGATAAATAAAATGGAAAATAAAGTAATTCTTACTTTTTTAAAAATAATTACTTTCCTTTAGAAATATAAAATAATAGCAATAATATTTATTGTATTTATTTATTTAGATTTTATTTTATTATATTTTTACTCCCAAACATAAGAAAATTATTATTGACAGTTATTGTAGATAATATTATAGATAAATAAAATGGAAAATAAAATAATTCTTAGTTTTTAATAATTATCTTTGCTTTAGAAATATAAAATAATAGCAATAATATTTATTCATTTATTTAGATTTAATTTTGTTGTATTTTTGCTCCCATACTTAAGAAAAGTATTTTTGACAATTATTATGGATAATATTTTAGATAAATTAAATGGAAAAGAAAGTAATTCTTATTTTTTTGTATAATTATTTTGCATAAAAATAATTTTTAAAAGTTAAATAATAAAGAATAGGTATTTATTTAATGAAATTATTTAATAAAATTAAAAAATATCTATTTTTAGCTCATTTTACAAAATAAATGAAAGAATTATTTTTTTTTAATTAAAGAAAACAACAAAATAACAAAGATTTTTTTCCCATTCAGGCAATAATAATGTTGAGACATTTGTGCACAAATCTCTTGATCGAATGTCCCACGAGATCTTAATTTGATTAAATATACAAAACTAGTCCCTAAAACTGGCATAAATATCTTCAGTATTGTTCAAAAGAACTTTATAATTAAATGCCAAAAGTAATTAGAACTTAGAATAATTGCCTAGTGTGTTTTCAGAGTTTGTCTTTTAGACCCCAACTGAAAAAAATCCAGTAGATTCTGTATATTATGTAAATATTAAGATGTTTTAAAATGGTTTTATATTGAATTAAAATAAACCATCATAATACAGTTTTATTCCTTTATGATAAAATGAACCCAGCTGGCTATATTACAGCTTATATCTGTGTTGAATTATTTAAATAAGCTCAGTTACACTCCAGGAAAATCTTTCGAAGTTATTCAAGGTTCCTCCAGCAGCTCTGTTCTGTCTCTGAATGGAGCTGTTTTATATTCCTCCAGGAGCCTTGGAGCAAAAACAACAACGTTCCTTTAGGCTCTAATTCTGATACAGTAGAACAAGACGATGGTTCATAGTTCAGTTTGACTTGTTCCCTCCAAATACCAGCAGTGTCGCATAAAAAATAGGGGTTTTTTTGCGGTTAAATCCTATCTAACATCCACCAAATGTTAGAAATTTACAAATTAAATAGAGTTTATTAATATACCCACATTTCCCCTTTTAACATGGAATAAAATATTAGTTTTTTAAACATATTGTGGAATTAATTAATGAATTTTTTCCCTAATAACGTTAAATAAAATTATAGATTTGCAAATAAGCTTATCAATATACATACATTCTCCCATTAACACATTTTTTTCTTATTTTCCCCGATAGGATGAAATAAATTCATCATTCTGTGATCTTTTTATGGGTAACTACATTGTGCAACAACCTGAAAGTGACGTATTTTATATGACACATAAAAATTAAGGCTTTTAATGTGGAGGATTGGTGACATTTAGGAGGAAATCTGAAATCTGTTTAATAAGGTCAGTATCTGCTCTGATCTGTTCAGTGAATCCCTGCTGGTTTATAGTTTAACAGATTAAACCTCAGAAATAAAAGGCACAGAATGGAAGAGAAAATAATCTTAAAGCAAGAAAAATGCAAAACTGAACCTCTGGCGTTTTTATGGAAGTTAAACTGAGCTTTTTTCTGTCACCCTTAATGAAAAAATGCCCACATTTTATAATTACCAGTTATTGATCAAATAATTCATCAGAAATTAAAACATGCCTGTTAAGTGTCACACATTCTAATCCCTGCATCTGTAAAATAATTGAAAATAACTTGATGACTTGATCATTTTTACTGAGCTAAATACAATTCAGATGTGTTATTTTACAGTCAAAATTTGTACGTTTTAACCAAATTTAAATATTTATTATGATTCAATCCTGAGATTTTTTTAAAATTAAAATAATAGCAAATATCTGCAAAATAATGACTTTTTTTTACTGAGCTAAACGCATTTTTAAAAAAAACAATTGTAATTTTGCAGTCAAAAGTTGTAAAAGAAGGAAATATTACTTTACTATTACTAAAAAACTGATTTCTGGTATGAACATTATTTCATTATTTAGACTTTTTAAAATAATTGTATTTGTACTTTTTCTGTTTGTTTGTTTTTGCCCATTTTTTATATGATCATTGTTCAATCCTTCAAATTTTGTAAAAATTTCAAGTGATTGCAAATATCTGTAAAATAAAGATAATTTTTATTGAACTACTTGCAAAAAATATATAGTTTTACAGCCAAAAGTTAAGTAAATAATTTTAACGGCAAATATCTGTATAATAATTCCAATTTTTACTAACAGAAATGCATATATTGTCTAATTTTACTGTCAAACTGTTTAAAAGAACAAATTATTACAAATTATATCATGTTTTGACCAGTGTTTTTGCATTTATTTTTTTACAAAATTGTATTATTTATCAATTTTTAACCCTTAGCTATGCTTTTTTTTTTTTTTTTAAATAAAATAATGGCAACTATCTGAAAAATGCTGCAAATTATTTTACTGAACTAAATACCATAAAATATTTGTTTTTTATTGCTTAAAAGTTGAAAAGAAGTGAATTACTATTTCATAAAAATGTGGATAGAATTTACAGTCTTAACCCATATTTATACAGTCAACACATAAATTAATACCATTTGTGGTCAAAAATTGTAAAAATTTTGTGAAAATACAGATTTTTGCCCTTATTTTATTACATATGTTACTAAAAAAAATTATAAAAATAAGGATAAATTAAACCAAATTTTAATATTTACAATTGTTAAATTTTTAGATTTTTAAAAAAAAAAAAAATTCAAATAATGGCAACTAACTGTAAAATAATAAGTTTTAATGAGCTAAACACAAAAAGAAAGTGTAGTTTTATACTCAAAAATAATTTTTTTTCAAATAACGACAAATGTCTAAAATAATTAGAATTTCTAATAACTTAAATATAGCAAACAATGCACTTGTAGTCTAATTTTAGTGTCAAACGTAGTAAAAGAACAAATTACTTGCTAATTACAAGTGTTTGATTTGCACATTATTGTATTTTATTATTATTATTGTGTGTTTTTTAGGGTAAACATGTAAATTGATACTTTTTCCTGATATTACCAGTCATTATCTGTAGCCTGATGAAGCAGGTGAATCTATAAAATAACCTCCATGTCCAGTTTCCCTCTGAATACGACCCTCCACTATTCCACTGACTGACACTTGTGGCTTCCTGAATATTAATAATCAGCGGCTGCGGTGATCAAATAAGACATCAGGAAGGAAAACAGTGGCATGTCCCATGTTCTAATCCCTGAACGTCTCCTGGATTACTGTAAGCCACGCCGTGTACGGAGACGTTCCGGAGGCCATTAGACGGAGGCGATCACCGGGGACGAGCTAATCTTATATGAATATGTGAATATCTGCTGCAGCCTGACAGCAATTAGAGCCTCAGCTGCCTCCCTCCTCCGGGAGCGGATCAACCCGGCCGTGAGCTTTTTGATTGTGAGGCTTTGATGAACCAAATCCACTGCATCACCTGCCATCACGGAGGCTTCGTTTCTTTATTTCCCGTTTCCTCCCTGGCCGCCTGCAGGCTTTTCATGGAGGTGTTCCGCCGATCAAAGTCCCTTCTCTGCAAACACTTGTAGCTGTGTTATTGATATTCTGATCTCCTGAAGGCTTATTGGCTTGTTAAAGAAGGAGGACCCTGGAGGGAGGAGTCTGATTGATTTCCAGGCGACACAGCGGATCCCATGCAGCAGAGGAGGGAAGCCCACGGTAACCTAATAACATCCTCCCAGCGTGGAACGGCCACGACTCCGTTACGTAACGGAGGATGTTTTACAACAGGCAGCAGGCGTCTGACGGGCGGCTGGTTAAAGGACCCAAGGGTGGTGGAAAAATCGAATTCCCTTCATTCGTCTCTGGATTGTTTAACCCTCCTGTTGTCTTCCTTTATGGGCACCAAAAAATATTGTTTCCTCGTCTGAAAAAAAATCCAAAAATTTAGAAAAAAAATTCCCAAATTTTTTTGAAAATTTGCAAAACCTTCAGGAAGAAAATTCCAATCATTCCATGAAAGTTTTATTTAAAAAAAAAAAAAAAATCCCCCAAATTTGACAAGGAAATTTTAGTAAATATTTTCAAAAAAAGAGTAAAAGTCTTCCAAAAAAACTCCTAAAATATCTAGTGATTCCATATATATCAGTAAAACTTCTCATATTTTCTTTAAGAACATTAACAAAAAAATTTTTTTTAACATTTCTTTTTTTCCACCAAAAAATGTTCAGAGATTTCCCAAAAGTGTTGAAAATGCGGACATCAAAAATTTCACTTTGAAAATCTATTTTTTTTCTCCACATTTTCAAACTTTAAAACAGGTCAATTTTGACCCGCACGATGACAGGAGGATTAAAGTTTGAAAATGTGGAAAAAATAATTTTTCACAGTGAAAGCTTCCACATTTTCAACATTTCAAGGAACTTTTTGAACATTTTTTGGTGCAAAAAGAGTAATGTTTAAAAAAAATGTTTCTTTAAGAAGATTCAGGAAAAAATCAACCAAAATTCAGCTAAAATCATTGTATTTTGGTTGATTTTTTTCTGAACGTTCTTAAAGAAAATATTAGAATTTTTCCTGATATATATGGAATCACTTTAGATATTTTTAGGATTTTTTGGAAGATTTTTATTCAGTTTAAAAATATTTATAATTTTTAAAAAAAATTTAATTTCTTGCCAAATTTGGGAGATTTAAAAAAAATTATGGGAAATTTTCAAGTAATTTTTTGAGTTTTCTTCCTGAAGATTTTGCAAATTTTTGTAAATTTGGGGAATTTTTTGCTGAATTTTTGGATTTTTCCCAGACAAGGGAACAGTATTTTTGGTGCTCGTAAATGAGGACAACAGGAGGGTTAAAGGACCCAAGGGTGGTGGAAAAATCGAATTCCCTTCATTCGTCTCCAGATTGTTTAACCCTCCTGTTGTCCTCATTTACAAGCACCAAAAAATACTGTTTCCTTGTCTGACAAAAATCAAAAAATTCTGCAAAAAAATCCCCCAAATTTCTGAAAATTCGTAGTTTGTAAGACTCAACCACATAATAAAAATTTCAGAATATAATAGAAAATACAGTTATCCACAGAGATTCCTCCATTAACATGAAATAAATATGTTTTTCAAATAAATTTTGTCTTTAATGGTCAGCTGCATTGTTTTTAAAACTCTACCAAATTATAACTTTACAAATAAAATAAAACACAATTTTCCCCACTTAATTAATGCACATAATAGATGTTTAAAAAGTAGAATTTATGAACACATACACATTTTCTCCCCAAGAACATGAAATTAGATATTCTTCTTTTTTTCATTTTTTTGCCTATTAATGGCCAACTGCATTTTTAAAAAAATCTACCAGATTATAAGTTTACAAACAAAATAAAATACAATTTTCCGCACTTCAAATTTTAAAAGTGTTTGTTTTTTATTATGGTCAAACATGTTGATTTTAAATGTATGCCAAATAATAGAGATTAAAGATAAAGTAGAACTTCTGAATAAACACACATTTTCTCCGAATAACGTGAAAAAGGTTTGTTTTTTTAATTCATTTTATCTTGTTATGGTCAACTGCATTGTTTTGAAATCCAAAAGGTAAAGTAAAATTGAAGAATACACATGTATTTCCTCCCATTAACATGTAATAAAGTATATTTTAAATACAAATTATATCAGAGGAGGAAAGCCCGCGGTATCCTACTAACATCCTCCCTGCAGTAAACGGCCAGAACTGGGTTACATAACGCTTCTATGATTATATATTGTTTTCCAACATAAAAGCTTCTTCTTCCATTTCCTTTTTTCCCCCCAACACTGGGAAAATCCAAACCTTTGTACCTTATCTAAAGCGCTTGCCTTGGCTCCACAGACGTGTGCATTAAAACCTTATCAGTGCTGAATTTCCAATCCCTGTTCAATGGGAGCATTTAGAGACCTGCCTCTTGACATTTTCATCACTTCTAGTGGAAGGATCTACTTACTGGTGATTTCACAACTCCCCTCCGTTGCTAATGAACACTCTGTTTGCCGGAAAAAATGCTTTTTAATGCAAATACGGAACATTATCGGGAGCAGATTTGCATGAGAGCGTGGGCTGCTGAGGAAACGCCGGCATTTTGTAGGAAGTTGTAGGTCCCTAAAGGCGCTGACCTTGAATCACATGGTTCAAGTCTGCTTTCAAGTCGTGTCATTCTCCGTCTCCGTCCCTCCGTCGTTTCTTGTCATTCCCTCTCTGCTGGATCTTTAATAAAGACACGAAACGCCTCAGAAGATTGTAGTCATTGCGTTTGAAAATGTACAAGCTGTGACAGTCGGGATCAGAGATGGTTGTGAGGCCAGCGGGTCCAAGAGGGCCAAAATGTTACACAAAATAGATTCAATTCAAGTACTATATGTAGAATTATAAAAGATTTCCCACATGCTTTCTCCTTCTGTGACCACAAATACATAAACTTCTCTGTTAATGTAATAAAAAAAAAATCTCCTGTGAGCCTGAGCAGACCTTTTGTGATCTTTTTTTTCCAGAATTTGGTTATTTGAACAAAGATGCAACAAATAAGATGCATTTCAATGTAAAACAGACTTTTAATGCAGTGACACTAGAAAGAAATATTAGCTAAGAGGACAGTAAAGTGTGTTTAATTAAACAGTGTCATGTTAAAACAGGTAGCTAAAATTGAGTTTATATTTAGAAATGTAATGTGCAGGTGTGCAGTGTGATGTTTTTTTCAGAAAACCAATAATGTGACTAAAATGACTCAAATATTGTTTGATAGGAAAAGAAAACACATTTTCCATGACTGATCTACAATAGAAAGTTGTACAATAGAACAAAATGTACACACAAATCCAACACAATAACCAACACAGATCAGCACAACACACACACTAACCAACACAACACACACATTAACGAACGCAACAGACACACTAATCAACACAAACTAACACGACACACACAAAACCAACACAACACACAATAACCAACACAACACACAATAACCAATACAAACCAGCACAACACACACATTAACAAACACAACAGACACTCTAACCAACACAAACCAACACAACACACACACAAACCAACACAAACCAACACAACACACACAACCAGTTTGTTTCACCATTTAAATCACCACTGCCAATAGTTATTCAAGTCACCTGGTGAATTCCAAAATTTTAAAAAAAATTCCAATATTTTTCAATATTGCAATGCATAATTACAGAAAAACAACATGTCGTAATGTCAGTTTTTATTTCAATATTATTCGATTCTCAACTTGCTCTGTCCATATAATTATTTTTTAGCCCCAGTCTGATCTGAGTCCTTTAACATTCAGGATCTTCCAATCTAATCCGATATCATTTTCCTCGATAATACACACTTCTAGTACTGTCGATCAGCTGTAGTACCTGTTTGTTCCACCAGGTGGAGCCTCTTACTGTTTAACACTGTAGCGACCAGAGGAGGCGTCACTCAGACTACAGGAAGTTTCATGTTGGCAAACAGAGAGCATTGTGGGGGGTTAGCTAGCAACGGTTACCATGACAAAGACTCCTGTGGTGCTTAATGACCTCCGGACAGAACTTGTGTGCATCAAAAAAGCTGGATTTTATCAGGTCAGTGTTAAAAAAATCACAGTGTTTGTTCCAAATGTCAACTGTGCTCAATTTGTGATATCGGAAAATCAGTAATTGATTGATAGTTCTGTATTTATTGAGAAAATAGCTAAAAATTTTGCATCCTTAGCATCCTGCCGCAAATTGTGCTCTCCTTTTTAGACACCAAAGAGACATAAACAATATATTGGGCTTATGTTCATTCAAGTTAAGTAAAAAAAAATGCCTTGATCCCTACATCCCTGCTTTTTTATTGCTTTCATACTTACTTTTATATACAAATTTGTTTAGTATGAATTCAGAATACTTAGAACAAAAAAGGTTGTACGACAAGTTGCACTTTATTAACAGCTAACAATAAGTTCTCCACTGAAAACACATATTACCACTGTGAAACACTTGTTTATGTTGTTTATATTGCTTGTAATTTGCCTCATTTTTCTTTACTATTTCTTGACGTCCAACCGAGTACAAATTTCGTGTCGCCTCCTGTGAATCCACGTACTGGCATGACAACAAAGAACCTCGAATCCTTGAATGTTACAGTTACAGATGGGTGACATATTAAAAGAAAAACCTGAACCCTTTAGAATGAGGGAATCTGGTCACTCTGTTATGCCGTTTGGGGCTTTTTGCTGGCGTCCACTTGTCCTGTTAGACTGAAGAATTGAAGGGTCACTGCAGATCAATACACAGTTCTTTTGAGTGATTATCTTTATCCTCTCATGACACATTTCTGTCCTTTGGGGAGTGATTTCTTCCATGATTGCAATGCTGTCATCCATAACGCACACAGGGTCTCTGAAAGGTCTCATAAGTTCGAAAATAATGTAAATAAAATGTTAGAAATACGATTTATCCCTCAGTAGCAGTGGAGAATCAATGGGAAGGTGCATTGAAGGAGTTCTGGTGGCGACTTGGTTGGTTTTTCCTTTAATTTGTCACCCACATCTATATAAATATAACACAAAAAGGTGTGAAATACATCATGGTACACTTTAAATGTCTAACTGTTTGCATTTGTTTTGGTTTTTCCTCAGATGCTGATGACTCTGGTTGTGTGTTACTGAACACGTCAAGGAGGGTAAGCATGAGTATTTATCCACTAGACAGACATAAAATGGTCTATGTTGCATTATTTTAGTGGAAAAAACACGATTTTGGGCAGTTAAGTGACGATAATTCATATATTACCTTTACTGTGAGGGAAATCTGATTTGGTAACAAGATTTAAAAAGGGGAACAAACCACAAAAAGAGAAGTTGCAAAGCATCCAATATGCTAATGACAGACTTTGGCAGTGGCTCCATTTGAAGCTAATGCATACTTATGAGGGAAAGCCTCTACAGCCATCACCATCACCAGCTTGTAGATTAGAGAAGAAGGTGGTGAAATGTCAAAGTTTACCGACTGCTGATTGTGTGTGGAGGCGGGGAAATGATTTTTAATTGGAGTGAGAGGGTTAAACAGAAAATTAAAGACTAAAGAAAGGGCTATTCTAGGGAATGACGTCGACTTCCTTGACTAGATTTGCTGTAAGATTTTTTCCTGCGTCATTAGATAGCGAGAATCATCCAATGCTGAGCCCAGATTTTACATTTATTCCCCTACATTTTAGTGAACACTCGAAGTACACTGAGGTTAGTGAAACTCATGTAAGACTGGTTTGACACCTGAATGTCTGTCGTCAGAGTGAATATCTCGTGTTTAAAAGCTGCTGTTTGTCGTTTAATGCCACTCCATGTTGGTTTTATTGTGTTTTTTTCGCAGCATTCCGACACCAGCATAAAGTAAATCATCTACATTAAGACTAAGTATATGTGAATGATGCGGCTATGGATGGGAAATCACAGCGCCGTCATTACTGTTTGCTGACGCAGTTTGGGGATATTAAGAATTGCTCGGCGGCTGTGGAGTTTGTGGGTCTGAATAAAACATCTGCGACGGTATTGCCTGTTTGATGATCCCGTAGATTTGATTTCTCGCCCGAGGTCCTGTGTGTATTTACCGTTCGTGTATCGATGCATCAGCCTTCTGGCATCTTAATTGACTTTGTTTATGAATGAACGCTTCGCATTAGAGCCACAACTTTTTGTTCTTGTTGCACGGTGAGACCAGACTACCGACAACAGCAGCATCGGATGGTTGCAAGTCCTTACAAAATTGACTTTCAAATTTTATTTTCAAACCACCGATGCTGATAAAACATATAGATAATTAGATTTTAATGATGTCATTCATAAAGTTGATTCACAGAGTGAATCTGTGGCTAAAAATGTGTGATTTTATGGTTAAGTCTGTGATTCTGATATGAAACACTGAATGCCTTCTGTCTGCTAACTACACTGTAAAAAACATGAATATTTCAACAAAACTACTGTAAAATAAAAGAAAATAACTCATTAAAAAAAGCCAACATCAGTTTTTAATTATTAAAACACACTTGCTAGCCTTAACTTTAACTAATGTACATTTTTTTCAGTTTTTAATGTTTTTTTTCATGTGTTTTGTTAAAACTATGCAATTACTTAGTTTTATATTTACTATAATTTTGATGAGAAAATTAAAAGAAATGCGTTAGATGTGTGAGTTCATAGTCTATTTTTGTAAAGTCCATAAAATTACAAATAAAATAAAAATATGCAAATGCAAATAATTAACAGAATTTTAAAAATATGCAAATTAGGGGTAAAAATGGGGAAAAAAATGGTATTTTACACCATACTTTTTTTCAATTACTGATAATGTCTAGTAAAACCACAAAAATATTTTACATTTAAACCATAAAAATGAAAATTAAACAAACAAGCAACAAGAACAAACAGGCCAAAAGTGTAAATAATGTTTACATAAAAAGTGTGTATTTTTGTAAATTATTCTTTTGCAACATTTGACTATAAAATTACACTTTTTTTTTTTTTACTGTATTTAAGTCAGAAAGTCAGAAAATATTTTTAAACAGATATTTGCAATTATTTTTTAAATAAACTTGGGAATTTTTTAAGGTGGTATTTTCTAGATGTTTTCTGTTTTGTTAAATTACAGAGAACATTTAGAAAACTCATAGACAGAAGTATTGTTTTTTATAACACAAAAAACAGGCCAAAACTGTAGATAATCACATCAAAATATGTCTTTTTTTTAAAAAAACAAATAATTGTTCATTTTTTAAAAAATGTTTTTTAATAGTAGTAATATTATCATTTTTAAATATGTGACAATAAATTATACTGTTATAGTGTATTTATATGAGCTAACAGATATTTCCACTGTTTCTACAGTTTTTGAACATTATAGTATTTCACCTTTAATAACTGATTTTTTTCTGGCATCCTTGCTACCAGATTTTCATTTCATTTCATTTTTGTTTTTATAATTTTTTAAATTCTTGTTTACAGTGTACCTAATTATGCTAACTAGCTAAGCACCAGCAGTTTTTCTGCAGAATCCCAGCCTCCACCTTTCAGGTTTCCTTTAAACGAGCCAGTAGATCCCATCAGTGCTTCGGGTCTTTTGTCTGCTGCTTCAGAAATGAGAAACTGCTGCTTGCTAATTCTGCCCGGAGACCAGAGCGGAGGAACGCAGGAACATACTTTATTAGCATATCGTGTACCCAAGTCATAATTTAAATCACTTAGCGGAGTGTTTTAAAAACCAATAGCGCAGCGAAGAAACCTTTAATGCTTCCTTTAGCCTCCAGACTTGGTCAGCTCGCTGCATTTTAGATCATTTAAAGCTTTGTGGGGCTTGAACAGAAAAAAGAGAATCACAGTGATGAAGGCAGCAGAAGAGCTGCTCTGTGGGAGGATTCCTGGAATGATAAAGGATCATTTTGCTGCTGTGTCTAATGTGTGGACCAAAATTCAAATTGGATTTAAAACTCAGCTAAGTTTGTGCTTCGTTTCTCTCCATGCAGAGTGTCTGCAGCACTATCTGTCTGATATCTATTTATATTTATCTCACTGTGATCCTTACAGAGGATGTAGTTTAGTGCATCAGTCCAACTGTACAGGAGGTTCTTTTCCACAGGAACAAAACAAAACCATATTTTTTAAAATCACAGATAAGAAAACATGTTTCTGGGTGTGCTACAAGCATCTCTAGTGCTGGAGGTAAATGGTTGTTTCTGGTTCAAAGAGTTTAAAGCAACATCCGGAGGAAGTTAGTTTAAGCTATTTTTTTCTGTTTAAAAAAACAAACAAACAAACAAAAACATAATATTCCCTGGAAAATGGGAGACAAAAAATAATTAAATAACAAAACAAAACAGCAATTTTCCATAATTAAAACACAGTTGCTTGCTTTAATATTAAATGATGTTTATTTTATTTTACTTTTGGGCTGTTTGATGTTTAAAAAAGTATATTTACAGCTCTTAAAAAATATGCCATTGCCTATAGTTTCTTAGTTACTGTGATATAACAATTTAGTTATTTAATGTAAGAAATCTTGTAAAAGACAAGAAAATTTATTTTACATTAGATGTGACAGTTTATTTTGTAAGTCTGCAAAATTACACATATTAAACTAGTAAAAAGAAATAAGTTTTAACAGGTATTTGTCATTATTTGCGATTTTTTAAATTTTATTTTATTTACAATGATTATACATAATTGTCAATAACTCAGTGTTTGGGAGTAAAAATAAAATAAATTATGATTTTAAATACAAAAATATTATATATTTATAATGTATTTTTAATACAAAAAGTTTACATTGGTGAATTACAAAAAATAAGAATGACCTTATTATCATTATTATTATCATTGTTGTTGTTGTTATATTAATTTAGATGTTGACTGAAAAAACAAATAGGACAAAACTGGATAAAAAAATTTTATTTATGTTTTTTATAAATAATAAGACCTTTCCCTCCCAATTACAATGTTTTTCTTGTCTTTAGATATAATTAGTTTACAGACATTTGATATTATTTAAAAAAAAATATTGAATAAATAAAAAAATTTAAACTGTTGGTGCTTTTTAGATTTTCTCTGTTTTGTTAATTTGACTTAAACAAAATACAAAAAAAAAAAACAACAACAAAAAATAGGACAAAACTGAAAAATATATATAGATGTCCAGATCAAAAATCTGTATTTATACAAATAATAACACTTTTTTTCCCTCAATACTTGACTGGAAAATTACATTATTTTTCTTGTCCTCAGATATAATTATTTTACAGATATATGCTGTTATCATCACAAATAATATAATTTTCTTCCTAACATGTGACCATAAAATGAAATACAGAGATATAAAGGGATGTTTCTGGTTTGAGGAGTTTAAAGCTTTAATCTGTGAACCACAAGACCCCACATTTTACCCAGTAGGACCAGAAATGCTTTCAAAACAAAGCCAAATGAATTCATATTGTACAGAAATAACTCCAAAGACTCCGGACTCGAAACTTTCTTCTCGGTGTTTGTTTTATTTTCAAAAGAACAGCAGGAAATCCACTCATCTTCAGGGTTTCTGTCAATCAGGCAATCGATGGAGCCGAGGACTGGTGGGTGTCGGGGCTCTTAATCGAGCTGTGTTCGTCTGTCTGTCGATTCATTTGTCTTTAGGTGATTCTCAGAAGCCGCTAGTAAGATTTAAATTAACTCTGGAGGGATGAAGTGCATGTGTTCAGTGCTCTGCTCTTTGAAAAATGGTTCAGGAGGGGGTGGTTCTGAGAAAAACTTCATATTTCTAGGGCGCTTTTACACTTTAAATCGGTGAGGGGTTTGACAGGAAGTAAAATTACTGACCTGCCAGAAGTTCAGGAATGAAAAGTTAGGTTGCTTTTTTTCAGGAATTAGTCAGGAATTAAAAAAATCAGTTAATTAAAGTGGCCTGAAAAAACAAAATGAGTCACAATTAGTGTTTGGAAAATGCATAGTAATCGTACTGAAATGCAATATTCCAGACATTTTGGCTTTCAGAACAAAATGTAGACAATAACAGACCAAACTGTGGCAAAGATAGAGACAAAAAACAAAACTAAATTGAGTATTTTTCCTGGAATCCAGCTCTGCAGACAAACTGGAGTAGATGCAATTTCACAGTGTGTTACAGTCTTTAAAATTACTCTGCTCTTGTCACATTTTCACTCATTTTTCGCTGCAATTTAAAGTCCTTCACCTCTATGGAAACAGAACAAGCATGACTAGTAGCAGAGAGATGTTCTCTGTGCAGTATGACCAACTTATAAAGCCATAAATCATTTTAAAAAACTTGAGTTTCTTGGATTTTTTAGTTTCCAAAAATGTACAAAACCCGTAATCAACATCAATCAGTACATCATTTTTAAAATTTCACAGATGTTTTGGTGAAATGGTAGCCCTACCTACTATAGACATCTTACTCTTTGCATTTTTAATGGGTTTTCATACTTGTCTCCTGTTTGTTCTGTGTAAACACTGCCTGCAGTTCAACCCAGTCAGTCCAAAAAGTCCCTGAATTTTTGTCACAGCTGAGTCACCAGTGACTTCCTGGTTACACCCCAGAGTATAAAATTTTATATTTTTTACACAATCTACAGACGTGGAAAAATTGATTAGACCATCCAGTTCAAAACTGACTCATTGAAGCTGGTCTGAAGTCACACAGAAGAAGCCCTTCATCAAGGAAAGGCAGAGGAAAGCCGGTTACTGTTTGCTGGGATCACAAGGATTGGACTGTTGATGATTGTTCTAAGGTTCTCTTCAGGGATGAATCCAGTTTTCAGTTGATGTCCACTCCAGCTAACTTACTGGTTAGGAGGAAGCCTGGAGAAGCTACAAACCAGACTGTCTGCCCCTACAGTAGAACATGGGGGTGGATCAGTGACCATCTCATGGGGGTCCTCAGGGGGGTCCTCCACACTGGGGGCTGTGTCTGGTCTGCTGCTGAGGGTGCTGTCCATGAGTCCCTTCGGCCCGGCTGGTTGGGGGGCTCCCCACCTCGGTGTGGGGGTCCCCCTGTCTGTCGGGGTCGGGGGGGCTGTGGGTCTGGGTGCCAGCGCCCCCAGTGGTCATGGCCTGCGACTCCTCCCAGTGTGGACGACCCCAATTGGAGGCGTTTTCCACAATCGTCAGTGTCATGCCATGTCTCCCTACTGTCAGTGGTGGGAGTGTGTGTGTGCGTGTGTGTGTGTGTGTGTGTGTGTGTGGACGTGTGCGTGCTTCTGCAGTTGTGTGCATATATGTATATATGGAGGGAGGGAGGGAGGGACGGGTTTTCTTGTTTTTAATGTTTTTAATGTTGTAAAGCACTTTGCGTTGCATTTTTAACTGTATGAAAAGTGCTCTATAAATAAAGTTTGATTTGATTTGATTCGATTTGATTTGATTTGATCTGGGATAGTTTCAGTCTGGGTGGAACAGGGCAAATGCAACTGGGTGAAATGACAAAAACGAGACAAAATGACAAAAGCGAAACACAAAATGACACAAACGAGACACATGACAAAAACTATACACAAAATGACAAAAACTATACACAAAATGACAAAAGCGAGACACAAAATGACAAAAGCGAGACACAAAACAACAAAAACGAGACACAAACGACAAAAACGAGACAAAATGACAAAAGCGAGACACAAAATGACAAAAACGAGACACGGGTGGTCTAATCATTTTTGCCATGACTCTAGATCGACTAAATGGTTATTGTTTGGTGAATTTTTAAATTGAGACATGCAAACTAAAGTGAATTTGATGAAATATCGCAGTTTTAAACTTGTTTTGGTTGAATTGCATGGCTTCTTAGTTTCAATCAATCTTTGCAGAGGATTGCAGAATTTTTTGTTTTTTACAGAATCTGGTTCATGCAAACAGTGGGGTTTGGGAAATTTTTTAAAAATAAGACATGTAGAATAAAGTGATTTTGATTAAATATTGTGATTTTAGGTTTAGATTTGGTTTAGATCCCCAATTTAGCAGGTCACAGATGAGTAGCTGTCAGAAAGTTGGAAATCTGATTATTCTGTGTTTTCTCACAGTTTCTAGCTCTGATAAATGGTGTAATTTTGGGGATTTTGATGCCTTTCAAACCCACCTGCAGGATTTATTGGTCCAGAAGGTTAAAGCTATCTCAGACTTTGAAACGAAATCCATCTTTTCCGCAGTATGTGAAGCTGATGAACTTTGAGGAGGAGGTCCGGGCTCACCGCGACCTGGACGGCTTCTTGGCGAGGGCCAGCATCCTGTTGGACGAGACGGCCGCCTCCCTGGATGACGTCCTGAAGAGGATGCTGCACCACGTGGGCCAGGACAGCCACGTGTCCGAGCCCACCTGCAACTTCGAGGAGGTGATGAGCATGCTTTTCACAGACGCAGGAGCTCAGGAGGTCAACGGTAAGCGAGCGCACGCCGTCCAACATGCACGTTACGCGACACCAAACGGCATGTTAAAGCACCTATACAGTCACAGATGCACAGTGAGACAGACAGAGCCGAGGCTTCCTGCAATCAGACTAAGACCACACAACATCTAACACCTGACCTAAAAACATCCGACGTCTGCACATGTCAACACTGACCTGAAAAGCAGCTTCACCTCGGGCTCGGCAGCAGAATTGTCAGATAGACTTGAAGAATGGTTCAAGAAGCTTTTAAAACCCAAAGGAAAGTTTGTGATGTTTGAAGCGAGGCTGTCAATCTGCCCCACAGCTTCTTCTTCTTCATCTTCTGTTTTTTTCCAGCGGACGCACACGGAACTCAGTGTGCTGGAAACCAAACACATACAAACACAAAGCTAACAAAAATCATTCTGAATGTGTGTTGCTTCTTTTCATCTTTCCATCAGGAGTATTTTTCACAAATGCTTTTGAAATTATTCTTTCAACCTACTTGCCTTTTTAAAGAACCCCTTATTTGCATATTTGAACATTTCTAATTTTATTGTTTGGCCTCTGCTAAACATCTTTGCATGCTCTAATGTTTGAAAAACACATTATTCTTCTCCTAATGTGTATTGCAACAGCATTTTTTCTCACCTTCTGTCTTGAATGCTTCATTTTAACTCCTGACTCTATAAAGGCCCCCTCTTTAAAAGCCCAGTCTGAGCCACAAAAGTGAAATAACATTGATTTATGTGCCTTAACTGCAGATCTATGAGTATCGGGATGTAACTCCTGCAGAAACGACTAGCTAAACTAGCCACTCGAGAAGCATGATGCAAATGTGTTACATGATGACATAGATAAGTAACAGAAGAAAAAACTCGACCTCAAGAGAGGTGATTCAGGAAAAAGGAAACTGAAAAGTATGGGCTCTTTAAATCAGTTAAACATTTTTGATTTAATATTTCAGGAAATAAAGAGAAGTGCATTTTTCAGACTGCAGATATAAGTATATGGATGTAGCTTTAGTCAGTAAATAATCCAAGAAAGCTGTGAGTTTTTGTTTTAGGGCAGGTTAAACACGTGGGCATTATGTAAATGTGTTACATGATGATGTAGATAAGTAACAGATGAAAAGCCTCGACCTCAAACGAGACAATTCAGGCAGGCGAAGAGCAAAAATACCTCTCTTTTGTGTGCAATTTGTTACTTTTAGTTGCACAAAAAGCAGCGATATGATAGATGAAAGAAAGGGAAAAACACAAAAAGCAGAATAAGGGCTCTTTAAATCAGTTAAACATTTTGATTTAACATTTCAGGGAATAAAGAGAAGTGTGTTTTCAGACTGCAGATGTAAATATAGGGGTATAGTTTTAGCAAAAGTAGCTCTAGCAATTAATGGAAATAATGCTAGGAAAATGTGCATTTTTTGTTTTAAGACAGGTCAAACTAGCCACTTAGCAGACATTATGTGAATGTGTTACATGATGGCATAAATAAGTAACAAAATAAAAGCCTAAATGTCAAATGAGGCGTTTTAGGCAGGTCAGGAGCAACATTTTGTGGAAGAAAATAACTCCATTTTGTTTGGACTTTGTATGTTTACAAACCTTTTAGTTGCACAAAAAGCAGTTATAGAACAAATGAAAGCAAAAAAACAAAAAGCAGAATATGTGCTCTTTAAATCAATTAAACATTTTAATGTAAGAAGAAGGATGCCTTTTCATGGTGCAGATATATTGATTTTCGAATCTCGCCAAAAACTGAAATTATTTTTAATATTGCTGACATGTTAATATTTTTTTAGGCCTTACATACATCCATGTTTTAGGAAAGATCTAATGTAACAGCCAGAACTATAAGTATATGGATGTAGCTTTAGCAAAAGTAGCTCTAGTGAGGAAATAATACAAGAAAGCTGTGCATTTTTTCTTTAAGGGCGGGTTAATTGAGCCCCAAAGCAGGCATTATGCAAATATGTTACCTTTTAGTAGCCCAAAAAGAAGCTATATAACGCCTGAAATAAAGGGGGGAAACACAAAAAAGCAGAATAAGGGCTTTTTAAATAAGTTAAACATTGTGCTTTAATAATACAGGGAAGAAAGAGAAGTGCATTCTCAGACTGCAGGTAAAAGTATATGGATGTAGCTTTAGCAAGTAAATAATGCAAGGAAGCTGTGCATTTTTTGTATGAGTGTGGGTTAAAATAGCCACAACATGAGTGTTATGTAAATGTGTTATATGATGACATAGATAAGTAACAGAATAAAGGCCTGAATTCCATTTTGTCAAATGAAGTGTTTCAGGCAGGCCAGGTGCAGAGTTTTTTCTTTTAGTGTGGAATTTGTTAGTTTGCAGACCTTTTAGTTGCACAAAAACAACTAAAGGAAAGGGAAGACTCCACAATGCAAAATAAGGGCTCTTTAAATCAGTGAAATGTTGCAATTTAATATTTCACGGAATAAAAAGAAGTATATTTGCAGACTGCAGATGTAACTATAGGGGTGGAGATTTAGCAAAAGTAGCTCTAGCAAGAAAATACAAGAAAACTGCATTTTTTTTTAAAGTTGGGCCAAACTAGCTGCTAAGAAGACGTTATGCAAATGTGTTACATGATGATGTAGACAAGTAACAGAATAAAAGCCTAAATGTCAAACGAAGCTTTTTAGACAGGTCAAGAGCAGAGTTTTGTGGAAGAAAACAATTCCATTTTGTCTGGATTTTGGAAGTTTGCAAGCCATTTAGTTGCACAAAAGCAGCTATATAACACACCAAAGTTAAATCACTTAAACATTTTGATTTAAAATTCCAGAGAATAAATCAGGGTGCTTTTTCAAAATCTAGAATGAATTGATTTTCACTCATCTTTACTGAAATATAATTACTGTTAGGCCACAAAGACATGCATATTCACGACAGATAAAAGTGTGTAAAATGTAAAGTTTCTCGTGCTCCTTACGTTCCACTAATGCATGGAGTCACTTGTGAGATGTTCTGTAGTTTCTGCAGGTTCGGAGCCCATTTGTCAGCTCACAGATCCCTGTCACATTAGCCGAGTCCCTTCAGCACAGGTTCTCTCGGTTAAGGCAAATCTCTTCAGCCCATTAGAGCAAGAGAAATCCGCCCTCTTACATAACCGCATGCAGCCATTGTTGAAGCTTTTTTTTTTATGCGCTGCAAGCTGGATCGAATAATTGTTTGGCAAATGAAACTTTCCTGCTAGTTAATGCGACACACGTGAACTGTAAAATATTTGCAGGGGATTTAACGGCGTGCAGACACAGGAATAAACATAAGCAGGGTTTCTTCCTCTCGCTGTGGGAGCATGTGGAGGTAATGGCAGAGTGAGGCTGCCTGTCATGGAATCGTTGTCCGGTGTTTTCCTGTCTGGCTGGGCTGAAACCTCGGTTGTTGGTGGTTAGTCAGAGGTGGGAGGTTTCCGACGCTCGGCCTGCACAGCTGCCGCTGACAGATACACAAGGTGATAATTGACTTCTGTCATCGATCACTCACTTAGCTTTTCAAATGGCTCTCCGAGACTCTCAAGCTGCGCTGGCTGCTGCTACTTGACTGTTTCTACTCCCAGAATATCCCACAAAGAGGCTAAAGAAGAGGCTTTTTATTTTTTTCCCCCGCTTTGTGGCTGCCATCTTTGCAAAAAGGAATCAATGAGGAGGTTCTGGTGAATTTGAAACTGCACCAAAATGCAAATAGGAAGTAAAACAATTCTTATTTTGTACATGAAAGATGCTTTTAAATTATACAAACTGTTTGTGCAGGAGAAATTATAAAGAAGTTAGACTTGAAAATATGCATCAAAATGTCTGTTTTCCATGTCGTCTGTAGATTTCATATATCTATGGCTCTTTACTTTTATTTTGAAATAGCATAGTAGTAGACCAGAATAAGGGGGATATTCTATTACATGGACAAAAATGGGACAATGCTACAATCTTGACTGTCTGTACTCCCAGAATATCCCACAAAGAGGCTAAAGAAGAGGCTTTTTATTGTTTTTTTTCCCTTTGTGGCTGCCGTCCTTGTGAAAAAGAATCAATGAGGAGGTTCTGGTGAATTTGAAATTGCACCTAAATGCAAATAGGAAGTGGAAAATTCTTATCTTATACATAAAAGATGCTATTAAATTACAAAAATTGTTTGTGAAGGAGAAATTATACAGAAGGTAGACTTTAAAATATGCATAAAAATGTCTGTTTTCCAAGGAATCTGTAGATTTCAGGTATCTATAACACTTTACTTTTATTTTGAGATGGAATGATTTATTATTTGGACAGAAACGGGAGAATGCTCCAATAATGCAATGAATGCTTCTTGACTGTTTCTACTCCCAGAAACAGAAAATAGAAAATATCCCACAAAGAGACTAAAGAAGAGGCTTTTTAAATTAGTTTTTTCCCGCTTTGTGGCTGCCAATTTTGCGAAAAAGAATCAATGAGGAGGTCTTGAAATTGCACCAAAATGCAAATAGGAACTATAAACTTCTTATTTTGTACATGAAAGATGCTTTTAAATTATACAAACTGTTTGTGCAGGATAAATTATAAAGAAGTTAGACTTGAAAATATGCATCAAAATGTCTGTTTTCCATGTCGTCTGTAGATTTCATATATCTATGGCTCTTTACTTTTATTTTGAAATAGCATAGTAGTAGACCAGAATAAGGGGGATATTCTGTTACATGGACAAAAATGGGACAATGCTACAATCTTGACTGTCTGTACTCCCAGAATATCCCACAAAGAGGCTAAAGAAGAGGCTTTTTATTGTTTTTTTTCCCTTTGTGGCTGCCGTCCTTGTGTCTGTTTTCCAAGGAATCTGTAGATTTCAGTTATCTATAACACTTTACTTTTATTTTGAGATGGAATGATTTATTATTTGGACAGAAACGGGAGAATGCTCCAATAATGCAATGAATGCTTCTTGACCGTTTCTACTCCCAGAAACAGAAAATAGAAAATATCCCACAAAGAGACTAAAGAAGAGGCTTTTTAAATTAGTTTTTTCCCGCTTTGTGGCTGCCAATTTTGCGAAAAAGAATCAATGAACAAAAATAAAGGAATTCTTACTTAATGCATAAAAAGAAAGGCACTTTCAACAGACTGAATGTAAATTAAGATGGTGTTCTGTGCATCCTGTGCTCACTAACTAGACATACAAGAGAAAAAGAATCAATGAGGAGGTTCTGGTGAATTTGAAATTGCACCTAAATGCAAATAGGAAGTGGAAAATTCTTATCTTATACATAAAAGATGCTATTAAATTACAAAAATTGTTTGTGAAGGAGAAATTATACAGAAGGTAGACTTTAAAATATGCATAAAAATGTCTGTTTTCCAAGGAATCTGTAGATTTCAGTTATCTATAACACTTTACTTTTATTTTGAGATGGAATGATTTTTTATTTGGACAGAAACGGGAGAATGCTCCAATAATGCAATGAATGCTTCTTGACCGTTTCTACTCCCAGAAACAGAAAATAGAAAATATCCCACAAAGAGACTAAAGAAGAGGCTTTTTAAATTAGTTTTTTCCCGCTTTGTGGCTGCCAATTTTGCGAAAAAGAATCAATGAGGAGGTCTTGAAATTGCACCAAAATGCAAATAGGAACTATAAACTTCTTATTTTATACATGAAAGATGCTATAAAATTACACAAATTGTTTGTGCAGGAGAAATTATAAAGAAATTAGACATCAAATTGTCTGATTTCCAAGTGGTCTGTAGATTTCAGTTGTCAATTACTCTGTACTTTTATTTTGAAATAGCACAATAGCAGACCAGAATAAGGGGGATAATTTAATGTATGGACAATAATGTGATATTTCCAAAATTATGCAACAAATGCTACAAGACCATTTCTTTCCCAAAATATCGTGCATAGAGGCTAAAGAAAAGGATTCCTGTGCAAATCAATTAATAGGTTCTGTTAAATTTGAAATTGCACAAAAATGCAACAAAAATAAAGGAATTCTTACTTAATGCATAAAAAGAAAGGCACTTTCAACAGACTGAATGTAAATTAAGATGGTGTTCTGTGCATCCTGTGCTCACTAACTAGACATACAAGAGATGTCACTAGGATTTTTTTGGGGGAGTTGAGCAACTAAAGGTTCTGTTTAAATAATCCTGGGCTTGGGTTATCTCTATGTGCATCTTTATTAAAGCGCTTCACAAACTAAACATATAAGAGACAAATCATTTGGTGAGTAGGGAAACAATAAAGAAATTACTTTAGACTTTAAAATAGGCATAAAAAACTTTTATTTTATTTTGGAATTGGATGAAAAAAGACCAGTATAGGTGGGAAATCTATTATATGGATGATAATGTGACCAATTATGCAACAAATACTACTTCACTGTTTCTTCTGAAATGCTAGAGAGGCCTTTTTGTGTTTTTCCCTTTGTAGCTGTCATCTTTACTGAAAGGACTCCTGTGCAAACCAATAATGAGCTTCTTTTGAATTTGAAATAGTACAAAAAATGCACAGAGAAATCAATGAATTCTTATTTAATACATTCATTAAAAGCACGTTCAATGCTCTAAATATAACTCATTGTAATTAAGATGTGCTAATTATCAGCTAGTGTGCGTTGTGTGCAAAGTTACTCATTAACTAAAGATAATGAGTAACTTGTGCTGAGTTGTGCAACCAAAGGTTCTGTTCTCTGGGGAAATGCATCAGCTGCAGCAGGAGAAATAGAATTATGAGAATAAACCATAATACGGAGGATGATGTGACAGTTCTACAATTATGTAACAAACAAAAATGATTTACAGTTTGAAACATCCAAATTAAATTATATGAGTTGTTTGTGCAGGAAAAATAAAGAAATTGGTTTTGGTTGTAAAATATGCATCACAAATCCTGCTTTCCAAATAGTCTGTGGATTTCAGTTACCAGTTACTCTTATATTTATATTTTGAAATAGGATTATAATAGACACTTTACTTTTATTTTGAAACAGCATGTTATTAGAGGCAGATCATTTATTGCCCGGAGGATAATGTGACAATTCTACAATTATGCAACAAAAATTTGCAATTATGCGAAAAGAAATGAATATTTATCATTTTATGCACACAGAAAAAGCATTTTAATGCTTTGAATATAATTTTTTATTGTTAATTATTGGTAAGTTTGCATCCTTATTAAAGTTAGTCATTAACTAAAGATAACATATGCATAATTATGATATTTTAAACAATAAAGACATTAGTTTTGACTGTAAAATATGCATCACAAACCAGTTTTTTGAAGTCGTTTGTAGATTTGAGTCACCTTTTACTCATATTTACATTTTTAAATAGACTATAATAGACTTTTAGTTTTTATTTTGAAAGAAAATGATAATAGAACAGTATAAGGGGGACATTTAATGTAGGGAGGATAATGTGAAAATTCTACAACTATGCAACAAATAAAACTGACAAAGATTTGCATTCTGAAACATGCAAATGAGCAGCAGATGCCATCAAATTATACAAATTGTTTGTACAAAAAATTAGTTTTGGCTGTAAATTCTGCAAAACAAAAACAGTTTTCGAAAATGTTTGTAGATCTGAGTCACCTTTTCCTCTTTAGTTTATATTTTGCACTATAAATTACCTCAAACGGCGTGTTTGTAGTTTTGCAATCCGAGTTCGAATTCACACGTGAATCAGTCGCGTCGGCGCCGAAGGGGAGCATAAAATCTCTGAGGGAGGGGGACGAACAAATGCTCTTCCTGGGGGAATACATTCATATCGCATATAAGTATGTTATCGACGGGACGCATCTCTTCAGGTATTAATTTCTGCCGTATCTGCGCCTGCTCTGCCACAGTGGGGTATTACAGCTGGGCGAGCAGGGCCGGCTCATTTGGAGTGTAATACTGTACAGCTGCGAGATAAAGAGAACAGGGGCGAGATTATAACAGGCTCTGAAAGGAGGGGAGAATTACAGAAATGAAAAAAAAGATGAAAGCCCACAGAGATAATTAGTCCAACTTGTACAGAGGAGTCGATTTTTTGGAGGCCAACTTGTGCTTCTTTTTTTTTTTTTTTTTTCCTGGCGTCTTGGGATTCGCCGATGGAGAGCGGAGGAATAACACTGCTGCTGATGCAAACGCACGCACCATAATATCCTATATTTCTAATTGAAAGCCTCTAAAGCAATAAACACTTCCAGGAGGATGACGAGCAGCTGCCACAGAATGACTAATTGCCAGTGTTTTGACTAACGATGTATTGTGTAATTGTGTTTTCCTTCTTCTTCCTCAGCGCTGTTTGCGACGACTGTACTGTAATTTCTGCCCTAAATTGCTGTCACCTTTGATCGATCTCGCCGGCTCTCCACTTCGCCTCAATTTGCATAATCCCCTTGTGTGTTTTTTTTTTTCCCTTTCCTTTCTTGCCAACTTGAATCAAAACCACAAAAACATATTTATGATTTTAAATATGAGAAGTGAGGATGGGAGTTCCTTCTGAAAACAGGAGTAATGTCTTAAGAAAATAGACAGTTAAGTCCCGAATCATTCATCCCTGTGCCACATTTAGACTTATAGAGGCTTTTTAAATTTGAATTAGAGGTTTATTCTGGCTGGAAATGACATAAAAAAGGACGAAATGACAGTAAGACATTGAGTTAGAGATGTTAATGACACATTTTAGCTATTTCTCACTCGTTTTTGCTAGAAATCCTTTCATTTCATCTATTGTAAAGCCACTACAGCACGTTTTCTTCATGTCTCCACTGGGATTTTCTTCCAGTCCTCTGTTGTGATGCTCCAGGTCTTTAAAGTTGAAGGTTTTCTTGGCATCGCTCTGGTCTTTTCTAAAGACCCTCAATAAGATTCAAGTCCAGACTTTGGTTTATCTGCTATGTTTCATGTCATCGTCTTGTTGGAAGGTCCAATGCAGCCCAAGACCAAAGTTCTCTGATGTTTTCCTGCAGAATCTGCTGGAAAACACTCCCAAAAACATCACATTCCCGCCACCATTTTAGACCTTGAGGATGGTGTTCTTGGGGTTCAATGCTTCTCCTTTCTGTTTCCAAATAAAACCTGCATCCTTATGTCCAGAAAAATACACAAAACTCATAACCAAAAGGCTTCTTCTTCACCCGTTTGGATCTTCCTCCATGTAGATGAGCCTTGATCAGTTTCCTCCTTGACTTTTTGTTCTATAGCTGCTCAGATTCATGAGAATATCCTTCTTGCTGATCCTTGAATTCGTCTTGCTGGCGCAGGAGTCACTTTTAGCTTCCCACCTTGCTTTTTTCTCAGCATGGAACAACTTGTACTTTTTCTGCTTTGCACCGTGTCCACTTGAAAACACTTGAATGTGTTTTTTTTTTTTTTTTTTTTTTTAATCTTTTCCTGCTTCATGAGTAGATACAATGTGCAGCTTGCTGTCGGTGATGAACCCTAATAGCGGCACACTTTGGTTTTAACCGTGACTAGCAAACAAGTGACTAGAGAGCTGCTGCGATGTTGGTACTTTATAATGTATTCGAACTCTCAGGGGCATTGTAGAAATAACCAGGATCAGTTTAAATGACATAAAGGCTGCTTTTTCAGCAGTTTAAATGGGTACGAATAGTTCTAGACTTGGCATTTCAGGAAAAACAAAGCATGATTAACCTGTTTAACATAATGTTTCACCATTCTTAGCCTCCTTTAAATGTAATTTTCAGCCAGAAGAAACCTATTAGCAACTTAAAAAATCATTCTAAATCAAAATTTGGCATGAAAATGAATCATTTGGGCCTCAACTATACAACTGCAGTTGTATATATTGTGAGTTTTGCAACCCACGAAGCCATTAAGATCTTAGACAGCCTGTTTAATGAATCTACATGACCATCTGTTAATCTGTGCTGGAGCATATTTTGTGCAGATAAATGTGTTTTCCTTGACAGCAGGTATAACAACATACCACTGGTTGTATCTTTTAAATGTTCACAGGGAAATGAAGGTTTCCCCAGCTCACAGAAGATGAGAATCAACAACTATGACCAATTTAGAACCACACATTACATTAAAATGCATGTTTATGAATGCAAACTCCACTCAGAAATGTCCTAAACTGAGCTCTTTGGTTTTAACTATGACTTGCAAATAAGTGACGAGAACTGATGCATCATCTGTTGTTGGTTTATAGTGTATTAGAAGACTCTAGGGCATTGTAGAAATCACCAGGATGTGTTTAAATGACATAAAGGCTGCTTTTTCAGCACTTTAAATGGGTACGAATAGTTCTAGACTTGGCATTTTAGGGAAAACAATCATGATTAGCCTGTTTAACATCATGTTTTACCATTGTTTGACTCCTTTAAATGTCATTTTCAGCCAGAAGAAACCCAACAGCAGCCTAAAAATTCATTATAAATCAAAATTTGGTATGAAAATGAACAATCTGGGGCTCAACTATACAACCGTAGCTGTATATATTGTGAGTTTTGCAACCTACGAAGCCATTAACGTCTCAGACAACCTGTTTAATGAATCCACATGGCCATCTGTTGATCTGCGTTGGAGCATATTTTTTGCAGATAAATGTGTTTTCCTTGACAGCAGGTATAACATCATACTGTTGACTGTGTCTTTTAAATGTTCACAGGAGAATTAGAAGGTTTTCCCAACTTACAGAAGATGAGAATCAACAACTGTGGCCAATTTAGAACCAGAGATTACATTAACATGCGTGTTTTTGGATGCAAATTCCACTTAGGAACATCCTAACTATGGCTCTTGGTTTTACAGTAATCCTCTCCTGGCCAGTTTCACATTCTGCAGGACTGATCGGAATACTAAAAACATTAATTCAAGCTCTTTTCTTGTGAAAAAACCCCTCCACATGTGTCATTTGTTCCCTCTTCTTGATACCTTCATTCATTGACGTCTTTGGGTTTTCTCTCATATAACTACTATCACTGATAAAATCCAATTTTTGGTAATAGCCTGTAGACAGTAATCACGATAAGATCTCTCTGTGCCCAACAAAGATGAGACATTGAGGGATTTTCTCTGGAAAATGATATTTAATATGCATGAGGTAAAGGAGGGCAGGAAATGAAGCTTCTGTTCGGCGGAGATATTTATGTGCGTGCCTGCTAACCACACAATCGCTCTGTACATGTGTGTCGGTTTGTCTGAAACCTAAGAAAACTGCTCGTCTGTTGATCAGAACTCACTCTCTTGTTTCTCTTCTTGTGTTTTTTATTTCTTCTCCCCCCCTCCTATGCAGACAAGTCTCAAAGTTTCGTTTTCTTTGATGACGGTAAGCTGTGCTAATTGGATGAAAATGTCAGCATCAGCCGCCGTGAGGCTGCAATCAGTGTTTTTTTTTCTTTTTCTTTTTTTTGCCTCCGTACCAATCACCATCAGTATGCCGTTTGTGTTTTCAGGACTGGGTCGATCCATCGAGTCATCAAATGATTACAGCGAAAAACCCTCCCGTGTCACAGATATCGATGCCTCTTCATCAGACCCCGATAATGTTCACAAAAAAAAAACAAAAAAAAAACTGCCGGTTCCGTCCAAAGTGGCGAAATTAATAGATTGATGGTTGGACAGTTCAATGCTGTTTGTTTTCCCCCACACAAACGAGCGGATCGGAGCCTCTCCAGATAACGAGGTTTCCGCGTTGACCCAGTCCTGGTGACCCTCTCATCACCACCTCACCTCATAGTGTGTGTTTGCCGCATCCGACGGATACCTAATACACAGTAAGTGTTTGATCCGGAGCGGCCCCCGTGTTTTAATCACCTCCTTCAAAGTGGCCTCCGCACACCTCCCCACGCTTTGAAGGAAACCAATCATCCCTCATTGTGTCGCCGTGTGTGTTGTTTACGAGTGTGTGTTCGGTTCCGGCGACGGTCGAGACCACAGTTAATCTTTCAGGCAGCTACAGGATCAGGGGGCTTTATTGAGGTCACCTCTGAGCATAATGTAAGGAGTCTGCTCAGTGAAAGTGCTCGTGGATCTTTCACGCCTCTTTTCCTGCACATCTCTGTAGATTTTCTGGCAAGAAAAAAGAAACATTCCACGGTTTAGCACAGGGATGTCAAGCTCATCTTATTTCAGGGGCCAAATTCAGCCCAATTTGATCTCCAGTGACCAGTAAAATCAGAGCATAACTCCACATTTTTCCTTTGTTTTAGTGCAAAAAAGTACAATTCTGAAAACATTCACATTTAAGGAAGTATCTTTTTACAAAATATTATGAACAAACTGAAATTTGTTAAGAAAAATAAATTAAATTTCAACAATATTATGCCTTAGTTTATCATTTACACATTACAACTTCTAGATTGCAGAGTGTCTATGAAGGAACAAAACATTTAGTCAAAGGTATCTGGAACTGAATGGTATAGACAAAAAAACAGAAAAACCCAACAAAAACAAGACAAAATATTACAAAATGAGACACAAAACGACAAAAATGAGAAACAAAATGACAAAAAATTACACGAAACAGCAAAAAAGGTACAAAAAATAGACAAAATAGTTACAAAGCGCCAAAAAATGGATAAACGACAAAAACAAGACAAAAAATGACAAAAGCGTGAAACAAAATGCCAAAAATGATACGCGAAACAATGAATAAAGCAAAACACAAAATGACAAATATGAGACAAAAAAGGCAAGCAAGACAAAATGGAAGCAAAATGACAAAAACGAGAAACAAACGATAAAAGTCAAACTTAAAAAAACAAAAAACAACAAAATAAAGAGAAAATATTACAAAAACGAGACACAAAATGACAAAAGAATAATGAGCAATGTGGGATTTTTCTTTATGATCAAAACAACTTGTCATGATCTAGAAATTACTTTAAATTTATAGTTTTACAAATTTACAATCTGCAGTTAATGTCTTCTCTCTAATTTTTACTCTTTACAAAGTCGGGCCGGATTGGACCCTCTGGAGGGCCGGTTTTGGCCTGCGGGCCTCATGTTTGACACCCCCGGTTTAGCATATGTATTGATTCAACTCTGTCTTATTTGTGACATTATCCTCATGTGATTTTGCAGAAATTTCAATCTGTTTTTTTTCCCTCCTCAAACGTGCCGTTAAAGAATTCACCCAAGAATCCAAAGAGATCAAAGCGAAAGGCCCAAATCCAGCCACCCAGCCTTCCTCCTCGTGTTTTTTCATCACTTTCCATTGAAGTTTGTCACATTTGATATGCTGCTGCGTGTTTTCTTTTTTCTTTTTCCGTGCGCAGAAGCAGGCGGCGGCATAACGGTGTTTGCGTGGCGAATAAAAGCTGATGAAACTGTACGGAAATCTCCACATTGTGGCTGACAAGCATCGAATGTACGCGTCTCAGTTAGTCTCCCAGCAATCACTCACAAGCGCTTCCTCTCATCTGAGGCGGGTTTGTTCACTGTAGATGGTGACGTAACGTTACAACCCGATGCCTGATCATTAATATTTAAAGCTAATAACTAGTTTATACATGCAGAGGAGGTTGGGGCGGTGGAGGGGTCCATGTTTGCATGAGAAGCAGCAGCAAAGGCACCGTCACACTGGATTATGTTGTTCACTTTAACATGCAAATCTGTGTCCTTCCAGTTTAACCCTCCTGTTGTCCTCATTTATGGGCACCAAAAAATACTGTTTCCTTGTCTGAAAAAAATCCAGAAATTCAGCAAAAAATTCCCCAAATTTCTGAAAATTTGCAAAACCTTCAGGAACAAAATTCCAAGAATTCCTTAAAAGTTTCCCTTAAAAGTTTAATTTTAAAATAATCCCCCAAATTTGGCAAGAAAATTCTTGTCAATATTTTCAAAAAATGAGTAAAAATCTTCCAAAAAATCCCAAAAATATCTAAAGTGATTACATGTATATCAGTAAAACTTCTAATATTTCCTTTAAGAACATTCACAAAAAAATCAACCAAAATCCAGCGAAATTCGCTGGATTTTCGTTGATTTTTTTTGTGAATGTTCTTAAGAAACACTTTTAACATTTCTTTTTTCCCACCAAAAAATATTCCCAGAAATGTTGAAAATGTGGACATCAGAAGTTTTACTGTGAAAATATATGTTTTTTCCACATTTTCAAACTTTAAAATTTCAATTTTGACCCGCAGGACGACACGAGGGTTAAAAGATGTGATGGATTTACTCCTCATTTTGGAAATATATACATACAAGAAATGCAACCATCTGCCTTCATAGAGGTGAAACTGTTTTCCATTTCCGTCTTTTTGTTGTATTACAGAAGTTTCTATTATTCTGTCCACTGCATTTCTATCTATTAGGGGAAGCTAAATACGTTCTTTTTCAATCTTTTGATTCAAATGTACTGTTCAGGATAAATAAAGTTCAACACGGGGCTGCACAATGCATCGTTTTAGCGTAACATTTCAGGATAGCAAATTGGCTCACGACTTTTTCCTTCCATGTGCTTCTTTTTTGATTATTACTCATTTAACATGACTAATCTACAAGAGAAGTGTGTCTGATAGAACATAATGTACTCTGATTTAAAGAGTTGTTGGAGTTTGCAGAATTCACGTGTGCTCTGCAAAATGAGCTGAAAAGAAAGATTTGGTTGCAAAAAAGGAACACTTTGACCATAAACAGGCGTTTTTCTGGCAGCGTCTTTCAATTAGCATAGCTTTAATGATTGAGTATTGATTAATAAAGCTGTTGATTATTTTTCAGGGATGACTTTTAATGGTTTTTGAGCACACAAACAAACAATATCCTACTGAAAGGGACCTCAGGTAGAAAATACCACTATGTGTTGTAGCAGAAGGCATCAAAAACAGACATTTTCATGGTTAAAAGAAAGATTTAGTTGCAAAAATTAAATATAACATCAATTGCATGGATATATTTTGCCTATAGAGAGGATGATTTTGAATAAAAACATATTCTGTTGGTGGAGTCTTCCAATTTGCAAATTAATTTGTTAAATTTGAGTACAAAACTAGATCTGAATGCTGCACAAAGCAACAAAAACAACTATTTTGGATGCATTTGTCAGCATTACACCAAATGAGAAAGGTTCCAAACTGCTTTTTTTCAGCATTTTTGTTGAAATAATTTTGCATTTTTGAGGCAAATGCACTCCTTTACCAAAGCATTCTAGTGATCAAATCTTTACAAATAGAGCTAATCATGTCATTTGGTGAAATTTTCAAATCACAATATATATTTCAGGACACAATTTTCCAATACTGTGCAGCCCTGTTTCAAATATGGCCTCCCAAATCAGTTACAATAAAAAGAAATGCTGAAAAGGGAAATGTTGTTTGCAAAAGAGGAACAAAACATCAGTTTTATGGAAATATTTCAGCTAAAGAAATGATGACGTTGAGAAAAAACGAATACTCTGTCAGCAAAATTTCAAAGGGAACCCAACTAATTTGTTTGACTATTTAAATCTGCACCACAAAGCTCTGTTTGATGAGTACAAAACCAGATCTGAATGCTATACAATGCAAATGGACTATTTTGGATGCATTTGCCAAAGTTACACCAATTGAGAAAGGTTCCAAACTGCTTTTGTCAGCAGTTTTGTTGGAATAATTTTGTATTTTTGATGCCGATGCAGTCCCTTACAAAAGCATTGTAGTGATTAAATCTTTCCAAACAGAGTTATTCATGTCATTTAGTGAAATTCCTGCACTTTTTCAAATCAAAATATATATGATTTTCCAATATTGTGCAGTCCTATTTAAAATATGGTCTCCCATATCAGCTACATTATAA
Source organism: Amphiprion ocellaris (assembly GCF_022539595.1). Lineage (NCBI taxonomy): Eukaryota > Metazoa > Chordata > Actinopteri > Pomacentridae > Amphiprion > Amphiprion ocellaris. The sequence continues at coordinate 27,990,038 of NC_072785.1, read as the reverse complement.
AGATAAACACTGAAAAGGTAGATTTGGTTGCAAAGGAGAAACACTTACAGATATATTTCGACTACAGAAAAGGATGACGTTGACAAAAAACAAGTATTCTGTCAACAAAGTCTTACAATTGTTGCCACTACTTGAGTAAACTCATTTGTTTGACTATTTAAATCTGCACCACAAAGCTCTGATTGATGAGTACAAAGCCAGATCTGAATGCTAGACAATTCAAATATACTATTTTGGGTGCATTTGCCAAAGTTACACCAAATGAGAAAGGTTCCAAACTGCTTTTTTTCAGCATTTTTGTTGGAATTATTTTGCACTTATTGAGCCAGATGCAGCCCCTTACAAAATCATCCAAAAATGATTTATTCTTCCCAGACAGAATTATTCACTGTACCTGGTGAAATTCCAGTATTTTTTTAAAATGGAAAACAGATTGTATATTGCAGAAAAACAAAATATTGCAGAATCATTTTGTTTTTTCCAATATTACGCAGGAATAATGCTCTTTAAAAGCAAAAACTCACATAAAACCTTAAAAAAGAGCAGATTATTGCATCTGAGTCTAACTGTAAACCGATTTTAATTGCAATGCGACCTGCAGAAAAACATTCTGTGCGTAAAAATAATTGGATGTGAACCGATGGTGGAAGAATTTATTCAGGTTAATGCAAAAGCGACTTCCATGTGCGCTACAATACTTATATAATCCAGCTTCCACTGTAATGAATTATATAAGACAATACTCTGCAGGTTTTAATTACAGCCTGATAGGAATTGTTCATTTAGACAATAGGATTAAGTCAAAATAATAACCCAATATTATCACATCATCCACTTGTCTGAATGGTTGCCAAGCCGGAACAAGTGTTTTCCCTCAAGAGACTGCAGCTGAACCACTTCTCGTGTTTTTTTACTCTCATGTGCGGGATCATATGTAAGAAGTCTGAGTCATCACATGCATGATTCTGTCTTTTATTTGTGTTTATCACCAGAAAAAAAAATCTTACGTAACAGACACATAATCGACAAAGCCTTTAAAATGGTCACAAATTCGGGGAGTGCTGCCGGCGTGGATCACAGCAACGGCGATTTTTGCAGAAGCTTTCCATTTTTTTTTTAACAATAGCGGCGTCGTTTAACCCCCCTCCAAAACAAATAAAAAAATGAACTGCCTATTCACGCTGTGCCCTGGTTGTTGAACTGCTCTCAACACTGAAACAATCCGTCCTCGATTGGGGGGAAAAGAAAGACATTTGTCATCTAAAAAAATGCAGCAGAGTTAGCATTTAGCTTCCCCTGCATGCTGTGACATTGACCACCCGGTCTGTAAATCTGTCTGTCTGCTGGTATGGACGACGACAACATCACCCCCCTCTTTTTTATCTTTTAATCTTTCTTTTGTTCTGTTTGCATCCCTCCGTCTCTCCCCTCTGCTCCTCGTCCCTGACGTCACTGAGAAATTGGATGGTTTTTTTGATTATTACATGGCTGTCAGGCTTTGCTGCTGTTAATTGAATTGAATCCCAGTCCATCTCTCCTGCTTTTCATCTCATTTTCCTGTTTTTTTTTTTAAGGTGTTTGTCACATTTTTTTGTATATTTTTGCCCCAATTTCATTCAGTTTCCTGCCTCTTTGTATTTTTTTTCCCTCCCTTCCCACCTGTCTCGCTCTCACCACGTGCCGGCTGTCACTTTCCATCCTCTCCTTCCCCTCCGTCCTCTTTTTCTTTCTCTTATTTCTCTCTCCTGTCTGCCTCCTCTCCTCTACCCCTCTCCCTTCTCCCTCCCTCCGTCCTCTGCCTCCCCTCTTACTCTTCCCTCCCGGCTCTCTCACTCCTTGAGCACTGTGATACTGTTGTCATGGTGACGCCCATCATTTTCTGGCATGAATGTAGGATACTTTATTGATGAGACGGCATTGGCAGAGAGGGAGAGAAGAGGGAGAGTGAGTGATGATGGAGGAGAAAGAAAGGAAGAATGAAAGAAATCAGAATGATGTGACACAAAAACATTCCTGTAATTTTGATGTTGTGTCGTCTGGAGGGGGTTTGGGATAGTCGTTGCTGGAGAAAATCCCCCTCCTCAACAGAACTATTATTCATCAGTCTCAGCGTGAGAAGTCAGAAGGGAGAATCCTCTTATTAGGAAGCAGTGAGCTGGCTTCAGCGCTGCCCCCCAGTCACCCGTGTTTAATGATTTTTGCTCTGTAAACACGGCAGCAAAATGAAATGTGTTTTTTTTTAATATATATATATTTATATACATGTAATCTGCGAACACGAGCGTCGGTGTTTTCTAAGGTTAGACGGACATCCTTGTTAGCCCTCGGCAGTGTGGTGTTTGCACACAGAGCGGCTTGGCATCGCCGTCCAAAGCAGAAGGCGACGCTCGTTAGACACTTCTGATGTAGACATCATATTGAGATGCTTGGCACCGCCGATAAGGCTGGAGATTTTACATTTCAGGCATTTGACTGACACCATTTGGCTCAATGAAGAAGCCAGATTTTTTATTTTTAAATACATTAATACTGGGAGATTTAAACATCTTATTAATGTGCAAATGAACCCCCCGTAACGGCACATTTGTTGGGATATTTAGAGGCAGTGAACAGATGACGTGACGGAAAAGCAGGAATTAAGAGCGTGTGAGGATGAATGCTGGCGGGAGGTGGAGCTCGGCTAACTTGTGTTTGACCTCTGACCTTTGCGCCACAGTTCACCTGCTGTCGGAGACCATCCAGGGGGTGACGGCGACGGCCACCGGGGTCCAGTACCAGCAGTCCTGGCTCTGCATCCTGTAAGCAAAGACATTTATGCATGAGTGTATGTGTGTGGAGTGGAAATAATCAGATATTTAACTGATTAATCAACAAAGACCATTAATCAACTCTTTAATGCAATTATCAAGCAAAGATACTATATATATATATATATATATATATATATATATATATATATATATATATATATATATATATATATATATATATATATATATATATATATATATATGGGTCATTCCAAAATTGGAGGACATTTGGGCTTCAAACTTTTTCAAAAATAAACCTTCTCTTTAACAGTTTTCCACTACATATTCATCAATAATAGCTAACAAGAAAAGCACTCAGAGAGCTTAGTGCTCCGCCAAGACTGCTCATTTCTCAATTTGTGTATTCAGAAATCACAACAACATAGAATGTGGCCATTTAAGTCATGTCAACACATTTCCCAAAATGAATATGTTTACAGTCACGTGACAAAGCTTTTTAGAAATAATAAATGTTAGAATGATTACAAAGAGAGTAAAAACAGAAATCCATTGATATCCGAGAGCAAGGAGGAGGTCGGGGTTGGTGAATGGATCACCAGAACATCTGACTTTAATGTGAACCGCTGTTTCTTACCTGTTTCCAACTGTTTGTTATTCCAAGTCAATTGATTAGTTGTCATAAATAACTTAACTGAAAAAATATATATACTTACCAGTGATACAGAAGACGAAGAACATTAGCTGTAGTACCTGGTTGCGCCACCAGGTGGACCCTCTGACTGTTAAATATTGTAGTGACCAGGGGAGGCAGTTATTGGCAGTTCATGCTAGCAAACAGAGAGCATTGCGGGACATTAGCTAGTAGATGGATGGATGGATGGATGGATGGATGGATGGATAGATGGATAGATGGATAGATAGATAGATAGATAGATAGATAGATAGATAGATAGATAGAGCCTTTTTTGATCCTGCAGCAGGGAAATTTTCAGTGTCAAAGGGGCACCATGAGCAAGTCTCATGTGACCCTTAATGCCTACCAGCCAGAATTTTCATGGTGACAACATTACAGGGTTCCAGTAGCTTAAATAATTGATTATTGATTGATAACGCTGCTGATTATTGGTTAAGAAAACGGTTAAAATTTTGACCCTTAATCACAGCATAAAACTTTCATTTTTCCTGAGTGATTTTTGATGGGTTTTTTTAACACAGAAACAAACATATGTCCTACTGATTGGGACCTCAGATTAGAATATGTTGCTATTTATTGTAGTAGAAGGCTTAAACATATGTGTGATTCCTAAAGCTACACATGAAGGAGAACTTAACAACTACAACAGAGATAAGCGCTTTTCAATGAACAATAATAAAATGTGAGTATAGTTCAGTGGAAATAAACATTATTAATATGTATGAATGCAGTATTTAAATCTTGTGTGAAGTCTATTTTAATCCAGCTTGTGTGAGTGTCTCTGCAGTATAATTGTGAGTATGTACATGCATGCCTGTATTGTGGATACTCGTGCGTGGTCTCAGCCAGCACATTTGAATACCGACTAACTGTTGCTGCAGAGAAGGAGGTTAATCTATGGAAATGAGGGGCGCTGCCAGTGAGGTGAGGCGTTGACATTTATAAAAAACCTCCTCCTCTTTTTTTTTTTCTTTTTTTTCCCCCTCTCTGCTCCAGCTGCAACGTGAAGCATCTCCAGAGGCGTCACGTGTGCATCTCCCGCCTGGAGAGGCCGCAAAACTGGGGGGAGAACTGCTGCGAGGTCCGCTATGTCATCCTGATACTGGCCCCGCTCAAAATGGTAACCGCTGCCCCCGCAGGGAGCCAACGATACATGGGATTTATTACTCAGCACTGCAGATCCACTGGTTTCTAACGGGATTTGTTCACATTTCATTCATTCAGACACGTTTATTTCACATACACATCTATTCTTTAGGTAATTTACTGATTGTTTGTTCATTTGAAATCCTGCTTTTAGCTACAGTTTTTAAATAACTTTTTTTTAAAACTAGTCAACTTCTGCAAAATCACCTACAGCTGAGCACCTTTCAGGTACAATTAAGTTTGGTTTCATTCAGCCCAATTCTCAAGTAAATTATATAATGAATATGCATCACAATGTTCAGCTTTTGCATATTTTTCTCACCAAAATGTGCAGATTTGTTAAATGTCTAAGACCAGTACAGGAAGTCCTCAGTTTACAACATCCTCGACTTACGGCATTTTGTCGTTATGTTGGAACTGGTTACGTGGAACTAATAGGCGGGTGGAGTGGACAAATACGTTGTCATGGTGCGCTTTAAGACAGCTCTGTTTACATTCGCCGGTTGCACGCCACCTTGAATTGTGCTACATTTGCTAACTTTTTGACCTTCATTATGGCTTCCTAGCTTAAGTCAGACTCTTCTGATGGCAGTGCTTCCAAGAAAAGGAAAGCTGTCTCCGTGGAAATGAAATTAGACATAATGAAACACTCAAGTTGTAAAAACTGTGCAACATATTCTGTTGTCTTCCTGTAAAATGACTCATACATGCATGAAAGTCATTGGCATTCATGACTTTTCTAAAGAACTGATCGGTATCGTGATGCATGTAACGGCTTTGTTTACATTTTTATCGGAGTTCCGACTTACGGCGAAAATTGGTTTACATCGATCCGTAGGAACGGTATTCCGACCTAAGTCGAGGACCCCCTGCAATCACAAGGTCCTGATGACGACAGCTCAGATAACATTTCCTGTAATTTAAACCAAAAATACACATGCAAAAAACATAATAAGCATAATAAATGAAAAAGCTATATTATGTTTAGGCTGCAAAAGGTGGTTTTCAGATATGACTTTAATCTGATTTTCTGCTATTTTGTGTTGACGCTCTGAACCCCGATAAGTTTCTGGGTGTTCTCACATTTTTAACTGACTGTGGGCTCATTTTCACTGCAATATAAATTTCTAGAAAGAAATATGAACACCGCTATGACATTATTTGCCATAACAGACCAAATCTTGGCAAAGATACAACCAAATAACCTACACTAAATCGAATGTTTTCCCTTGACTCCAGCTCTGTAGAAAAACCAGAGTAGGTACCATTTAACAGTGTGTTCCACTCTTTAAAATTACTCTGCTCTTGTCACATTTTGACTCACTGTGGGCTCATTTTTCACTGCAATATGAAGTCCTGCACCTCTGTGGAAACAGAAGAACCATGAAGAAGGAGAGAGAACTTGGAAAGGAATTATGTGCAGTGTTACACAGTTAGAATGTTAGAAATGATTTTTTTAAAAAAGCAAAAGTTGAATTTCTTTCATTGTTTATTTTACAAAAAAATAAATTAAAAAAATCAGTATGTCCAACAATTTTCCAAAGCCCACAAGTGTGATCAGCACTGGAAAGAAATGATAACTCTACATACCATAGATATTTTAATAGCATTTTAATGCATTTCCATAATTCTAGCCATTTAACTTGTGTACACATCCTGCAGTTCAGCTGAAAAAAAAAGTTTTTTTCTTATGTTACTGTTGGATGCAGCTGAGTCACTCAAGGCTTCCTAGTTTCTGACAGTCATGCAGATTTTTTTTTTTTTTTTTTTTAAACAGAATTTGGTTAGAGCAAATGGTTTCTTTTTCATAAATTTAGATAGACAGACAGACAGACAGACAGATAGATAGATAGATAGATAGATAGATAGATAGATAGATAGATAGAAACTTTATTAATCCCGAGGGAAATTCAAGAACTAGTTCAAGGACTATCGGAAAGTTAAAAATCCAACAATTTTTCTGTTTTCTGGCTCTGATAAATGGTGTAATTTGGGCGTTTTTTAAAGACAGCCTGCCTTTTAAACCTAGCAGTGAGTTTTGTGGTTCAGATTGTCAATATTAAAGAACAGAAACCCGACTAACTCTGACCACTATTCAACGTGAGCTGTCAGAAGGCAGCAGGTTTTAAAGACGACACATATCCTATGCAGTATTTTGCATCTAGAAGGTCAGTTACTAACACTTCATTGCTTACATTTCTATTTTAATTCACTGAAAACTGAGAGCTTTGATGCCGCCGACTGTCTGCTGAACTGAAATCAATCCGAGGGCCTCTCAGGTAGCTTGTGTGGGCGCGAGTGTCCTGTTGGCCCAAACCTTTCGGGTCGCCGCTATGTCGGGGGACTGCTGTTTTCTTCAGCTCTGAAGAGCCGATGGAGAGCGCCGCACATCCTGTAATGTCCCTCCCTCCCATCGAAACGTGAACTTTCTCTGCCTCCCATCAAACCACTCAACCTCTCTGTCCTCCGCCGCCTCATCCCGAGCTTTCAACTCCCCGTTCAGACCCACTCTGATTGCTGCCCCACTCCAGACGGAAACCCCTCCGCTCTCGTTCTCAACCTCCTCTCGCAGAAAAATAGGGATTTCTTCATGGTGGCTTCATGTTTAGCGCGGTATCCCCTCTTTAAAGCACCACATCGGGTGGAGTAACCATAGAAATCAACGATGCCTCAGCGAACCATGTTGTATTTTCTGTTTGTTTGTTTGTATTTCCCCCCCGTTTGTCTGTTTCCTTCGTCAGTCTTACAGGCAGCGATCTAAACCACTAAAGGGACTCTCAGAAACATTAATCTGAGCCCCAAGTAAACATAAAGCACCATTATGTCCCAATTACCCTTGATGGCGACTGCTTCTGCAAGAGAAAATCTCTGAAGTGGCTTGCTGATAATGATAATGGGAATTCTTTGGGTTGGCAAATGTATGTAGCCTTCCGTGTGTCAGGGTGGAGCGTTTCAGTCATCCAGTGTTTAGAGAGCTCTGTGGCTTCTTCTTTATTTTCTTTATCCAGAGCAATTCTGCTGAACAGACGTGACCCTTGTTCGAAAATGTCCTGTTTTTCATTCAGTCGGTCAGATACATACCTGAGAGTGCATTCGTGTTCTGTTGCCGTCGCTAAAACTCAAGCTGACCTCAGTATTGGACGTCGATGTCGACTTTTTACGCCCACAGTTTCCCACTCGGCCCGGTTATTCAAACTAGTAAACTTAAAAACTAGAATACTGCACTTATAAATGGAATCTTTTCAATATGGAATACTCTTTATAGGATTAACAGGTGGTTTTGAAGTTGTTGTAATTGCTTTCTTTATGGAGGGATGGCAGCTCTACACTTTAAAAAGATTAACACTGCAATCTTTTTGAGTTATGAAAACTTCTAATTAAATTTGTTGTCGAGGTTTAACAGATTATAAAACAGTCCTGCATGAAACATTACCACACTGACATATCAATGCAGGACGTTCTCGATGTAACACTTGCAAAAAGAATGTTTTATGAATGTCTTTAGAGAGCTTTATCCTGACATTAACTAGAACATTCTGGGAAATAAAAACACTTTTTGCTGAAAACATTCCTAAAACTTTGCAGAGCATAAAGCTAAACGAGGAGAGAAGAGTCTCAAAACAGCAATAGAGACTCTCGAACTGAGCTGAAATAAAATAGATCCATATAAATTAGACAAATAACATGAAGAAAATACTTTGGATTTTTAGGGCACCGGCTGAACATTAGACTGTACTTTTGCTTGTACAATGCAGTGTGAATAATCATTCTGGGTCTGCAGGGAAGTTCAACAGTTTCATTGGGAGGGTTTCACATGCATTGACATCAACATGCAGTCAGACTGGCTACTACCATATAGAACAAGGAAACTACACAATTCATTCTCTGCTAAGGACATCTTTACTCCACTATATCTATTTTTATGTCAGAAATCTTGCACATCGCACCTTTAAGTTGGATTAACAGCAGTGACCCTGCAGCATAATCCAGTTTCTTGTATTAATCCATGTTCCAAACATTGCTTTCTAATGACCTACTTAAATTAGCCTTATTCTTTGTTTCACTGCCACCTACTTACAATTTTTACACTCTAACAGTAATATATATGGGTCAGTTTAATGGCAGAGGAATTATTGCATGAAACATAAAAGTAAACAGAAAAGAAGTAGCTATACTGCACGCATGGTTTGAGAAGTGTAATGGACATTTAGCTCTATCTAGCTCTTTAAATGGTAATTGTAATCTTAGGTTTTACAACGGGGGAAGGTCAACAGTTTCAATGGGAGGGTTCCACATGCATTGACATCAACATGTAGCTTATACAGAATTCATGGTTTAAGAAATGTAAATGGATGTTTAGCTCTATCTAGCTATATGAATGGTAATTGTAATTGAAGGTCAACAGTTTCAATGGGAGGGTTTCACATGCATTGACTTTAAGATGGAGCCGGAATGTAGAACAATAGAATAGAATAGAATATTCTTTATTGTCATTATACAATGTATTACGAGATTGCAAAGAAGCTACACACTTAATTCTCTGCCAAGGACACCTTAACTCTATCAAATCTCTTTACATGGCCGTTTGCTGCAAAGTTAATGCTATTTTTTATGTTAGAAATATTGCATATTGCACCTTTACACTGTATTAACAGCAGTGAACCTGGATCAAAAGGAAACATAAGACAATATCTGAGGCATAATCCAATCTGTGGTGTTAGTCCAAGTTCCAAACACTGTTTCATATGCCTCTTCTTTAACTCTCTGCTACCTACTAACAGTTCTTAACATCTTAAAATAATATATATGGGCAATTTTTGTCATTATTGCATGAAAAATGAAGGTAAACAATGAAGAATTAGCTTATAGTGCATGCATGGTTTGAGAGTGTAAATGGATGTGTAGCTCTATCTAGCTCTACAAATGGTAATTTTAATTTTAGTTAGGTTTTACAATGGGGGAAGGTCAACAGTTTCAATGGGAGGGTGTCACATGCACTAACTTTAACATGCAGCCAGAATGTAGAACAAAGTAACTACACACTTAATTCTCTGCTAAGGATGCCTTAACTCCACTAAATCTCTTCACATAGGAGTTAGCTGTAATATTAATGCATATTACTTCTAAATTACTGGAAAACAACTGATTGCAAGGAACATAAAGGTAAACGGCAAAGAAGTAGCTTATGCTGCTCACATGGTTTGTGAAGTGTACGTTTAGCTCTAGCTAGCTCTGTAAACGGTAAGTGTAATGTTTTCCAGGTGATAGGTTCAACCAGACTGAAATTTCTTTTTACAACTGGATGGATTTAAATTAAATTTAGCACAGGCATTGAATTAAATTTATTTATATAGCCCTAATTCACAACATAAATCCTCTTAGGTCATTTTTATGTAATAAGATCCCAACCTCCCCATATTATACCGTTAAGAGACACCAAACAAACCCAACTATTTCCTTTGAGCAAGCAATTGGTGACAGTTCATGGGTAATTTCCCTCAAGTTTTGCCTAATTTTTCAATTGTCCAATCAGATGTCCTGCTATTTCTTAGGTGAATCGACACAAAATGTTATACAGACATTCATGGTTGATGCATTCGAATGACTTGTATATCAAAGACATTTTTGCTGTTGAGTGAAATAACATTGGCAATCAAATGAGTCTTCACCATCACCAGGTCAAATTTGTTAAAATGCTTTCATTTATTGGTAAATGAATGAAACCTAAATTATCATCACTCTGAGCAAGTTGGACAGTTAGCTTCACAGAGCTGCTAATGCTTTGTGCTACAGCTCCGTGTCTCCACTGGAATCCATTATATCTGATGTAAATCAAATCCTAGCTGCCGTGTCTTTGAGTTAAACTGTTCAGAGCATACAACGGGGGACAATCTGATCCTTAGCGGTGACATTTTTGATGGTTTCGTCTCCTTAAGACTCCCTCTCAGACCCGGCTGAAGGTACGCTACCCTGTTCCTTCGCACAGAAAGACAAAGAGCCTTGAGATTAATCGAGATCTCTCTCGGCTCTGGTTGAAATTCAGTTACCACTGTGGAAAAGCTTAAAGGCTTTAGTTACTCTGTTTACTGCAGCTGCTGCCTTTCGCATCGAGCCTGACTCCGTTGGTATCATCACCACCTGGCTAACAAGGCTTCTCTGGCACCACGCTGTCTCCGAGCCTGCCAGGGCCACATTACCGTCACTCAGCGCCGCTTTGTGACTTGTGACGGCATTATTTGTAGCAGATGTGGGATTATTGACGCCCCCCAATACACCCGACCTGTTCCAAGCGCATCCGAGCCACCTTTGAAGTAGAAATAAGTAGCTTAGACATCCCAGTTCCTGGTATGGAGACCAGAATTATGTCCCCAGTGTCTGACATCAAGGTTCATTGTGTAAAAGATGTTTTGCAAGTGAGAAACATTAGGTGACAAGAAGAGATTCGGTTTCAGTGGTGACCGCTTTTGTATTGCAGTATCATGGTGTAAAAAAAACTTTGAGAATAGACTTAGAAACCTGAATTTAAATTTGACACACCTTTTGCATCCTGATGTGTGTTACAGTACATGTGACATCACCTGACCATGCTATAACAATAAAAATCTTAAAATTTACAGCATTTTTCAGTGTTTAACCACCAAATAAAGGCAGTTTTATTTATCAGTTGATTTTGACAAACTTCCAGAGCATCCTTTTATATATTACAGTATAATGTGACATCATCTAACCACACTAAAACAATATAAATCTAAAAATTCTAAGTATTTCTTAATGGTTTAACACCCAATTAAAACTGCTATAATGATTTTTTTAATAGCAGTCAATTTTTAACAAACCTCTATTGCATCATGGTATGTATAACAACACATTAGAACATCACTTAAGTATGCTAAAACACTAAAATTTAAATTTTCAACCATTCCATTGTGTTTCACACCAGATTAAAGCTGCTATAATCAATGTTTTCAATTAAACAATCAATTTTGTCAAACTTCTACTATGTCTTAGTATGTATAATGGTATATTTTGACATCATCTAACTGCACTAAAACACTATAAATCTAAATTTTCAAGCATTCCATTGTGTTTCCAGACCAAATTAAAGCTGCTATAATCAGTGTTTTTAATTAAACAATCAATTCTGTCAAACTCCTACGACATCTTGGTATGTATAACAGTATATTTCGACATCACCTAACTGCACTAAAACAATAAAAATCAAAAAATTCTAAATATTTATTAATGGTAGAACACCAAATTAAAGCTGCTGTAATCAAAAATCTATTGAAGTACTGCATGTAATGAAAGACATTGCTTGTAGAGCCCAACATGTCGTGACTTATGCATTTCCCTTTAGCTCCAGCATTTTAGCACCTTCAGCTTGTTTTGGCTCCATGACCTTGAATATACCCTTATCTTGCTCTTACAACATTGTTTCTAGATATCTTTAACAAAAAATCTCCAAAAACACACCATAAATTGTAGCGAAGTGAGCTAGAATGAGTTCAGAGTTGAAAAATAGGGGTTCCCAGTGAATGCTTATGTTGCTCTTAACTGCAAGCAAATTTTTTTAATCTATAAAATGATTGTAAATGATTTAATAGAAGGCAACTAGTCTTCTTTTTTGGTTTTTGAAGACATGTCACCTTGTATCTAAAAGGTTTCTCATCAATCCCTAAACAAAGGCAGGAGTTTGCAACACCACCTACCAGGTGCATGTAATGCAGTCTTGAGGTTCCTTCACTGAAAGTTTCACCACCATTAACACCCTAAGACCTCCCTAAACTGGAAGTTTCATAATCACCTTTAGGCATTTGAGTCTTGGGCCATTAGCTATGTGATCTGGTGGTGAGAGTAAATGCATGAAACTCCCCATAAATCAGTTAGAACTGGGGAAGCTTCTTGCATTGGAGGTGGAACGTCTTCAGGAACCAAAGAAAGAAGTCCAGTTGCTTTCCACTGAAGAACTTCTGATCATTTTACAGATGTGACAGACTTACTCCCCATAAGTGGTCTAAAATTCTGTCTTTTGTCATTTAAATGTTCAACTTCTTTGGTTTCTTTCCCCAGAAAAGTACCAAGACGGCGATGGAGCTGGGCCGCACGTTCGCCACCCTCTTCTCTGACATCTCCTTCAGGCAGAAGCTGCTGGAGACGAAGACTCAGGAGGAGTTCAAGGAGGCTCTGGTGTTCCAGAGACACCAGCTGACGGCGACCAACCAGCAGCCCACCGTTCTGGGGAAGGAGGAGACCGACCCTCGCAGCCACAAACCCCTCAAGGTTGGGACCAGGTTTACAACTTCCCAGTGTTTCAGGCACATTTACCCTCAATCCAAAGTGGCATCTATTCCTCTGATAACTTCATGAATCATTTCCTGTCAGGCCCTGAGACGAGGCCTGTGATTGGTCAGTGCTTGTGTAGGCTTTTTCTTTATTTTATTATATTAAGGTTGAGATATGTTCTAATTGCGCTTCATCCTCATCCTCCATAATCAGTTTTCACTTATTTTTTTGTCATCTCATTTCTTCATACACTGTAAAAAAAATTCCTTTAAAAAAAAAAAAAAAAAATTAAGCATTTTTTTCTGTTATTTGACTAGATATTATCTGCAATTTATCAAAACAAGGAAAAGTTATTTTTAAAAATATGTTCAAAAAATTGCAAAAAATTACAGCCTTAATGTGCATTATTGTTCTTGGTAATTTAAATAGTGTAAAAAAAGAGTTAAACTTTATTTTACTAGACATTGTCTGTAATTTACCAAAATAGCAAAAATCTGTAAAAATGACAGCCAATTGTTTTTTTTTTTTTTTTTTTAAAAAAAAAAAAAAAAAAAAATAGACTTATTCAGACTTGGATGACTTTATTAATCCCCAGAGGATAATTCAGCTGTTACAGCAGCATGGATATTCAATAAAGGGATAAACAAGACAACACAAAATATTAGAGTGTAAAGTGAAGGTAAAATTACATAAAATACAATAAAATAAGACAAAAAGATAAAAAAAAAAGATAAAGTGAAACAAGAAAAATATATATAATGTGGAAAAAAATCATCAGAATATGCAAGAGTGACAGAAAATGTGCAAATGAGAATGTGAACAGCAGTCAAAGGGATATAGTCAATAAAATAAAATAAAAATCAATGAAAATAAAATAAAAATTTAATTAAATTAAATACAGCTAAATAGGATTAAAAATATATAGAAGATATAATATAAAAAGATCTATAAAATACAAGTGACAGAATGTGTAAATGAGAATGCGAGCAGCAGGCCAAGTGATATAGTCAATAAAATAAAATAAAAATTAAATAAAGCGAAATAAGTAAAAAAAAATCAAATATAATATAGAAAAAATTAACAGAATATACAAGAATGACAGATTGTGTAAATGAGAATGTGAACAGGAGGCAAAGTGATATAGACAATAAAAAAATAAAACAAAATAAAGCGAAATAAGATTTAAAAATAAAATAAATAGAAAATAGAAAAAATTAACAGAATATACAAGAATGACAGATTGTGTAAATGAGAATGTGAACAGGAGGCAAAGTGATATAGACAATAAAAAAATAAAATAAAGTGAAATAAGATTTAAAAATAAAATGAATAGAAAATAGAAAAAATTAACAGAATATACAAGAATGACAGAATGTGCAAATGAGAATGTGAACAGGAGGCAAAGTGATATAGACAATAAAAAAATAAAAATAAAGCAAAATAAGATTAAAAAATATAATAAATAGAAAATAGAAAACAGTCAATAAAAAACTATTAAAATCAAATAAAATTACAGTCAAAAATAAATACATTTAAAAAATGTTCACTTTTTCTAAAACTGGGATTATTTTACAAATATTCGTTGTGTTTTTTTCTCTATATTTTTCCAGTGCAGGGCTGTGTAGTTTAATGCCCATCCAGTCCATGTTGAAAGTTTTCTCCTCCTGTCTCCTCTCTCCTCCTCCGGCTGGCCTCCTCCATCTTTTCCGGGCCTCTAATCAATCAGCTTCACCCCTCGACCTCCTGAGCGGCTAAATGACCTCACATCCCTCACAGCGCTGTCAGAACTCACCTCCCCTCAGCCGCCGCTAAACCTCCAGAGGTTTCTGCTCAGCATCTCGTCCTGATGTCGCCGCTGACAGGCCACGGCTCCCAGACATTTCCCCTGTTTTTTTTATTTATTTCTTTTTTTATAGGTGTTTATCCCAGGGCTTGAACAGCTCAGAGCCGCTCAGAGAAACAGGGAGGTTCAGAGAAAGACAGATGCAGGGAACAGAGGGCTTTAAGAGCTTTCTGAGCTGGATGTTAGACTCTTATAAAAATATATGTTTTCACTTTTAGTTGTAGTTTTTTAACTATCTGCAATTTACAGATTTTCTCTGTATTGTTAAATTACAGATAACTAGTAAATATATATATGTAAATTGTATTAATATTAATTTAAGGTTAACCATAAAAAGTGGCCAAAAGAGCAAATATAGTCCCAATCAAAAAATAGTAATTAGCTAAGTAAGTAGAATCACAAAAAATTATGTATGTTTATTTACATGTTAACTGTAAAAAAAAAAAAAAAAATCCAAATGAAATTACTGTATTTAAATCATCAAAAATCAAATACTTTTACATTTATTTGCCATTTCTTGAAAGAAAAAATTATTTATGTTAAGGATTGAAAAATTGTTAAATTACAGATATAACAAGTAAAATCACAAAAAAGTCTGTATGTTAACCCTAAAAATAATAATAATAACAATAATAAAGAGGTGAAAACTGCAAATAATTTCTAAATCAAATTACTGTATTTAGATAAGCAACAATTAAACAATTTTGCAGATATCTGCAAATATTTGAAAAAAAAATGTTAAGGATTGAAAAGTACTAAATTAGTTTTAACTGTTATTTTTACAAATTTTTCGTGTTTTGTTAAATTACAGATAATAACATTAAAATCACGGAAATAAATATTTATTTAAATGTTAACCGTAACAAAAAAAATGTAAACGCCAAAACTACAAATAATTTCCAAATCAAGTTACTGTTTTAAATGAACAAATATTTTTTGAAAAATTACAGACATTTGCCTCTATTTGAAACAGAGCAAAAGTGTGTTAAAGACTGAAAAATGGTAACTTAATTTTAACAGTTATTTTACAGATTTTGCCTGGTTTGATAAATCACAGACAATAATATAAAAAAAAAGTAAAAAATAAAAAACTTTAAACAATATCCAAATCAAATTACTGTATTTAAATCAACATAAATAAAATTAGTTTACAGGTATTTGTCATTATTTGAATAAATGTCAGCTAGGGCTTGAAAAATGGTAAATCAACTTTAACCATTACTTTTTTAAAAATTAAAATAATTCCTATTTTAAACTTATTTCAAGCAGCAAAAAAAAGATCTATATTAAGGTTTTTTTAAAAATTATTTTTCAAAAAGATATGTAATTAAAAAAAAAAAATAATAATAATAATAATAAATAAATAAATAAAATTGAAATTGTTGTTTTAGAATTTCCCTGTTTTGTTGAATTACAGATAAAATCCAGTAAAATCACAGAAAAAAGTATTGTTTTGTACATTAATAGTAAAATAAACAAAAAAAAACATGCCAAACAGTAAACAATGTCCACATTAAAAATCTGTATTCTAACAAATGTTAGTTTGTTCTTTTACAACGTTTTACCATGTTAGACTTTTTTCTTTTTTACTGTATTTAAATCAACAAAAATATTTGTATTCTAAAGATATTTGCATTATATGAAAATACGCTGTATATTAAGACTTTAATTTCTTAGCTGTTATTTGCAGTCCTGATTGAGCTGATTAAGTAAATTATCTAATTACTCAGAGTTTCGTTTTCCTGTTGAACATGGTATTACATAATTAACTGACTGAGGGGGAGTCTGAGCAGGAAAAGCTCTGAGGAAAATCATTTCTGCCTCATTTCTCATCTCAGAGAGTTTGGACGTTTTTTGGCAGAACGAAGGAGTTTGCCTCGATGTAAACAAGATGAAACAAACAACAGCTTCTCTTCTTACTGGATGCTTTCATGAAGCTTGTTCAACACGGTCTGTTCATCCATTAAATGCTTTTACATCATGGAATCATTCGTTGTTACAAAGAGACTCAGCAGCTTCTGGCTCAGGTTCGATAAACAAAAGTCTCAGGGAGGAATTAAAGTCCACCTGGTTGTTGTTCTTTCAGTCTGAACGTGGGATGGAGGGAAAGAAAAGCAGAAAAACACAGACACAGTTTCTTTTTTCAAAGGAAAATGGTTTGTTTGTGGTCTATTGTCAATTCTAGATGTGGATTCCCTTATTTTAGCATTTTATTCCCCTCTCGATTCTACTATTGGTTATTGTCTTTAACTGAACCAAGCAGGAAAAATATGTAAAGTAAATGTATTTTAAGATGTAGTATACATTAAATTTTTTTTAAAAAATCTTTAAAATGCAGCAAATATATATAAAAGAATTAGATTTTTTTTCTGACTTACATGCAATAAAAGCAGAAAAATCTGTAAAATTATGAAAAATCAACTAGTAAATACAAATAAAAATAATTTTGATTATTATTCAAGCCTTAATGTATATAATTTACTTTAAAATAATGGCAAATATTTGTAAAATAATTACGTTTTTTCTGACTTACATGCAATAAAAACAGGAAAATGTGTAAAATTGTGAGAGAAATAATAAAATAAAAATTAGTTTTATTTTTTTCAAGCCTTGATGTACGAAATTTCCTTTAAAATAATGGCAAATATTTATAAAATAATTTTTTTCTGACTGACATTCAATAAAAGCAGGAAAATCTGTAAAATTATGAATAATAAAGAGAGAAATTTAAAATATTAAAATGATTTCTGAAAAGATTTTTTTTCAGACTTAAAATATGTAATTTTCTTTAAAATAATGGTAAATATTTGTAAAATGATGATATTTTTGCCTATTTAAATAGAGTAAAAAAGGGTGTTACTTTGCACAATATCGGAAAAGAATTCATTAAACAGGTAAAAATGTTATTTACAACTTGGACTCTTTTTTATGTACTTTTTTCCCATTTTACCAGGTATTATCTATAAATTCTTTACCATTTTTTAAACTTTAATATACTAATTATCATCTCAAATAATATGAGGATATTTTTGCTGATTTAAATACAGTAAATAAAGAATAACTTTGCGGTTAAATGTTGTAAAAGAACAAAATAACATTCATAAAAATACAGATTTTTTGAAGTAAACATTATTTACAGCTTTGACCTGTTTTTTTTTTTCAACCATGTAAATGAATACTTTTTCTGAGACATATTATTGGTAATTAAAAAACAGAGAATACACATTACATCAAGTTTTTTCTGTCCAAACTTTCTGAGATGATAAACGAGGCAGGAATTTATTTTCCCGCTCAAACTCCCCCTCAGTCACCCGTTTGGTTTAATTACGTAATGTCATGTTCAACAGGAAAATGAAACTCTGGCTAATTGAATAATTGACTTAATAAGCTCAATCAGGACCGAACATTTGCTCCCGATCTGCTGGAACCTGAAGGCTCATCTTTTTTAAGAAGCACTTCATGTCTGCTTTCAAATCACTTCACCTCCAACCTCCTCGACTCCTCTATAAATACACTAAATCTTCTCCTCTCGTTCACGTTAAATGTACATTTAAATCCAGCTGTGCTCGCTTTGTTCCGGATTACACAGCGGGTCATTTTTAAGCTAATCGCATCAGAATTAAAGGACATTCAGGGATGGATGCAATCATTTTTTCGAGGTCGTCGCATATTAAACGCATGAAATGAGCAAAACGGAAACTTGAGAAGCAAAGTAAACATCAACAAGGTCGTGTTTCAAGTGTCTATCAGCTCATTTGTGTTCGGCTGGTTGCAAATTTCTCCACGAGTGGGAGTTTCTGAACAAACAGGCTCTAAACACACCAAATTATGCCTCCTACAAACGGGGAAGCGATACGAGAAGCAGCGTTTACAGCTAAATATGTACAGAGTGGAGAGTTTACTTTCATCTGAGTCACTCCGTCTTTGTTCTTCATGGTCAGACGGACTTTACAGAGCCTCGAGGTGTGTCTTTTTATTCACTGAAACACAAATAATCATCCCACTAAGTGCAAACCAGATGGGATATTAAAGTAGCCGTGCTGGTTAACCCTCACATTTGCACATTTTTACTCACTGTTGGCTCATTGTTAACTGCAATATGAAGTCCTACACCTCTATAGAAACAACAATCATGACTAGAAGTTAAACCAAAAAGTGTGAATTTTTGTCACGTGACTGTTGGTTGCAGCTGAATCTCTAACGATTTTACTGTTGCACCAACAAGCACAGAATTTTTTCTTTTTTTACGGAATTTAATTAGGTCAAAGAGGCCATTTTTGGTGATTTTTTTAAACAAGACCTGTAGAATGAAGTGATTGTGATGAAATATCACAATTTTAGGCTTAGATGTGTTTAATTTTCTGGATAAAATAGTATGTTACAGATAATTATTAGTTAAAAAAAATCGAAAATTCAGTAATTCTTGTTTGTACAGTTTCTGATAAATGATTTGTTTAATTCTGCTTTTTAAAATAACATGCTTCTCAAGCCTGCCTGTGAGTTTTGGGGTTAACAGGGTTCGAAACACCCTTTGGTGAAGTTTTTTTAAGATAAGTTAAGGTAAGCTAAGCTAAGCTAGAAGTGATAAGACAACTTAAGCTAAGCTAAGTTAAAAGTGATAAGACAAATTCAGTTAAGCTAAATTAAGCTTAGCTAAGCTAAAAATGATAAGTTCAATTAAGTTATGCTAAGCTAAGCTAAAAGTGATAGGATAAGTTAAGTTAATCTAAGATAAGTTAAAAATGTTAAGCTAAGCTAAGATAAAACTAATAAGATGGGCTAAGTTAAACTAAGCTCAGCTAAGTTAAAAATGATAAGTTAAGCCAAGCTAAGTTAAAAAATGATAAGTTAAGCTAAGCTAAGATAAAAGTGATAAGAAAAGTTACGCTAAGCTAAGCTAAAAATGATAAGATAAATTAAGTCAATCTAAGCTAAGTTATAAATGATAAGATAAGCTAAGCTGAGCTAAATTAAAAGTGATAAGTTAAGCTAAGCTAAATTAAAAGTGGCAAGATAAATTAAGTTAAGCTAAAAATGACAAGTTAAAATAAGTTAAGCTAAGCTAGCTATGTTAAAAATGACAAGTTAAGATAAGTCAAGCTAAGCTAGCTAAGTTAAAAATGATAAGTTAAGCTAAGCTAAACTTACAGTGATAAGATGAGTTAAGCTAAGCTAAGTTAAAAGTGAAGAGTTAAGTTAAGCTAAGATAAAACTGATAAGTTCGTAAAGGTAAGTTAAGCTGAAAATGAGAAGCTAAATTCAGCTCAGCTAAGTTAGAAGTGATCAGCTAAGCTAAGCTAAAATGCTAAGATAAGATAACATTTATTATTAATCCCGAAGGAAGTTATTTTGCCAGATATTGCTCAGAAAAAACTGAAATACATAACATGAGAATAATTGCAGTGCCTCATAAAAGCAATAACATAAAATGAATTAATAAAAAAATGTAAATAAAAATAAGACTAGAATAGAACATTAAGAAGTAATAGTGGCAATGATTCTGGAGCAATAGGGTAATATCTCACAGGATAAAGAAATATTGCAAATAAAATTGAAATACTACACCTGAAAAATGAAATATTAAACATTACATTTACAATTTTTGCCTTTGAATAACGCAAGTGTTTAATAATAAGGTGCAATATAATTTAACTTTAACTGAAAATTGTGAAACATATCGCAATATCTGATAACATGATGTGTTTTTGAATATTATTCAGTCATAATTCCAGGTGAAATTTATGCAAAGCTGATCATTTTCTTCATCTTTTTAGAAATCTTAAATATCAAACGTGATTTTTTTGTCTACTAGATAATTCTACATGTATTCTCTATCTTTAGTTTTTCTCTACAGTGCAGAAATTTGTATAAAAACATGAAATAAAACACAGAAACCCCCTCATGGTGTTTTCCTGCCTGCAGGTTTCTCAGGTTGCATCAATACAACTATACTGTGTCCTTGCAGAGAATCTAACCTCCCTTTTTTTTCTGCACAGTGTAAAGATTTCTTCAAAGCTGGCCGGGGGATTTATGAGGACTTCTGCCGCAGACTGCCGTTCTACCCGTCGGACTTCACAGATGGTAGGTGGACCTGAAAGTGAAAGTGAATCATCTCCCTGATGATGGTTCACCGGGAGCCTGTGGCAGCTCCTTGTTTGTCTGCGGCCTTCACCTCCCTTACATCTGTGTCACGTCCAGGGTTGCTGCTCAGCCCAAATCATTTTCACTGCTCCCACATGTTTCTGTTATTGTAATTTAGGCTGCCGTCGATCCGTACGTCTTCACTGCAGCAGCAGCAGGACGGAGGTTTTATCGACTCATTGAATCATCCACTTTATCAGCAGATGAGAGGATGAATGAACACATGCTGCTTGACCTTTAGGAGGTTTTTAGCAGGAGAATAATGAAGGTTTTAGCTGCTGTTTATGCCAGAAATGAAATCTGTGAAATGGCTGCAACCTAATGGACCAAATAAACTGACTCAGTTGGCACTGATTTGGAAAAAAGAGAGAAGAGTAAATTTTCAGCCTCTTTTCATTTACTGGGCTTCAAAAAAGTGAAAAATCTAGATATTTCTATTCATATATATATATATATATATATATATATATATATATATATATATATATATATATATATATATATATATATATATATATATATATATATATATATATACATATTATATTATATTAAATAGAAAATATTTTTCTATTTTCCCTTTTGTGTGAAAATATGTCTTTTCATGTCTGAAATTTTTTACATTTTTTATTTTTTAAATACATATGTATTTTTTTAGATGTATTTGTATATTTTGTGATTAATATTACATTTATATATATATATATATATAAAAAATTTTTTTTCCTGTTTGTTATTATATTTTTTATAGCAAGTATTATTTTTTTAATATATTTTAATACTTTAAAATTAATATGTTTAAAAATATTTAGATTTTTAAAAAATATTTTCCTTTTTTTTTGTAATGTCCCCCCAAAATATTTTATTTTTTGCACAATTTGCATGTTTGTTTGTTTTTTTTTAATTTTGAAAAATAATCTTTTATTTTTATATTTTTCTTTTTTGTTGGGTTTAAATGCAATGGTTCCCACTACAAATATTTTATCTTTGATATGTTTTGCATATTTTTGTTGTTTGTGTTTCATATTTTTATACCTTTTATTCAGATTTTAAAAAATAAATATATAATAAACATTTTTTGTATCTTATAGTTAATATATTTTGAAATATTTATGTTTTTTAAAAATATTTTCCTTTTTTTTAATGTTGCCCCTAAAAAATACTTTATCTTTTGCATGCTTTCTTTTTTTCTCGTAGTTTTAATCTTCGTCGTATTATTATTATTATTATTAGTAGTAGTAGTAGTAGTATTGTTATTATTAATATACATTTTTTTATCGAGTACAGTAATTTCCAAATCCCATTCATCAGCAGACATGAGAATGAATGAACACATGCTGCTTGACCTTTGGGGTGTTTTCAACTGGAGAAAAATAAATGTTTTAGCTGCTGTTTATGCCAGTTATGAAATCTGAAAATTGCTGCAGCTTAATGAAACACATAAAGTGACTCAGACAGAGCAGATTGCAGGAGTGTTGGAGCCTCGGCTGCTTTCTTTCAGCCTCTTCTCATTGGACTTGGCTGCAACAGAATCCAGATATTTCTGTCTTGTGAGTGTCATCAGATAATGATCATCTGATGAAGGTCACAGGACCAGAATCTTTGTGATTACATTAGAGGCCAATTAAAGGCTTCTCTTCTGCTGCACCATGATGGATGGAGCCAAGCCAGTGACTCACAGTGTTTTACAGAAAAAAATGGGCAGCAGAATAAGTTTGACTGTGTGAACTGGATGTTCCGCATAAACGATGAACTCTGCTAATGTTTCTGTCGCTGCTAAATTAAAGTGTTGATCCTCCTCTGCTGCATTAGGAGGTGAGTGTGACTCGCGTTTGTCTCCCCTCAGGTATCGTCGGCAGTAATAAAACCCTCCTGAAGTACATGACCACGGCCATCTTCCTCTACATCGCCATCCTGCTCCCCGCCATCGCTTTCGGCTCGCTCAACGATGAGAGCACGCGTGGAGAGATCGGTACGATGTTTGTTCATTAAAGCACCAACAATTAGGTGGTTTAACAGTAAATATAGTATTCATGGAGACAGAAAGCAGCCATATTGTCATTAATTCTTGTTTTCAAACATTCTTCTAGTTAACAGAATGAATATAGTTGAGAATTTCTGCAGTTTTTTTGCAAGAAATTCAAGGATATTAGGTCATTTATCCTGTCAAAGCCGAAATTGCGCATCTTGAAGCTGAAAAACAGTTTATGTGGTCGTTTTTTTGCTCCTGTCGCATTTTTCTTCCCTGTGGGCTCGTTTTTAGCTGCAATATAAACTCCTGCACCTCTGTGGAAACAGAACAACCATGACAAGAAGCAGAAAGAATTCAAACATCTAGGACACAATTATAATGCAATTAATCACAAAAAAGTTGAATTTCTTTGACTACTTATTTTAGAAAACCTGGAAATTAGCATGCTAAATGTTTTTCCACATGCCTATAGGTGTTACCAACGCTGGAAAAATTTACTAGTGACTCTACATACTTTACATATTTCACTATTTACATTTAAAATTTGTTTTTATACTGTCTGCTCTGTATTTAGCTAAGCTAAAAGTGATAAGTTAATTAGGTTAAGTTAAAGTAAGTTAAAATTGATAAGTTAAGATAAGTCAAGCTAAATTAAGCTCAGCTAAACTAAAAGTGATAAAATAAGTCAGTTAAGTTAAACTCAGTTAAAATTAACAAGTTAAGTTAGGCTAACTTAAGCTAAGCTAAAAGTGATAAGATTATTTAAGTTAAGTTAGGTTAAAGTAAGCTAAGCTAAGGTAAAAGTGATAAGTTAAGCTAAGCTAAGCTAAACTAAAAGCGATAAGATAAGCTAATTCAGTTAAACTAAACTAAAATTAAAAAGATATGATAAGTTAAGCTCAGCTAAGCTAAAAGTGATGAGATAAAAAATGTATTATTTATCCCAAAGGAAATTCTTTTGCCAGATATTGCTCAGAAAAAAATGAACTACATAACCTGTTAATAAATGCAGTGCCTCATATAAAAGCAATGACATAAAATGCATGAATTAAAATGCAAATAAGTAAATAAAAAATAAAATTAGACGTAATACTGGCAATGATTCTGGAGCAATAAAGTAATATCTCACATGATAAAGAAATATTGCAAATAACATTGAAATATTGCGTCTGAAAAGTTCAGTATTAAACATTACATTATGTTTTTCCATGTGCCTCTACATATCGTAGGTATTTCACTATTTGCATTTTTAATTTGTTTCTATGCTGTCTGCTCTGTGCAAACACTGCCTGCAGTTCATCCTAGTGCAGCTGAAAAGTCTCTGAATTGTCAAAATCATAGTATTTCCTAACATTATCATCCTCTAACTGGGAAATGAATTAGAAACTTGCAGAAAAGAGCCCCATTAATCAGCTTTTCCCTCCTGTTGTTTCCTCTGATGTGTCCAGATGTTCGCAAGACCATCATCGGCCAGAGCATCGGCGGCGTCATCTACTCGCTGTTCGCCGGCTCTCCCCTCGTCATCCCTCTGACCACGGCTCCCCTCGCCATCTTCATCAGCGGTAGGCTCCCCCCACCCCCACCACCTCTTTTCTCTTTTCAAAAAGACGCTCTTATCTCCTGACAGTTTGCCGCCGAATCTGAATGGGAGGCTGGCGGGGAGCGCTAAGAAGATTACGTCAAAAAATCAAGAAGAGGGAAGCACCCAGCCGTGTAGAACAGCAGCCAGAAAACTCCTCATCTGCTCCCAGAAAGCGGCGCCGTCGGAGTAATTAACCAGTTCGTTCACACATGCGCCTCTAATGAGGGTTTCTGTTGCAAAAAAAAAAAACAACAAAAAAAAAACTTTATTTTGTCAAGAATTGGGAGCAGCAACTCTCCTTTTTTTCTTACATAACAGCTGGTTTTTGAAGGCCTCCGGGTCGGGAGACTTGCTCATCGCACATGTAAACTTCAGATTGAGTTCAGGGAGACGCAGCACATAAACCTCTGTGTGTTTTCTACCCGACAGCGGAGTTTCTGCTGGTTGGAATCTAAACGGTCTTGACGTCTGGAAGCTGCAGAATCAGGCAGCGATGAGGAAAAAGCTCCGATGCCAAGATGTAGTTTTAATACCGGGGCAGTTTTTGTTGGGGTTTTTGCGGCGCGATGATCTTTGAAGTAAATACGTTCTCATGGGAGTAATTATAGAAGATTTCCAGCAGCAGAACAATGGCCTGTTTGTAAAGCTGTAACTCATCGAAGCACGAATCTGCTCGAGATTACGACTGAATTGTTCCAACAAACCCATTGCAGAGCTTTTGTCCTTCTTTTTGAGTTTGAATGAAGCGTGTTTTTATTCTTTCTTTGTGCTTGTGTGAGGATAAAATCTGTCAAAAATGAAAATTCTGGCAAAATATCACACAAAGATGATCAATATTGTTCTTTGCGAGCTTTGTTTGATTTTTAATGAGAAATTGATATTAATTAATCTCCTTCTCGTTGTTTGTTTGCTCCTCGTGCACAAATTCTCAAACACAACTGAGCAAATTTTGCTGATTTTTGATGGATTTAAGTTTTTTCTTATTTTTTTTCCTTGTTTAATCACAGAAAATGACACACAAGTTATTAAACTAACACATGTTTTTTATTGTGTATTTATGTGCTGTGAATTGACATAATGCACAAGTTTGAAAGCTTGATTAGTCATATTGAATCCACCTTTAAGCTGCATTAACCCCGTGTATTAACCAGGGATAGTGCTTTTTTGCTACTGAGACACATTTTTGCTCACTGTGGGCTCATTTTTCACAACAATATTAAGTCCTGCACCTCTATGGAAACAGAACAGTCAGTTTTTTGTGCAGTGTGACACAGTTAAAATGCCAAAAATCATAAAAAATGGAAAAAATGAATCAAAATTCCTTTGATTATTTATTTTACAAAATCTGGAAATTATGGTGTTAATTTTATATTTATATATATATATATATATATATATATATATATATATATATATGTGTGTGTGTGTGTGTGTGTGTATATATATTCTGGTGACTCTACATACTGTAGATATTTCACTCTTTGCATTTTTCATTTGTTTCTATACTGTCTGCTCCCTGCAAACACCGCCTATAGTTCAGCATAGTACAGATGAAAAGTCTCAGAATTTTTGCCATGTGTCTGTTAATCGCAACTGAGTCATTAATTGCTTCACAGTTGCACCATGAAGCAGAGAATTTTTTTTTTGTTTTTACAGAATCTGGTTAGTGCACACAGTTATTTTTTGGCAAATTTTTAAAAGATATTTGTTTAGTAAAGTGATTCAAAAGAAATATCACAATTTAAAGCTAAGATTTTGCTGATTGTTAAAGGGATGGCCAGTCACACAATTCATTGTTTTACTTTTTATGCACATTTTTAAATTAAGCATGTAGAATAATGCTGTAATCAACATATACAACCTATTTCCAATTTCCCACCGGTGTTACCAGTACTCAAAAATTATTGTGACTCACATTTTTAATTTGTTTTCATACTCATTTCCTATCTGCTCTGTGCAAACACTGCCTGCAGTTCACCCAAAAATCCCAGAATTTTTGTCATGTGACTGTTGGTCACAGCTGAGTCACTAATGGCTTCACAGTTGCACTAAAGAGCACAGATTTTTTGCTTTTTTACAGTTTCCGCTCAGGGAAAATGGTTCATTTTTCACATTTTTAAAAATTTTGACCATTGCTGTAGCTTTGATGAAATATCATAAGTAGTTCGAGGACTGTCAGAAATTCACATTACAGCTAAAATGACATCCACTAAGTATGATTTTAGTGTGTATTTATGTGCTGTTTCTGTCCATGTTTTTTTTTTTGCGACCGGACTCGCAGTGATCCGAGGAATCTGCGACGACTACAACCTGGATTTCCCGGCTTTCTACGCCTGCATCGGTTTGTGGAACTGCCTCTTCCTCATCCTGGGAGGAATCTTTAACGTCAGCCTACTCATGAAGCTCTTCAAAAGGTATTTTTTCATTCACACACACGCACATATTTTGAAAGAAATCTCACTTTAATTGTTGTCTTTTCAGTACAATCCAATTTATTGAAAGTCATCTTACATTTTCTTTGATTTATCGGCTTGTTTCCTTCACTGTCACGTAGAGAAATGCTTTAAATTTGGCCAACAGTCTGCAGAAAAGTGCTTTTGTGCAACAAATGGATACAAAAACATGCAGAGTTTTGGATTTTTTCTTCTTCTTTATGGAAAACAACTAACAAGGGTCTAAATTTTTTATGAGATGTGAGTTTTCACTCATACTTTTAGCTTATGCAGTGTACATTTGCACTCATTTTTAATTACTTTGTATTTTTTTTGTATGTTGTGGTTCTTTGGACACAAACAAAATAATTGATTGAATTTAGTCAGCAGAATAACGATACTGCAACAACATATCCTTGTTTTCATTAACACATTTAATCAAAATTATGCGTGCAATCGATGATTTGAGTTTTAAAAACCAAGCTTTTTACCTTTTATTACCGTTTGTTACCTTGTTTTTATCTGGTGAAGTTACATCTGAGCCATTTTAAGGTGTAAAGGGATAATTTTCATGCCAAAAAAAGTTTTTTACAGGTTAAATCAATGAGCAGAGAGGGACTTTAATATTAATAACCCTTGTTTGTTTCGTAAGGTTATTTATTTATTCAATCCCAGTACAAGCTTTGCATGTCCAAGTTGCCTTTTTAGACTGTAATATATCTGCCTGTGGGTCTGGTTCTAGTTGTGATTTATTGGTGCAGTCTTTGGAAGTCAGTACACACAAGTATAAAGTGCAAAACAAACAGAAAAATCATGTATTTAAGGACTATAATCCCTTAATTTTATCCATCAGTTCTTTTCTTTTCACCAATATATTAACCCTTGATATGGTAATCTTTGATTAAACCCCTTAAATCTCATCTCTGTGTATCAGAGTTACACATTTTGAAGTTTTTCCATGAAAAATAATCCCTTCCTGCTTTCAAATGGCTTAGATATAGCTCTGAGCATTAATTATGTTGGAATAAGCAGATATATGAAGTCCTCACCTCTTTCTCCACCCATCATCCACCACTTGAGCACACCAGCTCACCTATGAATCTGCTCAAATACTGCAAAACTACTCAGGATTGATTAATTAGGTTTGCTACAATGCCTGTTTAAAGTGTTTTCACCATTAATTTCATTTCAGCATTGAATTGTGGTCAATATAATTTGACTTTTTTGACCAAACATTAGAAATTTTGATTAATTGACATTACTTTGTGGAAATTTGTTTTCACTGTGACTTGAAAGAGTCTTTTGGGGGGTAAATTCTTGTGAAAAAAAAGTGGTGGTGGCAGCATCGTGATGTAAAGCATGGTGGTGACAGCATCATGATGTAAAGCACGGTGGTGGCAGTATCATAATAAGAAGTAAGGTGGTGGCAGCATCATGATGTAAAGCCTGATGGTGGTAGTATCATGATTGCAAGCATGGTGGTGGCATCATGATATGATGCATGGTGGTGGCAGCATCACAATAAGAAGTATGGTGGTGGCATCATCATGATGTGAAGCATGGTGGTGGCAGCATCATGATGTGAAGCATGGTGGTGGCATCATCATGATGTGAAGCATGGTGGTGGCAGCATCATGATGTGAAGCATGGTGGTGGCAGCATCATGATGTAAAGCATGGTGGTGGCAGCATCATGATGTAAAGCATGGTGGTGGCAGCATCGTGATGTAAAGTATGGTGGTGGCATCATCATGATGTAAAGCACGGTGGTGGCAGTATCATGATTGCAAGCATGGTGGTGGCATCATGATATGATGCATGGTGGTGGCAGCATCATGATGTGAAGCATAGTTTTGTTAATTTTTGTCATTAAAAACTGAATTAAATTGACTTTTTTCAATATTGTATAGCAATAAAAGGGTAAAACTATCAAAAAGGGTGAATACTTCTTATTGGCACTGTTTGAATGAAAACCTGGAAGTCTGAATCCATGTTTTTATTTTCGTTTAAAGGTGGAAATGCTATATATTTTCCTCATGATGTGTCTTCTAATATCTAAAAAACACGACATAAGCATGCTAACATAGCAAAAAAAGAAAGAAAAGTGATTTTCACCAGAGGTGGTCTTTAAGATTTGCCTATTTTTATTTGTTTCCTGTCACGCAACTCATCTTGACTGTCACTTGTGTATTCTAGGTCGACGGAGGAGGTCATCGCCCTGTTTATCTCCATCGCGTTCGTGGTTGACGCCGTGAAAGGCACAGTCAAAAGTAAGACACGTATGACGGATATGTCTCTTTTCTTGTTTCCTCGCAGCTTCGTCTGTGGCTTGCTTACGGCGTCTCACGATGTGTTCGCTGTCGCATCTTCCTGCCACGTTTCGGCTGTGAATCCAACACTAGCATCACACCTTAGCTGTCAATTCCAGCTGAACGCCTGATTCCAGCTCCAACAAGACAATAACTGTTCCAAGCCCGCAAAAGCACAAGATAAAGAAAATGAAAACATGACACTGTTACACACAATACACTGTATCCTAAGTGATTTTTTTGAGATTATAATTTAAGTGAGCAGCCCGCTAATTAGCGTCCTCGCCTGAAGAATCTTTTGTCGACTGAGAGTCATAAGATCTCCTCAACTAATCATTTAGCTCCTTTTAATTAAAAACTGTCAAATAGCTTTTCCCCGGTATTATTATTGTCTTCCTTCTGCAGCCATCTGCACAACGATCTCTTAAATTCTTATTAAAGAACAAACCCTATTTTTTAATATTATCGTCATGCTAGATAAGGTTTTTCCAGTATTTCCAACTAATGACTTATTCCGCCGACCACAAAATAGACAATCACAACCCAAATGACCGATTAGTTGGCTAATCAAATGTGCATATTCTGGGGCTGACCAGCAGTGGAGCCTTTTCTCTGGCCAACAGTAAGAAATACTGCCTTCCAGAGACAGAAACTACATATTTGCTTCTTGGTCATCAGATTGAGAGGCTTTGGAAGATACCATGCACTAAATGAATCAGCCCAGATTCCAAACCCAGGGCCTGCAGCCGTATCGTACCACCCAGGGCTTTACCGCACCTCATCTTAGTATATCATAAATATTTTACATAATTTAATTCTCTCCCCCCCCCCCCAAAAAAAATGAGATGACGATAGCAGAATATAATTTATTTCGAATGCCGTGTCCTGTTTTGCAGATTGCCAGTGCAGTAGTTCAATTTTCAGAAACCATTTGTAAAATACGCTCCGAGCTCATGTGCCATTACCATAACATTAACCTGTGCCATTTTGTTGACACTTTTCATCCGAAATATTTTCCAGTAACACAAATGAATGCATTTTGTGGGCTCTGCTGCATCCAGCCTCCTGTATAACTTTGCCAACAGTAGAACTTTCCTCCCCGTTTGATGAAAAGGCCTGCGGAGGGAGCTGCATGCCGGTCATGTCGCACAGCCTACGTCAGAAATTATTCTACTTCTGCGGAGCTCTTAAAGACAAAGTAATACACTTATTCTTATTGAAAATGGCAGGAGAAACACTTCAACCACACACAGTGCCAAAATGTATTCACTCCTCTTGGAAATTTTCCCTTTATTTTGCCTTTTAACATTGATGTAATTTGGCTTTTTTGACGAGAATTAACAAAAGAAGACTCTGTACTGTCGAAGTGACAGATTTATACAACTTAATGTCATTTCGTTAAAGATACCAAATGTAAAATGGTGCTAGAAGTCTCACAATTAGTGAAATCAAGATCATTTGAGTGCAGTGAATGTTTCTCAGTGATTGTAGTATGAAGACTCATGTATCTCGAAGATCCAGTCACTGACGGATCAGTACACCTGAATATAACTACACCATGAAGACAAAACAATACTCTAAGCAACTCTGTGAAAAGGTTTTTAAAAAGCACAAGTCAGGGGATCATACAAGAAAATTTCCAGATCACTGAATATGTCTTGGGCTCCAGTTAAATCTATCAATAAGAAATGGAAGGAATATGGAACGTGTGTTAATCTAACTAGAGCAGGTCGCTCTCAAAAACCGAGTAACCGAGCAAGAAACTAGTTAAGGAGGCCACCAAGACACCTATGACTCCTCTGAAGAAGATTCTTTTATCCGACAATACCAAAATTTAGCTTTTTGGCCAGTAGGTCATATGAAAGCCAGTAGGTCTGGGCTTCCCTCCTAAAGCTGCTGCCCCCGCGACCCGACCCGGACCAGCGGTAGAAGATGGATGGATGGATGGATGGATGGAGGTCATATGACACACCATGTCTGACAGACATCAAACACTACACATCATCACAAATACACCATTGGCACCATGAAGCATGGTGGTGGCAGCATCATGATGTGAAGCATGGTGGTGGCAGCATCATGATGTGAAGCATGGCGGTGGCAGCATCATGATGTGAAGCATGGTGGTGGCAGCATCATGATGTGAAGCATGGCGGTGGCAGCATCATGAAGTGAAGCATGGTGGTGGCAGCATCATGATGTGAAGCATGGTGGTGGCAGCATCATGGTGTGAAGCATGGTGGTGGCAGCATCATGATGTGAAGCATGGCGGTGGCAGCATCATGATGTGAAGCATGGTGGTGGCAGCATCATGGTGTGAAGCATGGTGGTGGCAGCATCAAATGAAGCATGGTGGCAGCAGCATCATAAGAAGCATGGTGGTGGCAGCATCATGATGTGAAGCATGGTGATAGCAGCATCATGATGTAGCGGTGCTTCTCAGGAGCAGGTCCTGGAAGACTTATAAAAGTAGAGAGTAAAATGAAAGGAAAGTATAGAAATCCTAGAGGACAATCTTCTAAATACTGATTTGAAGGAGGTGAATTTTATGTTTTATATTTTTAATTAATTGACATTACTATGTGGAAATCTGTTTTCACTTTGACATGAAAGAGTCTTTTTTGTAAAATCTTGTCAAAAAAGCCAATTTAAATTGACAATAATTCAATCTTGAAAAGCAATGAAAGGTGAAAACTTCCAAGTAAGGTTTGCTACAGATGTTTATACTGTAGTCCTTGTAAGAACTGCTTTCAGTTCTCCTGGTGCTGCTTCTGGTGTTGAGCTCAGAGATACAATCAGGCAGCACGTTTTGTTTCTAATCATTTGACTGCTCATCCACATCCAGCCCATCCCTCTCCTCCTATTAAATTATTATTGAATTATTTTCCTATTTACTGCTGGGGAAGGGAACACTGGCATCACGTGCTTCCAAAAGCATGTCGAGCCAGTATTTTACAGTCCAGTTGATTTGGATTCAGTGTGGAGCTTTACCTCTGCTGCACATGTAGAGTCGTATACCGTTTGCAGAATTTTGTCACCTATGTCTCTCCATGCTACAATGCAATGGGCAATGCTGTGCAAGATTTGATGCAAAATTTGTGGATTCTCATAGTTGAAATGTCAAAAAATACCGAAAAATGTTATATGTTGGTGGATGTAGTTGCGGTCTTGGTGTTCTATATATTGCTTTGTCTCATTTAGGTGCATTAAACAGCCCAAACTGATAACAATAAGTCAATATCTTTAAGCTCAAAGCTACAAAAGGTCA
This sequence comes from Amphiprion ocellaris, assembly GCF_022539595.1. Lineage (NCBI taxonomy): Eukaryota > Metazoa > Chordata > Actinopteri > Pomacentridae > Amphiprion > Amphiprion ocellaris. The sequence goes on along the minus strand of NC_072785.1, from coordinate 27,957,598 downwards.
TAAATATGTAGTTTTAGAGGTCTGTGGCACACAGTAATTACTTGGAATATCCTCCCTTGTTGACGGATAGCAATGGATACCATAGATGCATAGTTGTTGGTCCAATCCCAGTGTCCACTATCACAGATTTTTAGACTTCCTCCCTCTAAGTGTCTAAGGGCTTCATGTCAGATCATCAAAAGCATAATGATTCTCTCACCAGACATTTGCAGCCCTTTATGCCGACTTTCCGTAAGTCCATATTTCTGCAGTCTTTTGCTCGAGGGAGTTACCCACCGTTCATAGCGCGGTGACATTAAACACAGGGTTGCCGGGGGAAGCCCAGAAGCATTAAAAAAAGGTAAATAAACAAGCATGGAAAGGGGTCACTGAACCCAACGGTGCAAGAAAAAAAAAGAAGTTTGCATGCAAGTATAAACACATGGCTCACTGGTGATTCACAGCCACGACTGTGTGTAGTTGTTTGTCCTGCGATGACATGATGATGAATTCCAAATAGTCCTTTCCCTTAAAGTGCTTCGGTTGTGGAGAAAAACTTAAAAAATGGGAAATAAAATGTCTCTAAGCATAAATAGTAAGAAACATGCTGTCAAAAATAACGTGATATGCTGTAAAATGCAACGTATTCCAGGTGATTTCAGTCAAAGGTCACATAGTGCGCCTGTTGTTTTTTTTTTTTGTTTTTCAGCTCAAAATACAGCTTAAATAGCTAATTTCAACATGACCTGTCCTAAAAATGGGCTGTTTCAGTGTCTGTAGCTTTAAATACAGTTGAGCTGCTGCTGTCCCCGCCCCCTTCAGGAAGAAGACTCTCTCTATGTCTTTAATTGACAGCACGGTGAAAAATATTTAACTTTCTTTAACTTCTACCTTCCTCTGTTTAATCGTTTTTACATTGAAATATGTCTAAATTCATAGCAAAGCCGTGGTTTTTCACTCCTGTGTGTTGGTGAGTTTGTCAGGTGATGTTACAGTTATGAAATCAGTAGTTAAGCGATGCAGAGCTGCAGCTTGGAAATGACTGTGAATTGACTGCTAGCTAATGCGTAGTCTGAATGGGCTGAATATCAGTCACTGTTTCATCCTCATTTTGATGTCTGACACCAAAAACATAACAATATGCAGATGAAAGCAGCTTTATTGGGAGTTCGGCTGAATTAAAATGCAGTTTAAGTGAACACAGAGAGCAGGATAGAAGCTAAACGATGTTAAGGTTGTACTGAAGTACTAAAGATGACAGTAAAAACACAAGGCCTTCTGACCTTTGGGTATCCAATCAAAAGTAATGATAGCTTTAGCCATATTAGCTTCACAACACGCTAACATTAATGATTTTCCTATTGTTGTGGTGACATTGCCATCAAAAATAGAAATATCCCACTGGATGTTCAGTGCCATAGATGCTGGGAGTGCATGAAAACTGTTGTGGTCACTCTTGCAGCCAACAGTAGAAAATGAGTTGTGTTTTTCATGTAGCTGAGACATTTAAGAGTTACTTGTTCATACTTTTGTTTTTAGTAGGATAGATTACTGTAATGGTGTTTGTACAGGTCTTACAAATCAAGACTTTGAAATTATACTCTTGGACCAAAATACATTCTAGACTTGTTAGCTCCATATGAAGCATTCAGACCCCTGAGATCACCAGGAAAAGGTTTACTGTGTCCCCATAATCAAAACCAAACAAAGTGAAACAGCATTCATTTATTATGCACCTCATCTATGGAACTTCCCGAATACCTGAGATCTGCTAAAACAGTCAACTCATTTAAATTAGCCCTGAAAACATTCTCTGTTAGCCATCTTAGTTCCTAATTATCCATTCTTGTATTTTAAAATGCACTTTTATTGGTTTTAAATCATGTTTTATTTCTATGATTTTAATGTCTATGTTAATGTAATGCTTTGATTTTAATGTCTTAATATCTTGCATTTTTTCTGTGGTATAAATGTAATTTCAATGTTCCTGTTTAAATGCATCTCTATGGCTCTGTAAAGCACCTTGAGTTGCCTTGTGTATGAATTTTGCTATACAAATGAACTGGCCTCGCTGTAGCAGAAGCTGCTGTAGAGAGTAAAGAAACCTGGTTGCAGCTGCATCTTCTCAGAAAAATGTTTCTGCTCAGTGACTGTTTGTTAGCTTGGTAGCTATGTAGTTGTGGGGGTGCTAGCAGAATGGCAGAAGTAAAGGTCGTCAGCTTTTATTTTACACCTTAAAGTTTACAAGAGCCACAAACCACAATAAAAATGGATTTTCACCATATGGGACCTTTAAATGTATAAGAGTTTAGTGCTCAGGGCTTAGGTTGAAGATTTGGATTGGGTCGTTGTTGTTATTCTAATTACTAGTCTGCTTGGTGGACTCCATTCCATACGTCACACAGTAGATTGCATTTACGTGTTCATTGCCAAGAATACACATTACTGCCCTTGTAGTGTAGTCACTGTGCAAACAAAACATTTCTGGCTGCACCTCATGGACCCTTGGATGAAAAAAGTGTAACACCTGCCAAATACACTCTATCAGACTTGAGCTACACAGACAGTACTGGTGGGTTGACGTCTTTCCTGCTGATGGGATGTCGTTATGTCCTCCATCCAGCTCATGACTATCCCTCACACCACCATTAGCCATTTATAATTAACATTTTTTCTCAATCTGTCAAGCATAAATGTTGTTCATTAATTCACTCATTTATTCTGTGTATGGGGTCAAGTTATTGTTTATCGCTCCTAGCTAACGGCTAATGTTAGAATTTCTAATTCAGGTGTTCTTCAAAGAGATTACTATCCAGGCTAATACAAAGCATTACAATCTCTGTTTAAAGGGACTAGTGAAGTAACAAAACAGCTGCTGGACGCTGTTAAAACCACAGACAAAGCTGTTCTTTTTATTTAAATAGGTAGGTAAATAATATAAATCAACCATGAAAGGAAAAGGAAGGGAAGGTCAGAAATGACACAAGGACCAAGTGATTAGATTTCAGCAGTGATGTGGCTTATAGTCTGGATCCACGGATTTGTTAAAGATTTCTATATTATTGTGAGATAGCGGCATGGTGTTACTGTAACTATGACAACAAGTGAACACTACATCAGCTACCTGCTGACGATCACATGATTGTGATCCTACTACAAATTTACTGCTGTGGACTTATAAGGACTTATCCATCAGAAATGATACAAGGAACAATTGATTAAATTGTGGGGGTGTTTCTGAGTCCCATCAATTCCCGCTGCCTGCTACATATTTAGGTCGCGGGATTCAGTATCCGTACATAACGTAACATAACACATGCCTGTGCTCAGCGCAAGGTCATTTTGTTTGTGGGTACATCTATATTAAATGGCCACATTCTACGGTGCCGTGATTTCTGCCACAAATTTTTTCAAGATTTCATCCACCGGAAATGATACGACTGCACAGCCTTGCAGAGTGCTGCGCTCTCTGTGTGGTTTTCTTGTTTTTTGTGTAATAAATCAATCAAAATGAACGTGTTAAAGTCCCAGCCCTAATAAAACCACATTTTCTTCACCATTTACCTGAGATTTCCTTGTGTTTTCAGTCTTCCACAGGTACTACCACGCTCCGACGCTGGCCAACAGAAGCATCGATGACTATTCTCAGGGCGGAGACCTGCTGGGTGGGAACAGGAGCGAGGTGGCGGCTGGCTTGGCCTTCAACGCCCTCCCAGAATCCTTCATCCAGTGCACCAGGGAGAGGCCCGTCCTCTGCCTCCTGCTGATGCTGGGGACGTTATGGATGGGCTACACCCTGTACCAGTTCAAACGGAGGTACGAGCAGCACCGCAGCGCTGCAGCACTCGCAACATAAATCACTGGAGAAGTTTTAAATGGTGTTTGGGATGGGCTGAATACTGCTGAGTAAAGACCGTCAGGAGCTCGCGGGAACTTTCCAGACGGCTCTTACGGAGCTCACTTTTCTGTCGAGGCCTCGTGTTCCAGCCGGTGATTTAATAAGCATTAATATTCTACTTCTGATTGCTCCCAGTAATCAAATCAGCCTCAAAGCTGGATTCAATTGTGTAAGCAAAAAGCAGACCGAGGTACTTAAGCAGTGTCAGGATTGCAGCCATTGTCCTTGTCTTGTCCACAGTAATTGTGTTGGTCTATTATTTGTCTCTGCTCTGTCTCTCGTTTTCAGCCCTTTCCTGCACGCCAAAGTGAGGGAGGTGCTGTCGGACTGCGCCCTGCCGATCTCCGTGCTCCTGTTCTCCTTCATCGGCTCCTACATTTTCAGCGACATCGAGCGTTAGTATCATTTGTTGGCGAAGTGCATTCAAGTGTTCTAAACAAAATTAGACAGTCTAATCACAGTGCATGTCCATCAGCCTGCAACAAAGGTGACCACGTGCTGCTTTTTTTTTTAGTTTTTACAGTTTTAGAGGTGCAGTAGTAGCAACTGCACAGTAATCCTCTGAACCCCTAGAAATTTTCAGGACATTTTTATTCACTGTGGGCATGTTTTTTACGCAAAAGTAAAAGTAAAGTCCTGCATCTCTATGGAAACAGAACAACCATAACTAGAAGCAGAGCGATCTTAAAACTGCTTTTTTGCAGTGTGGCAATTATAATTCCATGAAATATAAAAGAGAAAAAGCAAAAGTGGACTTTATTTGCCTTATTATTTTACAAAAATTTGAAAAGTCTGTCATGCTATTGACAGTTACTGTATGCATTTTTACAGCCTTTGTAAACTCCGCATTTTTCATACTACTCTAGAGGGCTGTACAAAAGTTCAAAAAACGATTCTACTTTCTGTTTTTGCAATTTATGACTCTAATAAATGGCAATTAAAGATGAGAAAGGAAAAATGCAGACAGATTTTTGATACCAATACTAGAAATAAAGGTGACTCTGCATTGTGTGGAAATATATATATATATTTATATTTTCACAATCTTTAAAAACAGCATTTATTTGTTGTTTTATTAGAGAATCTGGTGTAAACAGTTTATTTTATGCTGACTTTCTGACTGATTTAAAGGTGTAATTTTGGTGACTTGGGGAGTTTTTGGTTTCTATTGCTTAATGTTTAATTTGAAAATTCACCAAAAATACACCATTTGCACTAACCAGATTTTATAACAAACAAAATATTCTATGTTTCCCAATGCAACGACAAAGGTATTAACAATACATCTGAGATTAACAGTTAAATTATAAAAATTCTGAGACTTTTCAGCTGAAATGCAGATTTTGTCCACACAGAGCGGATACTCATTTAGCTCCCGAAGAACATATAATGAGTTCTTCAGAGTCATGCATAGGGCAGTTGTTGTCAATAATGTGTAAATTGATTCTAGTAAACCCCAAAATAAACATATGAACTTGTAAATCTGCATAATATAGACTGCCGGATCATGGATGCAGCCAGTGTTGTCAGTTCAAGGCTTAAAATAGTGATATATTCATCAAAATTGCATTTTCCGACATGTCTTATTCAAAGAATTTGCCAAAAATAAACCATTTGCACGAACCAGATTCTATAAAAAACAAAATATTCTATGTTTCCCAATGCAACTACACAGGTATTAACAACTCATCTCAGACTAACAGTTAAATTACAAAAATTCAGAGACTTTTCAGATGAACTGCAGACTTTGTTTGCACGGAGCAGAAACTCATTTAGCTGTTGGCACTAAATAAGTTTGTGTTTTAAGCCCAAAAATGTCAAATTTTTACAAAATTGCACCTTAAATTTATTTATGAAGGAGCTTAACTGTAACAACAAGCAGCCGAAGGGCACAAACTTACAACCTGTTTACGTCTAAACACCGGCTTTCAAATTGCGAGGCTTCACTTATTCGGTGCCTTTATTGTCTTTTTATGTCCCTTAATCAAGGCAGGGGCCAAAACACATTGGAGCTTTTGGGTTTTTATCCTCCATTGTTTCGCATCATTTCGGGTCTCCATTCATTGTTGCCAAGGCAGCAGCTGTTCTGCAGGACTCCGACTCAGAAACGCAGAGACGAGCGCCAAACCCTCAAGGGAATTAAAATTTAAGTGCCCGGCCAATTTTCTGTTCCTTTACCTCCAGAGACAATAAGTCAAGGCATAATAGAGCCATTATTGTATTGTCATTTCTGCCTAAATTTAACCAACTGCACTTAATTTAGCCGCTTTTGACGGGATACGGTGCTAAATAAGACATGCGGCAGTGTGAGAGGAATCCAGCCGTCCCTCTAAAGCGGCTACAGGTGTGAAAACATGAGTCAACACAGGAGTTTTTCTGTTTGTGATGATAAATCTGGTGAATTAGGAGTAATGCTAGTGGATTTTACACCACTAAAGTCCCGTTTCTACAACTTCACACATAAAAGAAGCAGAGAATTAGCTCGCATCGTCAGCAAAACTTACATGAATATGGAGGCAACATGTTCAAAAATCTTACGGTGTTCTGTTTTGTCCCGCTGCAACAGTTCCAGTGTTTAAAGTTCACGACCGTCCCATCTTCAACGTGGCTCCGTTCGAGCGTCTGTCGGCCATGAACGTCGTCAGCGCCATGGGCCTCGGCTTCCTCCTGGCGCTGCTCATCTTCATCGACCAGAACATCGTTGTATCGCTGACCAACGCGCCAGAGAACAGGTAAAAAGATATACAAGGGACCAGATCCTTCTTAATTAAATGCCTGATGTCTAATTTGATGATCTTGAAGTTGCTAATCCAATTTTGATGAGTTCGGTTGATTTAAAATGTAAGTAATTGCATCAGCTTAATATTGTGAGTTATGCATACTCAAATTTCCATGTAGACTCAAGTTGAGGCAACTAAACACTGCAGCAACTGAATTTCTTTTAATTTGCTTGCTTCAAAACTTCAGAATTATGTTATTTAGTTACATAACATTTAAACATTTTCAAAACTTTTCAAAAATGCAGAAATACTACTTGGAACAACCTCATTTTTTATGACTCATCAACTTAAAAAAATTGTATTGATGCTAGCAATCATTAAGTATTTAAAAATGAGTGAATGAATGTTCTTATTTTGGACATGTGAGAAAAAAAAGCCACGAAAACAAATCAAAATATTCAAAACAACAACAAAACTAAATAAAACACAACAAAACAAACAAAAGTGAAAAATAATAACCCAATATATGTCCTTGATTGAAGAGGAAAAGCTCATTTATCGAAGTCAGTGTAGTTCGTTGGTTGGACATAATTTCATTTAAGCTCAAAAAGATTTATGCAGACTGTGGTAATATTTTATTGTTGAGCCAACAATGTTGAGTGTAGAGGGATTTCAGAGTGTTTCAAAGCACCAATTTTCATTAATATCAGCCCCGTCGGACACAAATCTATACCCTGGTATAGAAATAATTCATAATATCCATAAAAAATCTATAGAATCTGGCAGAAAAATATATTAAATAGAAACATTTTTATTTATTTAACATAATGGATGTTCAACTGCATCATTTTACAGTCAAAAAACTAAGAAAAGCTTTTTAAGAAAATCTGGAATCAACATATAAAACATTTTTCAGGTGTAACCAACACTTGTAAAGTGGCGGCTCTATGTAGTATACATGTTTCACTATATATATTTTACATTTACGTCTCCAAAATTAGAAGAACAAGAGATATATTTCACCATGCAGAATGTATCGTCCAACAACTTGTTGACAGTTTCCTCCTCTCTACGCCGTTTCTGAGCCGTGCTTGGTTCAGTTTTTCTCTCAGTCTTTCTAAAATTATTTCCACACTTGTTTCCTCTTTGCTCTCCACTGCCTGCAGTTCAACCGAATAGTTACAGAATTTTTCTCACGGAAAGTTGAAAATCAGACATTTTTTTTCAGTTTTTGCACTTTTTAGCTCTGATAAATGATGTCATTTTGGCCACTTTTTGAAAATATAACACTCCTTTTACACTTATTGGCAAGACTTTGGAATTCAGTTGGTTAAATCTGAGATTAGTGAGTTGAGCTTTCAGAAAACCAGCTGTGACTCCTCAGAGTTCAATCAAGGCCACTTTGGGACACTTGCAACCGGACATTTGCTGGTCTTTTAGATGAACTCAGGCAGAAACTTGACATTTGAGTCAAATACGACTTCGTTTGCATCAGACAAACCGATTTAGAGCCTTTAAATATCCATCAGTCCTACTGTAAAAAACATATAACGATGGAATCTTAGATATTATGTTCTACATTTGTTGTATTGAGATTAATTAGGTCTAAAAAGGGGAATTAACCAGAACTGAAATAGCAACTACGAAAGAATAAATTAAAAATGAAAGATTTTCCAAAGAGTATCTGTATTCTGTATTTTCCAGCTATGACATTTCATTAGAATTGTTATTTTATATTTAAATCGTAGGGATATTTAGTTTCCCTTTCCCTCTTGGTTTCTCAACTGATTTTATAACGAGAGTCAACATATATTTATAGTAAAAGTAGAATTAGAGATGCAGCTGCCGTATAAGATTGCATTAGATTTCACAGATGTACCTAATAAAACGGTCAGTTAGTGCATAATCCTGATTTAGAAAGATATTTAGTTGCTGCTGATGACAAATGAACATTTCCTGCTGCTGCTTCACATTAAAAACATTCAATTTGTGAAAAAAAATAGATGTCTTTTATTGTGAAATAGCAGCAGAAACCCAATGCGCAGCAAGAAAAACCCATTATATCGGCATTATCATTATTATGGATTTATTTGGAGGACAATAAGAAATCCTGAGAGTTTACGAGTAATAAAGACGCTTCACTTCAAAGTCAGAACTTCATCTTCTGGTGTCATGAACAAAAGGACCACAGCAGCTATTTCTGTTTTAGCTTTGCTTTATTCTGCTTTCCATCTATTTTTAGCTTCTTTTTTTAGCACACTTGAACTCTTCTCCACCTGCATACGCCTTTGATTGCATCAATTATTTATTATTTATTAAAAGCAGCTGCCATCGGTATGCAAATAAATATGGACTTTTACCTGACTTGCAGAATTACAAGGAGCTTCTTCTTCTTCTTTTTCTTCTTCTTCCTCTTCTTCTCCTCCTCCTCTGGTGAAATCGTCTCCGTCTTTGTTAGATTTAAAGCTCTGAGGTTGTTTTCTGGCGAGATTTACGGCATCCAGCGGTGCCAATGTCACGTTCAAGGGCACGTCAGCAGGACGCTCAGCTAGTAATCAGCGCGTTCCCATTTCTTCACAGAGCGACCGCTGTGGACACTAGTCTGACTTCACACGACGTATTTACAGTTTTAGGGCAAATCTTACCCCCCAAAAAATGCTCAAACAAACACTAATTTCTCTCCTATCGGCTCTGCAGCACCAGGGAAGATGCAAAACAGTGATTCTTATCTGAAATGAGCAAAAACAAAACAGGTTTTGTGGCATCTTAAAGGTTGCAGATTTGTTTTTGTGGAAATTTTATGATGTGACAAACTGATTTATGCTTATAAACATGACAGTGCACAATTTTCTATTATATTTAAAGAGTGGAGTTAATAAAACATGCAAGTTTATTCATGTTTTGCTGAAGAATAGTGATACTCATTTTATTTGTGCATTGGTGTCGGCTGCTACATGTATTCACCCCTAAATATTATCTCAATATATCATCTAATTTTGTATTATTTCTATTATTATGAAGGTATTATTGGAGCAAAACAACTGAGCACCTGTGAAAGTCAGTTAAATTCTTCTCCTTCTCAAATTCTTCAGTGCAGGTGGAAATATTCTGTTCTTCAAATCACAAATTTAAAAAAAAAAAATCTCACATTTTGCAGGATTTAAAGGCTTTTATTGACATATGCAGCAATAAACAAGTTATTAAGAGATTCTTATCTAAAATTTACGAAAACAAGCATGTTTTGTGGCATCTTAAAGGTTGCAGATTTGCTTTTATGTAAAGTTTATGATGTGACAAAGTGATTTATGCTCGAAAATGTGACAAAATGTATAGTATTCTATTAAATTTAAAGAGAGAAATTAATAAAACATGCAAGTTTATTAAGGTTTTGTTGACAGTGATGCAAACTGTGTATTAGCGTAGGCTGCCACATGTACTCACCCCTTAATATTATCTAAATATATCATCCAAATTTCTATTATTTCTATTATTGTGAATGTGTTAGTGCAGCAAAACAACCCCCTTCTCAAATTCTTCATTGCAGGTGGAAATTTTCTCTTCTACGAATCACAAATTCAGAAATTCTCCCATTTTTTGCTGCAGATGCTGCAGTGAAAACGATGCAAAACTCATTAATTCACACACCTGCTTTAAAAACCGCAAAGTCATGGACAGCATTAATACACTTGTAAATCAGTGTGTGAGTTTATTTCACAGGATTTCAAGGATTTTATTGACATGTGCAGCAATAAACAAGGTCTTAAAGCCGTGAAATTCCTCTGCCAAGTTCCCTGATTAACCTTTTCCTTCATTTAAATGCTCTCATAACTCACATCTGCTTATGCAAACTGAGGCTGACATACAAGAAGAATATATGAATATACAAGACAAGTGCAGAAATGGTATATAGAGGAAATCAGTGGAGTAAAATGTGCAATATTTATGATGTAAAAGGTTAAGATGTACTCATACGTACTGAGGAATCTGTATAGAATATGTAAAGAACAGTATAAAAACCTCACAAATATAAAAGTCAAGAAGTAAAGCTGCTTTTATCTGCAGTTATGAGCTCTAAATGCTATTTTTTTAACTCACAAATGGTAAATAATATAACAGCTAAAAAAAAAAACACACACAAAAAGCCAACATTACACCATTTATCAGAGCCTGAAACTGTAAAAACAGAAAGAAAACCAGCAGATTTTCAACTTTCTGGTGGTTTCTTGAATGAATCATATGTGACGTGTCCTTTAAAATCAGGAAGTCATTTTATTCTACATGCTTCATTTAAAAATTCAGTAAAAAAAATTAACATTTGTTCTAAACTGATTCAGTCAAAAACAAAAAATTCTGCTTCTCATGGTACGATTATACAAGTATGATTGACTCATATATGACCAACAGTTATGTGGCAAAAATTCTGGGACTTTTGTAACAAATAAAAGTTGAGGAATTTTTGTTACAAAGCTGCTAGTAATAGTGAAATGAAAGACCAGCAATAAAGTTAAATGTTTCGATTATAATAATGTAAGCTTTATTCTAGTTGAGAAAACTAAAGATCAGAGACATAAAAACCCACATTGGTGAGTCATTTTCTTCTGATTAAACTCTGCAAAGTTCAACACGAGGGTACCAAACAAAGACATTTGTATAAAATATTTTTAAAATGAAGATTTGAATCTGATAAAGGAGGCCAAAAAAGAGGAGAAAATGTCAAAAAAATCTCTTGGTTTGAAGATTTTCAGGCCTCAGCCTTTGAAATTATTTAGTTTAAAGTTAAATTCTAAATGTATTTTTATTAAGTTAAAATATTATTACTAAGCTAAGTTACATTATTTTTAAATTATTTAGTTGAGTTTTAAGTCAAGTTAATTTACAAATTGATCTTACTTAAAAGTTAAAATATTATTATTAAGCTTGGTTATGTTATTTTTAAAATTTAGTTTAGTATTAAGTTAAATTATAAATTATTTTTACAAAATTTAAATATTATTAAGCTAAGTTGCATTATTTTTAAGTTATTTAATTTAATTTTAATTTAAATTATAATTTTTTTATCTAAGTTAATGTATTATTATTAAGCTAAGTGACACTATTTTTGAATTATTGAGTTTAGTTTTAAGTTTAAATGATTTTTCTGAAGTTAAACAATTTTTTAAAATTAAATTATTTTTAAACAATTTCGTTCAATTTTGAGTTTATATATGGAGCCAATCAACAGGTTCCAGTGGTGAATGAAGCTGTCGTCTGTGTGAATCATCACTCAGAATGAGCTGATGTGTCTGATGTGTGTGTGATGTGTTTTTCCGTCCTGCTGTCAGGCTGCTGAAGGGGACGGCCTACCACTGGGACCTGATGCTCTCCGGCCTCATCAACATCCTGATGTCGGTGCTGGGGTTGCCGTGGATGCACGCCGCCTTCCCCCACTCCACGCTGCACGTTCGCCAGCTGGCCTTCGTGGAGCAGCGCGTGGAGGGGGGGCACCTCTACGAGACGTGAGTTTCCTCATTAAAGGTTGCGCTGTCATTTAGGAGCTACTGTATCCTCGTCTCCCCTGATTGCATGATTGCCGCGTAGCCGAGCGTTTTGAAAAGGCGAGAGGATGAAGTTCACGCACAGATACGACCCAAATTACAGTTTAGGCAGATTTCAGGATTATTAAAGCAGTCGGAGGTGACAAATGGAAAAAAGGGGGCAGTTTTATATCAGAGGAGGAGATCTAATTAGAGATATGAGCTGTAGGGAAGTGTGTCATTTAGAGTTCTTCAAAGTGTGTTTGGAAATTAATATTCCACTTTTCCTAATCTGACTGCTAATGAGGAGATGTCAGAGTTTATTTATGCTGCAGCAGAATGTCAGAATCTGTTTTATAATAATAGAAATATGAATACAGAGGAAATAAAATAAAGATTTACACTAAGAACAACATAAAGAGAAATAAATAAATGTGAGACATTTTAAAGGTGTCCACAGATTTACATTGTAGTAAATAAATGTAAAAAATGCAGCCAAATTCTAACAAAAAATGCTTAAAAATGCAAAATCAAAAACAAGACTATTTAATAACAGCAGCTACTATAAGAAGTGACAGTGTGAATTAAATCAGCATAGTTCCTGCAACAATTTATATTTTATTTACGCCACTAAAAATATTTTTGTACAATTATATTTTATTTTTAATATTTTTAACTTTATATTTTTCCTTATTTTCCTTTTTTCATTTAAAAAAAATTTAATCAATTGTTATTTTTCCTTGTCTAAATTATTTTTAATAGGAGGAATTATTTTAAAATTATGTCAAGTTAAATTATTCTTAAATATTTTAGTCTAATTTTAACTTGAGTTAAATCATTTTTCCTGAGTTCAGTTATTTTTATTCACTAAATTTTGTTTTAATTGTTTAGTTTACTTTCAGGTTGAGTTTAATTACTTTTAAGTTATTTGGTTTAATTTTAAGTTAAACTGCATAACTCTGAAATCATTTGCTTTAGTTTTAAGTGAAGTTAAATTATTTTAAAATTATTTAAGTTCAGGTTAGGTTAAATTATGTCTTTGCGAAATTAAGTTAAATTATTTTTAAATTATTTGGTTTAGTTGCATAAAATTATTTTTCCCGAGTTAGATTATTTGTATTAAGTTTATTTCTTTTTTTATTATTTAGTTTACTTTCAAGTTAAGTTAAATTATTTTACGTTAAGTTACATAATTTTAAAATAATTCTTGGACACAGATACAATTTGTTATTTTCCATATAAAATTTGATATATTGCCAAAAAAGAAATATCTGTCATGATTATCTCAACTTAATAAAAAGAACACAATAGAAACAATTATCGATTAAACTCATTTTATAATTGTTTAGCTAATTAGAAGATGGTTGCTTTTGAATTCGGATGATTATTTAGCTGACATTTTAGTGACATCCAGTATTTATTTTTTTTATTAATAAGTGATTGTTTCCACAATAAATAAATATGCAATTTGTAAAGACATGATTATAATGAACATAAAAAACTTTTTTTTAACTTTGAATAAAAATGTATGCAAGATATATCCCATGGACTTCAAAAGTCCCTCAATTATAGATTGATCCAGTTGCAGTGACGCCGTGCTGCCATCTCACAATGATACAGAAATCCTTAACAAATCCGTGCATCCAGACTATAAGCTGCATCACTGTCAAAATCTAATCACTTGATCCTTGTGTCATTTCTGACCTTCCCTGAAAATTTCGTCCAGATCTGTTTGTCTGTCTTTGCGTAATGTTGCACACAGACGGAACAACAGACGGAAAGACAAACGAAAACAATAACATGTTAATATCTCAGCTAAAAAAATGTCAAGGGCATGTTTTTTGTGTAGTTTTTTGACCTTTAAACTCTACAAACTAGGCCTAGAAAAATCTTGACTTCCTCCAATGCTAAATGTGGCAAAACGCTGATAAGAAAATCCCCTAAAAACATGTGGTCTGCTGCATTGTGGGAAACACAATCGACGGTAGGGTCCTTCCAGCATTGATTCATTCTCCACGCGTCATTGTGTCTCCTCAGCATCGTCCAGGTGAAAGAAACCCGTCTGACATCTCTGGCTGCCAACATCTTCATCGGCGTGTCGGTGCTGCTGCTTCCCATCCCGCTGCAGTGGATCCCCAAGCCGGTGCTGTACGGCCTCTTCCTCTACATCGCCCTCACCTCCATCGACGGCAACCAGATGTGCGACCGCATGGCCCTCCTCCTCAAGGAGCAGGTGAGGAAGTAGAAACGAGTCCATATGTCGATCGCGGGGTTCTCCGCAGATCAAACGGTTGACTGGATGCCCGGTTCTGCTCCAGATCTGTGTGAAGGAATATTTGCAAATCTAATTTTTTTGTGAGTGTTTTCACGTGGTTTAGCTAATAAATTAGCATTATTATTATTATTATAAGCCTCATACGAATGCTAGAATGTGTGGCCTAGAAGATTCAGGTCATATGTTTAGAAAAATATCTGTAAAATCATCAAGAATCTGTTTTGTTGTGTCTGATCCTGTGTGTCCGATTTAACCTTCCTGCTGTCTCAGTCTCTCTAACGGCACACACTGGCGCCACCACATGGCAGCAGGAGGAAGTGAATCATTCTGGCACCCACAAAACCTGGATTTTATCAGCAACTTAGGTGCACTGTATAAAAAAAACATACCCGATGATGGAATAATAATGGTTTTTCTGCATTAATTGGTAATAAAATGTGATTTAATCCTTATTGAAATCACAATTTCAATCAAAAACCAACATGTTTAAGCTCCAAACTCATAACTTGGTTTTTCTGCATGAATTGGTAATAAAATGTCATTTAATTCTTTTCTAAATCACAAATTCAAGCAGAAACTAACATGTTTAAGCTCCAAACTCACCAACAACTACAATAGATTAGTGTCTTTATTGAATCTTCTAGTGGTGGAGCAGAAAAGTATGTTCAAATGCAAATTATTTTTTTGTTTTGTTTAAGTGATTCTGGCTGATAAAACGGACAAATCAGAGACAAAAACACACATTTATGAGTCATTTCCTCATGACTAAACTCTGCAATGTTCAACATAAAGGTAGCAAGCAAAGACATTGGTTTATTTATGTTTAGAATCTTACTTAAAATCAACATTTTGTGCAGAAAATGGTGGATAAAATGTCAAATCTCAGTACAGTCTCTGCCTCTGTTCCACTCCAGCTCTTCACGTGACTTTATTTTGAAGATTTCCAGGCCTCAGCTATGGATAATCCTGATTTTCTGAGTTTTGTTTTCATACATTCCAGATAAACTGAGACTGTGAAACAATTTTTTTGATCTTTAAACCATTTCTGTGACTCCAGAAAGGTTGTAATGTATTAAAGTGGATGAAATTCTGCAAAATTGACATTGAAACTGAAATGAAAGCATTAAAAAATAATAGAAACAACACATATTAAGGAGGATTTAGAGCCACAATAGCAAATGCAAACAAAAAAAGGTGAATTTTAAGTGATTCGAGCTGATAAATTTAAAGATCAGACACAAAAAAACATGTTGTATGAATCATTTTCTTATAAGTAAACTCTGCAATGTTCAACATAAAGGTACCGGGAAAAAACATTCATGTATTTATGTTGAAGAATCATTTTGCATCTTATTAAAATCAAGAATTTGAGCAGAAAAAGGAGGACGTGCATATGTTCTTAAATCAGTTTTTGTGGAATTTAGACTATTGATGATATGGAAGGTTGTAATATATTGGAAAAATTGGAAAAAGCTAAATTGCCATTGAAACTGAAATTAAAGCAATAAAAAAAATAGAAAATCACTTATTGAGGAGGATTTAGAGCCACAATAGCAAATGCAAACAAAAGAAGGCCAATTTTAAGTGATTCTAGCTGATAAAACTGAAGATCTAACAGAAAAAAACATATTTATGAGTCATTTTCTTGTGAAAAAACTCTGCAATGTTCAACATAAAGGTACCAGAAAAAGACTTTTGTTCAATAATATTTTCAAAATCAAGATTTAGAGCAGAAAAAAGAGGATAAAATGTGAAAATCTCAGTTCAGTCTCTGCCTCTGTTCCACTCCAGCTCTTCACAGGACTTTATTTTGAAGATTTCCAGGCCTCAGCTGTGGATAATCCTGATTTGCTGAGTTTTGTTTTCATACTTTCCAGATAAGCTGAGTGTTTTTTGCAGGTAGTGAAACTCAGACAGTGAAACCGTTTCTCTGCCAGAGGCGTTGAGTAATTCCTGATTTGTGGCTGGAGATACCTGACTCCAGATCAGCTGGAGATGTGTTTGTGCAGCTTTGACCAGAGAAGAATAAAATCTTATCGGGTTAAAAACAGCATCCCTCCTCACGCATTCACTCTGGAGACCTCTGATACCGTAAATACACTCGGCCCACTGAAAGCTAAATGTTATTTATGATCCAAAAAGCCCGAGTGCACTTCTTGGAGGTGTGTGTGGGTCGTCCACTTCCCTGAGTCATTTCTGGGAGACCTGGGGGGGGAGATTGTGCTTTAATCTGTCCTGATCCTCTGGCCTCCTGCAGACGTCCTACCCGCCCACCCACTACATCCGCAAAGTGCCCCAGAGGAAGATCCACTACTTCACCTTCCTGCAGATGATGCAGCTGCTGGTGCTGTGTACGTTTGGCATGTACCCGATACCGTACATGAAGATGATCTTCCCTCTGTTCATGATCCTCCTAATCCCCATCAGGTACGGCTGCACGGACGCTTTGTCCCAGAAGATGGTTTTTCTTGAGTGCCTTAAATCAGGGTGACATTCAGCAGCTAACAAGCGCTCAGTCTGACCTGAATGTGCCTCTGCACGGAACAGGTTTTAATTACAGTAAAGAATGTGTCGCACTCTTCTGCTTCTCTCTTCTTTGGCAAAACCATATATTTTTCTACACAACACACTTCAACTGTAGATTTTGCAGGTTTGTCAATCGTAAGGATTAACCATCCGGACCCCAAATGTATGTTCTAGTTTTTAAAATGAGCATTTATCATAGAAAGAAATTATAAAAATTTAATAAATTGTGTTTTTTTTTAACTTTCCGACAGTTTTTGAGCTACTCATCTGTGATGAACCATTATGGGAAAAATTATCCAAAGATAAGCATAAAATCGTAATATTTAATCAAATTCACTTTATTCTGCGTGTCTGATTGAAAAATATGCTGAAAATATATTTGTGCAAAATAACCAGATTCTGTAAATAATAACAATAACAATAACAATAATAATAATAATAATAATAATAATAATCCGTTCTACAGTTTTATTCAACTTTCAACTTTTTCTTCGTCTGTGATGCACAATTATATTGGGAAAATTATCCAAATCTAAGTGTAAAATCGTCATATTTTGTCAAAACCACTTTATTATACACGTCTCATTTAAAAAAAAAAAAAGAATAAATATATATATATATATATATATATATATATATATATATATATATATATATATATATATATATATATATATATATATATATTTATAGATAGATAGATAGATAGATAGATAGATAGATAGATAGATAGATAGATAGATATAGATGTAGATATATATCATATGCAGGAACCAATTTCTGCGTTCGACTTTTTGGCTAAATTCAGCTGAACTAAACTAGCGGAACTACTTTTTTTTTTTTTAGGTTTGTCTATTATAAGGTTTAACCCTGTGGACCCCAAATGCAAGATCTATTTTTTAAAAAATTACCCAAATTATGTTATTTATCATAGAAAGAAATTTTAAAAATTTAAAATTTTATATATTTTTTAACTTTCTGACCGTTTTTGAGCTACTCATCTGTGCTGCACCTTTAAATTATGATAATTATCCAAGTATAAAAGTAATATTTTATCAAAATCACTTTATTCTACATCTCATTTTATATTATAAATTGTAATTTTTTTAAGGTTTGTTTATTAAAAAGTTTAACCCGCAGGACCCCAAATGCAAGATCTATTTTTTAAAAGATACCAAAATTTACCCATTTACCATAAAAAGAAACTGTAAAAACTGAAAAAAACTGTTTTTTGTTTTTTGTTTTTTTTTTTAACATTCCAGCAGTTCTTGAACTACTCATCTGTGATACACCATCATGTTAGAAAAAATTATCCAAATCTAATCATAATATTTCATCAAAATCACTTTATTCTGCATATCTCAATAAAAAATATGCTGAAAATAAACCAGCTACAGTAACCAGATTCTGGTTTTTTTTTGGTTGTTTTTTTAAAAGGCAGTTTTCTTCAAGTCTCCAGCGGTTCTTGAACTCCTCATCTGTGCTGCACCATTAAATTCTGATTATCTCAGGGTGACATTCAGCAGCTAACATGCGCTCAGTCTGACCTGATTCTGCCTCTGCATGGAAACACATTTTAATTACAGTAAAGAATGTGCACTTTCTGGCTTTTTTGGGTGTTTTTTTGAAAACCACGTTTCTAAACAACTGTGTACACTTCAAGTACACAATTGCAGATTTAGCAGGTTTGTCTATTATAAAGTTTAACCTTCTGGACTCGAAATGCATATTCTAGTTTAAAAAATTACCCAAATTATATAATTTGTCATAGAAATAAATGGTAAAAACCAACAAATCTTTACTTTTTTAACTTTCCAACAGTTTTTGAACTATTTATCTGATGCACCATTAAATTAAATTAGAATTAGATAATTATCCAAGTCTAAGTGTAAAATAGTAATATTTCATCAAAATCACCTTATTCTACATGTAGAGGTGAGAAATAGTGAAATACATTTTAAAATGTAAGTAGTAAAATATCTATAGAATGTATATTTTTTCAGTATTAGTAAGACCTTGATACGACTGCCCGGCCAGTTTGTCCCAGAAAATCATTTTTCTCAAGTGCCTTAATGATTTAAAGCACTTGAGAAAAAACATTAAAGTGTCTTAAATCACTTTAGATTTAAGGCAGATTCAGGTCAACTAACAAGCATCGAGTCTGACCTGAATCTGCCTCTAGAAACACATTTTAATTACAGTAAAGAATACAAATGCTAAACCACACATCTAGAAGGTTTAACCGTCTTGACCCTAAAACAAGCCAGTGGATTTGAAATATATGCTATATATTTTTTAAATTTCCCAAACTATACCATTTATCATAAAAAGAAACTGTAAAAACGGAAAAATTCTTTTGTTTTTCAACTTTCCAGTGATCCTTGAACTAATTATCTGTTGTGTACCATTAAATTGAGAAAATTATCCAAATGTAAGTGTAAAATCGTCATATTTTATCAAAATCACTTTATTTTACGTGGCTTATTTATAAATTTGAAAAAATAAATAAATAAAACAAACCATGCGCAGGAACTAATGTCTGGAAAAAAATAAAATTATTCTGTAGTCATTGTACCTGAAAAGTTATGATTAACTCAGTTGTGACCAACAGTCACATGACAAAAATTCAGAGACTTTTCAACTCAGCTGAACTGCAAGCAGTGTTTACACAGAGCAGATAGGAAACTAGTAATGAAGTAAATATAATTCACAAAAAAATCTACCAAAGTCCAGCGAATTTCACTGGATTTTGGTTGATTTTTATGTGAATGTTCTTAAAGAAAATATTAGAAGTTTTACTGATATATATGTAATCACTTTAGATATTTTTAGGATTTCTTGGAAGATTTTTACTCATTTTTTGAAAATATGTACAAGAACCTTCTTGCCAAATTTGGGGGATTTTATTAAAATAAAACTTTTAAGGGAAACTTTTAAGGAATTATTGGAATTTTCTTCCCAAAGGTTGTGCAAATTTTCAGAAATTTGGGGAATTTTTTGCTGATTTTTTGGATTTTTTTCAGACAAGGAAACAATATTTTTTGGTGCCCGTAAATGAGGACAACAGGAGGGTTAAATATCCATAATTTATGGTATAATTATTTCAATCAAATCAGAAGGTCTGTGATGACTTGAGATGTAATAAACCTTATGAAAGAATCTGTACTTAAACACCTTTTTCCAACACTTTTAATAAAAACAGCTCCACTGCAGGACTGTTGTGTTGCATTGCGTCACTTTTACGTCATTAAATTTATTGTGTTTGTGCACATGTGCAAACTTGTACATCAGAAGCACTGAATGGATCTTTTGTTCTCTTGTAGCACTGAGAAGGAAGTGATCAGTGTCATCTGATAAGATCTGACTTATGTGTTCTTTCTGCTGCAACAAATAAAAAACTGACTCATGTATCTGTTTTTGTTTTTTTTTTAGGAACAACGTGCTTCCTCATATCATTGAGGCCAAATACTTGGACATAATGGATGCCCAACACATGTAGCTACAGATGGATGCGAAGAAGGTCTGGATCCACCACGAAAAAAAAAAAAAAAAAAAAAAAGGGACATCTGGAATTTAAAAAATCTATATATAATGAATAAAGGAAATGAGGATTCACACGAAAAAAACATATTTTTCAATGCAAAACTGTTCACGGAAGCAAAAAGAAGAAACAAAACTGACTGTTTTGATTTTTTTTGATAAGGACATTCTCACGGGCGAAGCACTGGAAAAACGCGGGAGATGAAGCGAAGCGAAAGAGTGCGGGAAATGTTCGATTTTTCCCCCAGAAATTGAGGGAAATGGTTCAAAGAAAAGAAAACGGGACTGTCCAGAACTCCCTGTTCCACCTCTGTTCGACCCTGTCGGATTGTTCGGTGCCATAACAATACCTCCACGTTCTTCTTTTTTTTTTTTTTCCTGCTTTACAATATCCTTACTGCAGTGTCTGTGTTTTTAAACCTGTGGGCAAGTGCTTCAAGTACTCACTAATACTGTGTAAGTAGCCGCCAAGTGTGCATCGTGTAGTACTAGCACAATGTAAGTCTGATCTCTTTCCACACGTTTTGCACTCGCATTGTGTTTTTACATACGTGCACCGTGTTGATAAGTACTTAAATACTTTTCCGTGGGTCCAGCCGGTGTAGAAACACTGCAATCTGGCTGCTGTAAAGCATCCGTCATCATGCAGTGTTGAAAAAACCCTTCTCATTCCTGCACCTTTTTTTTTTGTAGCTGTTTTTTTGTTTCCTATGAAGGACGCTTGTCGCAGTTTAGCAGTATTCATGAACAGGAGAGGATAAAGGTGTGTGTGAGAGAATGTGTCCTTCATCCTTCTAGAAAAACCTCATTTTTAAAGTGGAAATTTAAAAAAAAAAAAAGAAGCTACATTCCACGGGTATATATTATATGTAATTATTTAGAATGACAGCACAAACCAAAACATATGGTAAAGTCTTTATCAAATTATGAGTATATTTGAATATATTATGGCAATATACGAGGAAAATAAATATTCTAGGTCAAATTGAGATATTTATTTATCACCATGACATCTTTTGCTCCTTTACATTCCGCAGTTTTCTTGTGTTTTTCGAGTGTTTACATATCAAAAAGCCCCTTCCAGCTCCAACACAGTTCTGGTGCGTCGCTATGAAGGCAAAAGGTCAAGGAAAAAAATACACATTCGAGAGCTTTCGGATTCATAGTATCATCCTTTTTTTGTTTTTTTTTAAATTTGTGAACAAGTGTTCCAAGTTTTAGAATAACCCGGTCTTGTTTTTTCTATTTAGATGTTATGATTAGATCAGTGCTTGCAAACGTTGTCATGTAATAATTCCAGACGTCTGGAGAGATTTATCTTGTTATCTACAGTTTGAAAAATATTAAAAAAAAAAAAAAACACACAAAAAAATGTAATAGAGAAAATTTCTAAGCACTGGTTTTTGCTTAAAAGCATGTCTCATCTGGGTTTTTTGATACGATGTGATGCCAACGGACATGTAACCTCCACGAGTTATAGGAAAAAAATATAAAAACACAAGTAGCAAGACAAACAGTAACACTAAAAATGAATGCAACGCTCAATATTCAGCAATACTGTGTATAAAAGCTCCACCGGTGAGGGTTTTGGAACCGTCACCGGAAGCAATGACAGGCGAAGCTGTGTTTTTTAAGGCAGCAACTTTTCAGTCGAATAATAATAATAACAATAACAGAAAAAAAACACAACTGCTCTGTGCTGAATCAATTATTTCACACACACACACACATTGAAAATAATTTTTAAAAAAAGCGTTTAATTGCTTTCCCAATATCCAAATGGCAGCTCCCTCATGTTCAACTTTGTCTTACAGATGCGAGAAAGATGTCCAATTTAAGCAGATGTCTCACGCTGAGATAGCATAAGAAAAGGAGGAAGGAGAAGAAAAGAGAGAGGAAAGCTCGGCAGCATTTGCATAATCCTTCAGACTAAGCCTTAAGACAGCACTGGTGGAAGAAGGAAGGAAGGAAGGGATGGCGAGGTGTGAAGTAACATGTACAGTTTGCAATGCAGAAGTTTAGTTTTTAATCGACTCCTCCAATCTAATCCACGGCAAAAAGGTATTAGTTTCTAACTTTGAGGCCGAGATTCAAGATTCTTCTTCTTATGTGACAGTACTGTTGTCGTTCCTCGATATCTTCACCGTACTGGACCATCTTTGGGATAGCAGCAGAAACTTTTTCTCAGAGGACTCAAATACTGGATTCAGCGTGAAAGACGTACTACTCTTGTTGTGGAAACCTCGACTCCCTTCCTCCTCCTCCTCCTCCTCCTCCTCCTCCTCCTCCTCCTCCTCCTCCTCCTCCTCCTCCTCCTCCCAAATTGGATTTGTTTGAAACTGTGGTGTTATTTTTCTTTTTTTTTTTTGCCTTTTTCTTCTTCCCCCTTCCCCCTCGATTTCATATAGCCTACTTTTTCTAATCATGAATGTATGATGTGTGGGTTTTTATATAGCATACTAATTTAGGTGTCCAACAGAATCTGTAATTTTTGTCAAAAAGATCAGCTATATTTGTAAAGCTGTAATATGTAAAAATGAGAAAAAAATGGTTATCAAACAGAATGTGTTGGTTTACTATAGTATATATATATACTGTA
This sequence comes from Amphiprion ocellaris, assembly GCF_022539595.1. Lineage (NCBI taxonomy): Eukaryota > Metazoa > Chordata > Actinopteri > Pomacentridae > Amphiprion > Amphiprion ocellaris. Next base: position 27,934,548 of record NC_072785.1, on the reverse strand, counting down.
CACTGAAAAAGAGAGACTATCTCAAGCTGTTTGCCAAATAAAGAGTAGTAGTGATGTACATATCTGTTTGTGTTTGTGTTTGTATGTATTTTGTTTGCCTTTAGATCAATGCTGATGCCCCCGATTGTTCAAAATGTTCTCTTGAGTAACACACTTTACCTATAAGGCAGCATAAAAGCTTAAAATAAGATAATTTATGATAATGATAATAATATAGTAATAATAATAAAAGTATAATAAGATAATAATAAAATAATACTTAATTAGTCCCACGTTGGGGAAATTTGCAATGCTACAGCAGCAAAGACAGAGTGAACAAGGAATTTATTATAAAAATAAGACTGATAAAAAATAAACCAAAGTCGTTCTAAGAAATAGCTGCTATAACAGTAATTATTGCATATGTCAGTGGTACTGCACAGATTTTTGGATGAATAGAAAGATTGAAGGAGTATTATTAACGCACAAATCGCAGAGAACCAACAAAATAGCATAAATTCAAGCAAAATGTGTTGATATTGTTCCACAGAAGTGTTTGACTGTGTTTTTGTTTGTTTTAAGAAATTATGTGATGCATGGTTCCATGAAAAATGTTGTTGTTCAGATACTCATGATTTTTGAGTTAAATTTAAAAAAAAAAAAAAAAAAAAAAAAAAAAAAAAAATATATATATATATATATATATATATATATATATATATATATATATATATATATATATATATATATATTTTAGAAAACTAAAGAATAAAAAATAAACTCCAAGTGACTGACCAATTAACATCGGACAAATAAGCAAAAAACATCCCCCACAACATTTTAACAGTTCTTTTCTACAGTTTTTAATTGTGATGTTTTTGTTACACTTTACTGTTGTTTTACAGATTTTCTTGATTTGATTTGTTAAATACTAGACCATATCTAGCGAAGTCACAGAAAAATAAAATTAACCCAGAAATGCATAATCTTCAGATCAAAAATAGTAATCTGTTCGTTTACGACACTAGACCATAAAATACACTATTTTCTTACCGTAAATCAACAGAAATATAATTATTTTACACATATACAACATTATTCGGAAAAAATATGTGTATTAGGAATTGAAAAATACGTCCATCTGTTATCTATACACCACTGAATCCTCTGTGGGGATGTGGGGGGAAACCTGGACAAATTGTTATTTTCAAGGACTTTAACTCATGACAGTAGACAGGTAAGTAAATCCAAGCTCATTTTCTTTAAAAAAAAATTCTTACTATTGTGGAAAAAAGGAGATCCTAGACATATTTTAATGACCTCATCCCTTTCTCTCTGGCACCATCCTCAGGAGAAACTTCAAATTATCACCCTTTTGAAGCAACATGATGCAGATGAGGAAGAAGGTTTTAATGTTTTAAAAACATTTTGGTGCGCATGAATGGATAATATGAGGCTAATAATTCCCAAGCTGTCTCTTACACCATCTAACAAACACTGTGAAACTAAATCTTGTAAAAGCAAACAAACAACAAAACTGGAAATCTAGAGTTCCAGTGAAAATGTTGAGAAATGTTGGAATATTACATAAAAATTTAGTTCCAAATACCTGTAAAAATTTTTTTCTTTTCTGCTAATTTAAATACAGTGAAGCTGTGCATGTCTAAAGAGTTAAACACTGAAAAAGAATGATTTGCCATTTGTAAAAACACAGATTTTTGATGTGGACATTAGCTACTGTCTTAGTCTGTTTTCTTTGTTTTTCTTTACAGTTAACATGTCAATTAATACTTTTTTTTCAGAGTTTTTACCAGTTAGTGTCTGTAATTTAAGCAAAACTGAGTAAATCAATAACATAACAGTTTAAAAATAATTTTTAAATCTTTTGTTTTTCAATATCTGTAAAATAACCACATTTTAATTCAGTAAAAAATAGTGTATTTTTATGGTTAAACACTGTTTGATGTGAATGTTTTTCACATTTTTAGCTTGTTTTTTTTTTCAATTTATTTTTATATTTTTGTGGCTAACATGTAAATGAGTACTCTTTGTGTGATTTCACTAGTTAGTATCTGTAATTTAACAGTCTTCTAATCCTCCAGCCCCTGTATTTATTATAGTTTATGAATAGTATTTCGAGAAATTATTCTTGAGTAATAAGAGTCATTTGTTTGACCATGAAATTACCCAATTTATTATTATTATTATTATTATTATTATTGTTGTTATTATTATTATTATTATTATTATTATTATTATTATTATTATTGTTGTTGTTGTTGTTGTTGTTGTTGTTGTTGTTTTACTGTATTTAAATCGGCTTAACGTAATTATTTCACAGATAGCTGCTGTAGTTATAAATATTAAAAAGATCAGTGAATTGACAGTAATTAGTTTTAAAAATTAAATAAAAGTATTAATAATAATGTATATTATATAATATTTATTGTACATTAGATTCTATATAGAACTATCAGTGGTATTATTATAGTAAAAAATAATAGTGATAATTAAAATAGATATTTACATTAAAGTTGTTTATTTGCCCTTGTGGTGCTGAACTGCACATGCGCAGACAGCCGCAGCTCTGCAAGTCATATGATCCGTGTACAGACGATCAACAGGTTGTTTACTTACAGGTGATCAGCTGAAAAGCGGGATTTAAAGCAAACACACACTCAGATCAACTTTCACCCGGTCCACCTCCTCCTCCTGGTGTGGTCCGTCTGCGGCTCCGTGTCTCCCTGTGGGCCGGTCTCCGAGAGCTGTGGGCCGGGTCATGAGACTCCAGGGGTGGGTCTCCGTCGGTAACCTGGCAGCCGGATTCCTCTCCTCACCGTCCCGGAGGCTGGCGGCTCTCAGCGGCAGCAAGCACGTGTGTGGCTTCGGCGTGAGTGCGGCTAACAACATGGCAGAGGAGGCGAAGAAACTGGCCGCTTACGCCGCTGTGGACAACCACGTCCAGGTAGGGGGGGACTCTGGGTGGGTGTTAGCCGAGTTTAAACACACTCTGCCTGCTTGTTGTTCACTCCAGATCCGCTTTACCTCCAGGCTAACGTGCTAGCAGAGTTAGCTTAAGCTACATCTCTATTTTAGGCTAACTTTGCATCTGCTCGTTAAGCTAACTTTGCTAGCCTAGCCTAGCTTGTCAATATATTATCTAGCTGGCGCGGCTCGGAACGGAATTAGCGCGGTGTTATGCCGGCTTGTCCCCATATAGTGGGCTAATTTAGCTCGGTATTAAGGACTAAATATAAATAACTGTATGCTAGCTGCTAGCAAAAGGACTCAGTGTAGTTTTAAGTGATGCTCAAACAGAAATAGCTAACGTGTAGTGACTCAGCATTACACTGATGCTGTAACACGTTGCATAATAAATACACATATTTTAAATATTTTGTTTAGTTTTCTGTCTTACATTGACATAACTTGCAAAAGAGAAATAAAGTAAAACAAATAAATCCCCTTTTGTATCATAAAGTGGTATTTTACCTGTTCTGTGTTCTACATTACAACAAATCCAGTTGTTTTCCCACTTAAAATGCCTTTAAAAGACGAATCCAGTTCATTTAATGCATTTTTACACTAATTGCAGCCTCTTCATTGTGCCCTAAATGTAATAAATGACTTGATTTCATTCCTGAGACTTATATTTTAAACATTATAGCCCACAGGAAAATCACAAAAGAGCCTTTTACTGAAGTTAATATCTAAAACCTATCCGTAAATCATGTTAAATACAGTTTAAATGAGGATATTAGACAAACCAAACACAGTCTTCTGATTCCTATAGCGTTGACCTATAATCGTCCTAAATACGTGCCTGATTGCGTTACAAACTGCAAATATTGGCTCAGTCACAACTACTTGGCTGCAAGACATCCCCGAAGACAAACACTTCTTCACCGCAGACCCAAAGGTCATGTGTACTTACACATTCTGACTCTTCAAAGCAGATATAAGTAGCTCTAACGGCTTTAACATCAGTCTTTGGCAGATGATTGTGGCTTAATAATATTAGATTTCGATTAATCGTGCAAGCGACATACACATCTCTGTTACCAATAGACTCTCAAAAGTTGCTTCTAGGACGTACTTTTCTTGTGCAATTTCCCTGAAAGCAGCAGAACTAAAATGTCACAAGTTACCTCAGGGGCAGGATTCATTCTAACAGAGACGTTTTTTTTTTTTGTTTGTCATGTGCTCGTACAGTATGTGTATTCAGCGCAAAGTGGGCTGTGCAATAACACAATACATGATACAAAAAGCTCCTCATAAAAAAAAAGTCTTAAATAATGAGGAAAAAGACTGTGAAACTAAAGTGCAGTGTATATTGTGCAAGAGTTGTTTATGTTAATGCATATTTATGTTGTGCCAGTGTGCTGTAGCTTAGAGGTGCTATAATTTGGACTTTTGAGCTAAGATCATACATTAAATAGGCGTATTTACCTGTTTCATGCTTAAATTATTAAACCCAGCTTCCCTTGCTATGACAGTCAGCTCATAAAATATCAAAAAATAAGAAGATATAGATTTAAAAAAGAGAAATAACTATTTAAATGTTTCATTAAAGTGTTGATAGCTTATCTTTTTCTATATGTGGGAAGCATCTCATGAGTAGAATCCATCATAACAAAGTAATTTCAATGATATTTTGACCATCACTGATGCTTATTGTCTTCCCTCCTGCAGAAACGTAAATGTTTATGCAGCACGTGGCAATTTTTTGCTCCTAGTTAATTTTAAATATTCTTTCAGCATTTACATTTTGCATCCCTGGTGTGAAATGTAGCATCACTGCATGAGTTTAAGTGCTTTTCTGTCTCTTATAGAACAACCAGGTGGTCGGAGTTGGCAGCGGGTCGACCATCGTTTATGCCGTGGACAGATTAGGTGGATAAAACCATTTTAATTTTTATTTAATTCACAAGATAACTCAGAAATGACTTCGATAATGTCTCAACATGATGCAGAATTAAGCTAATAGTTTTGTATGTTGTCAAGATGTGTTTCTCTTCATCTTCATGCACAAAGGGCTTCAGTTTAAGCTATGAGAACATATGATTTATTACTGATTCATGTATTATTGCACTCATGATCTTTCTCTTCTGTTGTGTTTGTTGCAGCTGAGAGAGTTCGACAAGAGAAACTCAACATTGTGTGTGTTCCGACCTCCTTCCAGGTCAATTTGAGAGCTGAATACACTGCAGTTTTACTCCATAGGCCAGCAGAATCAATTATTAGTAGTAGTATTTTCACTCTAGTGGCTTAATGTCTACATAGTATATATTTTTTTTACTATTATTACACTTAATTGAGCCTACAAGGAAAGTTTTTTTCTTTTTTGTAACTAAATTTTCAGTTTGTACGGTACTGTGTTGTGTTTTTGTTTTTATTCAGTGACAGCTCACCTCCCCAGAAAGAACAGAAGGAATCCCCCCCCCCCACCGTTAACCCCTAGCTATCTCCTCCTACTTGTAGAGATGGAGAAAACGCAATAATTAATAATTAACTGACTTAGAAGGGAAGCCAACCACAGCGAGGCAGAACAAAAATAAATAAATAAAAGCATAAATGCATGCATAAATACATAAATGAATATTTAAAAATTTTAAATAAATAAAAAATTTAAATATTACAAAATTCTAAATAAATATTTAAAAAATGTAAATAAAAAATTACAAAATTAAAAATAAATAATTACATTGTAAATATAGTAATAAAAAATGAATAAAAGCACAAAAATATGTTATTTTTTAGCCACATTAGCAGCATTAGCCGCAGTTATCAGTAGCCTTTAAATATTGTGGCTTTAAAATGCATTTTAAAATAAGAAAATTGTATTTGTTTCTATATTTGTGAAGAATCAAAACAAATTTTCCTACATCCAGCACAAATAAAAAATAATTTAAGCCAGTTTGTTTGTCTGTATCACATTATGGAGATGTTACTGACAGACACACATCTGCCTTCAAAGTAAAATAATTCCGTTTTCCGCTCCGCTTTAAGATTAATTCCTTGTGACAGTTATTCTTCTCATCACTGCTTAATGTATGAAAAGTTGGCTGCACATCTCTAGCAGTGAGACGTGACAGACAGCGGCTTCTTTTTTATTTATAAGGCACTAAACTGCAAGATGCCACCATAATTAACGTCTCTGTTAAACTGGTACCAAAGTCGCAAGTCAGTTTGTTTTCGCGTTTGGCTAAGGCTTGAAGTCCTACTTTTTTGCACATACCTGGAAAATGTTACAACAAATCTTAAAACGTAACACAACTGTACCTACTCCACTCTTAAATAGAACTTGTTTTGAGTTGTTTTCTCGTGCATTATTGCTAAGTTTATTCTCTTTTGTTTGCACTCTCGACATGTTTGGAACTGAAAGTGTGCCCTTGGTGGCTCCTAAAGTTGTTAATATAAGTTAAATAAAATAAATCTGTATTTGTTTGGCTTGTCCTGTTAGTTTTGTGGTCCTCACTTTTTTCTTTGTCATGCAGGCTCGCCAGCTGATTCTGCAGCACGGCCTCACGCTGTCAGATCTGGACAGGCACCCGGAGGTATGATGAGCTTTTTACAAATTAAACTGAAAGCCGTAGAAATGACAGAAGTCTGCAGTATGTCGATGCACAATCGAAAAAAATTTTCCTGCAAAGACACGCATGAATGGTGCCGCTGACTGTTTCTAGATTTGAGGAAGACTGTACTGGTTTCAGCTGTGCTTGATATACTTTTTAATACGTTTGTGCTCAGCTGGATGTGGCGATCGACGGAGCAGACGAAGTGGACGCAGACCTCACTCTGATAAAAGGTGGAGGGTGAGTACAGCTCATTAAAATAGCCCAATTTAATCAGCATCTGCCTGATGTCTCTTTCTTAATCATCTTCTTCTTTTTGCTTCACAGCGGCTGCTTGACTCAAGAGAAGATCGTCGCCGGCTGTGCTAAACATTTTGTCGTCATTGCCGACTACAGGTGTGTATTTGCTATTTTACTGTGAGAATTTCAGTTGCTAAAGAAGGAGCGGCGACATTTTTGACAGCTCAAATGAAAATAAAGTGATTTATTCTGATGAGACTGTGCTAAAATCTCCCTATGGTCATTGATTTAACTTTTTACAAGTAGTTTCTTTGAATCAGAAGGCCATTTTCCACTTCAGGAACCCAAACAGGTGCAAAAAATTCATAGGAAGGTCCCTGTAATGGGCCTTTTCAGCCTTTGTTTTTCCACTGCAGTGTAGATTCTGACAGCTAAACCACAAAGTTAACTCCAAGTGCTATGAGCGCATATGAAATAAAGCAGTGGAGGGTTTATGGTAAAATATATGGTGATTGTAGAAGGACAGAGAAAATGGTGCTTCTTGTCACCTCTGACTTTAAAAAGTCAAAATTTGTCACTGGCACGCTGCAGTTTCTAGGTAGAAAGGTTTATTTTCTCACGTGTCTCATAAAAAACACTCTAAATGGACAAGTTACCAAATCATAAAAATGTCATTTTCACAGGAGGCAATTCTTAAATTTGTATACTTTATATGTTAGCTGTTTTGGAAGCTGCTGTGTTCTTCCTCATGTTTAGTATGAAAGACTTTCTATTATATTGCATTAGTGAAACAATGAAAAATAATCCTTTTAAATTACCTTTGCTTGGTGTGTTTTGGCATTACATTAGCAGCAGTTGGTTGCTTCAATTGGACACCTTTTAAATGACAGAGAGAAGGATTAAAAGTTTTTGTGTACGATACACTTGTTGACAGTCTCTGCGCAGTCTTTTTCAGGGTTTTAGAGTCTTTCAGGAAATATTTTACTTGTTATGCTGCATTTACACTACTAGAAATAACATCACTTTCTCTATATTGCACTTAAAGTTAAATATTATTTGTTTAAAGTCTCTTTACATCTAGACAACAATCAATAAATCAGGTGTTCTTGTAATAAAAAGGAAAAAAAAACCTGTTATGTTTTCCAGTCACAGACCTGAAAAAACCTGTTTAATCATTGTTTTCTGTCTTCATGAGATGATTGTTTGACCTGAAATGTTTGCACAAACTCTGCCACTGCACAAGTTTTCCATTAGGCTAGGTGGACATAGTGGAGATACAGCAAAAAGTGCAGCCACATTTTGCATTTTCACTTAAATCTGCACCATCTTGACTTGCTAAACCTGCCAGATTTATATAATATTGCATCTTTCCTTGCTATTTGTGGTCTTCAGCCTCCTCTTCTAGTTTTATTGGCTTATTTTTAAACATATCTGTGTTTATGTTTGGTGCCTGTCTGCATTGTAGCCTCATAGTAAAGGTTTTTTGACTGTTTTCCTTATGTTGGTCTGTGTTTGTTTGAACTGGATGTTTTGGAAACAGTTTTAATGCACATTTATGTGGTTTGGAGGGAGACCTGAAGGGATTTTGTTCAGTTGTTTGGTTTCAAAATTTGCTTTACTCTTGCTGTTTTCTGCAATCCCACATGTTCTAGCTTCAAACTAAACACAGACTTCATCCTGTCCAGTGTTTCCACCATCATTTACTGTGGAATTCTTTGCCAAATGGACAATCAGATGATGTATTTGTGGAGAGTTTTTTTCTTTAAATCAAATATTAGTGTTTTCAGCCTGGTCTGTATCTATGTGAGGATCCTTTAAAAGACTCCACTGTGTGTGTGTCCTGCTTTGATTCCTGTTTTCCTCTCTCAGGAAAGACTCCAAGGCTCTGGGCCAGCAGTGGAAGAAGGGAGTTCCCATCGAGGTTATCCCCATGGCGTACGTTCCCGTTTCCAGGACGATAGCCAAGCGCTTCGGAGGGGAGGCCAGCTTGCGGATGGCTGTCAGTAAAGCAGTAAGTGGATCGACCCTGACGTCTGTATCCAACACTGCTCTTCTCCTGCCGTCTTCATAGCAACTCTGTTTGTTACAGCAGCAGTTTCACAGTTGTTCTGTTTACTCACAGCTTCGCTCGGTGCTGCTTCAGGGTATATGTCTGAATTTGTGTTGTCATGCTAGACAGCTACGTTTCCAAGTGTCGGTGGAGACCCTGAGGTCCATTTTGAGGATGATGGGTGGTAATACCTCCCAATTAGGGACACTAAAACTCTACAGATGCCTTCTCAAAAAGCATCAGAGCAGCTAAACCTACACCAATAAGCAATATGGTTGTCCCAGATGAGTTTTTTTTGGTCCTCCCATGTAATATTTAATATCTGCCCATACTGGGTACAAATCTGAGGCCTTTTTCCACATTTATGGTGTTTTAGATTAACTGTAGTATCTGGTTGAGTCTCTTACTGTTTAAAATTATAGCAACAAGAGGAGGTAGCCAGTCCTGTCTCGGCAAGCAAAGAGCATTGTGGGGGTTTTTCTGGTAAAGTGGCACCATGACAAAGACTTCTCTGATGCTTAATGACCTCCAGCTAGTAGCAATGTGTGTTAAATGAAGGAAAAGTGGAATACATGACAACTGTAACATAATTAGCAGTTTGTGTCATGTGTCAATGGTTTAATATTGCCCAGCACGTATAATACAAATGAATCCATTATTGCTAGATAGTGCTGCATTTATTAAGAATGTTTTTTAAATCGGAAGTCTGTGGTGATACCAATCAGTGAAAAACTGCCCTGGTTACTTCAGATCTCTGTCTTAGGATCAGGTTTGGGTCATTGTTAATAAGTCTTACATTTTTTTTTTTTCTGCTATGTGTTCTTTTTAGGTCGGATCTTTTTTTTTATTGTGCCTTCATTTGCATTAGGCTTTAGTTGGGGCAATGAAGTGAGCATCAGAAGGTGGAATAGTGCAGTGGTTCTCAATCTAGGGTCCTCGGCTCCTAGAGGTTGACATATGGTTGTGGAGAAGAGGAAAGTGATCGTAATATAGACTGAAGAATGTTTTGGTACCAGTTATATAATTTATCTGCAAATGAATTTTGAGTGTGTTTGCTTTTGTGCTAGTATAACCATGGAGCTATGGCCAGTTATGCTATTATGTGGAAAAACTATGGATCAGTTTCTTCTCAGGAAAAGTATTAAAGCTGAAGACTCAGGACAGTGGAAAGCATCTTAGGGTCAGTCACCTGAAAGTCCGACAGCAGCACCATCAAGACTTCCCACTGAGCCTTGAGCTCCCAACAAACGTGTCAGCCTGACTTTCTGCAGTGTGTTATTTGTTCAGACGTTCTTACACATGAAAGCCTGAGACCAGTTAAAACACACAGCCTTAAAGGTCTTTGGACAAAAACAGGGAGAATTTGGAGCTAAAACCCAGTGGGGAGTGAGTACTATACTACAGTCCCTGACAACTAAGGCTTGATAACTTTGTATAAAGCTGCATCTGGTGGCTCAATTGAAATAGAGAGGGTTTAGAATGTCTAGAGTGAGGAAAAACTCCCAAAACATTTCTGAAATCCACATTTTGAAGCACTTTGAACATCATCTAAGTGCTAGCTGTTACAACTAAACTAAACAAAGGGTTATTTATTGTTTGTTTACATTTATTAATCAGAATATTCACTGTAATCAGTCACAATCAGCAGGAGATGTTGCATAGAACCAAAAATGTAGGGTTTGCAACTCTGTGGTGGACTATTTCTTCATGTTCCTGTTGTTTACTTTCTGTTTGTGGATTGCTTGGGGAGAAATGGAAGTAGATCCACTAGTATTTACAACCACAAAGACCAAACAGGCTAAGAAGCTGTTTTTGTTAAAGTACTGAGGAAAGCACTTCCAGTCCAGTCATACTCCATAATTAAGCCAAATTTCACCATTTCACAAGATGACTTTCTTAGTCCAAACTGGTCATTCTGGAGGTTGAGAACTGCTGCAATATTAGATAAAGTATAAACTACATTTTAAGAATGGACTTGTATGGGAGCTTCATGTCAGGCTTGTGATAAACTGTGAAACTGAGGAAAGTTTGCACTGAAACCGGCGGACCAAAGCGACTCCTACACGCTCTCTGTAACTGCCTCATTAACAGTCTGCAGGGTAGAACTTCACTCCTACTCAGTCCTTTGAAACAAACAACATCCAGTCAGACTCGGGAGTCTCTGATTGTTATTCTGACTCGTCATGTTTTCATTGTTCCGTCTGACTGCTGAGCCACGAACCAGTTTATGTAGTAATGACTGAACAGTTTGTTTACCCACGAAGCTTTAATGATCACAGACACGCTGTTATTTAATTGCGGTTGCACGTGATCACTTAATAACTACACAAGTCAGACCACAATAAAGTGTTTAGTCATCTGCCAAGCCGGTATTTCAGGCTGAGTTTGACTGTACTGAAGCAACATTACAGATAATAACACACATTACATTGTGACTAGTCAGAATTTCTATTTATATCTGTAACGTCATTGAGATGAGTTTGATTATTCTATTTCAGATCATCAGGGGCCTTCTGATTGACTTTGTCTGATTTTCTTCAGACTATTTTATTGTCAAATATAATATTTAAAATGGTATCTGTGAAATTTAAGATTGTTGTGTCAAATACTTTGAGGGAATTTTAAAAAATTATTTCCGTCGACCCACTTTCAACATGTTTTGTCGCACATTGAAATTTGAGGCTGTATTTCTCATCATACAATTGTTTCAGAATTCTCAATATCACTGATTATGGGTGAGTTGAAATATGGGGGAAAAAATACGGGTTTCATCGGTAATAGTTCCTCAGTTATTGTCTTTCAAACATAGAATCAGGTTTAAATTTGCAAAAATATAAATAGTGCTGGAACTGGGGTGCCAGGCAAGTTTAAGAAAAGAAATGATCCCAGAAAGTATTTGATATATCAAGCTAAAATTAAATATCCATATTTTATGTTAAGGGTGTCAGACTCATTTTAGTTCAGGGGCCACATACAGTCCAATTTGATCTCAAGTGACTTGCAAAGTCACAGCATTATAGTCTATAAATAACAATAACACCAAATTTTTCCCTTTGTTTTAGGGGAAAAAGGTACAATTCTGAAAATGTTCACATCTTCTTACAAAACATTGTGAACAACCTGAAATTCCGTAAGAAAAATTTGTGCAATTTCAACAATATTACGCCTCAGTTTATCTTTTACACATTACAACTTATAGATCACAGTGTGTCTACAAAGGAACAAAACATTTAGTCACAGGTATCTGGAACTGAATGATATTTATTTCAGATATACAGTTTTACAAATTTACAATTAGCAGTCAGTGTCTTCTCTGTAATGTTTACACTTTGCAAAGTCGTCCCACGGGCCAGATGTTTGGCAGCTCTGTTTTATGCTATAACATTTTCAGGCAAATCACAGATGGTTGAGCAAAAATTGTTTTAAAAATGTGGACGATTCACCTTTTAAACTGTAGTTTTAGTTATAAATAGTTTTAGTTGCATGTTAAACAGACACATATTTAGAAACTAGAAGATTTTCCCTTTCAAATTATGTCTCTTATGGGATTTTTAGCCAAGCTGTTCTTCCCTTGTAATATTTTCCATTTGCCAAAAGTAAAAGCACCATGTGAAAGCTTTGTAAAGTAACCGAGTTGTGTGTTTCTGCCTCTCAGGGTCCTGTGGTGACCGACAACAGCAACTTTATCCTGGACTGGAAGTTTGAGCGCGCTCAGAACTGGAAGGAGGTCAACACCGCCATCAAGATGATTCCAGGTGAGGAGCGGTTAGAAAGCTGTGCTCATTTTAGAAAGTAATGCGGGGGTTTAGTTGTGTGACATCCAGGTGTGTGTGCTCAGGTGTGGTGGACACGGGGCTCTTCGTCGGCATGGCTGAACGGGCCTACTTCGGGATGGAGGACGGCAGCATTCAGGTCCGAGATCCTCCGGTCAACTGATGAATCGTCTTCTCTCCTCATCTCTAGACCGACCTCACTTCTCCCGCAAGTGCCGAATTCAAACCCGGTTTCAGGCTGCGTTTAAACCGAAGCTGCACCTCTTCCAGAACTGGACAAAAAAACTGCAGCAGAGAAGTTTCCACCAATTGAAGATCACTTGATTTCTCTCATCCTGCAGGCGGTGCTTCTGATTCTGAGCTTTAAAGTGCCTGATGGGTGAAATCAAGTGAGAGTCTTTGTGTTTTTTTCTCTGTTGGTTTCTCAGTTTGTCTTCCTGGTCACACTGGGAATGTTTCCTGTAATTAATGGGTTTGACTGAATGTCTGCAGAGTGAAACTGAGGTGTGCCTTGAGGTTATAGCTTAAAAAAAAAAAGTGCTGTGAAAGTTACATTTAAAAATCTCATAAACCGATAAGCAGTCAGTTTGAATCTCAACACACTGTAGGCAGCTGAGAAATTAATTAATTTCACTAATTAATATGCAAATTCAAACAGCAAGAAGCTCCATAAGTTAATAAGGAAACCTGTGGTGCAGATATGAAGCTTCTGTTGTTTGTTTTTCATGTTGCGAAGACGCATGAGGCAGACATAAAAATAAATACAGCCGTCTGTTATGTGCCATATATACACACAGGTCAGCTCTAATGCATGTTTTCCTGTTGTTAAAGGGAAATTGTGCTACAAAAATGAGTAAAAACATTCCGTTTCTCTGTGATCATCCTGTATATCAGTGCTGTGCCTCATTTTGTGCCAGTGTAGTGATGCATTTACATAATTCGAAAACAGTTTTACACACTAGAAACCGTATTTGTTGAGGTTCACATTGCACAAGTATAAAATGCTGTCTGTGTTTCTGGATGTTAATCTGAAAATTACTCGCTTCTGGCATGAAAGGCTGCACTGAGCGTATGCTGACTGTTCATGGAGCAGCTGCTGCAACATTACATTTCCATTCTAATCAATTAAACTGGCTCTAACAGGCATAAGTGCTGCATATGTGCCATGCAGATCTGTCTTCTGGTTAGATTTTTTTATGCAAGATGTGACCGTTTTCACAGAAATCAAACAGGGGTTCTGCTTTGGACTCTTGATTAGCATTTATTTTGCTAACATCAGCCAACGGTTGTTTAGTTACTTTACAGATGTTAGCGTACCTATATTACACAAACTTGGTGAACACGTGAACTTTATCACCCTCCAGAAATAAAAGACGAAATCAAACAAATCAAAAACCACAACCTTATGCTGTAAGTAGCCGGTAAAAATAGATTTTTCACATCATATCCACTCCACCAACGTGATTCAGTGTCACCACGGTGTTAAAGTCACGTTAGCAGAGCTGGATGGAGAATTTTGGCTGTAGTTGTGGTTTTGTTTACTCCTCTGGCCAGTGTGTTTGCAGTCATGTTAGGTCACATTTTGATGTAATTCTCCCATGATAGCTGCTGTTGCTATGAGCCCATCGGTCTGGTTTCCTGCCCTGGGTGAAGACAGAGTTTGGAAAATGTTTTGTGGTTTCCTCTGAGTTTCAGCAGCTGCTCCAGTCAGTCTGCAGGTTAACGTCCACACTTTAACGCACTGTTTCTTCAAAAACAACAACCTCTGAACATGGTTACTTCACTGCATGCACCTTCCTCCACTGTGTCGGTTCTTTTTGTGCCTGTAAGTCACTCTTGTGCCATAACTTTAAATGGGTAATAAGGACAAAAAGTAGTCACATTTATTGGTACTAGTAGCACCACAGGTACGTTCTATGTGCCTTGGCGTGCCAAAGCAATAAAATATCATTTTTAGATTGAGAAGTAGCAAAAATCTGATGATGTAGCTGCTGGTCTAAGTGTTAAAAGCTGCACTGTGAGGTTTTAGGAACGACTGTTCAGTATATAAATGCAAGTAATGAGTTCCTAAAGCTCAATTTGATCAACTCTTTAACAGAAATATTCAAGATGCTTCTTGGTTGGTCAGTTTGTTTCATTAAAAAATACTGTACAGTGCAGCTTTAAAGGTGGAGCTGCACACAGTCTTATCTCTTTGTGTTTGTGCTACAGTTTCAGTGTCACACAAAGCTAAAATACTTCGAGGTACTACCCAAAATACTGTTATACCTCTCCTCATTCCTGCTTTTCTGTGTATTATATCATTCTATATGCTGATATTACAACGTCATCTGTCAGTTATGTTGTTGTGGAATGCAGCTATTCTGCTTCAGGCTCACAATGCCTTACACTCTGTTTTTATTTGGTAAATCTGTGTTTTTCTATGTTTATCTCTGAGAGACTCGGGAGAACAATTTACTACAATGTTGGGGATTTTGTCTTTGTTTCTGTTCTGGTACGAACAATCTGATTCTGGTCTCGTAAATCAAATCGAAGAGGCTGAATTTTACAATCTTCCTCTGCCTCAGAGGTGTGGAGATGAAGTTTGATGTTTTTGCACCAGCATTTCTTTTGTTTTCTTTCTTTACCAGTCGACTGTGAATATGACTTTTTTTTTTTTTTTTTTTTGCTGTGAAGGTACTACTTTCTCTGTCAACCAATACAGGACCAAAACAAGAACAGCAGGCCTCCTTGTTTTATTTCTGGTGATTGAGTACGAGCTTGTCGTTCTGTCAGTAACGTGATATAGAGGAGCATCGCCTTTGTTCCAAAAGTAGGTCCTCAACCAGACACTATTAATCGATGTCAGAAAATAAAAGTTAGAATCAAAATACTGATCATGCGACAACTTTTTGTTGCTGCTTGATACTAAAAGAAAACTCACCTGGCTCTCATTTTCTATATATATGAAATACTATTGTACCATCTTAACTTTAGAGCCTACAATAGTGTTTATTTTATACATTTTTGTGACAAATTTGAATATTAGGATTAAGATCCTGTATTAGTTTTTGTAAAAATGTACCAGACTTATTTACAATTTCAAATTAAGACCCTAAAATATTTTTATTATACATTTAATGGAACTTTACTAGACTATTTTAAAGATTTAGGTTAGGACCTTTCAGTATTTATATATATATATTTATATATATATATATATATATATATATATATATATATATATATATATATATATATATATATATATATATATATAAATATACAAATTTACTATTTTCAATTAAGTTTTATGGGTAAAATCCAGCACTATCACTTACAAAATAAATGTCCCTTCCCTGACTAATTTAAAAGGTAAGACCCTACAGTTTCAATAATTATATAATATTACCTGATTAATGTAAATAATAAAGTGAAGACACTGCAAAATTAGTTATAATATAACCTGACTAGTTTAAATATCAATATTATGACTACAGTATCTAAATTTATTGGACTAATTTAAATGTTAAAACCCTAAAATAGTAATTTTCATATAAATGTACCTGATATGCTTACATAATAATTAACTATAATATTGTTTATTACCCAAATGTCCCTGTCTAAATTAATTATTAAGTTAAGACCCTACAGTATTATTTAATATATAAATATGAATAAAAACAGGTTAAGACTACAATATTTTTTGTTACATAAATATACCTGAATATTTTAAATATTAATGCTAAGTATAATTTATTGTATACATTTATCTGACTGACAAATAATAATGTTAAAACCCTTTTATATTATTCATTAAACAAATTTAGCTAATGTCAAACACAACAGAAAAATCTTCCTAAACTGTAAACCTTGATGATGCAACCTCCCTGTTTGGCCACAGAGGGGCGCTAGAAACACAAGCAGCTTTATTCTGCTGCATGTTTCTTACTGCAAACACAGCAATCTGAGGTCCACGATGACCTCATATAACACGTGAAATCAAAATATATTCTGAGCACATCCAGCAGCTGCCTGCACAACTGTACGTGCTTTGTGTGGTACGTGTACAGCAACTGTTTATTAATTTATACATACATGAAATATATGTATATGAAAACGCTATTAATGGACTTAAAAGCCGTTATATAGAAAATATCTTTTTTTAAAATATTTATTTTACATGATATATTTTAGATTATTATTTGTGGTGTTGCTGTAATTATTATTGTTATTATTGTTATTATTATGTCATAGTCCTCCTCGTCCATTTATCCGAAACTGAAAAACACAACTCGTGACCAGGAACAGGAACTCTATCTGTCATCTCCACTGAAGCCACGTTGATGCTTTCATGTCGGCTTGTCTTGACAACTACTCGTGAGTGACGGCTCCAAGATCCAATCAGGTGCTTCCACTCAGTCACCCAGGCTGCGGATTCACCATTAGCGCTGCTGCATATCGATGCTGGCCCTCTCATTGGACAGACGAAGACACTTCGGACCAATCGCAGTTCCTCCGCAGGACCTGACATCGGGGACTTTTTTTGCGTCACCTCTTGCTCTCGATGTGTGGCAGTCGTCAATGCGCCTGCGCTGTAGTGACAGACAGCGGATTAGCCAATGGGGTGCACTGTTTGGGGGGCTGGAGCGTTGGGAGCCCGCCTTTTTGAGTGACAGAGATCAAGTGCAATTGGAGTCTGCTTAGTATGCGAGTAGACATGATGGACAGCGAAGCGGCCAATAGGAGACGCTTATATTAATTTTTAACGAATGTAGTGATTTCATCGTCCAATCCCAGTGTAGAAACAAGGCGGGACTTAGCGTTACTAAGGCAAGTCTGAATCTAGTATAAAGGGAATAACATGGTTTCCCAGTGGCTGACCTGTTTATGTTTACTTAAAGAACACACTGGAAAGGGCGTTTTGCAAGACTCAACGGATCTTTCTGTGTTGTAGCAAGTTTCTTTTTGCACTGTAAGTTTCTTTTTATGTTCAGATTTACAAGGCCAGTGGCATGTAAATCTCATATTTCACTAATGTGCCAGTCTTACAAATGGAAAGGGGGCTTCACTTTGGAAACGTGAGCATTTCCCTGGTGCTCCTGCTGTTGCTGAAAGCGCTCATCGGAATCCGGACCTCGCAAGCTCAGGGCTCCGCCATCGGGAGGGAGCCGCAGTCCGCCGCCGCAGCCGTCAGCCGGGGTCCGGGCTTGACCTCGGCGGAAGATGGTGCGAGAGTCATGGAGCGCGGCTTGGAGAACGTAGGCAGCCCGGTCATTGGAGCAGACGTTACCGTGGAGGACGACGAGAACGGGTCGGCGGGGGAGGCCGACGAGTCTTATGGGGAAAGTAACGGCAGCGTCCGACCGACGAGGTAATTTTTCTTTTCAAAAAGTCTGTCACGGTAAGCTAGTAGCTAGGCGCCCATTATCGGACACCATCGGTTAAACACCTGCAAAACGTAAACGACCTCTAAATTCACAAACACATTTATACGAAGTGCTAAAAACTAAAAGTTTTATTTAATTTTACTCATTAAACGTCAGTTTTATAGCATTTTTAGCTAGCTAACGTACGTCTGACGTTTTTTTAAGTATTCATCCGCCGCTCTAAAAGTTGTTGCCTGCACGTAAATCTACTTTTACCACCTATTTTCTCAAATAATCTCTACATATTCTTTAAATATCACCTTTTAAGTAATGCTATATGATGCTAGTAAACTGTCAAGGCTCACAACAATGCTATAGAGCCAGTTTGACCTCGTGTCCGATAATGGGTGCAGCTAATCGTTTTAAGTTTAAATGGAAAATTGCATTAAAAGTAGGTCTGGGCAGTCGAGGTAGTTAGCTAGAGCTACAAGTTTTTAGTTATTTGTTGCATTTATTTGCATCAACGTGTGTTGGTGAGAGTGGAATGTTCTAGAAAGGAGGAGAAGAGACTCCAGGGTATCGAGCTGAAAGTTTGTGAAGAGTTTCCACCTGCGCAGTTTCAGCAACATGGGGCTGGAACATGTCATTGCTGTTATTTGGGTTTGTTGGAAACTGCACAGATGTGCAAAAGGTCACTGGAAATACATGCATGTTTGTCACCCAGAGATCTGAAAGCAGCTCAGAATTACACTTGTTTGAATGCATGTCATAAATAATCGATGTGGAGTGTGACATTATGAGCAGGACTGGCTGCTTTGTTCTCCTCATATTGAGTTCTCTATTCATTTATTGCCCCATCTTCCATTTATTATCATCCAACAGCCACAGCACAATAAGGGAACCTTCCTAATCGCTTGACAACAGTGATAGCATCCCCTCATGATGCACCGCTTATCTCCTCCTGTCAGCAGAGAGGCTGCCACTCAGCTGAGTAAAGCTGGAATAAAGTCTGTTTGTGTATTTAAGCAGGAGTTGATTGAGGACGTTGTACTGGTTTGCAAGTAAGCGGCTCTGGAGGATGAAGTTTAAGTGGCTCTGCATGCTGACTGGCACCCTGATAGCTGATAAAAAAAAGAAGTTGTGCTAAACATCAACTGTGAAGGAATCCGTGTGACACATCTGAAAACGTATGTTAATAAATGAAACGCAAACAACCTTTAACATGTCATGCGGCGTTTACATTTTGACATATTATCATGCGAAGGCACGTCGCTCTGCTGTGAAAGTCCCCAGGATGCTGCCAGTCAAAAGTTTACTGCTTCACATGAAACCACATGTTTACACCGATGCCTGCTTCTGCTGCTCCTGCTGCCCAAAGTCAGATGCAGTTCTTGGCGCAGTGGGTAGGGCATTGATTTTGTCTTCCTTGGTAAACAGTAGGTTTGACGCCCACCTTAGATTTTTGGCGCAGTGTGTTCCTCATCATGTTCCTCTTCTGTTGTTTTTTAAAAATTTTACCAGGACCATAACAGACACTTCTGAGTGCGATATAGCTTCTCGAATCGTGATTTTTTTTTTCCTATAACATAGGAGGTCTAAATTATTCTCTGTGTACTTTTCTAAACATGCCGAGGGATTGAAGTTATAGCTGAGATTTCTCACCTTAATATTTCAACTTGTGTCTACTTGGCGGTAAAAATGCAGCATGTTTTCTGTCAGCCAGGCTCACTTGAAAGCTTTGTATATTAGTTCTGGGTGTTTGAGATGCCTGCTCCTTCACAACAGGGGAGCCGCTGAGCATGCTGTGAAGCCACGTCAAAGGGAATAGGTGTTATTAGTTGTAACGCATGCAACTTTGAGGAAAAATAGAGTGTTCACGTGGTGTTTTCGAGGAAAAAAAACCCAACACAGGCAGACTAGAAGTAGCGTTTTGGTTACACCCACCAAGAGCACACACTTATCAGTATGGAGTGAAATAAGGGCAATGTATGGACTTCTCCTTTCCTTCATCACCCACAGCACAGTATCAAGAAGGAAATCAAAAGTAATTAGCGGAGCGGTTTGCTCAGATAGAAGAGGGCTATTCCCCAGCCAGTCACCTCAGCTGCTGCAGGAAATCTCCTGGTGTTGGTCACACCCTGCCACTGCTCACTTTCCTCTGTTGCTATACGCTGTGTACATATTTCCCCTCCCTTCTCACTGTGTCACAGTCTTTTCCGTCACCATCTTTCTCTGTCTGCCAACACCTACTGGCTTCAAGTCATGTTATAACAGTCACTTTCTGGGCTGCAACTAATGATTATTTCCACTTTTGATTGTTTTCTTGATTATTTAATTAGTTGTTTGGTCTATAAAATGTCAGAAAATGGTGATAAATTGCCCTTGTTTTGTCCACAACCCTAAGAAATTCGCTTTACTGCTATAGAGGTGGAAAGAAACTTGAAAATATTCAATCTTAAGAAGCTGGAATCAGATAATTTAGACTTATTTTCTTTTAAAAATTGCTCAGATTGCTCAATAATTTATCAAAATAGTTGACAGCTAATTTACTGGTTGGCAATGAATCGATTATTCCACTAATTATTGCAACTCTAGGCAATATGTTAGAATATATCATCTGTACTTTTTTCTCTTGACCTAAATAGTAAATGTTATTTCTGGTAGTTTATAATAGGGTCCCATAGAGATTGTAAATGCACACAGCATCACAATAACAAACTTGTACAAGATAAAGAATGAGCAAAGTAGCTCATAAAAAGATGCAGAAGAAAAACAGGAGAACTGTGAAGTAATAAGTCTGAGAAAATTGTAAGTGTTACACAGAAATTAGACAATAATGAACTAGATAAAGGTCTTTCAGGGTCAAAACTCAGTAAAACCGATCACTCCCTGTCTGTGTGCCACTGTTAAAGTTCGGTGTCTCCCTTGGATTTATTCTCTTTGTCTCAGTCTCTCGCTCATCTTCCACCCTCACCTATCTTTACCTTCACACATTTCTTTTTAATGCCATCCCCTGAGGATGCACTCGACTACATGCTCCGTTTCCATCTGAGTTGTTGCTGAACTTTAGAAAATGTCACAGGGAATCAGATGTGATTTAGGTAAGTTTCTCTTCAAACGGCCCAATTTACATGACAAAACGGCAGAAAACACATTTACAGCAAACAGGAAGAATGTTGTTCAGCAGTCATTTCATTTTGAGCAGGTTGTTGTTGTTGGAGATTTTGAACCTGACTGTGAGTTCAGACTTAAAATAGGAAAAATAAAGATAAAACCCAGCTTGTACCAAAATGGAACTGTCAAGTTGACCCTCTTTTGGTCAATAACTAGAGCAGCCTGTGGAAAACATGTTGTGACTCGTTTCCTTGACCGACCTTTACCTGTGGCTGCCTCCTTTCCAAGTCAAACAAACCTGATCCTGGGATTAAATGTGCCACCCTGTGACGACAATGCAGCCAATTCCTTTATTTAATGTCCGTGAAAGAAACAATTCTAAAGATATGTCACTTATTCTCTGTCTTTATGTAAACAGAGGATTATGACCTGATACCACATTAGATTCAAACCAGTGAACTACTTCCTCCAGTTTGGAAGAATCTCAGTAACTGCAGCGCTTTGTTGACAACATAACTGGACGTCTTTAAAGAGAGCAGACCTCCACTAAAGCCCTTTTTTTTCTTCTAAATTAGATTCTGGAGTGTAGCACTTCAAACGGCCGCTGTTGAAACGCTTCACGCGGACAGCTTGAACACCAGTCTCCGCTCAGATGTCAGCATTTTTAAATTCCTGTCATTTGCAGTTGTTTTTGTTTTGATTTTTTCCTTCTCCCACCACCCCCGTATCCTGTAATCTATAAATATTCTAGATGTTGGCTTTGATCCGGCCTTCAGTTTGTGACGAGAGCTGCCGTCACTGCTGCTGACAGCTGTCGCCTTACCTTTAACGCTTTATGGTATAAACTCCGCTCTGGAGACTTGGTGTTTACATCTGTCTCGTACGTATATATATATATATGTGTGTGTGTGTGTGTGTGTGTGTGTGTGTGTGTGTTGGAGGCTTTTCATGTATGTATGTCTGTATATGTGGATCATACATGTGACAGCGCTGCCAGGTTTGATGCCTCCGCCGGTAAGTGATCCGCTGGGGAGCCTGTGGCACCTCGGGGAGCACTTGGAGGTGAGAGGAGAGAGGACAGCAGCTTTGTTTGAACCTTCTACCCCCACCGCCGCCCTCGGTACCCACCACCACCACCACCCCCTACACCCACCCTCAGGGCCCTGTAGCTGCAGCAGCTCTTCTGGGCCGCCGCTAAGCTCGCAGGCTGGCTCCCACCAGCCTACTGCTTAGCAACAGCCAATCGGCCAAGCCGGGCGACTTGTCGGCCAATTGCGACGGAGAGATGGACCAGTGCTCAGAATTTGAGTTGGCCGCATGGGTCTGGCTATAGTTAGGTAAAGGATGAAGAAGTGGAGATGTTTTTTTCTTCTTTTTTTCTTCATTCTCTCGCATTGTCTCCTCTCTGTAACCAGGGAGATGTTGTGTGTTTTAATAATAGCCCTGTCCTCAAAATAACAGTTCAAGATGGAGATGATTGAACTCCCCATGGGAACTTTTAATCGAGTAGTTCTTCAGCCTCCACTTAACAAACTCAGTGTCACTTCAAACATGCTTATATAATCTCTTTAACCTATTTTATCCTGCTTATCTTTTCCTTATGTAACCATGTTTTCACTCTGTCTTTGTGATAATTTGTGCAAAAGTTTCTTAAAATTGCTCGTTTTTTGATGCGCTAGAGACTGACCTCTTGACTTTGTTTGCACCTGATGAACACTGACTTATCTGACGCTGCATTATGTTTATAACCACACATAGTGATAGAAATCCTTGCTGATCGCTAAACAATACTGGAGCGGATTTATTAGGTCAGTGGCTATTTTGGTAAGTCGGCAGGACCCTTCATGCAGCACTGCAGTATGGGTGGGGCACCGGCAGAAAGGTGCGATACTCAGACAGAGAGAGAGAGAGAGAGAGAGAGAGAGGCAGAAAAAGTAGGGAGGGGAGGTTGAAAACACAGAGTTAGCTGGTAGTTAGTAGGACCACGCTGTCTTGTTTTCACTCCTGATGGCTCCTCACTGCTTAGCAACAACGAATCACATCGCCAGATCAGAGCTGCATCCCGGCCAATCAGCGGGCGGGAGTGTGGCGCCATAGAGTTTGGATTTTACCACGTGTGAGACGGTTGGAGAGAGAGAGGGTGATGGCAACACTTTCAGATGGTGTTTTTTTTCTTTCATGCTAGTACTAGAAGTTTTTCTTTTTTTATTAAACCACACCCTTTGCTCTCTGCTGCGGTGGTCTGCTGCTGCACTGACCCTGACAAATGTGAGGTCGATTTTAGAGCCGACTGCTCAAGGCGGGTCTGCCACTCGAGTTCCCGTCAGGCTTCAGCTTCTGGGACAAAGACATAAAAAAAATGATCACTTGTTTATTTAACAGGTTGAGAGAACAGTTATATAAACTGTCTGGTCACATTAAGCCACGGTTAAGTACTGATGTTATGTCATCTGTGATTATTTATCACTTTAGGCTTAGTGGCACATTTCAGCCATGTCAGCCACCTTTGTGACACTCTACAGATGGAGTTTTTAACCTTGGACCTTTAATCCAAGTGTTATTTTAGGAAGTGTTTCACATAATCAAAGACTGAGCTCTGGTTGTGTGCTGCGATGTTCTGAAATATGTAATTTCTGTGGCATTGTCTGTCAGAATGTGCAGACTTTAAAGGAATGCACTTGACCCCCTTTTCCCTGCATCCTGCTGCTGCAGTTGGCATTGCTGGGTGCGGCCGGCTCTGAGCTGCATCCATAACTTTCTCCCCACGTGCTCCCCATGCTCTCGTATTTTTGTTCTGCCTCTCCGTGGCTGCATGCTACAGTAGACTGAGTGGCAGCTGCGTGGCAGCAGAACTCCACACTCCAGCGTGCACCCAGGCTGCTTGCTGTTGCATGGTTACAGGCAGTCCTGCGCCACCATTGGCCCAGAGTCTGCAGAGCTGCCGCAGCATTGGCCGAGCGCGGAGGAAAATAACGCCTCCATTGGCTGCCGGGAAGCGACAGGCCGCTCGGATTGGTCGGCCTCGGCGCCTCCAGCTCCTTGGAGACTCAGCCTGTGTAAACATCCTGGTTGTTTCTTTCAATGAGTGTTTACCAGCAGCTCGGTTTTGCCGGTGTGTGCAGACTGAGGCTGAGTGTCTCTGAGGAGCCGAGTCTGGTGAGAGCGAGGCTAATTGGCTCCCTGCTTCACCGTACGCTCGGTGATTGAAGAAGCGCTCGGCACTATTATGACATTTTGACAGCATTACAGGCGAGCACGCTAACAACCCCGAGTGTGTTGGCAGCCTGACTACTCTGCCTCTTTCTCCCTTTTTCGTCCTCCATTCAAACGTCTTCTTCATTGTCTCTGCCGCCTGCATCTGTCACAGTCTGCAGCGGCAGCAGCCCACAGGCTACATGTTATCCCTTTGGTGACGAGCAGAGCTGTGGTGTCTCGGGGCTCAGACGTGGAAAATAAATTGCCTTGAGTTGTAAATGATACAGTAGGGCTGTTTGTTTTGTTGTTGTTTTGGTGTTTTGTGTGTTTTTTTGGTCTGGTACTGTTTTTGTAGCTACTTGTTTTCTGTAGTAGCATCGTGGTACCTAAGTTGTAGAGTTAACTGCCCCCCAACCTCCTTCTGCTCCTCCTTATCCTTTATCTGGAGTACAAAGAGTCCACAAAAGCCTTTGATCTCCCTCTCAGAATGAAGTTCTTCTATCTCTTTCAAACCCTCCGTCTATCTCTGAAGTTGAACTCGATGCTCTCACTGACTTCTTCCTCGCTTCTACATTCACAGCATGACTTGGGAGGAGGGGGAGGCGGGGCCGGACCCAGCGAAGGCCGCCAAAGCTTTCCACCCTCTCACAGAGCCGACTGCTTAGCAACAACCAATCAGCCTAATATTTTTGGCAGGGTCTCGCAGCCAATTGAGAGGGTGAGAGCGGGCTGTAGCGCTCTGTTTTTATTGGTGGCTGCGAGGAAAAAACAATGTTTTTCTTAGTACTCCACACTTGAGCGCTAGTGGCGAGGCTGATAATGCTAAGAGCAGATTTGGGGGAGATAATCTTGGCTTTGATGGGGCAGAAAGACACATGGCCCATTACTGTTAAGCGATCCTATTTGCATTTTTATGCAAACTTCCAGCTCCGGTTGAGCTGATACAAGTAGCAGCAAACGTTATTCCCTGCGAATGTGTCAGTGATTGCGGGGAAACATAAGAGAATCCTTCCTAAAATTGATTTGCGCACTCAGAAACAGTCCTTTTCCTAGTTTTCCTAAGGCTTACACATCCTTGAACATGCTGCTTCCCCTTCATGTCTGAAGACTGTTCGATAGCTGGAATCAATACGGTATTATAGCTAGTCGATAGCTTTTCACCTGCTCAGTCTAAATAATAAATAACATATTCATTTCTATTATGAAATACATGCAACTTCTTTAAGCTGTCACAGTTTGCATGGAAGTTTCAAACATTTCTTTAATACCTAATTTTATCACTCTGAGCTGGGGACAGGCACGACATTTGTGTTTTCCCCCAGCACCTTCTGTCTAGTTGCCCTTGAGGGAGGCAGTTAAAACCCCATGTGCTCCAGTGGGCAACAGAGGGAGGCTGCCTGGATCCCAGCTGTGTGGATGTGAGGCAGAAGGGTGCTGGGAGACAGCATGCATGCTCAGCAGACTCTCACTGGTTAAATAAAGCTAAAAGCCCCGTTGACAGCACCTCCTCAAGACAGATACAAATCAATAGTCGGGATGTTGCCCCTGCCAGAGCTCCGGACATGATTGACAAGCAATGCGGCAGAAATGTTAAGAGTCAGGCGAAGGGTGGGGCTCAATGTCTCAATTCATTTAGGTCAGAGTGTCTCTAGAATAAAGGGAGAAGATAGAACTGTTAGCATAAATTGCTGTATGGGCACATTAAGGGGAATGGTGCTCTTTTATATTGTCTCATATTGTAAGTTCTTGACCTTACTATGTGAAGTGGCCTTAGATGACTTATGTTACGATTTCGTGCTTCATGAATAAGACTGAATTGAGTTAAATTGAGGGAATTTGTACTTGTACAGAAAGACTTTAACAAATAAACTTTTTGGTAGAGCTACACAATCAGTTGGAGGGGAAAATAAATTCAAAAGCCATGACCACAATACTTTATACGTGACGTTATTAAGTTGTCCATGTCCCATTCCAAAGCAGAGTTGCAATGATTAACCCTTTTGATAATCAAGTAATCAGTTTGATAGATTATTAAGAAAAAAAGTCCAGATCCTCTGATTTCAGCTTTTGCAGTGTGAATATTTTGTGGTTTTTGTCTTCTTCTCTGCCACTAAACTAGAATGTCTTTGTGTTGTAGACAGAACAAGACATTTGTGAATGCTGTCTTGGACTTTGAGAAACTCTCATCAACATTTTTAACCATTTTCTGACATTTTACTTCCAATTTGGATATATGAAAACACAGTTTGACAGTACCGTAATGCATTTGTGATTTTAAAAAAGTCTTTGTTTTTCTTCTTCTTCTGGATTAAGATTTTAATCGACAATGGAAATATTCAGTTGTTGCAGTCCTGTTTCTGTGAACAAGATGTTTCAGGAACTCTTTGAGGAACTTTCTTTAAATTAAGTACAAATGTTTACTTAAACTAAGCAATGAACTGATAAGATTTTGGTGCTCAAAGGTCACTGTGACTTCGCAGAACTTGTTTTTGGCCATAATGTCTCCCAAAAATTCCCTACCTATACAGCTAAACTGCATTGTCGTTTAAGCTTTAAAGGTGATACATCTACATAAGGAGTCAGCTACAGAACTTTCACCCAGGAGATGGGGCTCACATCCTGTGTAGGACCATTACTCTCAGACTAAAGTTTCAATTTCACTTCTTTACTAACAGTTTTCACTCGCTGTTTGCTGGGTGTTTCCCAAGTGACGTGGCTCGGTTTAGGAAATGATCACACTATGGTCGACACTTTGATTAAGTTTAGACACCAAGTTGTGAGGCAGTAATTCCAGTTTAAGTCTTTTTTCAGAGTTAAACCACACTGGTGTTGTCTGAGATCCTCAGCCAATAAATCATGTAAAGAAAAACCTCAACACTTCCTGCATCTTATTTCTTCTCAGTCTTAGTTTTAGCTATTCACTGTCTCTGCCAGCAGTGCTTCTGAATGAAACGTAGACGCTTTATTGTACAATGTGAGCGTTAAAGTAATCTTTCGTCTTTGCATCCTCAAAACCAACAGTCTTAAGATGTTTTTTCTTTTTTAAAAATCTCTGTTTTAAAAAATCTTCATTTAAATGTATGAAAGAAACTATACCAGTGTGTGAATGGTCCAGTTGTTTTCCTAACAGTGCTGATACGGTATTTCTCTGAGCTGTCAAGACACTGTTTGCAAACACAAATTTTCTGCCAGTGCTGGAGAGCTCAAGAGGAAAAACGCCAAGACTAATCTTGCTGCTGAATGAATCACTCCACTCCGAACACAAGACAGTCTTTGACGACACAAAGCATTTATTGTGGAGTTTATGCATTTGTGTCACATTTTATGGCAGTAGTAGTAACACTTGTAAGTCTGGGAAATTTAACTGGAAATCAGCAACTTTGCTCTTCCAATACCTAAAGTGCAACAAAATTTTACATTATTCAGGGATAAAAAGGGTGTTGCTGCAACAAATGATGTATTAATTTGTGAGTTGTTACCTGTTGATTTAATTATCAAGTCATGTTGAGTAATTTATGAAGAAAAAAAGCGAGAATTCTTTGATTCCAGCTTCCTGAATTGAGTGTTTTCTGGTTTATTTACACTTGTGTGACTGTAAACAGAATATCTTTGGGTCGTGGACAAAACAAGACATTTGTCATCCATTTGTCTTCATTATCTGACATTTTATAGACCAAACAACCAACTGACTAACCAAAAAAAAAAAACTTACAATGGCAAAAAATTAATAGTTGTTGCCCCAAAGGATGGATATCTTCGCATCCTACTGTTAAAAAATGAGAATATAAGACCACAAGAAAAGATTACATATGTTCAGTATTTGGAAATGAAATCCCCCTCATCTGCTTCACTGCTGTTTCTATATTTAGATTTTTAGATAAATTGTAAGTTTGTGTGCCTTCAGTCTCATGGAAGTAATATTAAAAATGGTTACAAACCCTCAGCAGATGGAAAATAGTATGATGTGCTGTCCAGTTTTTACAAAGTTCATCCATTTCCTGTCCTCTTGTAGCTCACTTCTCTCCATCCGTTCCAGCTGTATTTGATGCTTCCACATGGTTCTGCTTGTTAAGATCATCTTTTGGTAGATGTGATGAACCAAAACGGGGTTCGCTATCAACCGAGAATTTATGATCTCACACGTTTGCGCTGTGTGAGATGTCTGGTCGGGATTTTAATAATCCTCTTTATTCAACATGCCACCCAAACCAGCTGACAAGATGGGGTTTGTCGTGGCACAGGTGTGCTGTTGGCTTCTGCTGAAGGTCACCCTGATCGTTAAACAAAGGCAGACTGGCGAGGGAAGACAACATCTGCACCGCCGCTTAGCAGTCCTTCGCCCTTTAGTGCCTCGTCTGTGATGGCAGTAGACTGAAACCCCCCACTGGGAAGGCACCATTAAAGGACAACAATGGCTGTAAATTTCTTTTTTGAAATGTAAAAACACCATGCAAGTGCCTTGACAAGTCTAATGTAGCCTTGCCTGTGCGTAAAGCTTAATTGGTGCTGTGTCTGGAGAGTATATTGAAGTCTTTGTGTTCTATCTTCAGGTCTCTAGTGATCATCAGTACTCTGGATGGACGGATCTCGGCTCTGGATCCCCACAACCAGGGCAGGAAGCAGTGGGACCTAGATGTCGGCTCAGGGTGCCTGGTGTCCTCCAGCCTCAGCAAGCCTGAGGTAGATGAAAACCTCTTTTGCATTTGCATTTTTATTCATTTGAAAGCTAAAATTCAGGAAAATTTACCTAATTTTCAGAATTCTGACATCAAGAAAGCATCTAAAATGAAGATTTATTGCCCTTACTGTTTACTTCAACAAAGAATAATAGACAAAACACAAAATCTGAACGAAAAACAAGCTTATAATACACCCAAATAACGAATAGTTTAGTTAATTTATGATTTTCATAAGCACTGAAATTTTAAAATGAATGAAAATCTGTGACTTTATCACAGCTGTGATTGAGCTCAAGACCCAACTTTAGCTTATAGCCTTTGTGTGTGACAACTCACCTGATTAATCCTGTGCCCATGCTGAGGATAAATTATAATTATAAATAATTAATGAAGTTTCAGTTGTTGTTTGTGTGTAAATACACCCAACTCTGTCACTTTGGATCCTGCTTCAGTTTAATGCTGCAGGTATATAATAAACTCAGAGGAAAGACTCCTAAAAACAACTGGAAGCAACAAACGAAACTTCAGCTGCTGTTTACTTAATAGCCAACACCTGTATTGCATTTATTATTGGTCAGTCTCATTAATCTGATCACTGTAAATTTTTTTTTTTTTTTTTTTTTAAATGGAGATTTCCAGTTTGTAATAGATGTGAACCTGTAGAAAAATGTGAAGGCTGTTTTATAAATTGGGCAAACTGTGTCTTTTCTGCTCCATGTGGTGTTTTTGGACTAATATTGGTGCTGAAATGTGGGAAAAAAAGTCCTCACCAAATCACTTCACACATCTCAAAGTATCATTACGTGTTTGTTAATACGACAACTTGTAGTTCAGACTTGCTCTGTGTCCAAAGTAAGTTTGCCATTATGACTTTTACATTAAAGTGGCCAGGATGCTTATTCAGAAATGAGGTCATCAGATGCCTGGAAAGTAGTCTGAAAGGGCCTGTAAAGGTCAACTAGGGTCACTTCATGGGTTGAAAGAGCATTAGTCAGATGATTAAAATCAAGTAGTAGATGAAAAAGTCAATTTCCACTGTCTTGACGTATCAGTTGGAGGTTAAGGATGCAGCCTCGTCTCCGTCTCTTCCTCAGAAACAAACACAGTGCCTCCTGGCTTTATTTCTGTAGACTGTTAGCCCAATAATTGAACTCAGTGCACTTTGAACAGCCAGCCAAGGGTTTGCTATTGCTTGCATTCATTCCGTATACACAAACATACACAACAGACACACAGCACACCCCCACATAAATCTGAGAGTAGCTGTTTCGCCTGGAGGATTAGCGTCTTTGTTGACTGCACTGGTTTACACATACGAGCGCAGCCAGACCCTCGTCTCTACATGTATACAGAAGCTTAAACCGCCCACACCGACATGCTGAAAGTGAAGTGTAGCCCAGAGCAAGACCAGAGCGCTGCTCTCCCAGATACATGCTAGAGACGTGCTCATGGTTTACTTTGATGTGGACTCGCTGTGTGAGAGTTTCGCCGCAGGGAAAAAGCCTCTGATACTAACAAGGGTCTGGGTGGCTGCTGAGATCAGTCTAATGTTGGTCCGTTGCTGCTGCCGAGGCTTGTGTGTGCTTATTAGTGGGATATAACAAAAAAAAAAAGAGCAATCTAGTTTTAGCAATGGGCTTTTGACAGCTTCTGTTTTCCCATTCCAAGCTGTATTATTTGTTTTTTGTATAATAAACAGATTGATTGGAATAAGTCGGTGGTAGGCAACTCAAATAAAAAAAGCAATCGAAAGGTTACAACTGGGAAATGAAATAAAAAGCTATGAGCACTTGGCTTAAAAGTAAAAAGAGCATTAAAATGTGTGTAAATCAAGAGGCAGTGCCAGGCTACATCCACAGGAACTCCATCCATCCTTAAAAATGCTTCAAGTGAACATTGCATGTAGGTGTAAACATGAAGGAAGAGGTTGGTTGCTTAGTTGTAGAAATAATGCTGTGGGGGGAAAAATGAGTTTTCTTTAGCTGCACACACTGCCCAAGAGTTTTCAAACTGAAATGGGGATCAGCAGCATTCAGAGAAGTCTTCATTTTAGGGGTCTACTATGGCCAGAGTAGTTTGTGTAAGCAATTAATTTATTGGTTTTCAACGATTGAGTTAATCACCAACTATTTTGATAATCAGATAACCAGTTAAGTCCTTAAAATCTGATTCTAGCTTCTTAAAAGTGAATATTTTCTGGTTACT
Source organism: Amphiprion ocellaris (assembly GCF_022539595.1). NCBI lineage: Eukaryota > Metazoa > Chordata > Actinopteri > Pomacentridae > Amphiprion > Amphiprion ocellaris. The sequence goes on along the minus strand of NC_072785.1, from coordinate 27,903,390 downwards.
TTCCTCTTTTACGACTGATTATATTTGGGTTACGAACAAAGCAAAATATTTTAGGACATGTCGCTGACATTTTTCATCATTTTCTGACATTTTACACAATTTTTAATGATTAAAGAAAAGAGAAAATAATCAACAGATTGTTTCACAAGGATTGCAGCCCTAAAACGTAACAGAAGTCATGCATTATGAAGTGGAAATGTGTTAATATGGATGTGATTTCAGCCCACATATATCAGCTTCAGGGAGAAGAATTTCATTCACGTTTTTAAGAAGTGTTTTTCTAGCATGTGCCTTCCAGCTTGATAAAACGCTGCACGCCTCCGTTCCAGCTGAACACTACAGATGCTGAGTTCACTGATTAGCAACCCTACAATTAGAAGGAAGGAACTAATCACTGAAATCAGCTGCTGTAATTGTGGGTTTGGATTTAAAGCGAGACCTTCTAGACTTGTGCTTCTTGGTGGCTTATGCTTCGAGATCTGCTGTCTTTGAGATTCAGAAAATCAGAATTCATTAACTTCTTTGTTTTCGAGGGTCCTCAGAGGTTGTAATGTGGAGAACCCCTGAGGGTTCCTCCAAGCACTTATAGCTCATACAGTTAAAACATGTGAGCACTATAGCTTCTGTACTGACTTTATCAGGATGTAAATATGACCTTGAAGATAAAGTTGCACCAAACCATGCAGTGAACTACAAGTTATCACACTTGTTCTAATGAGACTCGAGATTTAGATGAATATTTATAGATTCAGATTAATCTATGAGCTCTTTTACCAATTAATTGATCAGCTGAGGCAATTAAAAGATATCAACAAGCTCTCCGTATGAAAGAACTGACAACACTTTTGCCTTTTCCAGTAGTTCATCTTCCAGAATAGCAAAACCATGCACAGTGTACACAGCAATTTTTTAATTTTTACGTCAAAATGTGATGTATTTTGAAGTACTCATACTTTAGAAGAATTGAATCTTTAGGAAACTTCTACACTGAACCAATTCGAACACAGCAAAGGGTTTTTGAGTCAAAATCCCCTAATTTCCTCTTAAACATGAATATTTTCCGCCTTTTTTCCGCCTCTAATGACAGTAAACAGATTATCTTTGGCTTGTGAGCAAAACAAGATATTAGAAGACGTCATCTTGTGCTTTGGGAATCATGATTGACTTTTTTTTTTTTTTTTTTTTTTTTTTTTTTACATTTTCTGACATTCTATACACCAAATAACTGATGGATTAATAGAGAAAACAATCGAGAGATTAATTAACACTGCAAATGAGGAAATAATCCTTAAAACTGAACAGAAGTCGTGCATTTTAAAATGAAAATGTATTATTGTGGTATTGTGGATGTAGCCTGAACAGACATGAATTGAGTTGCCACTTTCTTAATCATAACACTGAGTGCAGCCAACCAACGACTGAAGCCATAAAGTTCTGCATCACAGCAACTACGTAGTGATATAGAAGAAAAAAACTCATTTTAGTCATTTTGCTTCTAGTTTTGGTCATTTTGCATCTAGTTTGATTATCCTTCATCTAGAGTTGGTTGCTTTGCATCTGTTTTTGGTCATTTTTCATCAAATTTTGGTCATTTTTGTGTAGTTTTAGTTATTTTCCATAAAATTTTTGTTATTTTGGTCTAGTTCTGGTAGTTTTGCATCTAGTTTTGGTAATTTTGCATCTAGTCTGATTGTCTTTCTTCTAGAGTTGGTCGCTTGACATCTATTTTTGTTAATTTTTCATAATTTTTTTTGTCATTTTGCGTCTACTTTTGGTTGTTTTGCATCTCAGTTTGGTTATTTAGTGCTTAGTTTTGCTTGTTTTGCATCTTATTTATGTTATTTTGCGTGTCATTTTTTTGGTGTCTCAGTTTTCCATATTTTGTGTCTGATTTTCACTATTTTGCATCTCGTTTTGGTCATTTTGATTCTAGTTTTAGTTGTTTTTCCATCAATCTTTGTCATTTTGGTCTAGTTCTGGTTGTTTTGCATCTAGTTTTGGTCATTTTTCATCATTTTGCATTTAGTTGTGGTTGTTTTACATCTCAGTTTGGTTATTTAGTGCTTATTTTTAGCTTGTTTTGCATCTTATTTTCATTATTTTGCGGGTAACTTCTTTGGTGTCCCCGATTTATTTGTTTTGTGTCTGATTTTGGTTATTTTGCATCTTGTTTTGGTCATTTTGCATCCAGTCTTAGTTGTTTTCCCATCAAATTTTTGTAATTTTTGTCTAGTTCTGGTTGTGTTGCATCTAATTTTTGCCTTTTTGCATCTAGTGTTGGTAATTGTGCGTCTCATTTTGGTCAGTTTGCATCTCAGCTTCATTATTTTGCATCTATCTACTTCACTATGACATTTGATTATCATAGTTCTTGGAAAACTAAAATTTCAGATGAAAGAAAATACTTATTCATACTTTTTTTTGCTCCATCATCAGTTTCTTCCATTGTGCTGTTGAATTAGTACAGCACTTGTTTATTTTATAGCAATTAACTAAACTTCTGTCTCAAATTTGACTAGTAAAAGCAGTTAAAGTAAAAAAAAAAAACCACAACACCGTACCGCCATGTCCCACCAGTGTGCGAGACTAAAGAATTCGTAGATGCAGACATCCACCTGTCAGCCTGCAGTGTGTTCATGTTGAGACAGAGGATGCTGACTGTGTGTCTGCTTGTTTGTGTGTATCCGACTCCCTCTGTTTGTGTGTTTTTTTCACCTGTTGGCTCTCATTTGACTGACAGAGCGGAACGAGGAGAGACGCCTGTCAGCTCTGAACCCGGGGACCCGACGTGACGTCACTTGTTATGATCTGTCTGCATGTGTCTCGTATGTCTGGGTTTGTTTTTTTAATGCTCATGTACTTTATGTAAGTTTAAATCCAGCCATGCCCTCTTTGCCCTCGGTAACCTAGGATGTTTTTTTGCGGAGGGGCGGGCGGGCAGCTCCATCACCTCTGCCTCGCTGAGCGCTTAGCAACGGTTTCATTGGCGCTCGCTCGGTCCCCGAGACACCAGTCTGCTCAGTGATCAGAGGCTGAGGGGGGTCTGCAGCGACGCTATTGGCTGGCCTCGACTCGCCGGGGCGGAAGCAGCCAGTCACCTGCTGCATCCTGCAGAGAGAGTGTGACTTCTTCTTCTCCTTTTTTTTTTTTTTTTTCTTTTTTGTAGTGAAATGAGGGACAACAGCAAACAGCATTGTCTGCAGAAAAAGAAGCCATCACTTCAAAAAAAAAGCCTGGAGTTGCTCCCGGGTGTTAAAGGGGGGGTATGGGGGGTAGTCAGTATGGAGTGACTCATGCTGGAGGGGGGCGGGGTTAAAGGGATGAAGATGAAGGTGGGGGAGGTTGGCTGATTAGGGAGGGTGAGGTAATGCCTCAGACCAGAGATGATGTCATCACTTAATAGACAATACACACACATGCTCACGACAATGGACACACACTCATCTGCCGGCATGTGAATGAATGAATCATGGGAGGGTTTGATTGATTTCCACACGGCGATAAATCTCCACTCGGGCGCTTAATGGGACAAGCAATAATTCTTCCCGAGCAGCGAGGGGAAGTGAAAATAGCCACATGGACGATATTTTTGCACAGTGGATCTTTTCATTATTCCACCTGCCCCGATTGTGTTCTGTTGATCTTTAAGTCGCCTTGTGGGCCAACAGTGGCGCGTTAGCGACGGCTGAGGGGTGACGCTGTTTGACAGGAGCCGCTGGAGCGTCAAACAGCAACACGACAAACTGTCCGACCCCCACCCCGCCGCCTCCCGACCCCCCATTTCCCAAGGGTGGAATATGATGACATGCTTAGTGACATGAAATAGTCATCAAGCCCACTGCTCCGTAGTAAATGAGTTATATAAAAACATTTATATAACAGTACGGAATCATAACAATGTGTGAAAACAAACGTACTAACCCTCACACACTGGATGTTCCCTGCTGCTAACACATTAATATCTCTAAATAAGTGAATGGTAGTGGAAGTTTTTCTTTTAAAAACATTACAGAAGACTTGAATGAGTCTCGGTTACAGCTCTTTAAAAATTAATTGGCCCGTATAATTCACACCAAAAGCAGACACAAAGACACGATTGTGCTGAGGAGTCAGTTTTTTGAATCATTTAGAGTATTTTTTTAAGTTAAAGGCTCCTCCTGAATATTTCATGACACTCCGCAAGTTTAAAAATGCAAAGTCTGGGGTGGCGAGAGGTTTCGGGTTCAGATGCCTTCAAGCGCCGATCCCTCGGTTAGATTCCTTCTTTCCCCGACATTTCCAATTTCCAATAAAAGCGCAAATGCCCCCTTAAAAATAGCTCGTTTTTCAATATGTTTTGGTTTTAAGATGTAACAAAAGTGTGAAAGATAACAAGATCCCTTCAGAAGGCGAAGACAAGGCTTAACAAAGAGCGTTTTATACCAGGAGACAAGACAAAGACGTGAAAACAAACGGATCAGGGGGTGGGCGATTGATCACAGACAATTCGGCAACATCAAAGGGCGCCTTTTTAATTTGCTTTGATCGAGGGGAGCTCAGAGAAGCATGTGAGGGTTTCCACGTCTTATACAACATTTCCTTTCCCCTCAAACCTTTTCTCCCTTTCAGGATTCAAAATTTCCGAGCAACCTTAATCCAACCGGCAGAACTATAGATTTTCAAGATTTTCAAATTTACCCAACAAATGCATATCAGGATTTACTGTGTTTTGGATAATGTGTTGCACATCCAAAAACCTAAAAATGTATATCATACATACAGTTGTAATCACATGTTAAAGTAGCAGCACAGTCACATAAAATCAGCTTCTTTTTCATTTATTATGTATATTTTTGCTCATCTAAGTCTAGAATTCTCTGCATAAATAATGAAATGTAACAGAAGTTAGAATTTTTAAAAAGGAATGTCATATCAGGTGACTGAAAGTCCAATCTTCACTGTAAACAACTGAAGACGTCATTTTATTTTCATCGCGTCCTTCAATGTTTTCGATCTCTAAACTTCAAGGCCCTAAAGATCGATGGCTTTATGATTCTAGAGTTATCAGAATAATCAAAGTGAATTGTCCCACAGACCTCACAGCCTTTATGAAGTAACTGAAACTGTGCTGAGCCGAGATACGACGTCTCTAAAATCTGCTGAAACTGTGTTACTACCGAGAAGTGGTTAATAATTCACCAGACGCTGAGTTTTTAGAGATAAGTGATGGTGATGTTGAATGTAAGATACAGTGAGGAAACGCAGGAAATCGTTTCAGCTCCAGTGCAACACTAACAATTGAATAAATCTGATGCAAAACTTCAACTTTCTGTCCAATAGAAACTTAAAAATTGTGATCTGAGTGAGTTAAAAGTAAACAAAAGCTGAAATTAATGGCTTTCCGCCTATTTATACTTTAGCAAAAGCTGTGTAATAATAGAACATAAACCGGCTTATTATTATCTGATGTGATAAAGTTAAGTAACCTTGGTGTTGTCTTCCTGGCAGGACTGATTATAAGTGAGCAATTATTATTATTTCATTTAATTACGAATTATTGGACAAAGTTCTATGCTAATGTTGTGCAACCTGTGTGAGTTTTGTAGGACAACGTAATCGATCAGCCAGTGTTGAAATCAGCAGAACAGAACCACATACTGCACCTCTAGTTGTGTTTCCACTTATTTTTATTTGCATTTTTGGCTTTTAGCTCCAGGTAAATCTGTCTGTTTTTCACAGAATGCTGGAGTTTTAAATCAATGTTCTGTTGCTGTTTTATGTTACCTAGGACTAGCAGTCTACATAATGTATTTTTATTCTGTATTTTGAAATGTTGCATTAGAAACAGCCAATAGAAATTGCAAAATTTAGCAAGAAACTAAACGTTTTTATGCTTGCTCACGCTGGCTTTTGACTTTTTCCTAAATAAATACAGAACACGATATGAGATGGAAACACATTTTTGAATATATTTTGACGTAGCAAACATTTAACTCACATGACTGATCTCTTGTTTTTGCTTTTTCTGTCGTTTTTGTCTCCAACCGTAATGAAACATGACTGATACCTGCGGACATAAAAGAATATTTACTTTTTCCCCCGATTCCTGACTTTCCTCTATTTATTTTTCATGTTTACAGTCAAAGACTTGTGTGTTTCTTCTTCATGGTATTTGCCATTTTGCAAATCAACTGGTTTTGCTTCTGGCTTCTTCTAATCTGTTGTTCCAGCCATGCCTATACCAACAACACCATAGTTTATTCACTTCAAAGCAGTTAATGGAAACACACAACTTATTTGCATTTTCAAACTTTTTAATCTCGCCTCACAGTTACATGGAAACATGTCTGTTTATGTTTACTTCCTGGCAGGAGTGGTTAGAGTTATTTTATTTCTAAGAAAAATTCCCAGAAGCCCTGAAATGCTTCTAAATTAACACTTTGTAATTTATGTAACGTTTGTTGAACTTCTAGGAGTCAGCAGAACACAACCATATACTGCATCTCTGGTCATATATCATGCATTTTTATGCATATTTTAAAGTTTCACAGCAGAAAAAAATATGAATATGTCAAAAAAAGATAAAGAAATGTCACAAATGATGCAAACAAATTCTCCATTTTGCTCTCATTGATGCCCAAAGTTTTCTTTCTTCTTCTATGAGATTTTTAGTGGTTTGCGAACAGCTAGCAAGTCTAATTTGCATTTTAAAACTTTTATAACCCTTTCGATCTCATACACAGTTATAATGTACAATCTTCCTGCCAGGAGACATTATTGTTATTTAATTTACAACGAAGTGGCCCCAAAAAGTTCTATATAACACTGCTTAATTTACTGAAATTTGCTTTACTTGTGGCTGATCTGGAGTTTTGTAGGAAAACGCTCGATCAAAAATGTAGAAATCCGCAAAACAGAGTCATATACTGCATCTATAGCCATATTTATCACATCAGAAGAAAAAAAGAAATCATGGAAATGACATGGATGACAGAAAAAAACTCTCCATTTAGCTCACATGGACGCTCAAAGTTGTGCTTGTTTCTTTTTTGAGGTTTATAGCGGCTTGCGAGCAGCTAGCAAGCCTAATTTGCGTTTAAAAACTTCAATCTCAAGCACAGTTATACAGAAACATGTCTGCTATTGTCTTCCTGGCAGGAGTGATTGTTGTTATTTTATTTCCAATTTGCATTACTTCTCCTTCACTTTTTTGCTCATCTAGAGTTTTGTAGGGAAACATAATTGATATGTGAGTGCAGAAAAGAGCAGAACCGAAGCAGGTACTGTGCCAACATGTGACCGTGGAGGTGGACAACAAGCGAGCCGGTGTTTGAACACGAGCCTCCATCACAGACATGGATTAAGGCATCATCAGCAGGATGACTCATGCTCTCTGAGAATTTCCCCTCCGCTGTAAACCTCTTTACACCCCGTCAGCCCGACCAGCGTGGTGTGATGTGATGGTCAGGCTGTTACCTCCTCCTCCTCCTCCTCCTCCTTTCTCATGCTAAATTTATCCTCATCTGGTGTCCAAACCATCCCCCCCATTCTCCTTCCAAAAAGATGACATCACTCCTGCTCCTGTCCTGCTCTGCTGTCTAGTAAATCATTCTGCCGGACGTCACTTAATCCACCGCAAAGCTGACTTTTTAAGAGTCTGACGGGGTTTTAAAAGAGAGGTTGTTGACATGTGTAGCATCAGCAAAACAAGGGGTCCCTAATTGGTCCAAAAAACTGCTGTTATGTCACAAAGAAGTGAGCCACAAATTGGACAAATAAGGAAAATAAATGGTGTTTTTAGATGCTAATCTTTGAATAGTAGCGAAATGAGATGAGCTAAAGCTGTGGAGGTTAAATCAGGATTAAGGACAGGTTTGAGCAATGATGTCATCGTCACAGCGAGCGCACACACACTCCATCCACACTTCATTATAAGGATCCAGGTTAATTACTCGGGCTCTCGGTTGCGTAATGGTCCCAAGTCTGTGGATCGAGTCCAAAGTGTGCGGAGGCTGAAGCTGCTGCGTAGGCGGATGTGTGTCGGCCAGAGTTTTTGTGCTGTTGTCTGTCTGAGCTCTAAAAAAGAACATTTTTGGACCTCTTAATAAATGGAGGGATTGTGCGTGTTGAAACGGCATTGCATCAGACGTAAATAATCAAATTCATAATCGATATTTTGTCAAGGATGTTGTTGCACGGTGTTGCACAGGTTGAAAAATGAAGCAGAAATGTTAAAGTAATGGTAGGATGTATGGATTATACAGCAGCAGCGACAGCACCTGACTGCTGTTTTATTTCTCAGCGGCTCGGCCAGGTATTTACTTTAAGCCCGGCGTATTTGCATTTATGAGAGCTGTTTAAACAGTCAGTAAGTAGCTTGTAAAACTCTAATAAGTAGCTGCACACAGGTGTGAGTTTATTAATTTATAAGTCTATTGGTATACGGTGCTTGCCCGATGAACTTTTTGGAAATCTGTGCCAGCGGTTGGTGTATGTGTGGGGTAAAAGATGAGGAATGAAATTAGAGTGCTCATCGTTAGCTTTAGTTTAGAGATGCTACTGCAGTGTGTTTTGGTTTTGAGAGGTGAACGGTAAAGTTTTTTTTTGTATTGATCACCTTTTATTTTCTTCCTGGTTTAATAATAGTCAGCTTCAGAGTGAAGTTCGCTTTTAGTTGTCTTTATTACGCCACCAAGGAATGTGGCAGAGTTATGTGATGATTGATGCACGTTTTTCTGTCTGTCTGTCTGTCTGTTAGCAACATTACTCCAAAACTAACTAACGGATTTAGATGAAATTTTCAGGGAAAGTCAGAAATGACACAAGGACCAACTGATTAGATTTTAGCAGTGATGCAGCTTATAGTCTGGATCCATGGATTTGTTAAAGATTTCTGTATCATTGTGAGATAGCGGCACGGCGTCACTATAACCATGACAACAAGTGAACGCTACATCAGCTGCCTGCTGACGATCACATGATTTTGATCCTACTACAAATCGTCCACTGCGGACTTATCAGGACTTATCCGTCGGAAATGATACAAGAAGCAAATGACTAAATTGTGGGGGTGTTTCTGATTCCCATCAATTCTCGCCGCCCGCTACATATTTAGGTCACGCAGTTCAGTCTCCGTATATAACGTACACATGCATAACACACGCCTGTGTTCAGTGCAAGGTCAGTTTTTATTAAAGATTTCATCTGTTGGAAATGATACAACAACTTGGCGGAGTCCTGCGCTCTCTTAGTGCTTTTCTTATTTATATTATTTCGGTAGCACCCATTTGCTTTTACCCCATCACATTTTGTGTTGTTCTGCGCTTTCCCTTTCAAAAACATCCCCGCCTAACCCTCTAGAATTCAGCGTTTGTTCTGCTTTCTTGTTGTTACTGCTTGGCTACCTTAGACAGCTGGGTCAGAACAACATTTACAACACTGATTAATTTTATGTCGTTATGACTGTATGAAAAAACACTTAAATTTTCACCTCTTAGTCAAGGTTTGAGGGTGCCGAAATTTCGAGCATGACACACTTCATTTATGGTGTTCTAGTGAATTTTTAAGCACCAATTTGTGCTTTTTCTGCATCAAATTATTAATGTAGGAAAACACAGAAAATTTAGGCGTCACATGAAAATGCATGTACAGCATTTGTCTGCATTTATAACCCAAATGAAGATGCTTAATGCCATTTCAACTGCTTCAACGTATGGATGTTTCTGAAGTTCTGGTGAAGCTTCACAGAAAAAGCCACAAACGATAATCAATTAATTTTGCTGTTTTTTTCCCAGGTGTTTGGCAATAAGATGGTCATCCCTTCATTGGACGGTGCCTTGTTCCAGTGGAACCGGGACCGGGAGAGTATGGAGGCAGTGCCTTTCAGCGTGGAGTCCCTGCTGGAGTCGTCCTACCGCATCGGAGAGGACACTGTGCTGGTCGGGGGCAAATCCCTCACTACCTATGGCCTGGGGGCTTACACCGGCAAGGTCCGTGATAGTATGTTAATAAACTCAACATGTGTTAACCTGTCCCACCAACACGGCAGAGTAACCCTAGTTGTGATTTCCCTCCCGTTGCTCCGCTCAGCTTCGGTACATCTGCTCAGCGGGGGGCTGCAGCCGCTGGGGGGAGGACGAGGTGGAGACGGAGGATGTTCTCCTGCTGCAGAGGACTCAGAAGACCGTCAGAGCCATCAGGCCTCGTTCAGGGATGGAGAAGTGAGTTTTTATTGAATCAGACGATCCGTCACTGTCAGTCAATCCAGGCAGACGTCTGTGTGGTATTTCAGAAAAGAATCACAGATTGACTTTCTGTCAGTCTGTGTTTTAAAGATAGTCAGTTAAACCTTCAGCCACTAGGAGGGAACATTATGTCTTTATGTATCTGTTGGCTTCACCACTCTGATCTTACTGATAGTTTACACTGAATATACACTAATGAGCAAAAAGTGAAACATGAAGTAAGAAAACTAAGATTGTCTCCTAACAATGCCATATGTTATGATCTGGGATATATTGATCTGTAAGTCACAATCTAATAAATAAATACGCTACCATTCAAAAGTTTGGTGTCACCCAGACAATTTCATGTTTTCCATGAAAACTCACACTTTTATCCATGTGCTAACATAATTGCACAAGGGTTTTCTAATCATCAATCAGCCTTTCAACACCATTAACTAACACAATGTAGCATTAGAACACAGTCACTTACCACATTAACAATGTCTAGACTGTATTTATGATTAATTTGATGTTATCTACATTGGAAAAAAAATGCTTTTCTTTCAACAATAAGGACATTTCTAAGTGACCACAAACTTTTGAACGGTAGTGTAGACATACAGAACAGATCTTGAAGTAGCAACAGGTTCTATACAACCACTGACCAGATTATTGTAGAGTAAGACTGACCAATTTATTGATTTCAGTTGAAACTGCAATTTGAATCAGTGCAGTTGGCAGTTCACAACGGCTGCAATTTAGTGTATCCATTGTGCAACATGTCTTTGTTTTTTTAACAGAAAGACACGGGGGAGGATGTTAAAGGCTCCTTGCCATGATGTGCGCCTGTGTTTTCACACTTCCAATACTGCTTTAATGTCCACTTTGTTTGCCCTTGATCTTGATTAATTTGTTTGCCATTGCTGAAAATCACAGTTTGAAACAAGACAATGTGCAAATTGCCTTGTATTATGACTTTTTTCAGACTTGTTTGCAGAATCTGCACTAGTTAGTCGCTGCTTCTGAGCCAGGAATGACCTTCCTATCTCAATGTCACAGATTGTTTACTGCAGGATCCCGCTATTTTCTTACTGAAATTATTCTTATTTTTCAATTCTTACAACTTCATGTATTTAACTTAACACAGTCACAGCTTTTGTGCTAATTTGTTTGCCTTATATACCATTTAAAAAGACTTGATAAATACATGTTGGAATATAAAAACAGTGATTATTGTGATGGTAAAGCTCCATCACGTTTTAAATATATAACACCGTCATTATTGAAACAAAGCTTGACTTTAAATCGCATTATCTGCCAGAAAAAACATATAAATATTTTCTTCAAATAGTTCCGACCCGCCACAGGGCGACTCCAGAGGTCTTGTAGAGTTCATTGCTTGGCAAACTGAACATAATTCTTTTAAAGTGTCTGCAGAGGTCTTTACTTTTTATCTGAATTTTCTCTCTTACTTGTCCCAGCTATTAAACTATAATCTTAAGAGGAAATAATGAGAGCAGAGAGCGAGTCGGCTGCAGATTTATTGTCTCCATCAGACACAATAAGCCGAGTTCAACTGGTGATACTGTCAGTGCAAAATTCCCCATTAGAGTGCAGTTTATAATTCATCATTTTTGACAGACCGTGTGAATTTTAAGCACAATTTATGAGAGGATTTTTTTGCACAGTGTGGAGAGAAATATATTTTTTGATCCTTTTGTATGCTTTGATGCTGTTGATTGATCAACAGTCTAATTATATCTGTGCATCTGGTGTTTTGAAGTGTCATCCTGTCTGCTTGGCCGAGCATCACCTCATATGTTTATTGTAGAAATGTTCAGTTTGTGTCCCAATCAGAGGTGAGGTGATTTGAGGTTATGCAGACGAGACAAATAAGCCTCATATATTTTACCTGTTGGCTCCCACATGTCTGTCCTTTGCCCCTCAGCAGGAAGACTAAAATTTATCATTATTCTTAATTGAAGGTGGAACTTCAGCGTCGGAAACTTTGAGCTGAAACTTCTCCCGGAGATGCAGCCTGGAATCAACTTCCTGGAGGGAGACGTGGTGAACGGCGACGCCTGGAAGGAGAGCCAGCGGGTCATCGCCGACGAGCCCAGAGAGCAGACGGAGAACCAGCAGAACCAAAACCAGCATTTGGACCTCGTCATCAAAGTGTCTGTTCCTGACTGGAAGGTCATGGCCTTCAGCACCGAGCCTGGTGGGCAGCTGGTCTGGGAACGTCAGGTAAAATACCGCAACACTGATCAGTCGTTACCGCTAAAGCATATAGAGCAGGGGTGTCAAACTGATTTTAGTTCAGGGGCCACTTACAGCCCAATTTGAGCTCAAGTGAACAGTAAAATCACAGCATAATAACCCATAAATAACCACAACTCCAATTTTTTTCCTTTGTTTTAGTGCAAAAAAATACATTCTGAAAATGTTCACATTTAAGGAATCATCTTTTTACTAAACATTATGAACAACCTGAAGTTTCTTAAGAAAAATAAATTTCATCAACTTCAGATTTCAACTTCAACAACATTATTCCTCAGTTTGTCATTTACACATTACAACTTACAGATCGGAGTGTTTATAAAGACACAAAACAGTCACAGGTATCTGGAACTGAACAATGATATTTTACTTTATAATTAAAACTACAAGTCAGACAAAAAAAAGACAAAACAAAAAGAACAAGACAAAATATTTTAAAATGAGATACAAAATGACAACTGAGACAAATGACATGAAACAAAACAACAGAGACAAAAAATTTGACAAAAAAGTTACAAAGCGACAAGAAAATGGATGCGAGACAAAATGTCAAAAAAGAAACAAAATGACAAAAGAATAGACAAGCGAGACAAAAAGGACACAAAATGAAATAAAACTACACAAAACAATGAATAAAGCAAAACGACAAAAACAAGAAACGAGAAAAGCATGACAACAAAAGTCAGACAAAAAAACAGCAAAAACAAGACAAAATATTTTTAAAAATGAGACACAAAATGACAAAAGAACAACGAGCAATGTAGTATTGTCCTTTATGATCAAAACAACTTGTCATGGCTAACGGGCCGCATGTTTGACACCCCTGATCTAGACTGATCCTTTCTTACCTGTGTTGTGTAGTTCTGCACCCCCATTGCCTCGGCCTGGCTGGTGGGAGGCGGTAAAGTCACGCCGATCAGCCTGTTCGATGACACCGGCTACAGCAACCAGTCAGAAACTGACGAAGAGGATGATGACGAGGATCCAGAGAAGGCGCTGCGGAGAGCTGCGGAGTCCAGCGTTTACCTCGGTGAGCCTCATTTGTGTTTATTTCTAGTGTTTTGGTTCATTAGATCTATCTATCCATCCATCCATCCATCCATCCATCCATCCATCCATCCATCCATCCATCCATCCATCCATCCATCTATCTATCCATCTATCTATCACCATATTTGGCACTACAGGTGTCAGTATTTTGCATTAAAACTCATTTTAAACATACTCTTTTACACATATGTGTAGTTGCACATAGTTTTAGCGCTAATTTTGTGCTCCTGCATCACCGTGAAGGTCGCTTCTGCTCTTTTTTTCGACAGTTTACTACTTTTAGCTTCTTATATAACTTTATTGTTTGACTATTGACCTTAGCAACTTTTTTTAACATGTTGGTGGAGAGAGTTTTGGTCTTTTTCAAGCTATTTTTTCCTTCTGTGCAATAACACACTATTTATTAAACAATATACTTACCTTTTTTTTTGCTCATAAAATGCATATTTTACATTTATGCTCGTACTGTTTCTGCTAATATTTATCTCTATATTTTTTTAATGTTTATATTTCTAAAACTTCCAATAGGAGCAACTGTAACCTGAGTAATTGTCCCTCAGGGATCAATAAAGCATTTCTGATTCTGATTTCACTTCTTTACATGCATGTGTGTTTTATTTTGTTTAAGCACTTTGAGCACAAACTCGGCCAGTAAAGCTGATTCTGATTCTAAGTCGTATCTTAAAATACTTTTGAGCGTAATGCGTGGATAAATCCTTTTCAATCGGTTCCTCAGGGATGTTCCAGGGGCAGCTCTACCTCCAGTCTTCAGTCAGGATCTCTGAGAAGTTCCCCACCAAAGCCATCGGGTCAGAGAAGGATATAATCCCGCTGCCCACTGTCAAATGGAAGCCTCTAATACGTAAGTTTGCACCAAAGGAGCTGAATTTTTGATAGGCAAAGAGACCAACCACGGCCTTCATCTTTGTAGCTGTGAGCACAAAGGTAAACCAAGAAGTATCTGAAGTCAGATGAACACCGAGTATCACCGAGTTCCCCGTGGCCCACAGCTTTGCCTTTTAATTCCTCGTAGTATAATATTGATCAGTCCTTCCAATGCGATCAGAGAACTCATTCATCTTGTCCTTGATGCAGATTCTCCGTCTCGGACTCCATCGCTGGTCGGCTCTGACGAGTTTGACAAGTGTCTGAATAACGACAAGTTCTCCCATGACGAATACAGCAACGGAGCCTTATCCATCCTTCAGTATCCATACGGTGAGACCATAATCATGTATTTTCACTGTAAAAGACACTAATAAATGTAGCCTAACTGAGCGATATCTTCTTCTTCTTGCGGCAGACAATGGCTACTACTTCCCCTACAGCAAACGTTACCGGGAGAAGCGCAACAGCGCCGTCAGCGTGATAGAGGGAAACGCCGTGGACGGCGACAGTCGCAGGAGGAAGGATCCGGTGCTGCTGCTGCCCTGGTGGAAGGAGATCCTCGGCACCATCGTCTTCTGCATCGCCACCACCACCTACATCGTCCGCAAGTTCTTCCACCCTCCCGCCCCCGTGGCCTACGTGAGGGTAAGACCAAGCTATCATTTTCACCCTCTGTGGTCTGAGACGTTTTTTCCTTTTACTGGGTCCTTGACTCTTTTTTTTTTTTCCTCCTACATTTTAACTCATTGTGGAGACATTTCTCACTGCAATATAATGTCCTGCACTTCCATGGAAACAGCACAAACATGACTAGAAAGAACTGAAAAATGACTTTTCTGGGTGCCCGACACAGCTTTGATTACAGCTCACAGCCCTTTGCTGCAGGTCCTCCCCCCATTCTTCTCCCTAATTTTCTGTCTGCCTCTCTACCGACCTGTCAAAGGAAGCCAATAAGAAGAACAAAAGATAATTTAAAAAATACTTTTCTGCAGTATATAAAGGTTATAATGTCATGAATCTGAAAAACAAAATCAAAAAACAAAGACAAAACAAAATGAATTTCTTGTTAACATTTTTCATGTGTTATCAATGTAAGAAAAAAAGAAATGTACTATATACTCCAAATATTTTACGACTAAGATTTTTAGTTTATCTTCTAACTGTTCTGTGTAAACGCAGGCTGTGGCTCGACCTAATTCCACCAAAAAGTTCCTGAATTTTTGTCACATAACTGGTGGTCACAGCTGTGTCACTCAAGGCTTCATTGTTGTAGTAAACAGTGCAGAATTTTTAGTTTTTTACAGAATCTGGTTTGAGCAAATTAATTGTTTTTGCAAAATTTTTAAATGAAAAGTTATTTAGATTAAATATCACAGTTTAAAGCTTAGATTTAGTTAAGTTTCTCTACTAAACGGCATATGACAGATAAGTCTTTCTGTTTCTGCAGTTGTGGCTCTAATGAATGCTCTAATTTTGGGCTTTTTTCTGTTTTTCTGTTTGCATCTGTTTACTCTGCTTCAGTTCATTTTCTGTTAATCTTTCTAGTTTATAGTATTAGTATACAGTTTACATCTTGTACTTATGGTATCTTATTTTATTTTTCTTATTTATGTTAATTCTTATCACCTTACACACTTAAGACACTTGACACACTGTGACACTTCACACCAACACTTTTAGAAACTTACATTTTGTACTTGGTTATTTATATTTTACTACTAACCTCTGTGTAATTGTGTATATTCCACTAACCTTTGTTTAGTGTTTGTTGTATTCTGGCAAAATAATTTCCTCCGGGATGAATCAAGTAGATCTTATCTTATCTTATCTGATCTTATGTGATGTTATCTTATCTTGTTTTGTCTTTAAGATAACATGCCTTCCAAACCTGTTTGCAGGTTTCATGGTTCAGAGAGCCTCAGCAAGTCTATAATTTCATCAGTTTGTTTTTGCCGTCCTTCTCCTGTCCCTCAAAGCAACGGAAAGAGTCGGAGACACAGTGCCAGACAGACAGTAAGTTTGACCTTGAAGTTGTGGAATCCAAAGAGCCGGTTGCCATGGAGACCCGTTCCAACGAGTATGTGTCCAGGTATGCGATCACACACGCCGCCGAGCAGAACATGACCCGCGTGGATTTTGTTTTTTGCAGTGACTCAGGAGAACGTCACGTAACAGCCGCCGCCGTGCCAGGAGTTATCATCCTCTCACTTTTAAAAAAAATAAATAAATAAAAAGTCAGTTTCACTCACTGTTTTCAAGGTGTAGCTACAGATTCAGCACTGTTACCATGGTGACCAGTGGTCTTCCAGCCTGCCAGGATAGGACCAGGCAGAGATGGGAAGATATGAGTGGTAGTAGTGCATGATTGGGTAACTCAGCTGTTTGCCATCAAATGAAAATGACCTTGCTCCCCGCAGACCCACCCTGCATCTGCTGAGGGGTCGCGGTGTCGCATTACATCACTGTCAGGACATTGTCAGAAGTTTTTTTCGCCGTTTCGGACGCCGCAAATATGATCAGCAGCCGTAATTTATGTGCTGCTACCGACCTCCTGCAGGCTGATCGATGGAGTTTGCGTGTTTACATTCGTGAGCTGAATAACAGCACAAATCTGATTAAACTGCACGTTTTTCTCCTCTGGTGTGTCACCATATTCTCTTCTTTTGATCCACCCTAAAATGACAAGCACCCCACCCGTCGTTTCCTCCTTCAGAGCTGCTGCTGCTGCTGCGATCCATGCAAATTGCTGTTGCCGAAGAAGTTTCCTTAAATAAAACCGGCGGCTGTTGCAGCAGCTGAGGGTCGGCGTGAGTCAGGAGGGAGATAGAGATCAGGAACCGAGGCCTGAATCACATGTGCCCACACACTTCCTAATAAGACAGCCTTCGATTCCCTTGAGGAGACTGAGCAGGGATGCTTTGACAGGGCGGTGGAGCTCATAAATGAGTGCAGCTGTGTCTTACTCAGCAGCAAACTTAGTGCTTTTACTTTTTCATGACGGAAATCGGAGCCGTCGTGTGTAAAACTAGTGCTATGTGTAATAAATGTGAAATTCTGCCTGCCAGAAGAATTGTAAAATGACTAAACTGAGATGTTTCTTTCGAGTTTGGCACATTTTGTAGGTTGATATTCACTTAAAGCCCTAAAGACAGTTAAAATTCTTCTGATATCAGTGTGAATTCTGGATGCTTCTCAGCCCGACGTTGGTTACCTGCCAACTCAGAAACCACTCACAACCTTGTCAGAGATTTGGCTGGATGTAATTCCTTCTTTTGTCATCACCTTTTACTGCTTATTAAGTCTCCTTGAGCAGTGTCAGTTCTACCTTCCTGGTTTTTAACGTCAAGGATCTCGGTGATAATGCAGTTCATTCACACAGCTACTTTCCACCACTTAAGGCAGAGCATAAAAGAAAGAGAAAAACAAAAGCTGAATTTGTTTGATAATTTCTTTTAGAAAGAACATTAAAAACTTCAAATCAACGTGTATGTTTTTCTAACTTCTGACAGGTGTTCCCATTCATAAAAATTGTGACTTTACATACTCTGTATTTTTAATTACCTCCCATGTTTTGAATTTGCCACCATACGCTGCCGTTCAAAAGTTTGGGGACAATTAGAAATGTCCTTATTTTTAAAAGAAAAGCTTTTTTTTCAATGAAGAGAACATTAAATGAATCAGAAATACAGTCCAGACATTATTAATGTGGTAAATGACTATTCTAGCTGCAAACGGCTGATTTTTAATGGAATATCTACATAGGGGTTATTATGACCCGTAGCCAGATGGCAACAAAAAAAATGAAACAACGCTTAGTTACAGAGTGATGGGCTGGAATTTATTTTGAAAGGCATATACTTGCAATAAAATACAAAAAATGAGTGGGTTAAACGCAAATGGGTGCTACTGAAATAAAAGAACAAAACATAACCAGACGTGAATTTTACCCAGAAGATGATATTAATTTACTCGAAGAAAATAAAAGATAATTCATACAAAAAAACTCTTAGCCAAATTACAGTGACTGAACTAACAATGAATTCAACAAGTATTTCTAAACACACCAAAAGAACCAATAGCTAGCATTTCACAAGCACAAACTCTGATGTTCACAAATGCTAACTGGGCAGCTCAACTTCTCCTTAGAACTACTAACGAAAACTGGATGAATGAGCCTTTTGAAGCATCGCACCATGATTGGAGGAGGTTCCAATCATGGTCCATCTACGACTCCTTGGGCTGTAGGCGGGGCAAAACCACGGAGGCGGGGCGGACGAAAGCGTTTAACCATCTCGCAGCTATTCATAATTCAAATCATAACAAAGAAGAAGGACCCCAGAGGAACATTTCCAGCAACCATCACTCCTGTGTTCTAATGCTACATTGTGTTAGCTAACGGTGTTGAAAGGCTCATTGATGATTAGAAAACCCTTGTGCAGTTATGTTGAGTATGTTGAGTTTTCATGGAAAGCATGAAATTGTCTGGGTGACCCCAAACTTTTGAACGATGGTGTACTCGTCTCCTATCTGTTCTGGATAAGCCCTTCCTGCAGTTCAGCCGAAACCCTCCAAAGTTCCTGAATTTTTGTCACGTAACTGTTCGTCACAGCTGAGTCACTCATGGCTTCACGGTTGCAGTGAGGAGTGCAGAATTTTTATTTTTTTTTATAGAGTCTGGTTAGAGCAAATGATTTTTTTTTTTTGCAGAATTTTTAAAGAAGCATGTAGAATAAATTGGTGGCAGCCGAGCCACACTCGGC
Source organism: Amphiprion ocellaris (assembly GCF_022539595.1). Classification (NCBI taxonomy): domain Eukaryota; kingdom Metazoa; phylum Chordata; class Actinopteri; family Pomacentridae; genus Amphiprion; species Amphiprion ocellaris. The sequence continues at coordinate 27,884,207 of NC_072785.1, read as the reverse complement.
TTCACAGTTGCACCGAGGAACACAGAATTTTGAGTTTATTCTAGAATCTGCTTAGAGTAAATGAATTTTTAAATGACGCAAGTAGAATTAAGTCATTGTGATTAAATATCAGAATTTTAAGCTCACACATATTGGAGTTTGTGGACTGAACGGTACGTCACAGGCGATTCTGTTTTCTCAGGTTGTGGTTCTGATAAATGCTATAATTTTAGAGGATTTTTTTTCTTTTTGAACAACGTGCCTCACAACGCCTAAAGCAGCGATTCCTCTTTGCACAACAATAACCACAGTGTCTCTCTGCAGGTACCTGACAGACTTTGAGCCGGTGCAGTGCCTTGGCCGCGGGGGCTTCGGCGTTGTGTTTGAAGCCCGCAACAAAGTGGACGACTGCAACTACGCCATCAAAAGGATCCGTCTGCCCAACAGGTAGCGCCGCTCGCCGGCTGCACCAGACTTCCTTGCTGGAGGCTATTAGCTCTTCCTTTATGTCGGTTTTCTTTAAAGCTGTTTAACAGGGTTACATAAGCAGCAGCAGCCTACTTGTATAAACACAGAAAAACCACACAGAGGCATAACTGACATTTTGGAACAAATAGCAGCCGTGTGTTTTCATCTAGACTGACAAGCATGGAAATTTAGTGTTCAGCAGCAGCAGCTCAGTGTGTGTTTTCATTTTAGCCCCGTTGTTGACTGCTGCATCGCACGCCCCCTAACTGGTCTATTAATTATTTTTAGACCCGGTGTCTTTGTCGAGGTGCTTATTGAACCATCGGTGCATCAAATCCAGCTTAATGCAATTAAAGCCACAGTATTAAAGAACACGAACAAAAAGCCGCAACGTTTGATTAGGAATGTATATCTTCTATTCATATTATTTCTGTTCAAACTGTCAAATCTTGGACAGGTTTGAGAGTGAGCTGCTGAGAAGTGGAAAGCGGCTAATCCGAACGCGAATTAAGCCCTAAAGCTGAGTTGTTGTCGTTCAGGGAGCTGGCCCGGGAGAAGGTGATGCGGGAGGTGAAGGCCCTGGCGAAGCTGGAGCACCCGGGGATTATCCGCTACTTCAACGCCTGGCAGGAGAGCCCCCCGGAGGGCTGGCAGGAGGAGATGGACCAGAGGTGGCTGAAAGACGCCAGGTGGGTGTTTCAAACCTGTCATCCTGTGTAGCTCAGCAAGTCAGAAGCAGTAAGTCCGGCCCAAGGTCTGATGTCTGGCAGCGTTCAGCCGTCCAAAGAAATAAAGACATTTCTGACAAAGTAGTAACTCCCAGATTTCACATTTCACTCACAGGTGGTAAAATGGCATGGGATGAAAAATATTATGTGTGCTCAGATGAGTTAAGATAGAACTTTATTACCCAACAAAATTACACAACATGAAAACAAGAAAAGCACTCAGAGAGCGCAGTGCTCCGCCACGGCTGCTCAGTCGTCGTACACACCCCCACAATTTAATCAACTGTTCCTTGTATTGTTTCCGACAGATAAGTCCTGATAAGTCCGCAGCAATTGATTTGTAGTAGGATTGCAGTCATGTGATCTTTAACAGGCAGCTGACGTAGTGTTCGCTTGTTGTCATAGTTACAGTGACGCTGTGCTATCTTACAATGATACAGAAATCTTTAACAAATCCATGGATCCAGACTATAAGCCGCATCACTACCAAAATCTAATCATTTGGTCCTCGTGTCATTTCTGACCTTCCCTGAAAATTTCATCCAAACCCGTTATTCTCTTTTTGAGTAATGTTGCACACAGACGGAATAACAGACGGGCAGACAAACGTGCGCCGATTGTCACGACTCTGCCACGTTCCTTGGCGAAGTAATAAATGCAGTATCTAATAGAAAATACAAGAACGTCAAATTAGAAACTAGAGAACAAGACAAGATAATTAACATTAAGCAGCTGGATGTCAGGCTGCACAATACTGGAAAAAAGTAACATTGCAATATTTTACTTGTCTGCTACATATAGCGCAGTGTGTAAAAACACCAGACGATTTGAATAACTGCATTTTGAAAGCATTCTAGAAGAATTGTAGAGATTCTAAGAGAGTACATCTGCATCGAAAGTGAAAAATAATTTACATAAAGCTGACAAAAGCTCCTTTCTCATGTGGTGCAATGCTGCCAAAGTAGTATTTTTTTTGTTGCTTTTATTGCATTCAGATCTGGCTTTACACTTTGTATACAGAGCTCAGTGGTGCTGATTGAAATGCTGAAAGGAGTTAATCATGTTGTCTGGTGGATACGATTGTGAGGCGCTGCAGACAGAGTAGCTGTTTTTGATCAACATTAACTTTTCTGTAGCTGAAATATTTACTTACAACAGATGCTGCTTGTCTTTTTGCATCAAAATCTTTCTTTTTAATTTCTCTCTTGTTCTTCATTTTGAGCCTAGTGTCTTCAGAATAAAGTTGAAAAACAACAACTCTGTATCAGATTTAAATCAGAGTAAATTATGTTTTATCAGACAGACTTCTCTTGTAGATTAGTCATGGAAAATGAGAAGTGTTTGAATTTTTATTTTGTATTAAGCTGCAAAAAAATAAAATTTGCCTTACTTTACATTGCATTTCCTGCAACTATCTTACATGCACACACTGTAATGTTGATGCTAAACTTACACATTTTGCAGCCCTTTTTAAATGTTAAGTTTAATGCCTGGTTTGTTGACCTTTTTGGATTTAATTGCTATGACAGATTGAATCAAACATGCACTAATGCACATATGCTAAAAACATCAACTGCTCTGTTTGCACAACTTTTCCTCTGTTTTTTTTTTACATTTTGTGACTATTTTACTGCTACAAATTACTACTTTAAGTAATTTAGAACCTGTTTTATGTTTAAAACACATTTATACAGTTGTATTCGTCATTTGTAATATTGTGTGATTGTTTCTTGATTATCTCAGTGCTGACGACAACAACAACTCTCCTTCTCCTCTTCCAGTACCACTGACTGGCCAATGAGCTTCCTGGACCACATGGAGGCGCTGTCAGTCAAAGTCCCTGTGTCCAGCTCGGTGTCTCCTGTCTCCGGGCCTCAAGGCGACGTCCTGTCCGCCTCCGTCGATGCCCGAGCTCTTCTGTCCAGCAGCGGAGGCAGCAACGTGGGCTTCGGCGTGGACGACGGGGACCTGTCCTTCCAGCCGCTGCTCGGCCACGACAGCCTGATGTCCGAGCGGGACAGCCAGGCCGACCCCGACGCCTCGGACACCCCCCACTCCTTCGAGCTCTGCCCCCCACGAGGCCCCAGCGACTGCACCTCCTCCTCCTTCGACATCGTGTTCGAGGACTCGGGCTGCGATCGGGACGCCGATGCCGACACGAACTCCAGCGCAGCCAGTCCGAGCACCACGACGGAGAAGAACAGCTCGTCTTCCTCACACACCAGACGACAGGAAACCGTCCCACCTTCATCATCCTCTCCTCCCCGGCCGACCTCACTTACCCTGGCTCTGCCCACGACGCCTCCCACCCAGAGAGTCCAGCCCTCCCCAAAGGTAAGTCAATGATCATCACGATAATTGTATGATTTATGCTCATTTTTTTTCTAAAAGTGGAAGAATTTTTTTAACTGTATTTATGTATTTAATGGAGTGAGTTTCCCTTTTGTTACCTTAAATAATGCAGACAGTTTATGTTAAATCCGCACTGGAGAATCTGAGGCCAGAATTTTCAGATTTTTGATCTACCATTTAAAAAAAAACAGCTGAACTTACAGTACTTTCATTAACTCCTCAGACTGGACTCATTATATTTCAGTGCAAGCAGTTATCTCATTTTCCACTTTACTTCTTGACTTAACACTCACTAATGTGCAATAATTATGTACCTTTATACAATAACACACTATTTATTACACTGTATACTTAGATTTTATTTTCCTGGGAAATGCACATTTTGCATTTATGCCTACTCTGTTTCTACTTAAGTTTACATTTTTATGGCATATTCTTCTACTTATGTTTATCTCTATATTGTGTCCTGGGATATTTCTAAGACTTCGAATGGGTGCAACTTTAACGAAAGCAATTAAATTCTGATTCTGAATATAACACACTTGATCTGATTCTAAAATATATTGAGGGCCATCAGAGAAACAGGTTAAAAGAGCACAAACAGTAGGTTAATAGAGTAATAAGCAGTAGGTTAAAGAGTGATAAACAATAGGTTAAAACAGTGATAAACAGCAGGTTAAAAGAGTGACAAACACTAAATTAAAAGAGTGATAAACAGTAGGTTAAAGAACAATAAACAATAGGTTAAAGGAATAACAAACAGTAGCTTAAAAGAGTAATCAGCCAACCTTCAGACAAGTTTTTTTGTTTGTTTTTTTTAATCTGTCCTAAAACTTAAACGCTTTGTGTCTTGAAGGTGGATTTTTCTTTGTTTGGTATCCACCGGAAATAGTAATGGTGTTTGTTTTGTTTTTTTGGTGATACTCAGCATGAAAAGTAAAAATCTTAGTAGGTTTTTACTTTTACAATCAAACAGAACGAGCTGCTTTCAGTGGTTTGATTTGCGCTTCAACAACTACATGTACCAAAATGTAAAGCAGCCGCACAAAACATGTTTTTTGGTCTGTTGCTCTCATTTTTTCCTTATTCATTACAAATAACTGATCTTTTTTTGTATCTTGCTGTTTTCTTGTAGCAGTTCCAGTCAAATGCTGAATTCAAACATAACGTGTACCGTACTGAACCCTGTTCCCTGGTCTCCAGGTGTACCTGTACATCCAGATGCAGCTCTGCAGGAAGGAGAACCTGAAGGACTGGATGGCTCAGCGCTGCCTGCCGGAGCAGAGGGAGCACAACCAGTGTCTGGACATCTTCGTCCAGATCGCCGAGGCCGTCGACTTCCTGCATAGCAAGGGGCTCATGCACAGGGACCTCAAGGTGAACGCAAACACACTGACAAAACCCTGTGTAACCTTAATTATTTAACAGTATCTCACTCTGACAAAGACTGTGAAGGAAAACAAGAACAAACCTGATGCTGGTGTTGTGACGGCAGCAGAAAGACACATTCACCTGTCTTCTCACCTTAAATCATATATAGAGGCTTTTATGAAGCTACTCAATTATTGTCCCTGTTGGGAATCAAAAATACAGGGTTGAAACTTGAGAATAAGTTACAAGAAAATAGGTGAAATTAAGTGTCTGGCACAAAGATGGATGATCTAACAAATTCACTAATTAACCTTAACAAATATTTATAGATTTACTTTAGGTATCACTTGCTCCAGATGTGTAAAATTTCCCCTTTTTAGATCCATATTTATGTGATTTACTGTTTATTGTATTAACTGCATGCTCAGTCAGCTGCTGAATATTTATTTATTTGATATATTCTAGACATGCCATAGTATCATAAAGACAAAAAAGAAACAATGAAACACACAAAACAACCAAACTGGATCCAAAGCCTAAAATAATGCGTGAAAACAAGTAGTATGAAGTTTAACTTATTAGCTCCTACCAGCTACGCATCTGTACGTCTCACATCTTACTGTTTCCTGTTTACATCAAACCTTCTACTTTCATGTCTCTTTAGAAATTCCAAGAGCACATTACTCTTCCACAATATTATATTTTTCAAGCCGTCTTTCTTTGAAATGCTTTTTAAATTAAGACCGCTTCTTGAACTATTTCTTTCAGCTTTCATGTGTTCTGTGTTTGGTTTTGAGGCCGAACACTTTCAGGAAACTATCTAATTGTGATACTTGTGGCAAATAAATTGAGATTTTTAAATCCAGCTTCTGTTCAGTTTAACTGTAATAGATTTACAACGTGGTGAATCATTAGCATGAGGTGACATCAAAACTATGACTGTAGCACGAAGAAAACAACCTGAATTTGTCAAAACAGAGCAAGTACCTGGTATAAAAATGGACGATCCAACAAATTCACTTATAATCCTTCAAAAATATTTATAAATTCTAAGCGATCACTTGCTCCAGAAGTGCAAAATTGCCCTTTATTGATCTCTATATATATGATTTACTGTGTTTGTGCTAATAGCTGCATGCACCATCCAACACTGAATATTTTAATGCATTTTGTGTTTGGTTTTTGGCCGAGTAGCTTCCTGAAAACATTTTATTATGATGCTTCTGGCAAATAAATTGAGATGCATAGTTTTTAAATCCAGCTTCAGTTCAGTTTTTACTGATGTCATAGATTTGCTGGCATCAAAACTGTGACTGAAACTATTTTTAAAACTATTGTCAACACAGTTTTACACAGTAGGTCAGACACGACGCATAACACTAGCTACATTGCAGCCTTTGTTGCATTTTTATAAATTAGAAGTTGATTAAATGTTCGGTTTGGTGCTCGTAACATAACCTGCCACCACGTCTGCCTCCCTCAGCCCTCCAACATCTTCTTCACCATGGACGACGTGGTGAAGGTGGGAGACTTCGGCCTGGTGACGGCGATGGACCAGGAGGAGGACGAGGACGAGCCCAGCGCTCTGACGCCGGCGCCTCTCCTCACCCGGCACACCGGCCAGGTGGGCACCAAACTCTACATGAGCCCCGAGCAGGTGAGCGGACGCAAGAACAACACATTTACCTTCAAATAACCAAACATTTGTAGAAGTGTGCTGATTTTCATCTGAAAGTCTTGTGAAACTATGAGCATCCTGCCTCTAAAACAGTCATTAATTGTGTGCTTTCTGTCCTGGCAGCTCTCTGGGAACTCGTACTCTCACAAAGTGGACATTTACTCTCTGGGTCTGATCCTGTTTGAGCTGCTGTATCCGTTCAGGACCCAGATGGAGAGAGTGAGGGTGAGTCAGCAAACACATGGGCTCATCATTACATCTTATTTATTTTCTCTCTCCTTAAATCCCAAAAGCGTCGTTGTGTTTGACTGTATTTTCTCTTGCGCCTCACATCCTTTCTCCTATTTACTGCAGCGACGTGTAGCGCATATCAAATAAAACCGCATTACTTGACCTCTCCGACAACTTCACTTTCTCCTCTGTGCCATAAAGTGCCGACGAGAATAAAATACTTCGGCTTTACATCAAATGTAATCATAGCGAGCACACGGCGTTCATCTCCACTCCCTCTGCTTTAAATTACTCATGAACTCATCACCACATAGACACATCTAGATATGTTAATATTTATGCATTGCATACATATTAACATGTCTGTGCTGTGATATGTTAATCAAACGTTTGCCTCGTTTGCCCCTTTTGAAAGTAGGCTACTGCGCTTTAACGCTTCAGTGAATAAAAGGATTAAATACAAACATATTTCTGAGCAATTCTTCTGATTTTACTTCATTCTAAACCAGGGGTGTCAAACATGCAGCCCGCGGGCCAAAAGCGGCCCTTCAGAGGGTCCAATCCGGCCCTCAAAGAGTAAAAATTCCAGAGAAGACATTAACTGCAGATTGTAATTTTTGTAAAACTAAAATTTTTAAACAATTTCTAGACCATGACAAGTTGTTTTGATCATAAAGTAAAATACTAGATCATTGTTCTTTTGCCATTTTGAGTCTCATTTTTGTAATATTTTGTCTTATTTTTGTCATTTTGTGTTTTGCTTTATTCGTTGTTTTACGTGCTGTTTTGTGTTTTTGTCTCGTTTTTGTCGTTTATCCATTTTTTTGTTACTTTGTAACTTGTTTATTTAATTTTTTGTCACTTTTTTGTTTTATTTGTGTCATTTGTCTCATTTTTTTGACCTTTTGTGTCTCATTTTTGCAATATTTTGTCTTGTTTTTTTGTCTTTTTTTTAATCTGGCTTTTGTCGTTTTGATCATATAGTAAAAACTGATCCAGCCCACTTGAGATCAAACTGAACCAAAATGAGCTGGACATCCTTGTTCTAGACATTTTTTCTGACACAATTATGAAAACACATCTCTATTTTCAGCACTATATGATGAGATGCCTGTAAAAACAACAATTTCATATTACAGAATGTATGAAAAAAAAATCTGGAAGTGTTTTCATAGCAAATGATGGAAAATCTATATAACCTTGACTGTTCTGAATAAAAAACGAGATAAAGCATGGATGGATGTCACTTTTAATTTAGAGATAACAGCTGGAAAGTAAAATTATTATTCTGAAAATAATCTGTGGCTGACAGGGATCAAATAAAACACGCAGCATGTACTGAAACTGAAGTTTTATGAAGTGATTTAGACATAATTTGATGAGAATTTCAAAGATTGTTAAAAAAATTAAATGATATGATGTCATCTTTGGCTTCAGTAAGAATCCCAGCTGGTGTTTATTGAGGCTGTTTATCTTTCTGTCTGTTCTCTTATTCACTTCGTTCTGTTATTTTGTGTTGAGGAAACTAAAACGTGACTGCTGTTGTCATTTATAGGATTATTACAGTCACTTTAAGAGCTAGTTTTCTCAGCGAGGTTTTCTCTCGGTCGCAATCAAGCGTGAAGTCTTTGTCTCGGTAACAAAGGAGCTGATAAAGCCTCGGCGAGCTCACAGGTGTTTACGTCCTTCTGCTTCCAGACGCTGACAGAAGTGAGAGCGCTGTGCTTCCCAGAGGTTTTCTCCAAAAACAACATGCAGGAGGTGAGTAGTCGTCTGCTGCCACCTAGTGGCCACAAACACAAACTGCAGCACGAACACGCAGCAGAGGGTTTGTTCTCATAACGACGGATTTAAATGACCTGTCCGCACCAACATAATCCACTGGGTGAGTCGAGCTGCTCCTCTAATCCAATTAGGACGGGTGTTTTGCTCCCAAAACAACAGAATATGCCGTTAAATATGCAAATACCATCATTAGAGCTCAGTTTAATCGCCAGTATTACTCTATTCTGACCTTATTTTAGTTAAATTTGAATGCTTTTCTACTTTTTAGACACTGCATTTCTTAGGTTTCGTTTCTGAGCATTGTCTGGCACAAGAATTTCCTCCAGGATTAATAAAGTTTTATCTCTTATCTTATTTTTTCTTCCATTTGTCTTCATAACAATATTATCTATATGTTCAGATAACTATTTACATGTCAAATCAAGTCGCCATTTTTATAAAACACGTTTACAAAAGTGATTGAACCAAACAAGTTTGAATATTAAGATTATTTATGGTGCGATTTTGCCTGATTTAATTACATTTTAAGCATTAAAAATACTGATTTACTGTGAAAAATACATATTAAAACTAGTTTACTGCTTCCAAAACCACAGAATATGGAGTTAAATATGCAAATACCATCTTATATCTCAGTATATTGGCTAGTATTACTTTATTCTCTTCTATTCTGGCCTTATTTTAGTTATATTTTAATACTTTTCTACTTTTTAACCACTGTATTTCTTATGTTTTGTCATTTAGTTTTATTCTGATCAATATCTGGCACAAGAATTTGCTTCAGGATTAATAGAGTTTTATTGCTGATCTTATTTTTTTCTTGCATTTTTATGCAACAATATTATCTATATGTTCAAATAATCACTTACACACCAAGTCAACTGTTTTTTTGTATAAAGCACATTTTAAAAAGTGCATTCTAGTGAAAATATTATAATTAGCCTTATGAATTAACCAAACAAGTTTGAATATTAAGCTTATTTATGGTGTGTTTTTACCTGATTTATTTACATTTTATGCATTAAAACTCTACAAAAATCATATCACATACTGATATATGTGACAAATACATATTAAAACTGGGACCCTACAGTGTTTTTAATTATGAAGAATAACCTAACTAATGTAATAATATAGCTAAGACTCTTAGTTTTATAAATTACGGAATTTAATCTGACTCAAACAAATTAAAGCTACAGCATCATTACTTATAGAGATTAATCTGACTAATTTAGAGCTAAAGTTTTGATCTTAAATATAAATCCAAGGATTCTCTGGATCCCTGATGAACAAGCTTTATTCCTATGTTGTAATTATTTTATATTCTATGTGTTTTTCAGTTCCATGCCAGGCATCCGGCTGTAGATTGTGGAGCCGTCGGCTATATTACCCTGTTTACCTGTTTCCTTTGTAATGAGATTATCATAATCCCACAGCGTAATCTGTGATTCTGCGACTCACACTCTCAGCCCACCAGACCACTTTACTGCTTGTGTTGTGTTGCATTGAGTGTGTTATTGTGTTTATTCTGCAGAGTATTTTTACATATTATTCCATTCTGTTATTACTGAAATCACAGTTTGCACTAGTATAAAAAGAGTGGTGACATAAAGCTAGTTTTGACCTGTCTGATTTGGCTTCCTGTCGGTTTTGAGATTATTTCTTAGGATTTTTTTTGCTTGTTTTGAAGGTTTTAAAAGGTTTGGCACCACCGTATTTATCAGAACATTTATATATTCAGTTAGAGAACTCAAGTTGACCAACCATAAGCTCCAAATGGTCCAAGATCTGGACACAGAAATGAGATGATTGAGTCTTTGCAGTAGCTACTTTTGAGACTTTAGCAACTTTTATGTCCCTCCTGAAGGCCACCTCTACTCGTGGGCAGAAAGCAGAGCTGATTTCATCCTGATTTCATCTTTAAGTTTTATTTTTATTCATTTTTTCCCCCTTTGTCTTTATTCTTTTGCAGGGACAGTGCACAATTATAAGTAATTGCACTAGTAGAGTTAGCTAGCTGCTAATTAGCATGTGCTGTCCCTGTGCAGGTACAAAAAAAAAAAAAAAAAACACAAACAATGCAAAACGTAAAACCTGGTGTTTTTACAGTAAAATAGCATCAGCTGTGCTTCCAATAATCTATGTTTTTGGACCTTAAAGTTTGTTAGTTTAGTTTTTTTTTTGCAGGAAAAGCTCAGAATTAAAAGTAATTGCACTAGCAGAGTTAGCTAGCAGCTAATTAGCATCTGTTATCTCTGTGCAGGTACAGAAAAATAAAAATAAAACGCAGAGCAGTGAATACAGTTCACAGTAAAACAATACAAAACTTAAAACCCAGTGTTTTTTTTTTAAATAAAATAGCATCAGCAGTGCTTTAAAAAATGTTAGTTTAGTTTACTTTTGCAGAGAAAGTTCAGTTAAAATGTAATTGCACCAGTTAGCTAGCAGCTAATTAGCATCTGTGCAGGTACAGAAAAAGAAAACAGCTACAGATTAATATATACAGTTCATAACAAAACAATACAAGGCTTAAAACCTATTGTTTTTAAAGTAAAACAACATCAGCAGTGCTTCAAAAAATCTGTATTTTGGACCCTAAAGTTAATTAGTGTATTTCTGCAGGGGAAATGCACGGTACTTGCTACAGAGTTAGCTAGCAGCTAATTAGCATCTGTTGTTCCTGTGCAGGTAGAGAAAAATAAAACAACCACAGAGCAATGAATAAACTTCATAAAACAGCAGTAAAAAAAATCTCCATTAGTGTGAGAAACTAACTAAAATCAGTAAAAACAATAAGTTAAAGAAAAACTGAGGCTGGTTTTAAACACTGGAAAACTTCCTGAATCTTTAATGTTTATTGTGTTTTTATTCAGATAAATTTTTTTAGTCGTTGTGTTTATGCGTCATACTTGGACTTTGGTTCAACTCCTGTTGTTCTAAATGTGCTTTATAAATAAATGGGACTTGACTTGATGCAGAAAGCAGTTAAAATAGTGGATGATAATTCAACATTCATGATTTCTTTTTTTGTCATTCGTCTGTGCATCTGTGTGCACAAAAAAACTAAATAGAAAAAGTTCTCTACAGCTGTCACAGAAAAGAAAACAATCAAGAAAAGTTTTGACCCTCGTGTCGTCCTGCGGGTCAAAAATGACCCGTTTTAAAGTTTGAAAATGTGGAAAAAATATTTTCACAGTGAAACTTCTAATGTCCACATTTTCAACATTTTTGGGAAATCTTTGAATATTTTTTGGTGGAATAAAAGAAATGTTATGAAATTTGGGGAATTTTTTTTACTGAATTTTTGGATTTTTTTTCAGACAAGGAAACCATATTTTTTGGTGCCCATAAATGAGGACAACAGGGGGGTTAAAAAGTACTAAAAAAATATAATAGAGATTGCAAGAACACAAATAACGTAAAAAAAACCATGCAAAAACAACAGCACAGTATGTTAAAATGCTTTGGAACGTTCACTTAGCAGCACAGTATGTTAAAATGCCACATAAATATCAGTAGTAATGCTCTCCTGTGTGTTTTTCTTGTGTCTCCAGCTCAGTATGGTCCGCAGCATGTTGTCTCTGAGCCCCAGCGAGCGTCCCGAGGCGGCCGACATCACCGGGACGCCCCTCTTCCAGGAGCTGGAGCTGCCTTTCCGCCTGGCCGTGAGGCAGCGCTCCCGCACCTACAGCGCCTCCTCCATGGGCCGGCCCTCGCGCCAGACGTCGACTACCTGAACAATCCCATCATGCAATATGTGACCACTCCCCCCCTCCCCCGCTGTTCTTCCCCAGAAGAAACACCTCCGCCCCGCCCCCCGCCCCGCTCCGCCCCGCCGCCGCCACGCTGCCTCAGATAGGACCACTTTAACCGCCTAGAGAGCCGCACAAAGTCCCTCACGGCGGCTCTGTTTGGAGACACACTCATGCCGTTATGCCGCCCGGCTTCTCCGAATCTTTTAACAGTTGCTCCGGAAAGTCCACGACCAGACTCAGCGGGTGTTTTTAAGGGAAAATCTGAGCTCTTACCTCCTCATTTCATCCTGCAGTTTCTCTTTTTTAAGAGTCCGATTTTTGATCCCGACGTGCTGCTTCGCCCCCCCAACATTCAGCCAGTGTTCATTCACCGACTCATCCACGCTACACCTCAGGTATCAAAACCAAGAGGACACTCCAAGGGGCCTTTGATGCTTGATCATCCCGTCGACTAGCGAGCACTAAAACGGTGCTCCGACGCCCGATAATGCCTGATTTGGGAGACCAAAAGAAAAAGCAAAAGACCTTCTTTTATTTCCTACGTTTGTTTTTTTCTTCTTAAACGAGAGAAGGTGACGTATTGAGACCAGATATGACTTGCCTTTAGAAAGGGGCCTGTGAGTCCCTCTGAATGAATGCTCATGTCTTTATTTGCATGACAACAGGAAGTGACGGGGGTGAATGTGTACCTTTAAAGCCAGTACTTGGACGCAGTTGTTTTTCTTCCTTTATCCTGTGTGTAAATTTTACATGATAACTCCGAGGTGCTCAATCTTTTTTTTCTAACACCTCCTCTTTGCTCTCTGTAAATAATCTAAAGACCCCTCGTTTATACCCCCTTCCCCCCCCAGATCAACCGTGTACATACTGTAAGGCGCCGCTGCTTGTAAATGGCTTTTCCACGAGGCGACTGTAAGATAACTAAACTGTGAGAACAAAGAGGAGGCGATCTCTGCCGCTAACGGATAGCTGAATGTTACAGTCCAGTGACCTCTTCCCCAAGGTATTCTCAGTGTTTTGCTTTTGTTGACAGGAACCAGAGTGCCATTCGAAAGTCAGTTAAGTGTACTTTTTCGGATTTTTTTTTTTACTTTTTTTTGGAATCCATCATCCAGCCGGAAAAAAAACACAGAGTGAGGTCAGCAGCTCTCCCGTTAAGTTTTAACCCCTCGACGCTCTTTAACCGAGGAACCTGGACCTGACGTTGGTTATTTTGAGCCGCGTAAACGTCGTTTTATGCGCGTTAGAAGTGCTGGGAGAGTCACGCGACCGCACGAACTTTCTAATTGTAACGTGCTTTCGATGATTGTACTTTTTCTAAGGATCTTGTTTTTATTCTTAAAGACGAGTTATTATTATTATTATTATTATTATTATTATTATTATTCTGCAGGGGTTTTTTTGGATCACTGTAAAGTCTGTAAGATGTTTCGTATGTTCAGCTCAACGAAAAATGTTGTAAATCGATCGATTCCGCGTCCGGTTTTCTACGACAAATCCTCAAAAACGAGCAAAATGTGGACGCTCAAATCACCCGTGAAGGTTCGACAATGTACAAAAACCTTTTTCTAGAATCAACGTTTGATACTTAATTGTGATTAATGAACTTGATATTGGATTCAGGGTTCCGCAAACGTAGCTAAAAAGGATTTTTTTCGTCCTCTGTTTTCTAGAAATCTGAGAATTGTGATATAATGAAGAAGGCGACTTCCACACCTTTAACCACCTCCAGTAGTAAATAGTTGGTCATGTTTGTTCCATTAATACTGCAGACAGCATTACTGATTCTAGCGTATTATCAGACTCTGAAACCAAGAAAGCCTGATTCACGCTGTAGGTTTTTCTCACACTCTGTTAAATCGTGTTCATCCTCTTTTCCACTCCCGCCGTCCAGGTAGATTTTCCCCCAGAGAATCAACCACTTTGAGCTCCTCTCGTGTTCTCGTGCACAAACTCCCCGTTTTCCCCTCTCCGGCCATGTCGAATTGTAAATATGTTTATTTGCTTTATTTATGTTCCGATGCCGTGATCAATCCTTTTTGGGTTGGTGTTATTACGAATGCGCTTCATGCGATTGGAGTGCGTTGGAATATGATGACTTCTTATAAGTCTAAATTTAATAAACTGTTCTATACCATTTGTACAGTTGTGTGTGCTTGGTGTGCAGTCTGTGGGTTGCTGGGCAGCGGGAGGGGGACGAATTAAAGGAAAAACCAACATAATGTGTCCTAGAAAGGTAGTAATCCACCAGTTTTCTTATTTAGGAGATATTTAGCTTTAATTATATGTCGTCTTTCAGATTTTTTTGAAAAGAAAATATCCAAATTCTACATTTAGGTGTTTATTTTACTCCATATAGCACCCTTTTAAAGGGCGAAAAAGAGAGGATACAACGGAAGAAGATCAGAGAGACAAAAATGGGGAAATAAAGGAAAAATATGATGAAATATTTTATTAAATAAATCAATGCAACACCAGATAAAATAATAAAAGAACAAAACAAAAAATGCCATATCTAAAAAACAAAACAAACAAAAAAAACAACCAAGTATATTGAAAGAAGATAGAGGTTCAAACTGCAGATTAAGTATATGTAGTAGATGTAGTATTTTACAACTTTATTTAAAAAGAAGTTTTTCAAAGGACAAAAGGTGGAGGGTGCTTTCTTAATCTTTTAAAGACTTTTCTTAACTTTTCTTAGTTTTAAAATAAATGTAAAAGTAAAAAAAAAAAACACCAGAGAGGCAAAAGTGGAGAAATAGTGTTAGATATGTAAAAGATTTTCAAAATAAATCAACACAACAACAGATAAAATAGCAAAAAAACCAAGTATAATAAAAGAAAATAGAGGATTAAACCATGAAGACAAGGCTAGAAGTAATAATAATAGTAAATAAATAAAATAAACACATTTGTAACTAAAGTATAAAAGAATAAAATGAGCTAATAAAAAACCAAGCGATGAAAAATATTTTAGTAGATATTAGCTCATTTGTGCATTTATACATGCAATTTTAGGAAAAAAGTGTTTGCCTTAATACAATTTAAATAAGTGTTTTCTCCAATTCTGAATACTAAAAATATAGTTATGGAACTGTAGCTAGATTAAGGGTAACTACTACTACTATTTTATTTATTTATTTATTTATTCATTTATTTATTATTACTATTCTTATTATTATTATCAACATTGTTAGCATTATTATTATTAGTTTTATTAGAATTATTACTATTTTATTAATTTATTTTATTATTTTTTATTTTATTATTGTTACTATTATTATTTTGTGATACAATAAACTACTAAAATGTGTGATCTTATATTTTTAGCCATATTTTACTTATTATTATTATTATTATTATTATTATTATTATTATTATTATTATTATTATTATTATTATTATTATTATTATTATTATTATTAATATTAATATTATTATTATTGTTAGTAGCAGTAGTAGTAGTAGTATTGGTAATAGTTGTAATAATATTGTTGTTGTTCCCATACAGACGTTTTAACAGTGCAACCAGCTGTCCTCTGGCCACATACAGTAGTCCCAGTAGTCCCAGTGGTCTCAGTAATCCCAGTAGTCCTACTGGCCACAAAGTGTTTGAAAGATTTTGTAGTGATTTAAATATTTCGCATTACTGCCACAGAGAAATGCATAGACAGTATGTAAATAGGGAATCTGTACATGTTTTTATCAGCTTGTGTTTGAACCTGCAGTCAAAAGAAAGACTCAAAAGGCTGAATGACTACAGCGTGACCTCAGACAGGTGGGTGTCCTGAGTGGATTTATCTCATGTTATTTAAATTCAGTTGTCTCATGAGTTTCATCAACAATTAAAAAACAAACAAAAAACAAGAGATCTTTAGCAGCTGTTCCAGATTTGAAACAAAGTTAAAGCCAAAGACCCAGTAAGTAACCTTGGTGTTTAATGCAAACAACTAGAGATGCCATGGATATTAACAGAATGGAAACAGGTGTTCTGTCAAAGCATCATGGGAAATGCAGTGCAAATGTGTCAAAATAGTATTTTAAGTCTTTCTTTTATATCAAACATCTTCCAACAGCGGATGGAACATTAGAACATGGACACAAAATTACAGGAAAATCAATTATTTGACAATAAATATGATAAATAAATGAATAAATAAATAAATAAACATTCAAATGAACTCAATAAAAGTCCTTTAAAAAAATGTCCCTTTACAATAAATAAAAAACTGCATTGATTTATGTATTTATTACATTTTTGTATAAAAGTTTATTGCCTCATTTATTAATTTCAACATTTATTACATAGCCATGTTTATTTATTTCATAACATTAATCTAATATTTATGTATTATTATTATTTTATTTAATATTGTATTAAAGTGACACTGAAATAAATAAAAATGGCTATTAAATACACCCCAATTGGAGGCGTTTTCCACAATCGTCAGTGCCATGCCATGTCTCCCTACTGTCAGTGGTGGAAGTGTGTGTCTGTGGGCGTGTGTGTGTCTGTGTATGTATGGGTGTGTGTGTGTGTGTGTATGTATGTGTGTGTGGACGTGTGTACGTGTGCGTGCTCCTGCAGTTGTGTGCATATATGTATATATGGAGGGAGGGACGGGTTTTCTTCTTTTTAATGTTTTTAATGTTGTAAAGCACTTTGTGTTGCATTTTTAACTGTATGAAAAGTGCTATATAAATAAAGTTTGATTTGATTTGATTTGATCCTGAAAAAGGGGTTTTATCAAATAAAAATCACCTGAAATAAATAATATTTTTCCTCAATAAATGTATTTATGAATTTATATGTTTATTTCCTTGTGTTTTTATTTTAGGGTTTATTCCACAGTCCTTTTTATTTATTTATGTATGTATTTATGTAAATATTGAATACTACTGAATTAATATTCAACATTCAATCTGATTTTATTCAATAATAATAAATACATAAATAAATACATATCTCAGTGAAATAAATAAAAATGACAATGAATGGAATCCTGGAATAAATAAATTAGGCAATCAGTCCATGAATAAATGTAAACATAAATATTCCAATTTTATGTTTCATATGAACATTTTAATTAATTAGTTTATTTTTATGTTTGTTTACATATTAATTTAATACAAAACTACATTCCATGCAAAAGAATGATATTTAATTCAATAGTTGATAAATTTATCATTTATATTTGATAAATAAATCTTTCTTTCTTTCTTTCTTTCTTTCTTTGAATGAATTGAATGAATATTAAATGCTCCCCAAATCATATTTTAACACATATTTTTGTAATAAATAAAGTCCAGATAATAGATAGTACTTTCTTTTTTTTTTAAAAGGGTAGTTTTCAAAAACAAAAACCTGTTCATGAAATTATTCCATTTATTTATTCAGATTTTTTTTGCTTCATTCATTTATTTTAGAAGTTATTTTATATCCATGTTTATGCATTTTAAAAGGAATATTTATTTATTCATGTGTGTATTTAGTCAATATTGATTAAAATGTATATTATTTTGTGTCATTTATTTATTTTAGAGGTTATTTCACAGCCACGTTTATATATTTTAAAGGAGTATTTATTATTTATTTTAGAGGTTATTTCAGTGTTTTAAATGAATATTTATTTATTCATGTGTGTATTTATTTTAAAATTGAATCTAATTTCGGAGTCAGCTGAAGATTTATTTTGAAAAGGGGCGGGGCTTGCTTGCTTGCTTGCCTCCCACTTTTCAAAATAAAAGTTTAAAGCGCTCGCGCTTCGCCTCCTGCCGTTTCGCACTTCCGTCGCCTTTGCGTCACTTCTGGACGTCAATATGCGGCTTTTTGCGGCGCTGGGAAACAGAACCGCTGGGAAGATGTAAACCAGCGACCGGAGTCCACCACCGTCAGCGAACACACTCACCGTCACCCCCACACACTCGGCGCCTTCAGCCAGGCTAACGGAGCCGCTCCAGCGGACAGCTCGTCGGCTCTCCGCCTCCGAAGCAGCGGAGCTCCTGCCTCCAAGCAGCCATCTTTTGTGACAGAATGTACGGGGCGACGCGGCGGGCCTGCTCGGGCTCTGGCCGCGGCCGGAGCTTGCTGATGCTGACGACTGCGCTCCTGCTGTCGGTTATCGGACTGCTGTCCGGGCTGCCCGGCGTCACCGAGGCGAAGGAATGCGACAAACCGTGTATGAACGGCCAGTGTAACACCGCCACTGGCAACTGTGTGTGCTTCCCCGGCTGGGTCGGGGACCAATGCCAGCACTGCGGAGGGAGATTCAGGTACAGTGAGCTCACACACGGCCGGGATAGAGCCGCTTTCATCGGTCAGAGCGGCGGCGGACGGAGCCTCCGTCTCCGCTGGTTTTATGCTAAATGTTTGCCAGTTCACAGCCCGGGTTGTTGCTCCGGAGTCGGTGTGAGCAGACCAGAGCACACCTGAGGCATACCGGTCCACTACTACCGGTACTGCTAAACAGTACCACAAGGACGCGGTACTCCGGGTTTTAAATGCAGTACAGGTTAGCAGAGATACCGGAGTGTATGTAGCTCAAAGCTAACTGATATTAGTGACCAGTGTTGGCTAATTTGCTGCATCAGGATCCAACCAAGTGACATCACCCCATCAAAGTGTCAACAAGGCTTGGACTAGAAGTATTACTACCCATAGTAGTACTGTAACAAGTACTGACATGTTTTATTATTTTATTAATAGATTATAATTGTCAAAAATATGTCAATAGGGTCCAAAGATAACAAGGACTGCAGCTGAATGATGTGCAAAATAAAGTTGCATTGCAATTATATTAGTCTTGCATAGTTAGACTAGAATGCTCCTCATTATTCTAACTTGTTTTAGTTTTGTAGTAAACACATAAATATATTTGAGACTAAAAAGATGTTAGGAGGAATGACCAGTAACAGTTTTGCAAGTATTTTAGTCATGTATAGTGAGACTGTTCTGCAGCATAGAATGGTCTGACTGCACCTTATTATTATTCTGCTATACGGAGAACTGGCTTGTTTTATTTTTGTAGTAAATGCCTTAATAGACTAAAGGGGTCAAGAACATGTCAATAGGATGAACAGATAACAAAGACTAAGGCTGGATGATGTGTAAAATAAAGTCATATTGCAGTTATATTAATCTTGCATAATTAGACTAGAATGGTCTGACGGCTCCTCATTATTGCTCTGCTGTAGGTAGAACTGAAATGTTTTATTTTTGTAGCGCATGCTTTAATAGATTATAGTGACCAAGAACATGTCAATAGAGTCAACAGATAACAAGGACTAGGGCTGAATACTATGCTAAATAAACTCATATTGCATTTGTTGTAGTCTTACATAGACCATTCTGCAGCATAGAATGGTCTGACTTCTCATTATTCTGCTGTAGGTAGAACTGACATGTTTGATTTTTGTAGTAAATGCCTCAATATATTAGAGTGACCCAGAACATGTCAGTAGAGTCGACTGAAAACAAGAACTACAGCTTTCTGAACAATATGCAAAATAATGTCATATTGCATTTGTTTTAGTCTTTCATAGTTAGATTGTTCTGCAGCGTAGAATGGTCTGACTGCTCCTCATTATTATTCTGCTGTAGGTAGAACCCACATGGTTGATTTTGTAGTATATGTATTAATATATTTTTGTGACCAATTCTGCAGCACAAAATGATCTGACTGCACCTCATTATTCTGCTACAGCGGGAACATCTCTGTGATTTGTTTGTATTTTTCTTTAAACCAATCATGATCGTATTCAGTGAAGCTAGCCCAGGATGCAGCACTGGTGTCCCCTCGATATAATGACAGGGGGAGTTGTTTTGATTGAACATTTGCACACAGAGAAGCTAAAAAATGAAATGAACTAAACTAAAAAAGCAAGCAGGGCCAAATTCTCCACAAAACATGACATTTTTAGGTTGTTTTTTTTTTTTTTTTTTTTTAAACAGATTTTGAAAACTGCAGTACATGGATAGTGGAAGGGAAAGTGAAAGCTTGTCCTTGTGTTCCTGTGGTTCCTGCATGATCTCTCACATTTGGAGAACATTATTTGTAGGTGATTACATCTCTGTAGCACCACAATACTTCATTTATAATCATAATTAAATGTTTTTATCAGAAAAATTGCAGCTCCACTGATGTGGATATTACACTCGGCCATATTGTGATTTTTATAATTTTTAAATTATTTGCTCAGCCTTAATTGGACCTGTGCAAACTTTAAGTGAAATGAAAATGTGATTTTAGATAGAAGCAGCACATTTTTAGATAATTTTATCAGGAAACGTTTCAAAAAATGCTGAAGACAGGATCTGATTCTTGGTCAATCCCTAGATGTCATCTCGTTTTATGCTTTTATTTGACAAACCCAAAGGTTTAAATTCAAAATATCATCAAACCGAGAAAGACGTTATATCCTCATCTTCGAGAAACGTAGAGCGATTGATCTTTTATATCCAAAAATGCTTAAATGAATTTCAAATTTAATTAATTAGCTAGCCAATCTGACATGTAACCACAGTTTACTCACCCTCTGTTTACTTTATATTCAACCCTGTATACTTAAATAGTTGTCAACTGCTAAATTAACCAACATTTATGTTGATCATCAGTTTTAGTACTATCTTTAAGGTAAAACAGTGTACGTTTTCTGATTTCAGCTTCTTAAATTTGATTATTTTGTGTTTTATTTCCTCCTCTGAGGCTGTAAACTATGCATCTTTAGGTTGACAAAACAAGGCATTTAAAGGTGAACACTGATTTACATTAGGTATTTTTTTGTCCAATTTCCAGAGCACATGGTGATCCTTGAGAGTAATAAATCAGAGTGAAAATAGCACATTTTTAGATTATTTTATTGGGAAAAAATGGAATCAATTTTAAAAATGCTGATAATTGGTCCATCCTCAGATCTTGTCTAGTTGTTGCTTTAAATGCAAAGCTGTTAAATTCAAAATTACATAAAACAGAGCAAGACAATGAATCTGTACCTTCAAAAGATGTAAAATAATTGGCATTTTTACACCCAAAAATCCTTAAATCTGACATGAAACCACCCTGTACCCCCTCATACCCTCTGTTTACTTTATATTCAACAATGTTAGGGTCATTTTTTCCCACTGCCAGAGCAATGAAACGAGTGAATCAGAGTGAAAATAGAAAAGACTGGACCTGATAATTTGTCCATCCTTAGATCTTAGCTAGATGTTGCTCTAAAAGCTTCAAACCCAAAGCTGTTAAACTGAAAATGGCACAAAACAGAGCTAGACAGTGAATCTGTATCTTCAAATGATGTAAAATAATTACCATTTTTGCACCCCAAAATCCTTGTACCCACTCATAAAGTCTGTTTACTTTATATTCAGCCCTGTTAGGGTAATTTTTTCCCATTGCCAGAGCAATAAGATTCGTGAATCAGAGTGAAAATAGCATGTTTTTAGATTATTTTATTGGGGAAAAAAATGGAGTGAATTGTATAAATGCTGAAGATTGGACCTGATAATTGGTCCATCCTTAGATCTTATCTAGCTGTTACGCTAAACCCAAAGCTGTTAAATTGAAAATAACATAAAACAGAGCTAGACAGTGAATCTGTCTTCAAACGATGTAAAACAATTGGCATTTTTACACCAAAACAATCCTTAAATCTGACATGTAACCATCCTGTGCTCACTCGTACCCTCTGTTTACTGTATATTCAACCCTGTTAGGTCATTTTTACCCATTGCCAGACCAATGAGAGTAGTGAAACAGAGTTGAAATGGCACATTTTTAGATTATTATATTATTATTATTATTATTATTATATATGCTACCCAGTCAGGTAATTTATCTCTGGTTTTTGCAGCACATGGCGATTCCTGTGCTTGTATCTGTGAGGGCGACAAGTTGGCAGAGTCTCCGACGCTGAACAAGGTGGCTGCTGGAGATCTCAGTGGGGAGCGTAGAGGAGAGAACTGACTGCTTTTTTTGTAGTTTTATCAGCATTGCAGACACGCCTGCTTTGCTTAGGACTCTTCTGAAATACAGTAGCTGTCTGGATAGCTCGGTGTGGATGCAGTTTGACCCGGTAAAGGTAACCGACGCCCGGCTCAGGGTCAAAGTATGCAGCAAGCGCATGAAAAGCACTTTTATGTTTTTACGAGCCGAACCCGTGGAAACATCGGACAGGTGGCAGGAAGAAGAAGATTTGATAAAACCAGCAGCGCATCCTCTTTCACCGTGTCCGCACCCCGGTTTAAACCAGGAGTGACACGACACACATACGCAATTTGGAAGTTGTAAAACGGCAATTAATGAGGGATATTCAGAGAGTCTGAGCTGCTCGTCTCGTTTTCTCTTCCCATTAAAGTGTCAACTCACATTACCGCCGTTTGCTCTGCAGCACTTGATGACGGCTTCATCTAGACAAAGTCAGTGATGATTGCATTATCGGCCACTTTGTGTAGGGACCCTGCCAAGATCACGCAAACATGCACTTAATTAGAGCTTCTGCATGCATTCATTTTTGTTTCTCAAACTGTAACGCTATCCTTCCTTCTTTTTTTTTTTGGTCGCTAGCATGCTGATTTTGTTCCAGCATTGTGATGAGCTAGCATGTCTGTGCAGCTAAAAGGCATCTGTCGAGGCGTGCCCGTTTTTTTTTTTTTTTTTTTT
The DNA here is from genome assembly GCF_022539595.1 of Amphiprion ocellaris. Classification (NCBI taxonomy): domain Eukaryota; kingdom Metazoa; phylum Chordata; class Actinopteri; family Pomacentridae; genus Amphiprion; species Amphiprion ocellaris. The sequence goes on along the minus strand of NC_072785.1, from coordinate 27,861,202 downwards.
TTAGGAAATCTATCTGCTTTTTTAAAAATGTGATACTGTGACGTGCTGCCTCAGCTTGGTGCCGGCCTGCCAGGTCATAAAGCCGAGGCAGTGGGAGGCCTGCTGGGTTATGCAGAAGTCGGTCATGGTCGAGGGGGGGAAAAAAGGGGAAGCAGAGGCTGTTTCCTCATTAGCATAGCCGATTGTTGAGTGAACAGGTAAAATGGAGGCCGCTGAGCTCCAGGTCCCTCAATTATTTAATTGAGGGACTTTTGAAGTCCATGGGATATGTCTTGAAACCCCATAATCACGGAAAATTAGTTCAGAATGACATGAAATTTGTCCTAAAGGACTCGAAAAATATCCCAAAGACACAAAAATGATCCAAAATGATGAGAAATGGTCCAAGCTGACATAAAACTTGATGAAAATGACTCAAAATTGTCCAAAATATCTCAAAAATTGTCCCAAATGACTCAGAAATTGTTCAGAATGGCTTAAAAATTATCCATAATTACAGAAAATTAGTCCAGATTGACATGAAATTTGTCCTAAATGGCTCGAAAATGATCCCAAAGACAGAAAAAGTATCCAAAATGATGAAAAAAGATCCAAGCTGATATTAAAACTTCTTGAAAAGGACTCAAAGACTGTCCAAAATGACTAAACAATTGTTCAGAATTACATAAAAATGATCTGTAATTATGAAAAATTAGACCAGAATGACTTGAATGACTTGAAAATGATCCCAAAGACACAAAATTATCCAAACTGACATAAAACTTGTTGAAATTGACAAGAAAATTGTCCAAAATGACTCAAAAATTGTCCAATAATGGTTTCATCCAGAGGAGGTAACAATCTCCATCACCGATTCCCCTGTCAGTTGTTGTTTTTGAGTAGTTATTAATGATAAAACAAAGAGAAAAGGCTGTCAGATTTGCCTTTTTGTTTAAAAAAAAAAAAAAAAAAAAGACTTGTAAAACCTGATAGAATTAATGATAAGCTCGGTGGTTTGATCCTGTTTTCAACTTTTATTAAGGTTTTATTTCTCATACAGACTTGGCAGTGAATTTTAAAATGACTGTTTCACATTATCAGCAAAACACGCTAAAAAAACTTTCCTTAAAACCATAAAAAGTCATAAACACTGAGGAGTAAAGTGCAGTGTAGGTTGTGCAAGAGTCGCAGTCATGTGTTTGCATTATGGGTATGCATAAGAGAATCATGTCACTGTGTTGTAGCTTCAAGATAAAAATCATAGTAAGTCTTCTGTCTGGAGTAAATAAACTGCGGCCTTAGCTGCTCCCAAATGTGGGTTGATTTAAAGCTGAGCTGCACAGTTTAGGCATTGAAATACTTAGTTTTCTCTGAAATGAAAGAAAAAATGTACAAGAATCCCCCCTAGATGACTTAAAAAACTCTATGTGGAAAGATTTAATCATCCTAAAATGATCTGTGTGATTTTGTAGGGGATTGCAGCTGCGTCAAGAAGAAAAAAATCATTTAAAGAAGCTGAAAAATGACTTTTTATTGAATGCAAACGGTTTGGAACATCTGGCTGACAAATGTTCAAAATAGTTTCGCGCTTTGGATGGAATTCAGATCTGGCTTCAACACGCAGAGTTTTGTGGTGTTGGATTTAAATGGAGAAACAAATTAGTCGTGTTCCTGTCTGCGGCTGCAGTTGCAAGATGTAGCTGTCAGAGTACCTGTTTTTTATTTATATATCTTACTTTCTGTAGCCAAAGTGTTTCAGTACAACAGATGTTTCTTTTTGCAACCCTATCTCCTACACTTCACTCATTTTGTTGTGCACGTCGACAAAATCTTGTGAATAAAGTAAAAAAAATACAGCTTAGTCCATCCAAGAACCTTGAAATTGCAGTAAAAGTTGTTATAAGAGAGATTTGTCTTGTCAGTTAGTGATAGAAACTAGAACTGTGTGAGATTTGTTTTTGCATCAAGCTCCAGAAATGTTCATTTGTCGTACTTCGTATCGTATTTTCTAGGGAGCATGATGATGCTGGAATGAAATGTGGTGCAGCCTTAATTAGGGCCTGAGCGATTTATCAGCCGGTCGATTAAATCGCTTGATTAGAGCTCTTTTCAAAATAATCGTCATCGTCCAGAGTTTTGCCGAATAAACACTGATATATTCTTAATTTCTCATAAAACAGTAAATGCTGTTAAGTAGGGCTGAAACGATTCCTCGAGGTATTCGAGTAATTCGAATACTAAAATTCCTCGAGGCAAAATTCTCTGAACTGAGGCTTCGTTTAATCAACTACATGCTTGACCCCAGGTCATAAAATGATGGACCGTGGTCCGAGGCCGGACAGGCTTCATTTGATACAAACTGGGTCCTTAAATTTGACGGGACGCTTGTATTTTAACCAGCGCAGCTTTTCTGTTGTTTACGGCAGGAGTGCCCAACCAGTCCGCCGTCTAAACGCTCATCTAAACTAGCCGTCGGTGAAATAAAACAAGGACAGATTCAACTACTACACAGCTTATTTCTCGCCTCAAATGCTTTCAGAAATACTTTTCCCTGATGCGTTTTTGAAATAAAGGAGAAAGTTTGTGGCCGAGCCGCTGTGTTTATCTGACGCATCTGCTGGACTGTCAAGCTGACAGCTCGGTCACGTGACCCCGTAGCGGCCTGCTGACGCGTGCCTGCCCGCCATTCATGCGATTTTCAGATGCGGCGCGTTTACATGAGGGAAAAATGCATATAGTGGACACGTATCTTCACTGTATGTTTTCTGTCAGCATTCAGGCACCGTGTCGGAATTCCGGTGTTTGGCTCAAAAAAAAAAAAAAAAAAAGATAGGACTACATTGCGAATCGAGTTCATCTACCAATGGAATGAGGGGAACGCAGCTTTAGCTCTCAACCAAACTAATATCACTAACCAATGGGAAGTAGAGTGGGGGCGGGTCTTAGAAAGATCCAGCTGCATTTGAGTCCACACCTGCAGGCAGAGCGCAGTACTCCGTGGAGGCTTCTCAGTCCTTGTATAATTTCTGACTGATAAATCTGCAGTGTTTGATTTGTAATGGGATCAATCATGTGATCGTCAGCAGGCAGCTGACATAGTGTCCACTTGTTGTCATGGTTACTGTGACGCTGTGCGCAGTGAGTACAATACCCCTGTAATATACTATATATGTGTCCAGGACGGTTATTTCTGTTGCACAGTGCGCTCACTTCTGCTTTTGATGCTGGAACGCACATGGCTAGTGCGGAATCCGATTACTCGATTAATCGCCAGAATAATCGATAGAATACTCGATTACTAAAACGATCGATAGCTGCAGCCCTACTGTTAAGTGTCGGAGTCATGCAGAATGGTGTCCTTGTGCTGTTTGTCCAATACATGGATTTCTGATTCCATTCAGTAACATACAGGAGTAAGCTACAGCCAGGCAACATTACAGGAGTGGGCTGAGCCAACAGGCAAGTTTATAACCACGTTGTGAAATTAACAATGACTCAACATGTCTCCCGTTTCAGTTTAACTGTCTTTGCCATGTGTCATGATGAGGCCATGTGCTTCATTGCTTTTATCATTTTCATTTGTATTGCTAAAGTTGTGCTAACCTAGCTTAAGTTACTTCCTGTCTGTTTATGTTAGCAATAACATCTCTGTAGTTATGCCAGCCTAGCATAGTGTCACCATTATATATTTAAAATACAACTCTGTCAAAGATGACGTGTTTTACATCTTAGAAAGGCGTCTCTGGTTTTTATTTTGGTTCATATGAGTCCTGACTTCATGGCAAAGAAAATAATGGAGTAGAGAAAATGTGATTTAATGTTAAAGGGCATCAGAAGGCTGCAGAAATAATGTTTTACAGTAACTTCACTCATTATGTTGCTTATATACAGCATATATGTGTATATATATATATAACCTACCTCTAATTTTGCTGCAACAAGAAGTACAAGCCCAGATGTATTTCATAACTTATTTCTAAATTGACTCTTTTAAGGTTATATCATCTCCCAGAGGTTTAATGCTTTCTTGCATGTTTTTGTACTTGAAAATTCCTCCCTGTTGTAAAGTTAAACAAATACTAAAGGACAACGTATTTTAAAACAGTAAAATGTTCTGCCTGTAATTCACATCTTTGTTGTTCTAAGCATTAAGGGACCAAAAAAGAAGTTATTTTATTCATTATATATATTTTAAATTAATCGGCCGATTAATCGGTTGTCTGTATTTTTTCCTGCCAAATATCGTATTCGACATCGACCTCAAAAAATCCATATCGGTCGGGTCCTAGCCTTAATTTAAAGTCTGCTCATGAATGTGACAACATTCCTAGAGATGACTGGTATATAAAAAAGCAGCAGTTTTAGTGAGGATTTGGGGCTTTTTTTTTTTTTTTTTTTTTTTTTTTAAGCAAACGCTTCCTTGTCCTTCAGTTTTCTGTGCATATGCATACTTATGTGGTATTAGACGTGCTCCTGCTGCCGTTAAAGCTCCCGTTTCCCTCCGGACTCTCCTTCGGCGCCAACCGATGGGTCAAATCCGTGCATTGCCGTCCCTGTGGGCGTCATTACAGCTGAACTTTACTGCGTCTGTGCTGAGTTTGCCTCCTTTCCGGCTACTTTTAACGGCATCGGAGCAGCGTTTAACCGTCTCGTCTGGGTTCTGAAGCTGTGTTGTGCAGGAGTTGTCAGCGCTGTCAGAGAGATTGTGGGGCGGCTTGTCTGAGAGAAGAGCTGCTCCGTCTGACCCTGAACTTCACTTCAAAACACAACAGGCCGCCGACTCGCTGGATAATGTTTACAGGCCGCCGTGCCACAGAGTGCAGCTTTATCAGCGATATTGTAGCCGCCTCGCCGCGTCAGGCTAATTATCTTTAAGTGGAACGGTAAACGTCGCTGCTCTGTGATGCCACGTTTGGAGTCGGCACCGTGTTATTTTGTTAACGCGGTCAGAGGTGATGGTTTGTCGGGGAGAGTCTGAGCTCCGAGGCCGTGTTTAGCATACAGACAATGCTGCCATACAAAGCTTCGGTGGGCAGCGTTTCTTGTGCCAAAATGGAGTCCCAGCTCGCCGTGAGGGCCAAAACCAACACGAAGGAGAGGAGGGCACAACCAGGCCAACGTGCTCTGGTGTCATTTAAGACAGGAGATCCAGATTTGAGTTTTAATCTGAGGATATTTTGGAGTCTAATGTGCGGTTTCCCATTTTCTGGCGTTTTAAAGACCAAACAACTCATCAGTTAATCAGGAAAATAGACGGAAGATAAATCAACAAAGAAAATAACGCCTCTAGTGATACACCGACAAAGCAATGCCCCTGCAAAACTAATCTAAAAATGTTTCCAAGAAAAACTTCACAGGCGATCTTTGAAATGCAGCAACTTTGCGAATCAATTCACTGCAAAATTGAGGACTTTATTTTGAAGTTTGCCATTTTAACTAACTAATTAATTGCTATTTATGTTGGTCCTGGTGCTATAAGTTGGTCCATACATTGCTGTGGTGTTTTTTCACTTTTTTTTAATGATCATAACATAATCAGAAGTATTGTTTACATCTTGCATCAAGTGCATCTTTTTTTTTTCAAAAAACTTCAAAAACCACTTCCAGTAAGCGTAAAAACATATTTTTTTTGGCCAAATTTAGAACATTATTTTTACATTTGCCATTTTAACAAACTTTTTCTAAAGCGATGCAACAAATATGTAATTATTAACATATTAATTGCTAGTTATGTTGGCCCTGGTGCTGTAAGTTGGTCCTATTTTTTTGTGTGTTTTGTAATATTTGTAATCAATTATCTGATTTGGAATTGAATAATGTGCATTTGGAGAGTTATGCATGTATTTTTTTCATCCTAAATTTACGATTTTAACATTTCTTTTACTTAAGCTGATTTATTTTTGGCTCTTTTTTTGATTTTATGGCTTGTGCATTCAGTTGTCAACTATTAATTTACCATTAATATTTTGATAATTGGTTAAATAATCAGTTGGAGTCACTTTTTGCATCTTAAATGTTATTATTTTCTGGTTTCCTACATCCTCTATGACAGTCAACTGAAAATCTTTGAGTTGTGGATGAAACAAGACATTTGAGGAAACACTGGAAAGACATTTTTCATAATTTTCGGTCATTTTAAAGACCAAACAACTTACCAGTCAATCGAGAAAGTAGTCAAAACACTTCCAACACTTATTTTTTTCACAGAACTGAGGGCATTGTTTTGAAGTTGGCCATTTTAACTAACTCTTTCTATGAGGAAAACATGGCTAGTTCTAAGAAGCAATGCTCTTTTTGCTCACCAACAAAGCAATGCCCCTGCAAAAACAAATTCATCTTTGAAAATGAGTGACTTTCCTGATAAGTTTTTTTGCTTCATTTTTAAAATTCACGTCATTTTTCCTGGTAGAAAAATGCCCAACATTCAGCGGTTCTACGGCTGTTATGAAGATTAATAAACCCCAACATGAGAAACCATAAGGCTACACAAGGTGCATTGTCTATAATGTGCAACATGACGTCAGAAAACAATTTTTTATTGGTTTCCTGACAGATTTGGGAATTGGAGGAGTTGATACCAGATCAGGACCATGTGCCAGACATTTACACTGGCGCTATGTGGCGTGAACAAGGCAGTTATTCATCATGCTGTCCGACCGTAAACAGACAAAAAAACAGGAAGAGCCCAGAGCAAAAACAAATTGATCTCAATAAAGGCATCATTTCATACTAAAAGTAGGTGCTGTGAGGATTGGGTTAAAAGTTCGGTCGCAATATGAATACACAGATTTTCCTGATGTCTGATTCATGTCATACTCTTAACTTGTGCAAAACCAAACCTTAATACCAGAGTGTCTTTGTTTTTACTCTGAAGTCTGAGCAATTCCTGAGCATTTCTGTCACATTTTCACTCAATGTGGGCTCATTTTTCACAGCTGTATAAAGTCCTGCACCTCTGTGGAAACAGAATAACCATGACTAGAACTAGAGAGAACTCAAAACATAGTAAAAATCACAAAATATGCAGCAAAATGTAGAACTTCTTTGATTAATAATTTCACAAAACTTGAAATGCCCACAGATGTGACCATGTTTTAAAAATTTTTAGTATTTTATTATTATATACTGTAAATATTTAACAATTTACATGTCTAAGAAGTTTCTAAACTTGTCTTCTGTTTAAACACTGCCTGCAGTTCACCCGAGAAATCCCTTAATTTTTATCACCTGACTGTTGGTCGCAGCTGAGTCATTAAAAATGTTGTTGGTTGCACTGAATAGCGCAGACTTTTTTGTTTTTTTGCATAATCTCATTACTCGGAATGGTTCAATTTTGGCGAGTTTTTGTGTGACGTGTAGAATAAAATGATTTTGAATCAAATAACTTAAAAAAATAGCTTAAAATTTAGATTTTAGGCTTAGATTTGGTAAAATTTCCACACGGAACTGCGCGTCACACATTATTCCTTCAATACCTGCCCAGAAAGTTGAAAACCCAATCATTTTTTCTGTTTTTGCAGTTTCTAGCTCTGATAAATGATGTATTTTTTAGGATTTTTTTTTTTTTTAAACATGACATACTTTTCATACCTGTCGTTCAGAGAGTTAAAGGAAAATCAATTGCCTCTCCCACGGCGGCTTCTTGTGACAGGCAGCACTGCTTTGGTTTTATTTGTCTACTTTCTGAATTGTCTGCCTTCATCTCTGCAGAGCTGAGTAGAATTCGGTTTGTCGTGCTGCTGTCATAGAAAAATGACATTTTAAGAAATCCACCAGCAGAGAGGAGATGCAGTTGTGCTCCATAGATCTTATTGTGTGATGTTTTTATGGAGTCTTTTTTTTTTTTTAGTTTAAAGTAGTTTATATAGGGCACTGTCTCTTGAAAGTTAAGGCTGATGTTTGGTGTTTTTATGCATTTTCTTTTGCTCTGTTGTATTTTTGGGGGAATATTGTGTGCTCTAATTAAAGAACTAACAGGATCTGAGTGGTGAAGATGCTGCGTCTTATGTTTGTCACCTTAAATCTTCAGGTCTTTTTAAAAAAACGCTCCAGGTGAAGTCACAGATAAATGAGAAGATATGTTTCTCGGTTCTTTAATTACTCTCTGGACAGCAGAAATCCAGTCATTGATTTTTCTCTAATGGCATTGCTTTGTTTTAATGCTGCTCCAAGTTAGTCTGCAGCATCTGCAAGCTCATGTTGTTGAAGAAAAATGGCAAAAAGGCAGTCATGAAATTCCTCTGTTTTTCTACAAATCCACTTTTACTTGGTTTACTATAAGCCGGGGCTTGTAATGTTAATAACTGATACCCTGTTTTACGTATTTACTTTGATAAAATTGTGAATACAGACGCCAGCTTTATTTGCCTTGCTGCGAAGAGCCTCAAAGACTTGTGGCTTTTTTATTAGTATGACATGATGCCGTTACTGAGATCAATTTGTTTTTGCAAAGACTGTAGCTCTGGGCTGGTTTTTCCTTTTTTTTTTTTTGTCTGTTTGCGGTCAGATGGCATGATGAATAACTGCTTTGTTCACGCCACATAGCGCCAGTGTAAATGTCTGGCACATGGTCCTGACCTGGTATCAACTGCTTCGGTTCCCAAAACTGTCAGGAAACCCATAAAAGATTGCACGTTACAGACAACGTACCTTGTGTGGCCTTATGGTCTCTCACGTTGGGGTTTATCAAGCATCATAAGAGCCGTAGAACCGCTGAATGTTGGGCATTTTTCTACTTGCGACAAATTACGTGAATTTTAACAATGAAGCAACAAATTGATTGGCAAAGTCACTACATTTCAAAGATGAGTTTGTTTTTGCAGGGGCATTGCTTTGTTGGTGTGTTTTCACTACGAACTGTCATAGAATAGCAAAAAGAGTATTGCTTTACAGAGCTAGCCATGTTTTCCTCATGTATTTTTATATGCAAATATCACTAGAGGTTATTTTCTTTGTTGATGCATCTTTTGTCTATTTTCTCGATTAACTCATGAGTTGTTTGGCCTTTAAAATGAATGAAAAAAAATGTCTTTTCATTGTTTCCTGAAATGTCTTGTTTCATCCACAACTCAAAGATATTCAGTTTACTGTAATAGAGGATGTAAGAAACCAGAAAATACTCACATTTAAGACTCGCATTTCGCTGATGGCAGTGCTTCAAAGAAAAGCAAAGACATCTCTGTGGAAGTGAAATTAGATATAATAAAATGCTCAAGTTGTAAAAACAGTGCAACATATTCTGTCATCTTCTTGTAAAATGACTCGTACGTGCATCAAAGTCATTGGCATTCAGGACTTTTCCGAAGAACTGATCGATATCGTGATGCACGTAACGGCTTTGTTTACATTTTTGCTGGAGGTCCGACTTACGGCGACAATCGGCTTGCTTTGATCCATAGGAGTGGAAGTCTGCTGTAACTTGAGGACCCCCTGTCGTTGGAAACAGGCCTGATTAGCATGTAATGCTTCAAAAAACTTGCTTTAAACTCACATGACAGTTACATGGAAGTAGTTTGCTGACACTGAATCTAAAACCCCAGTGTGCCTTTTTATTTGTTAGATAGATAGATAGATAGATAGATAGATAGATAGATAGATAGATAGATAGATAGCTAGATAGATAGATAGATAGATAGATAGATAGATAGCTAGATAGATAGATAGATAGATAGATAGATAGACAGATAGATAGCTAGATAGATAGATAGATAGCTAGATAGCTAGATAGATAGATAGATAGATAGATAGATAGATAGATAGATAGATAGATAGATAGCTAGATAGCTAGATAGATAGATAGATAGATAGATAGATAGATAGATAGATAGATAGATAGATAGATAGATAGATAAATGGATACTTTATTAATCCTGAAGGAAATTCAGGATTATTGATGAATTAATATTCTCTCTGAGGCCAGAAACGCTTTGCCTCCAGATCTCTGTGTACATTCAGTACCACACAGGTTACGGATATTAAGTGCAAAGCGTCCTCCTCCACCGCTGACATGTCAGGCCTGAAGTTAACTCTGGCTTCACTGTGGTTTTCACCAATTTCGGTTTCACATTTTGACAGCTCGCTGCTTAGTAGCACCTTTTGTTGCCACCTCTTGCACGGCCTGTGTATGTATTCGTCCATTAGACGCTCTCTGGAACTTGTTCCAAAGCTGACCTCGCTTCACAAAAGGCCCCGCTGAGCCGCCGGCCTGCCAGCCTTCTGCCCAGACGTAATGGTCCCCACCGTCGTGCTTCTGATTCATCCTTTCTCCAGCTCACTGATGCAGAGGCGACCACGTTTGTCCCGTCCACCGTTACCCAATGCCAGAGATACAGTTTGGGAAGATCTACTGGCAAACATGAATACTATTAGATAAACTACATTTAGCACGTCTGTGACCGGTTTTAGCTTTTGCAGACGAGGTGGATTTATGGAGTCTCCTCAGGGCAGAGATGTGATGCATTTATCAAGGTTGAAAAGGCTTTTATTGAGGTGCAAATGTGCAATAACTGGGACATTTCTCACTGAATATGACTGAGTTTTTGCTTCATGTTTTGGGCGCATAGCATTCGTAGATTTTCTGAAATTTGACTGTTTAAATGTTAAATTCTGGATCATGAATATTAAAGAAACATTTCTGCTACATGTCTACAATTCACAGTTTACAAGTCTTAAAAGAAGAGAATATTGTAATTTACAGGTAGCTCGAGTTAATGTTGATTAGTCACATCTCTTATTTTATTTTAGTGTTTAATTTGAATATTTAAGCACAGCAACTCTAATGAAATAAGATGTTATTTGTTGATTACAACCTCTGGAGCATCCTCACTCAGGATATTTCACTCTTATTACTTTCAGTGCTCATTTTTTTTTTTACACATTTGTCCCCATAAAATCCTCTGGAGGAAATGATTTTCATGTCAAGGCAAATTTCATAATGTGCAGAGACTCATATCAAATTAAGCCACTAAAAATGATTTTGTAGTCTGAGTGGAATTTGGCTTGTTGTGCTCCTGTTGTTAAAAAATGATATTTAAAAAATTCAGCAGCAGCTTCCCTTCATAGAGGAGATGCAGTTGGGTTCTATGAGCAGTTATAAGACGACTCTTTTTTTTCTGTCATCATTAAGTCGTTCATATGAGGCACTGTTTTTTAAAAAATAATTTTTTTATTGCTTTTTCTGTGCTCTGTAATATTTTTTGGGCGTTCTATAAGAGCTGACAAGAGAAAGTAGTTCATATGGGGTACTGTTTCTGAAAAACTAAGTGTGTGTGTGTGTTTTTTATTGTTTTTCTCTTGCACTGTAGTATTTTTGGGTAAGTGAAGGTTGCCGTTGGGAATTTTTGTCCCCTGACTGTTGGTCCCAGTTGAGTCATGGAAGTGTTGTTGGTTGCCATAAGGTGCGCAGAATTTAAATGTTTTATTTTGTTACTTGCAGCGGTTAAATTTTGGTGATTTTTTTCCCAAAAAATTTTTATAGTTAATTGAAAAAAAAAAAGATTTTAGAATTGAAACACTTTGAAAAATAGTTTAAAATTTTGATTTTTAAGCTTATATTTGGTGAAGTTTCCAGACTAAACTGTATGCAACACGCGATTATCTCAATAACTTCCAGAAAATTGAAAATCCAGTGATTATTTCTGTTTTTGCAGTTTCCATCTCTGATAAATGATTTATTCACTGCAGTCTAAAGTCCTGCACCACTATGGAAACAGAACAACCATGACTCGAAGCAAAGAGAACTGCAAGCTGTCTTTTGTGCAGTTTAACATAGTAAAAATCACAAAAATCATAAAAATACGCAGCAAAAAGTAGAATTTGTTTGATTAATAATTTCACAAAATTTGGAAAAATCCTCGAATCAATATGCAGGACATTTTTCCAAGTGCCTACAGGTGTTACCATTTTTAAATTTTTAGTATTTTTTATTACATACTGTAGATCTTTACATTATGTCTAAATAATTTCTAAACTTGTCTCTTATCAGCTCTGTGTAAACACTGCCTGCAGTTTAGCTGAGAAGTCCTTTCATTTTTGTCACCTGACTGTTGGTCACAGTGGAGTCATTAACAAGGTTTTTGTTAGCACAGAATAGCAGAATATTTTGTTTTTTACAGAATCTTGTTACTTTAAACGGTTAAATTTGGGCAAATTTTTGTTAGACGTATAGAAAAAATGATTTTGAATTGAAAACTTTGAAAAGTCGTTTAAATTTTGATTTTTAAGCTTAGATTTGGTGAATTTTCCAGACGAAACTGTGCGTCACACACAGTTATCTCAAGAACTTCCAGAAAGTTGAAGATCCAGTGATTATTTCTGTTTTTGCAGTTTATTTTTTAATGTTTTTTTTTTATTTTTTTAACATAACATGCCTTTTTTGCCTTTTGTTCAGAGAGTTGAAGGAAAATCAATCGCTGGCTCTGCAGAGGCTTCTTGTGACAGGCAGCGCTGCTTTGGTTTCATTTGTCTACTTTCTGAATTTTCTGCCTCCATCTCTGCGGAGCTGCGTGGAATTTGGTTTGTTGTGCTGCTGTCATTTGAAAAATGACATTTTAAGAAATCCACCAGCAGAGATGAGATGCAGCTGTGCTCCGTAGATCTTATTGTGAGACTTTTTTATGGAGACTTTTTTTGTTTTTGGTATAAGGTAGTTCATATAGGGCACTGTTTCTGGGAAAATAAGGCTGCTGAATATTTTTTTTAATGTTTTCTATTGTTGCTCTGTCATATTATGGGGGGAATTGTGTGCCTTCATTAAAGAACTGAGTGGAGTTAGAGATGGTGAAGACCTGCAGAATTGAAATCTGACATGTTTATAGTCGAGCATCTGGAGGAAAAATTCTTCATGTCACGTCAAATTTCTGTCTGATAACAAGGAAGATATTATATGTTGATTACAACTTCTGGAGCTTCCTCACTCGAGTCATTTGTCCCCATAAAAACACCCCTATGTGGAACAAATTACTTCCACGTCAAGCTAAATTTCTGTCCGCTAATTTGCACAAACTGGTATCAGATGATCAAATTGCGGCTGTAAATGCGATCGATTCGCCGCCTCGTGCTGGCAGCTTTTCTACATCGGCCCAGACGCTCTGCTGGGAAAACCCTTTGCTGTTGGCCTGAGCTGCTCTTTTAGCCTCCAGCTCTGAACAGGACCGTTGTCGCCTCTGAATGAGGGATCGTGTTTGCTCTGCTCTCATGCTGCACCGCTTTGCCATTTGCAGAAGCACTTGGCTCTGCTGCAGGGAAACTGTTTGCATTAGAATGGGCTGTTGTTGGAAATGTCGCCGTGAATGCGAGGCTTCGCCCGCATCGATTTGCAGCATCGACGGGAAACACAGGCACCTGCTGGTTTACTATTTAACTCACAACACGTTTGACACCTTTACATTCGATTTCTCTGACTGTATGCAGCTCAGATTAAAGGACAATATTGGTGTTTTTATGTGCATTAACTTACTAAAAATCACAACATTTACTATAACATTGACCTCAAGTTTTCAAATTTATTGATTTGCTTTCAGGAAAATGTTAATTTCCAGTAGTTTTTGCTTAAAATGTGTGATCCTTGAACAAGAAATAGTTATTTTTCAACAATCTCTGCTTCTTAGTCTCCCACACAAACACATCATCTTTTGACAGTAAAATAAAGGCAACTAATTATTCACTGTAATACATTACTGTAAAGATACAGCTAAATTCTAACAACAGTGCAATTTTTTCCCCCGAAATATGGTTAAAAACTGTAAAATGTTATACTATTTTGGCAGCCACAAACAAGAATGACTGTTATCTTCTGTTTACACTGACATTTTACATTAGAGCTCTCTGATTGGATGCTGCAGTGGAGATTAATGGACAATATTTGTTGTTTTATGTGCAAAACTCACTAAAAATCACAACTTTTACTCCAAAATTGAGTAGGACAAAGCTTAAGTTTGCAAATAATGTTGGCTTTACATGTGTTAGGTCACTGAAAATCACCTTTATTATAACATTTGCTGAAGATATTTGTCTTTTTTGGGATTTGGAAAGCACTGATCGACATTTTTAACCATTTTCAGACATTGTAGAGCAAACAAATTGTCGAATAATGAAGAAAATAGTCGACACATTAATCAACAGTGTAAACCTGAACCTGAAAATACAGCCAGGTTCAAACAATCATAAACAGTTTTACCCAAAATACTGTTAAAAACTGTAACATCTCATACTTTTTTTGGGAGCCACAAACAAGAATGACTGTCTACTGTTTTAGATGACACTTCAGCATTAGATTTGGTTGTTTTACGTGCGTTCGGTCACTGGAAATCACCTTTACTATAACATTTATTGAAGACACTTGTCTTTTTGGGATTTGAGAAACACTCTGACATTTTTCACTCTTTTTTGACATTTTGTAGTGCAAATAAGTAGTTGATCAATGAAGAAAATAGTCGGCAAATTAATAAATGGTGGAAATAATTGGAATTTGCAACCTCAGTGCATTTATTGCAGAATGTTTTAATGTTGACAGGAAGTTCAGACGCCTGCTGGCTTCATCTTTAACTCTTTATGCTGTTTAATTATTCACTGCAATGCATTACTATAAAAATACAGCCAAATTCTAACAATAGTGTTCTGTTTTCCCCAAAATATGGTAAAAAACTGTAAAATCTGATGTTTTTTTTTTTTTTTTGCAGATGCAAACAAGAATGACTGTTATCTTCTGTTTAAAGTGGCACTTTAGCATTAGATCAAGTTGTTTTCCATGCGGTAGCTCACTGAAAACAGTCGACAAATTCAGTAACAATGGAAATAATCAGAATTTCCAACCTTAGTGCATTTATTGCAGAATGTTTTATTGTTGACAGGAAGTTCAGACACCTGCTGGCTTTGTCTTTAACTTTTTTTTCTGTCTAACTATTCACTGTAATGCATTACTGTGAAAATACAGCCAAATTGTAACAGTAGTGTATTATTTTTCCCAAAATATGGTTAAAAACAAACGAGACATTTATCTTTTTGGGATTTGGGAAACGACATTTTTTTGGACATTTTATAGAGCAAACATAGTCAATAAATCGATAAAGTAGTTAACAAATGAATCAACAGTGGAAATAATCATCATTTGCAATCTTCGTCTATTTACACCTGAGCAAGGTGAACATTTAAATTAATTTTAGCATCCTGTAAAACCATTTTTGCACCATTTGTCTTGGTGTTTCTGCTGGATTTTGTGTTCTCGCTGTAAAACGTGAGGTATTACAGTTTGTGAGAAGCACTTAGCATGCGGCAGCAGGATTTAAAGGCCTGACAGTGGTGCTGTGTTGCGTTCAGGGACATCCAGAGCCCTCTCGCCCTCTGAGGGTAGCTCTGTTTGCCTGCTAGCTGGGACAACCGAGAGTCCCTGCAGGCCTCGGCCGTATGAGTGGCGAGAGTCGTGTAATTACGTGTAATTACCGAGACGCTGCACTTGTTAGCTAACTGCTGCCGTGTGATGAAAGTAACTTTCTCTCTATGCGAGGGGAAAAAATCAGGAGAGGAGGACTGGTTTGATCTGCTCGTTTACGGATACATCAAACTTGAAGATGTCATCTCTGCCCACGAGCTGCACAGACACCGCCAGAGCCTTGTTGCAATCCGCCGTCATATGTTCGGCCGGCGAGAGGTTGTCGCTTGAGCTAACGACACCCTTGGCCTCGGACCTGGAGCCTCGTAGCCCACGCAGCTGTTGGCCTGAAAAACCTCGGCAGCCTCGGCGGGAGGAGGCTCGGGTTTTTCAAGAAGTTGCGGCACCACTTGTTGCCTGGATACGCGTCAAACTTGGGTTGTGCAATGCGCAAACGGGGGATCTTCCCAGGAGTTGTTGATTCAGAGCCTCACACCTCGTATAAGTCGTGTGAGATTGTGAAAGAAGAACATCCTGTGTTCGAAGTGGAAGGATGTGGGTCCAGAAAAGTAGTTTGATCTAGATATCAGTCACAATAAATGGAGATGAATTCATATTTTAAGATTAGAGGGGATATAAGATACATGGAATGAGAATAAATACAGAAAAGCAATAACATACTATGCGGCTAAAAGTAGGAAGTAATACTGGCAATGATTCTGACATAACATGAAATTCGAATATTGCAAAACATAAAGCATTCTGTTTTCACTAATAAACATATCAGTTATTAGGTGTTTTTTTAAGCAGATAATAAACTTTTTATGACACAGAACAGAGACCAGCACTGTAAAGATTGCTCAACCTTCCCCCGGCGGTTTCTTGTTATGTTTTGCTTCTGTTATATTTTAACTCGCTGTGGGCTCATTATTTACTGCAAAATAAACTCCTGCACCTCCATGGAAACAGAACAACCATGACTAGAAGTAGACAGAACTCAGAAATGTCTGTGATGCAGCATAACATAATTATTAAATGTAAAACAAAAAAGAGAAAACCCTTTATTATAAATTGAAAAAACCTGGAATCAATGGGCACAACTTCATTATCAGTGCCTACAGGTGTTGCTAATACTGAGGAGATATTTGACTGTTCACATTTTTAAAGCTTCTATAAACTTCTTCACATTAACTCTAGTCAGATGTTTCACCATGCTGAATGTATCTTCCAACAACTTGCTCCTCGGTTTGCCGTTTTGAGTCATGCTGCATTTATTTTATGGTTTTATTTTTGTCTAAATATTCACACAATTTTGGTCACATGACCAGCTAAAACACTCTTATAAGTTGCACCAGAACCCAGAATTTTATTTTTTATTTTTTATTTTTTTGCAGAATGTGGTGTAAACACTTTATTTTTTAGCAAATTTTAAATGAGACAGATTGAAAATAAGTTTCTGGCTGTGATGAATGGAATAATTTTGGCTTTAAATAAAAGAGAGCATGCCTTTCCAACCTGCTCATGGGTTTTGGAGATCAGAGGGTTAATAAATATTTTTTATCTGTAATTCTAGAAAATAACATGTTATAGCTGTCAGTCTTTATTGAACCAATAGTCAAAAATGTTAGAGTTTTAATGATATGAAAACTTGAACTGTCACATTTGAGAAGCTGGAACAGCTGCTTGATAAATAACTGTGTTTCTGTGCTTATCCACCAGTCATTTTGGTACTAAATAGATTGTTTTAAATCTAGAAGACAAGAACTTTGTGGAAACTTTCAGCTAAATGCTAACATGCTTATCATATTAGTTTGCACTAAACACAGAGTTATGTGGGTTTTCACTGCTAACAGGTGGTGTAACCACTTTATTTTTAGCAAATTTTAAACAAGACAAGGAGAATAAACTAAATTTTGATTAAATATTCTGATTTTAAGTTTGACTTGGTTAGATTATCTGACCACACATGATTTAGAGGGAAAAAATCAGAGGGTTCTTTCTGATTTTGCAGTTTTTAACTGCTAAATTTCTAATAATTACTATAATGATGATAATAATTTTGGCTTATTAAAAAAGATAATATGCCTTTCCAACCTGCTAGTAGGTTTCTTCGCCTCTCTACCAATCCAGTTGTTTTAGTACTAAATAGATCATATGGCCTTGATAGAAGGTTTCAGCTAAATGCTAACATACTAAACAGGAGCTATAATGTTGATCACATTCACCATATTAGTTTGCACACATGTACATTGGATTGGAATACTGCACATTTGCTAGAACATGCTGGTTTTCACTGATAAAAGCATCACTTTGTGTTGTATTTTTGTCATCCTGCTGAACTGCAGATGTGTTTGACTGTCTGCTGCAGCTGAACAGGGGAGGAGTGCAGCTTTCTCAGTAGACTTTGGTCTGAATTGGCGCTGGGAGACTGTTTTGGAACAAGACTTGGGCGTGTTAGCCGGAGTCCCTGCACCCTGAGACCTACATCAGTAATGATACAGTCTCTGACTGCATCCCCTGTGTAACCGAGCTGCCTCCTGCTGCTGTGTCATCAGGCTGGAATTGATCGGGGCAATAACAGGCCGGGCTGCCGTACTGTACTATTAGAGAGTTTGCTGCTGCTGCTGCTGCTGCTGCTGCTGCCCGTCATGCTGTTGGCTGCAGATAATAATTTGCAGCGAGGGTTTAATCATTCTCGGCCGCTCCGCTGTCTTATTTGCTGCTTGCTCAACTGCTGAGCTAAAGGGTGAAGTTAGTGTTTACCTGCACTCGCTCTCCACTCTGTTGACTCTTGTGTAACAACAACGGTGTGTGTGTAATCCTTTCTGTGGTGTCGCTAATAAGATATTAAAGTTTTCGTGACAAAACAGATACCGGCGCGGCAAAGATTGCTTAACCATCTGAACCCCAGCAGTTTCTGGTTGTGTTTTGCGCCTGTTATATTTTTCCTCACTGTCGGCTCATTATTTGCTGCAACTCAAAGTCCTGCACCTCTATGGAACCAGCACAATAATGAGTAGAAGCACAGAGGACTTAAAAATGTCTTTTGTGCAACACAACATAGTTAGAATGCCTTAAAAAAAGAACATAATTTTACATAAATTGAAAAACCCTGGAATCAACAGGTACAACATTTTTCCCACAGGTGTTACTAGTGCTAGGGGAATATGGTGGATTCACAAGCAGAAAATATCTTAATAATTACATTTTTAAAGCCTCTACAAACTTTCTTGACAGATGTTTCACCATGCAGAATGTATCTTCCAACAACTTATTGTTTTTGAGCACATTTTATTGGTCAAGTAGGTGCTATTTTCCTCCCAGTCTCTGATTTATTTCCATACTTGTGTCCTCTCTGCTCTATTTAAACACTGCCTGCAATTTAGGTGAATATTCCCAGAATTTTTGTCACGTGACTGTTTCTCGCAGCTGAGTCACTCATGGCTTATAAATTTCACTGAAATGTCCAGAATTTTTGTTTTTTTACAGAAACTAGCACAAATTTTAAATGACACACGTAGAGTACAGTGATTATTTGATGAAATATTACAATTTTGAGGTGAAACTTTCTGATCGAACAGCATGTCACACTTAATGCATTCCAGGTCTGTCAGAAAGTTGAAATCCTGTGCATTTTTTTTAGTTTCTGGTTTTGATAAAAGGTGTAATTTTGGCATTTTTAAAAAGATAAAATTCCTTTCAAACCTGCTCGTAGGTTTTGAAGTTCAGAGAATTAATAAACCTTTTTTTTTTCTTCTTAAGTTCTGGAAAAAAATCTTGTAGGCTTTGTTGATGACAGTGGTAGAAAAAAAGCTCTAATTCTTTACATCTGAGGAGCTGGAAACAAAACAGTTGCTTGATTCAGAACTGTGTTTCTTTGCCTATCCACCAATCTAATTGTTTTAGCGCTTCATAGATGTTTTCAATCTGCAAGAAGAGCATAAAGCGATGAAACTGTCAGCTAAATGCTCAGAATGACGACACTAACAGGCTGAGCAGCAGCTGTGATGTTTCTCCAGTTCATCATATTAGTTTGCACTAAATACAAAGTGACGCAAACAGTTGATTCGAAATATTATCAAAATCACAATATGACACAATGTTGTGCAGGACTATGAAATGTGACGCAACAATCAGTTATGAGTGAAGGTTAGATGCTCTGGATTAAAAATCTAATTCTTCAGATGGGAGGGAAGACCACAGCAGAAATCACAGCATTATTTTCAGAATTTTTCCAGTGGAAAATAAATGCAATAATGACTATTTCCCCTATAATTGGGACTTTTTTAAAAATCTTAGTATAATAGCAGTATGGTTTTCTTTGCATATTCTTCTGCCCTATTGCAAATATTATCAGAAAACCCAAGTATTGGACTATTTAATGGAGAAATTTGACCAAATTTAACAGCAATTTATCCAATTTTTGTTGAGACATTTCAGTCTGGGCTCAAAAATGATAAAATATCTTTAAATATAATGCAAAATAGTTGAATCTGAAAAGTAATGTATTAAATTATTGATCCCTAGTGAATTAGTATGCATCTTTAAAGCAGTGTTTTCAGTTTGGCATGATTTGTGACGGTTTATTTCTATTTGGAGCTGTTTTACTGTTTCTTTTCCTGGTTTTATCCTGTATTACAGTCTGATGTGTTCAGTATACATGTTGAAAACTGTCTTGCACCTTTATGGAAAAAAAAAACATGGGACAGAAATGGGAAAAATTGTGCCTTCACAAGCAAGAGAGTGTAAAACCCAAGCATTGGACTAATTAATGGAGAAATCTGATCAAATTTAATGGCAATTTGTCCAATATTTGTTGAGACATTTAAGTCTGGGCTCAAAAATGATAAAATATCTGTAAATATAATGCAATATTAGTCAAATTAACCCCACTGTGAGACAATTTTAAGTCAAACTAAACACTAAATTCAATGTTATTGATCCTTAGTGAATTATTGTACATCTTTAAAGCAGTGATTTTAATTTGGCATGAAGTTTTACAGTGTTTATTTCCTTCTGCTGTTTCATATCCTGTTTTTTTTTATCCTGTGTTACACCCTGGTGTCATCAGCAAACACACTGAAAGCTGTTGCACTGAAACATTTATTAAGTTGTTGGAGATTTCCTTTGTTATGTCACAATCTGTCCTTTTTTTAATCTCACACTTGCTGCATCAGCATCACGCCCAGTTTCACAGCGAAGGGCACACTTTTCAGGACTTGACCTTGTTAATAAATGCATCCAAAACAACTGTTACTTCTTCTTTAGTAACCTTGAAACTCTTCTTCTTCTTCTCTGCTTCCCTTCAGGCTGACAGGACCCTCTGGTTACCTGACCGACGGTCCAGGAAACTACAAGCACAAGACCAAGTGCACCTGGCTCATTGAAGGACAGTAAGTACAGCACACGTATAATAGCACCGCGCACAAATAACACTTCTTTGCTGCTTTTTAGGGACTCAGTGCTGTAGATTTGTCTGGAAATAGAAGAAGTAGATTCACATTTTCTTTTAAAATTAGCGTTCAGCTGCTTTTAGGGGCTGATTTTGACAGTTTAAATAATATATAATGTCATGTAATAGAATGGAAAAATAAATAATGCAGCGCTTATCATTAGTTAAAAGTATTATAACTCGATTTTTAAGGGAACTTAAGCCGCTTTTATCACCCTAGATAAAAACCCTAAGAGTTATTTGATCTTAAATTATCAGAGGCTTTCTGCTCAACCATCTCTGATTTGCTGTAAACCTTTATATTTTCATAAACTTTACATATTTATAATGGTATCAGTGAAATTTTAGCTTGAAATATTAAATACTATCAGCAATATTTACATTTTTGGGGGGTACAACTTGTCATACCTGCTCATTCAAGTATGAAAGTTCAACAAAAGTAGCTATTTTCGTGTTTTTAACCAAATATTTTATATTAAAATGTATTCTATATGTTTTATTTTGTATTATTGTGATATGCAACCACATATGGTTCAGAAAATGTCACTTGCTGAGCTCTAAGATGTTTTTTTTTCAAGCAGCTTTGATTTACTTTTTTTTTCATATTCAACTCACCCATAATTGGAGACTATTTAATGCACTTGTCCGATATTTCAGATGACATGATGAGAAATAACAGTGGAAATTTCAGACAATTTCACATCTTTTTTATATATCTGTATTTTATGCTGTAAAATTTCAGATAAATCAGAGCAGAAATTGTCCTGAAGAGTTGATGATTTGGGCTGTTTATAACCTGATTTCAATAGTAAAATTTAATTATCTTTAATAGTTCCTGAGATATTGTTGTTCAGTCTCAAGTTTCAGTGTGCCAAAAAGCCTTAATTTTTCAGAAAATATTTGATATATCTGTGTCAAACTTTACAAATATATTTTCTATCTGTCTATCTATCTATCTATCTATCTATCTATCTATCTATCTATCTATCTATCTATCTATCTATCTATCTATCTATCTATCTATCTATCTATCTATCTATCTATCTATCTATCTATCTATCTATCTATCTATCTATCTATCTATCTATCTATCTATCTATCTATCTATCTATCTAATTTCAGATAAATCAGAGATGTTGTCCTTCAAAGACCCTCAAATTTCAACACGTGAACGGGCAGTTTTTAAAGAACATTATGTCAGAAAGTATTTGATATATTAAGCTGACATTTCACAAAGATATTTCTAAACATCCATATTTTATACTACAAAACTTTCAGGCAGATCGGTTGAAATTGGGTCGTGGAAACTGATTTTGCAATGCTGCTCGTAATGATGGTTCTGTGCATATCTACATCCAGCATCGGGGAATTTACAGCATCCACAAGTTGATGGATGACGATTAATGGCAAAGTAACTGTGAGAAATCCAATATTCCTCCCGTGTTGTTCTAGTCAGCACATCCGTGCCGCCGAGTATCGATTTACAGCGTTGGTTCTTAATTTTTCCTTGGCTGCCAGCTTATCCCAACCATAAACTCGTTGATTACATTTACATTTTAGGCGTTTGGCCAACGCGCTCCATCAGGAGGGATTAACGGTGAGTGACGATGTCGGGCTCAGGAGATCACGCTGGTGGATGTTAGGAGGCTTTGAACTTGTGACCTCCCGTTCCTGGATGGCCTCTCTAATCACCGGACCACCGCTTCGTCCGGCGGCTTCATTACACGCTGACAACACGTTTATACGCCGTCTGGAGCCCTCAGCTCGTTCTTAACGGGAGGCTAATGCAGTGGCACGTGCACTCTATGCATCAGAATACTCTTAAAGAGGCTTTTATACGCCTCAGATGTCCCGTCACTTTGAACCTTCACAAGCTTCCTCTGCAGTTAAGTGTGTTGAATCCGTTTGCAGTGGCTTGAAGCAACTTTGCAGACCGAGACGCGGCGAAATAACTTGTAAACTATGACCGTCCTGGGTCAGCTGCTGGCAAAAGCAGGCAGAGATCAGGAAAGTGTAAAGCTGCACTGTCTCACATTTTGTTCACAGTTTAGTTCACAAAATTCTGTTAAATATTTGGAGAATTTCAGACATTTTCAGAACCTCAAAAACACATCTTACCAGGAAAGCTGTGTAAAATCTCCATAAATATGACTCACAGTTCCATTAAATGTAGAGAATACAGGAAAAAATGGTTTTCAGTAGATACAGATGATCGAATGGCTCCAGCAGATGCCAGTTTTTTAATGATTAGTTCTTGAAAATGGGGGAAAAGTGGAATTCAGTGACCTGGAAAGTTGCTGTAAGTGCACATACATAGATTTATTCATATTTCATAACAAAAATACAGGCTTTGTTCCACATTATACCAACTTTTAAACCCTCTAACGTGAGTAGAATTTGATGTGTGGCAAGTTTGGCAAGACAAGGCTCCAATTTGACAAAATGATCACATGAACTCATTTATAGGAGCACAAAAACTGTTTTTCATAAGAGCCAATATATTGCATTCTTTTCTTTTGTTGCTTTTAGTACAGCATTGATCTCCTGTTTTACTTGTCTGGATGTTATAGCACATCATAGTGTGTTTCAATAATATCAAATATAGGGAAAAAAAATGCACCGTTTTCAAATAACGGTGGCATTAGTGTCCCAGGAAGTGCCTATAATTGTATATACATAGATTTATTCGTGTTTCGGACCAAAAAATGTTGTCTTTGGTCAACATTTGACCAAGTTTTGAGGCCTCAAATGCATAATTTTAAATCAAGGGTGGTATCGGGCTCCAAGAAAGCTCCTGTAAGTGTGTATATGTGGATGTATCCACATTTTCTTCTTAAAATACAGTCTTTAGTCAACATTTCACAATCTTTTTAGGCCTTTAACATCAGTATTTTCACTTGCCAAAATGCTCATTTGCAAGACAACAAAAACTGATGTCCATATGGGTCTATTTAATGTCATTATAAGTTACTTCCATGTTGTCTTCATGTTGAAATACAACGTATGAAAGCAAAAATCTAGAGCCTTGACTTGTCATATTTGCCACATATCAAATTCTACTGATGTTAGAGGCTTGAAAAGTTGGTGAGGTGTTGAGAAAAAACTGGAGTTTAGTAGGAGATATGGATAAATCCAATTATAAACACTTAGGAAGTTTATGGGGCCCCAACATAACCCAATGTGACTGTCGTGCTGGTTTTGCTTAAAGGGATGACTTTCATCTTTTATTGACTTTTATAAGAATAAGACATTTCTTTGTAAGATCTTCTGTCATTTTAATTTTGACGAAACATGTACTAGTCACAAGTCGTCTTTTGTAACCAAACCTTCAGGCTGCTGCCATTCCTTCAGTCTATTCATCTGTTAGTCAGAGGAGGAACTGCCACGATTAAATTCCAAATTCTAAAAAAAAAAAAAAAACTCTTTATATCTTCTGTACATCTAAATAGAAGTTTGTGTTCCTCTTTCTTCTTTTATGGGATTTTTTTCGAGTTTCATGAACAACAGCGGTCAAAAAAATCTATTTAGAAGCATGTTCTTCCTGTTTTTCTGCAGTCTGTCGTTGCTGATAAAAACCCTTCACCACAGACAGTTTATTTGAGGTTTAAAAAAAAGAATATGCAGTTGAGAAGTACACTAATCTGTTGCTGCTATGCCATGCAAATACAGAACAGCAGCGGGCAGTTTCCAGCACTAAATGCTTGTAAGATTCTCATACAGGTTGTGATTGTTTGTGCCATATCACCTGGTTAATTATCCACCTTTAGTGTTCTTGAAATTCCCTCTGTTCTGATTGTGTAGAGAAAGTGGGTGTTGCATTCGGCCACTTCAGCTGGTGAAACAGTAACTTGGAAATAACCTGGCGAGAGTGAAAGAATAAACAAGGATGTGTGGATTCTATTTGAAATGTTAACAACAATTATTAAGCTGTAAAGTGATCCTGTTGTGTTAAACTGTTGCTCTACTGCAGGGGTGTCAAACTCATTTTAGCGCGTTCAGCCCAATTTGCTCTCAAGTGGGCCGGACCACTAAAATCACAGCATAATAACCTACAGATAACAATAACTCCAAAATATTCCTTTGTTTTAGTGCAAAAAAGTACATTCTGATATGTGCTCACATTTAAGTAATTATCTTTTTACAAAACACCATGAGCAACCTAAAATTTCTTAAGAAAAATAAGCTCAATTTCAGTAATATTATACCCCAGGGAATCATTTACACATTATAAATTTCTGTCTCTTTTCTCAGAGCAAAACCACCGAAAACTCTGCAGAAAAGTGAAATAAGTGTGTATAGTCGTGTTTCTGTGTATCGGCGCAGCAAAACCACTTTAGCAACACAAAGATTCCCACCTGGTCTGATAGCACAGGAGGTCTTTTAGCTTCGCCATTAGCGGGGTTTTGTTAGCATTAAAGCAACAGCAAACAGATCTTTATCATCGCTCTAATGCGCGTTTCTTTGTTTTGCAGGCCGAACACGATTCTGCGACTTCGTTTCAACCACTTTGCGACCGAATGCAGCTGGGATCACCTCTACGTGTACGATGGCGACTCCATCTACGCTCCGCTTCTGGCTGCTTTCAGGTTTGTGCTGATGTGATCACAGGTGGCCTCTATAGGAGATGTGTTTCTTCACTAAAAAAGCACTATTTTTCTCCAATTTTACCAAAAAAATTTAAGAATCAGTTCTGTCCCTTTTGTAGAAGTGAAGGGAGAAAACAGTTGACACATTATTTAGATCATATGCCTCTAAAATATAGCGCTGAGAGGCACATAAATAAAGGTAAAGTAATAATAAAAAAGATTAATGTGCAAACCGCCTAATGTTGGTTTGCACATTACATTTTTAGAGAAGTAGGCACTGAGGAGGTAAGGCTTGCAGAGTCAGTAACTTCTTTAAAATCACTTCTGAAAAACCCACTTTTATAGACTTGCTTTTATGTGAGGTTCACTTTTAGCTTTATTTACTTTTAGAGTTCTATTTTGTATTATGTCCTGTTTATTTTAGATGTTCTCCTTTTGTTTTATTTTACTTTTTGCTGCCTGATTCTTTGGTGTGATGTCGCCTCTTATTCTTTCATTCTCACATGTTTTGATTTCTAACTTTAACCCTCAATCTTATTCTTTAATTTTTAAGTGCCTAGTTCCTTTGTTTGACTTGCATGCTAATCTAGCTAATTATTCATTTAAGTTGTTATCATTTTTACTATTCATTTTAATTGACTGCTCTCACTTGTCTCCTATATCTTGCTTTATTGTCTGTGTTGAGTTGTTATTATTAAGTATATTATAAGAAATTGCACTAAATTCAAGTCTTGGCTCAAAATGCATGACATGTTTAAGGCAAAATATGTACAAATGGTAAGAAGAAGATTTGAAATGAGTGTTTTTGTTGCAGCGGTCTGATAGTTCCCGAGCGTTACGGGAACGAGACGGT
This sequence comes from Amphiprion ocellaris, assembly GCF_022539595.1. Lineage (NCBI taxonomy): Eukaryota > Metazoa > Chordata > Actinopteri > Pomacentridae > Amphiprion > Amphiprion ocellaris. Next base: position 27,834,965 of record NC_072785.1, on the reverse strand, counting down.
TCCTGAGGTGGTGTCTCAGTCGGGCTACGCCTTGCTGCACTTCTTCAGCGACGCCGCCTACAACCTGACCGGCTTCAACATTTCCTACAGGTGAGAAAAATCTCCTCTGTTACCATGACTGCATCCAATATGTCCTTGTTGAATATGTGGAAACAAAATAACCAAGGGAAGATGAAGGTCGTGTGCTTTTTGTATTTTTCATATTTGAAAAAAAAAAAAGAGTGGTCAGCTTCTGAAATATAACCAGAGCTTCTTCAACACGACTTTGGACAAAATGAAGTTTATTCCACTCACTGAGTGAGCCCAAAAACAAAATGAAATGTTGTATTTTCTCTAAACCACCTGAACCCCAAGGTTGTCATTATATCACCAAAGTTACACCATTTATTAGAGCCAGAAACTGAAGAAACAGAAACTTTACCACAATTCTGTAAGGAAATTTAACCAAATCTAAGCTTGAAATTGCAATAGTTCCCCCAAATCACTTCATTCTGGGTGTCTCATCTGAAAATCCAACAAAAATAAACAAATCAAATTTTGCAAAAAAATAAAACATTCTGCACTTTTCGGTGCAACTTATAAACCACAAGTGACTCAGCTTCTACCAGCAGTCACATGACAAAAATTCAGAAACTATTCAGTTGAACTGCAGGAAGTGTAACAGAGCCGATAGAAGAGAAGCAAAGAAACAAATATGAGATACTAAGATACTAAAAAAAACATACTTTATTAATAAAATAAATGCAGCGTGGCTCAAAAATGGTAAACAGAAGAGCAAGTTGTTGGAAGATACATTCGGCATGGTGAAACTTTCTAGAGTTAATGTGAAAAATGCCTGAAAAAGGTGAAAAATACCTGTTCAGATAGAATTTTGCAAGTGTTTGTAACACCTGTGGGCACATGGAAAATATATGTACATGTTGATTCTAGTTTTTTGTGAAACTCATGATCAATTATCAGAGCCAGAAAGCTTTAAACAGACAAAAAAAGTTGAATCTTCAACTTTCTATAGTGTGAAACAGGCCTTGTTTGTTGAGGCTGCAAAATATAAATTGAAATATATTTACAGGATGCAGAGCCACCGTTTTTTCCTCAATATTGTTGGACACTTGGAAAAAGTTAGATATGATGATTACAGGTTTTATGTCAAATTTAATATATATGATCAGAGAAATTAAACTTCAGTTTATTTTTTATGGTTTATGGCATTCTAACTGTCATACTGTACGAACGATATTTCTGAGATGTTATCTACTTTATCTTTTATTCTTAAAATACAGTCTTTAGTCAACATTTCACAATCTTCTTAGGCCTTTAACATTAGTAAAATATCATGTGTCACAAGTATTATAAGGCAAGTTTTTTGATATTTTGACTTGCCAAAATGCTCATTTGCAAGACGGCAAAAACTGATGTGCATAGGTGTCTATTTAATGTCATTATAAGTTACTTCCATGTTGTTTTCATGTTGAAATACAACATATGAGACTTATTTAGCAAAAATCCAGAACCTCGACTTATCATACTTGCCACATATCAAATTCTACTGATGTTGGAGGCTTCAAAAGTTGGTGAGATGTTGAGCAAAAACTGGATTTTAGTAGAAAGTATGGATAAATCAATTTATAAACATATATTTTTCCTTTTCAGGGGCCAATTTTTATCTATTTCTATCCACTGGAAACAGTTTTGTCTCTGTCCTCACTAAATTTCAAGCAGTGTTAGTGTTATATTTCTGGACATTATGGACACTTACAGTGACTTCCCAGATTTTTTTGAGGGTGAAATGCCAAGAAAATCATACAAAATTCTCAAGTTTCAGCTAAAATCTTGCACTGAGCTTAGTTTTGTGGCCCAAATGACAGAAAGAGTGAACTAAATCTGAGACGACGACAGCGTGACTGTCTTGTCTGTTTTGCTTGAGGGAATGACTTTGATCTTTTATTGACTTTCATTAGAATAAGACATTTCTGAGTTCTTTCTTTTCTTTTTTCTTTTTCTAGTCATGTGTCTGTTGTCTTGGAAAGTGAGAGTCACTTTAAGTAGAATTTTTGCTGCAATAAGGATAAAATTGCAGTGAAAACTTTACCTAAAGTGACTAAATATTTAACAGGAGCTTAAAAAACCCACCCAGAAACTACTTGGGAGTTCAGAGGGTTAAACAATATTCTCGTGCCCCTCCTTGGTTTTTCTGTCTCAGCTGCAGTAACAGCTCGCACACATCAGTTTGTTCTAATCCTCCGAGCTCGTCGTCCTGCCCAGCCTCCGGGTTTGCGTCTCTCGGGGTCCAAACGGTGTCAGTCGCCGGATAACAAGCGTCTGCTAAGTGACAGATACCTCGATGCTGAGCCCTGACAGGACAAACCTCGGTAGGAATCATTTCTGAGACGCACTTCGGTGAAGGGCCCACTTCACAGGCTTCCTCTGAACGTGATGACGCATACAAACCTTAACTTTCTGCATCGTTCAGCCGCTCGGCCGGCAGACAGCGTTTCAGCAGAGGATCGTCTCGTTCTTTTTGCTGCAGTGTGTCGTTGCTGCCGCATCGCCGACATCTAGTATTCAGACTCACTGTGGACATATTTGCTACCTGCCTGTCTTTTAAGGGACACTAGAAGCAAATAAAAGGTGTAAGAATCCTGCAAACAACTCACGAAATGCATTTTTTTTCCTGCCGTATCAGGTGAATTAGTGCAGAGATGCCTTAATATTTACAGTAGTCTGGTCTAATTACTTAACCCTGAGATACTCCAGTGATTGGACCCAAGAAAACGACCTCATCAGGTCATTTTTGACCCACTTATGCATGTAAGGGTTAAATAATTTTTAAAAAATGAGGCAACAGACAGGTGAACTAATAATTGAAAGCACAGTTTTCTGTAAGCTACAGTAGATACCTCAGTTGGATCTGTGCAAAATCTATTTCATGCGCTGTAGGACTGTCAGTGTTTCCTCAACCATTTATTACATGTAAATGATAATCAAAATTATTACAAAAAAAGCATATATTTGTGTTATTGCCTGTTGAAACGCTGCAAACTTTTTTCCTTAAAAATTAATTAAAAATGTTGCATCATCTAGATTTACCCAAAGATACAGAATGTAAATAACAAAATACAATTTTAGTGATATCTGTCTTTTTAAATTTTCACTGGAATTCGAGCACACCTGAATGCGAAATTACAAGTCATAAAATTGTTTTTGTTTTTTTAAATTTCAAATATAAGTGTTTCCTGAACCACCATTTACATTCAAATTAATCAAAAATAGTCTTAAAAAATGTGAAATTTAAAAAGGAAGTCTGAGAATAGGCCTGTATATCTGGGGTTTTCCCAGCTATTACCCATTGGAACTTCTCAGAACATCATTTTTTTCCTTCTTCGTCATCCAAATGACTAAACAAAGTAGCACAAATACAATAATAAAATACAAAAATGAGCATTTTAGTGGTGTCTGGCTTTAAGTCACTCTTAAATTCCACCAAAAACAGTGGCACTCAAATGACAAATGACACTCGGATAATTAAACGTCACATCTTTGCCCATAAATGGAACCATTCCTACTTTGGAAAATCCACATCTGGAGAGCACAGCGTGTACATTTTTTACCAGAACTACTTTCTACTGAAGAAATAGTCCCTCTTCTCCCTATAAGCTCCAACTTCACTGGACAAGGCCTCCAGCCAAATCCTAATTTAACCCCTGCAAGCAAATAACGTCCCCATTTATGTAATAACACTTTGCTGCTGACACTATGTGTAAATATTTGTAGATTCAGTGCAGATAAGCTGCATTTTGGTACTTCAGCTGCTCTGTGCATGCTTTGTTTGGGTCACTTGAGGTAAAACTCTGGTACCAGCCAGCGTTAAAACTCAAAATGTAAATCATTTGCTGCGCCGACACACAACGTCGATACAGTAACACACTGTAAATCAGAGCAGAGGACCCACTTTGATGGGAGCGCACTTTTAAAAAAATTAGACCAAACCCCAGTTTATTGATTTTTCTTCTGCAGCAGGAAAACACAAAGCGTCTGCTGCTGTGACACAATTAGGTAATTGAAGACCTCACCGTTGACCCCTTTCTCTACATTAGCAATTACAGATATACATATTTATGTGTTCTCCAGGTTCATTTGAGGTCTGCACCGTCTGCATTGTGTCTTTTATCTCGTGCTCGAATTCATTCTGTATCTGACATCTGCTTGTCACAGTCGAGTGACAACTTCTTTGCAAACTTTATCCTCTTATGTTGTGCTTGCTCATGGATTTGTCGACACAGGAAACATGTTAATCCACGTGTCTAGACGACAAACATCCACTCAGAATAAAACAGAAATGTAATGGTGGTTCTTTTAATCTGCAAAACGTACACTGCTCTGACAAAGGATTCACACTGATAGCTGATATCTCCTATTTTTGCATATTTCTCACGCTTAAATGTTCCAGATCATCAAACTAATAGTTATTTTTACTGAATATCAGACAGAGGTAACCCGCAAAATGCAAAATGCAGTTTTTCAATGGTCATTTATTGAAGATTTATTGGCTCGTTGTCAAGCTGCAGCTGAAATCATGATTTAGAAACTGCATTTTGCACTTCTGTTAAATTAATTTAATGATCTTAAGTGTGCCTAATATGCAAAAATAGGAGATATATGTGGGGGGGTGGGGGCAAATACTTTTTCACGGCATTGTAGAAATAGCTCGATCAAACTTACCTTCGTAAATAAGAAAAAAAGAGAAAAAGGCCAAAAAATGTCCTTTATTTTCTCCAGAGATAACCCACAAAACACAAAATACAGTTTCTAAATGGTGATGTATTGAAGATTTATTGAAAACTCCTGTGAAAAAATAATTGCCCCTCTGAACCTAATAACTAGTTGGGCCACCGTTTGCTGTGCAGTTAAATGTTTGTGACAGCTTGTGGAGGAGTTTTGGTCCATTCTTCTCTGCAGAATAGTTTAAATTTGGCTATATTAGATGCTTTTCCAGCATGACCTGCCCCTTTAAGGTCTTGCCGTTGAAGATATCTGTAGGGGGGGTCAAATACTTTTTCACAGCAGTGTAGAAATATCTCGATCAAACTTACCTTTGTAAGCAAGAAAACAAGAGAAAAGGCCAAAAAGTATCCATTATTTTCTCCAGAGATAACCCACAAAACACGAAATGCAGTTTTTAAATGGTGATGTGTTGGGCGCCTGTATAGCTCAACGTGTTGAGCAGGTGACCCATGTACAGGGCTGGTCCCCGACGCAGCTGGCCCGGGTTCGATTCCCGCTCGCGGCCCTTTGCTGCATGTCTTCCCCGACTCTTCTCCCGTTTCCTGTCTCTCTCTCACTGCACCTGTCCAATAAAGCTGATAAAAGGCCAAAAAAATAACTTTAAAAAAAAAAAAAAAAAATGGTGATGTGTTGAAGATTTATTGAAAAGCGATACCACCAATGTGAAAAAGTAATTGCCCCCTGAACCTAATAACTTGTTGGCCCACCCTTGGTAGCAAGAAGTGCAGTTTGTGACAGCTTGTGGGGGAACTGGTTCATTCTTCTCTGCAGAATAGTTTAAATTAGATGGTTTTCGATCATTAACTACCCCTTTAAATTCTTGCCACAGCATCTCCAAGTCTGGACTTTGACTCGACCCCTCTTAAACCTTGATTTTGTCCTTTTTGAGCAATTCACCGGTGGACTTGGTTGTGTGCTTTGGGTCATCGACATGCAGCAGCTGAAATTGTGATTTAAAAACTGCATTTTGCACTTATATTAAAATTAGTTTGATGAAATGCTTTTTCACAGCACTGTAGAAGTATCTTGATCAAACTTTGATACACAAGTAAGAAAAACAAGAGAAAAAGGCTATAAAATGTCCTTTATTTCCCCTGAGCTGCCAGAAAAGTAGAGTCTGTCCCTTGTAAACATCTGCAGAGGGCACAATGGACCCCCTCGCATTGGCACCGTCGCCATAGCGATGGGATTGAAGCCGGGACTGAGGAAGAGTGAGCCGGATGAAAGCGAAGTGCCCCGGGGCCCCCTGGTCTTTGGTGTCTGGGAGAGGTGGAGGAGCCCGAGCATCAAACCATCAGACGGCGAAGGAACATGAAAGAACGGCGAGGGGCCCTTTGTGTCTTTCCGTCTCGTTTGTATTCAGTGGCAAAGAAGCGAAACGTCTCACCTCGGCGTCTCGCTTTGATGGATGATAACGTTTGTTTTTTTTCTCTTTTTGTTTCTTAGTTTACAGCCAAACTTTTGACACGGAGTTGTCGACGCTCAGAAACATTAGGGTCGTTTTCCAACCACAGAACTGGAGGTGATGTCAGTTTCTGTTTGACTTTCACTTCCTGTATTTCAGCGAGAGATCCCATATGTTACTATTTTTAGATAACTCCGGCTGTCTCTTGGCATTTTTGTTGTTCTCCTGACATTTGAGGTCAGTTTCCAGTTTTTATGAGGCTTCACTAATACAATGTAATAATGCTTTACCACAGTGTGCAGTTATAACATCTCAGTGAAGGCATGTTTTATTTTAGCACAAATCTTACTGAAAGTTATTCTTTATTTCTATCTTGTAATACACCAAACAAACTTTCGAGTTCCCATAGTCAGTTGTAATAGCTGACTGATTTCCCTGAATCTTTTTGCAGCATAAAATATGAATGTTCATCAAGATATTTGTGAAATATAAAGTCAATTTTTAAAATTTTCTTCCTGAAGATTTTGCAAATTTTTATAAATTTGGGGAATTTTATGCTGAGTTTTTGGATTTTTTTCAGACAAGGGAACAACTTTTTTGGTGCCCATAAATGAAGACAACAGGAGGGTTAAATGTGAAAAAAAAAGAACTTGTGAAAGCGGCTTAATGGTTAACTAAAAAATAGGAAAATATCTCAAAGTATTTGATATGTGAAGCTGAAAGTTCACAGATGGCACTTTAAATGTATATACCTTTTGTTGAAAAAAGATTCAACCAAATCAGAGATGATGGAGCCAAAAAAACCTGATGATTTGAGATGAATTAATCCAGTTACATTTTGAAATCTGTTGCTGTTCCACATCTATACTACAAACTTACAGTAACATCAGTAAAACTTTGATTTTGGTGTTTGATGTTGGCACATTTACATTTTTTAACACAAGATTATAAAAAGAAAACTGCTTTGTTGAAATTTATGTTTTTGAAGAGGAATATTCCCAAACTTGTATTTTGTCCTTTAGCTTGACTTTAGGTGGCTGAATACACTTTATATATATATACAATTAAAAAAAAAAAAAAAAAAAAAGCACTGATGGGATGTTTTCAAGTTCTAAGTACATTATGCATTTTGTAGTTACCACACAAGTCATGGCAAAATGCCAATTTGTCATGACTAATTTTCTTTTATGTGGTTTATAAAGGCTCTTTTTATTATGGCTCATGCAGTTATAGATTCACATTTGGGGTGTTTTCCAGATTACACTGCACAGTTCAGAATGTTTGACCTTTCCTGCCTTTGGTGTTTTGCTATTGTATTTCCTCAGTCCCAATTTTTGTTGTCGTTTTAGTTTTTTGGTTGTTCTGTAAAGCACTACTTTGCATGGAAACTGCTACACTTTTGAAAACCACCTTGTTTACTGCAACTTTCTCTTAGATGCTCAAACTATTTTCTTGTCTTTTAATGCACTTTTATGATCTTATTGTCTACTTTTACGTTATTTGTATGATTTTAATGTATGTCTAGCTGTAAGTAATTTTTCTGGATGTATTTCTTTGACATTGTAAAGCACCTTGAATTGTCTTGTGTATGAATTGTGCTATACAACAAGGTACAACATGCTTGAACAAGGAAGGACGATTGTCACCGATTTTAGCTTTAAGCCTATAGACAGCTGAGATGTCCTGAGATGTTTCACACCACTCTGACTGTTTCTTCTTCTTTTCTGCTTTTACAGGGTGAACACGTGTCCCAACAACTGCTCCGGCCGAGGCGAGTGCCGCGTGGGAAACTCCACGGCTTCGGTTTACTGCGAGTGCGAAGCCAACTGGAAGGGGGAAGCCTGCGACATCCCGTACTGCCTGGCCGACTGTGGCTCCCCCGATAGAGGCCACTGCCAGGGCAAGACCTGCCTCTGCAAGGCCGGATGGCAAGGTGGGACTACGGCTAATATGGCATTCATATCATTTTCACATTCACTGAACTTGCTGGAGAAACCGCAAGTAGGTTTCAACAAGTCCAAACATGCAAAACATCCCTCAGTTGCTAAAATAAGCAGCCTGCTGGGTTTGTCTGAGCAGCGGGTAGCTCCTAAATTCACATTCACCAGCCAGAATTAATAATACTGAAATTAAAGCATGCCTTCTGCCTATTTTTCAATCATTTTTAAACAGTTGTGGTGCTTTCAGTAGTAAAGAAACTACATGCAACAACTCCATCAAAGCCTTTGTGTCCGTTTGATGCAGAGCTGCTGGACGTATGAGATGATTAGATCAGAGAGCAGTAAAACTCCAAAGATCATTTTTACAAGCCTGTTTCCAGACCTCTCAATTCCCTGCAACATCTGTGAGTTGATTTATAGAAAGAATAAAGTCAACAAACCACCAGTCGAGTGTGATTAAGTGCCCCGGAGTGGCGTGTTTTTAGAAACTGCTGCAGAACGCCGCTCGTTATCAAAAAAATATTATTTAGAGACCACTATTGAGCAGAGAAGGAGTGTTCTCATGGAATTTCAGGTCAAAGAACAAAATTTTATAGATGATAGATGTTGGAAAATGTTCTTCTTTTAGTGGGAAACCTTTCTAAACCAACAAGAAAACCTTTTCCGCTCAAAAACATTAAGCTGTGCTCGGTTTCTTCTGGGTCACTAAGCAAAAAAATATTGAACAAGAATCAGTTTTGACATTTCTGTGGAATTTAAAGGAATATAAGTCACTATTTTAGGCACTATTTCTAGCCTTGGTTCTACATTCTGACTCTGAATTTAAACAAAACCACAGCTTTTTGCAGCAAATTTTCTTTTTTTTTTTTTTAAAACAAACCCAGGAATAAATGAGAATAAAATCAGGTAAACATCCAGTACAGCTGAGCTCTAAGCAGCTCCAGTGAAGCAGTTGGAGGTTTAGTCGAGAGTTATCTTTTATCCGTCCAGATTTTGCCTGTTTATCTGGTGATTCAGACCAGTGCCTCCTGCAGCTTTCAGCCTGCACCACTATTATTGAGGCTTTCGCTGCCCCCACAACATCCATCTGCTGTTTCGGATGAACTTTTCGCAGGATCAGCTTCCTCATCGTTTCGGGTTGAGTCATGACTATTGAGTCCTTTTATTTGGCGATGTCCTGACACTACTGTATCCTTTTCGAATTGGACCATATGGGCGTTTTAACCGCTCTATTAGTTCTTAAACGGCTCCACTGCACCGCTCCGGCAAGCAGAGACAACGGCTTAATTTAACTGCAGTTATATCAGCGGCTCCGTGTGCTCACGATCTAATTACAAAAGCTAAGGGAGTTGAGAAACAGACTGGCGTTTTCTTTAGCCTTTATTACCCACCCTGTCATGGTGTTTTAGCAGAGGAATAGCACTCTCGGTGAGCTGTGTGCTGCCAGCTTTTAAATGAACTCATTTTCTACATCAACCAGTGCAAAAAGCAGAGACAGATGTCTGTTTAGCTAAGCCACCACTGCATTTAATCTGTCTTTTAACGGAACGTGGTGTTTGCTTTATTTATGGAAATGCCACCAAGTTACAAAGGTAGTTTTGTTATTTTACTAGAACCAGGTTGAAGAATATTAGCCACCAGGGATGTTTTTTTCCAGTTACTAAACAAAACAAAAAGCAGTGAGTAAAGTGACCTTGATTGTTGGAGTGAATCACAATACTTCCTTCCTTGGCACATGGCCGCTTGTGCATATTTTTGATAATGATCAAGAAGACACTTCCCCGGTGGTTAACACCCTGTTTCTGCTGTGTGGTGGAGTGACAGCACTAATTAGTCGGTGAATGTTTTTTTTTACAGACAGGATTTATTTCATCAGGTAGGACGGACAGACCGGAGATGAACAGGATCGACAAAATGCCCTCAAACCCCCCACATAACCTCAGCCATTCAGAAGGTTGACAGGAAATGACCAATCTTTCTATTCCAGACTTATTAGTTGTTTGCCAAATAATTTTTCAGAGTCTTTTCCCTTCATTCAGGACTGATTCCGGTTTATGTTATGTGTTATTGTTCCTGCGAATAAACAGGGGAAGGCAGCTCTGGCCGGAGACCTAATGAGTTATTCCAATGACTATCAGTTACAGTCAAGTCCACACGATGTACTTTTCTCTGCAAACAGATGTCTGCATGCAGCTCATAATTTGTAACCATGAGATTTCATACATTGCGAAGTTGCTGTGGTGCTCAAAACATAAGGAGACACTGTGGAAAGAGATTATCTGTCATCTACTTCTTTATATTCCATCATTAAAAGAGTTATAATTGAAGTAATTTCTGCCAGACTTTGGAGATGCTTTGATTTTAGGCTCGAAGTTCTCTATTAACGCTACTCAAACACAGTCTGAAGTTCTAAATTCTCCAGAAACCTTGCGGTTGGTTTTTGTGTACGTTATGAGGGCTAATACAGTAGTCTACATCAGCAAGCAGTATGTACAAACGTCAACTTTTAAACTTTACATCGGTCAGTGCCCAAGTAAAGCCTTTCATCAGTTTTTCTCTTCATAGCTGTTTTTTCACCCCAAAAGCTTCCAGATCTATTTTCTAATGATAATTGCCTCAAACCTGCATAACTAGTCTCCAAAACTTTAACCTCTCTGCTTTTTCTTTTTTTTTTTTAATCTCTTCTATAGTTTAAGAGATGAGATCAATAATGAATCATGAATCTTTATTCTCTGGGAACAGATGAAAATTAGCCTTGGAGGCAAACTCACTTATATTTCTTTTTCCTTTTGATTAGTGGTTAAATGCATATAAATGTATGAAAATGAAAAGAAAATGTGTGTCTCCACCTACACAATCGATTCACAGAAAGCAGATGGACCCAGTTTTTGTTAACTTTGGCTGCCGGCGGGAACTTTAAGGAAAACTAATGAAGCCTGAGTAACGCAGGCACTTGTTCATAAGCTAGATAGTTTTGTTTTTGCCCCTGATATAATGCTGATGTATTTTGTTGGTATTTTCTCTCTGAGGGTATGTCCGATTAAAAGTGCAGAAATTAATTAACCAAGCCTCTGCATCGTTTGTTCTCCCAGTGGAGCCTTGAATCTGTGGTTTCCTTCCTCCCCAGGTCCAGACTGCTCCGTCTCGGTTCCTGCCAACTCGTCCTTTTGGAGCCGGGAGGAGTACGCCGAGGCCGGGCTGGCCAGGGCTTCCCACAAGGCCGTGGTGGAGCAGGGCATCATGTGGGTCATCGGAGGTTACGTCTTCAACGCCTCCGACTACCACATGGTTAAAGCGTAAGTCCTCTTTCCCCTCTGAACATCTCCGCTGTGATTTCAGGCATTCGGCTGCAGCTCGTCCAGGAGAGCTGCGAGACACAAGTCCTCCTGTTGCTATGCGACTGCAGGGGCCGTGGCTGTGAAACACAGTGTCTCTGCTGGAGGAATTTAAATATTTTTAACTTACATGCCTGTTGTACCGAGTGTTAAAGTAGCACGTGACTGTTAGAAAGAAGCCACAGGACTTCCTGTCTGTTGAAAATTGCCAAGAAAGAGAACACAGCCTTGAACAGGCAGCTCTGTGTTGCGCACAGGGCGAAGTATGCAATTAAAACCGTAAAATTAGAGGATCAGCTGGTGCTCCTCACCCTCAACTCCACCCAGGAAGATCACAATTACTCCCTTGGCTCATGTTTTGGGTTTTTATGGGCTTGCCACCAGACCAAGGCCTTTTTATTTCGACTTGATGTCTGCTGTGTGAGGCAGTATTCTTTAAACTTTGCATAGCTCAGTACATTTTTACCATGACATAGTACTTACAGTCATACAGGTATTCTGACCCTTTGAACTCTGAGCAGTCTCATTTTTTTTTTTACTGCAATATAAAGTCCTGCACCTCTTTGAAAACAGAATAAACATGGGTAGAAGTAGAGAGAATTTAGAAAAGTCTTTTGTGCAGTATGTCAAAGTTAGAATATTGTAAAGCATATAAAAACATGAAGAAAATGAAAGTTGAATTTCTTCTGTGCCCACACTTGTCTAACACTGAGAAAACACGGTGACTCCACATACATTTCTATACATAACAGCTCTGTGTAAACACTGCCTGCAGTTCAGCTGAATGGTTTTAGTTTTGACACATGACTGTAGGTCACAGCTGAGCTGATGGGTTCTCAGTTGTGCTAAGCTACTTAGAATTTTTGTTTATTGTGGAATATGGTTTGTTCGAACTGCTCATTTTTTAGCAACTTTAGTGAATTGATTTTGATGAAATATCACAATTTTAAGCTTAGATTTAGTTAATTTTCCTCACAGAACTGCATACAAAATATGGTTATATTGTTGGAAAGTTGAAAATTCAACCTTTTTTTTTTTTGCTTCTATTTTTGCACTTTCTGACTGATAATTGATCATTACTTTTGCAAAAATAGAAAAAAATGGACTCAACATGTACACTGCTTTTCCAAGTGGCCACAGGTGTTTACCAACACTGGAGACACTTTTGGTTGCAGCTAAGTTAATCACGGTTTCTCCACATTTTATGTTTTTTTTTTGTTGTGAATTTCTGAATGAGACAACAGAACTCTGTCACACATGATATGTTGAAGGACCACTGGAAAGCTGAAAATCCAATAAACCTTTCAGCTTTTATAATTTCTGGCTCTAATAAATGGTGCTTTTTTGTAATTTCTGCAAATTCTGAGGCATTGAAGGTTACAAATGATGTTTTCTTACAGTTCTATCTAAAGGTAAAAGAACAGTACTGATACATAGGTAGGTCAGTTAGCAAGTTGATGGCTTTATTGAGGTATATGCTCTATTATGCACTGATACCATTGCACTTTTATCTCCCACAGTTTATTTTTATGGCACTTTTAGTTGGGGTGTGGAGGGATTTGAATGTGCTGTTTGATAGGAATGTAGCTCCTATAAACATTTGCAAACTGTACAGTCTGCCAGAGGAGGGTCACTAAATAGAGACTCGACAGAGCGACCAGACCTTTACACACAACCACAATTATTCTTAAAGTTTGTTATGTGAAAAAATACTAGTGCAGTGATGTCTTTCCTTGAGGGATTGTCCTGAGTTTCATCTCAATAATCATTTAACTGAATCATCTGCTCACCAGTCAAGTGGTACCGCAACCTTTGCTTTGCTGTTTGTTTTGGTTACTTGAACTCGCAATAAAATGGAAAATCTCCACATAAAAGCCTTTCTATCATGCTGACCACGCCTTTTTTTATTCTGTTTATTTCTGCAGTTATAACCTCAGCAGTAAATCCTGGCTGACCCTTGACCCGTCCGTCAACACCGTCACTCCGCGATATGGCCACTCCCTCGCCCTACATGAGGTACGTGACGAAACGGAGAAATCTAAAGTTTGTTTATGCACTCGGAGATAAAATATAATGAATCTGCACTCTATAATTCATTCTTACTGTAGTGCAGTTTGCAGAAATCTGTTATTTCTGCCAGCTCGGCCTCAGTTTGATCGAAGAAGGCTTGAAAAGGTGATGAGAAAAGACCGATGACACTTAAAATTTAACAGAAACATTCTGAACGCCGTTTTTTTTTTTTTTTTTCTTTTAACTTACAGTAGCATCTGTTGTCTGGAACTAATATATAAATCTCTGGGTTTTTGATGTGCTGCAGTGAAGTAGTGAGGCGGTTTCTCCTCAGACAGAAAAGCCTGTTAGGAGCTGCTGATGGAATAATAAATTAGAGAGGAAAATTCAGAGGAAGACACAGTCGGTCTGCTCTGTGGTTTGAGAGAAGCACGTTGGAGCTGCCGAGTGTTTGTAATGAACAAATTGCATCTTAGTGCGCCAATGTGTCCTGGAAGTAAATGTGGGGCTTGTAAGAGGAATCAGAAATCCAGTCACTGTTGCTGCACAACAGATAGAATTAATACAATTTTGCAGCTACAGATGCAGCCCACAAATCCTCGCTAATTTATGAAAAACCTCCTCCTTTGTCTCTCCTGGAAAAGAACAACCCAAGCATTTGTGTAATCTAGTTGAACTGTTTGATCTGTTAGAGTTAGGGGGAAAAGTGCAGTGTGACACATTAAAATGAACTTGAAATTAATTCTAAAACTGAAAAAAATTCATCATAAGGCTCTCAAACTGAGCTGCACCTACTGGATGGAATAACAACGCAAACACTCGGCTTTCGTGTGCACGTATTGTCAAGTACATGAGTAAATATTTCCCATGCCTGCTGTTAGTGTTGAATGAAAACGGTGTATTGCCACACTCTTAATATCAGGAGACGTTATTCCGTCTGACCTCCAGACTATCTTGAGCCCTTTCAGTGGAGAAAATTGTTCTGTGTGAAACGAGGTCCAGGCAATAATAATAATAAGATCGTGTTATTATTCAAAACTCGAGGACAGGAGGAAGGTTATTGGGTCCCAAGTTTTTATTTATTTATTTTTTTTAACGTTGTCTTCTACTATCCCTTGTGGTTTTTGCTGTGCTCAACTTCCATTATTAGGTTTCATCAGAATGATGGCTCATTACGACCACGGTGTAGGTGTGCCAGACTTTGTTTCAGCCATAATGAGCTGCAAAGTGTATCACAGTTCAGGATTGGCCTCCTACATACTAATAACTGTGAGTTTCAGAGTTACCATTCAAGTTTGTTTACTGCTTTCATTAGTTACTTTCATTATGTAAATTTTTGAAGACATAGTAACTTTTACTGGTTCACTAGAAAGAATGAATAAGATGCTTTGAATGCTTTTTTATGTACTCCGATATATCAGCCGGAATATTAAAACCGCCTGCCTAATATTGTGCAGTTTCCTGTTGTATCACCAATGCAGCTATGGTCTGTGGGACCATATACATGGGACTTCTGAAGATGGTACATGGGTGTTATGGAGATAGTACGAAGGTGTTCTGGAGATAGTAAAAGGGACTTCTGAAAATAATAGACAGGTGTTCTGGAGATACTACATGGAGCTCTGGATATCGTAAATAGGACTTGTGGAGATGGTATGCAAGACTTCCGGAGATAGTACACAGGACTTCCAAAGATAGTACATGGGACTTCTGGAGATCGTACATGGATGTTCTGGAGATGGTATACAGGTGTTCTGAAGATAGGACAAAGGACTTCCAGATCTAGTATATGGGGGTTCTGGGGATAGTACACGGGACTTCTGGAGCTGATAAATGGGACTTCTGGAGATAGTTTCTGACACCAGGATGTTGGAAAAGGATACTTTGGATCCTGTAGGTTGCATGGTGGGGTCTTCAAATGCTCATTGGGATTGGGATCTATAAAGCTTGAAGCAGTTTTTTTTTTTTTTTTTTTTGCATTGTGACAGGATTCTATGTCCTGCTGGAGGAGGCTGCTGTTACTGCTTGGTCTGGAACAGCGTTTAGTTTTGTGGTAGCTGTCAAAGTAACATCCGCATGAATGCCAGGAGTGGAAACTGACCAGCATGTTTTTTTGTTAAAGGCTAAATTTGATACTACTTGATAATTTGTTTTTTATTCAGCCTTCATTTTTAAATTTCAAGGAAGGTGTGGTATCATTTTTATCATTTTTAGTGATGTACAAATAGAACAAATAGGGCATTTAAGAACAAGAATACAAATGCATTTAAAAATCATTACATTCAACAGCAGTGTAGTCTGTAATAGTGGTTTTAAACTGACCTACAGGTAGAAAGTTAACTTTTGGGTTTGTGCAGCATAAAAAGCAGAAGTAATTTTCTGTATTTTTTTTGAAGCAATCAGTCAGTAACCAAGGAGACTGATTACTATAATTTTGAATGCCATATGTCTTTGTTTATTTGTTATGTGTATACATAAACTTTTTGACATTTGTCCTTCATTGTTGATGGATTTTTACTATTACAGTGACTACAGATATAGAGAGGAGGCTGCATCATTGCCAGAGTAGCACATTTTTAAAATATTCAATTTATTTGGACTTGGTTACAAAATAAAAAAAAATGTAATTCTGATAATTGCATAAATGCTGAATCTGAACCAATAATCATCTCAATCCCAGGTTTCGCAGCAAATAATTCTTTGTAATGAGATGATAATTACAGATAATGTTGTTTAGTCGGTGTACATTATATCTGTTATGCATACTCTATTTTGTCAACTAATTAAATTGTGTTACTTTCAGTGAGCCGTTCTACAGTTTGCCTCTGAGAATTCAGAAACACCACAGACTTAGAGTTCCTTTAGTTTTTAATGAACTTTTGATTTCTATAATCTAATTCTTCTTCACTGTTTGTTGCCTCCAGGGTAAAATGTACATGTATGGAGGAAAGATCGACTCCACCGGAAACGTGTCGAGCCAGCTGTGGGTTTTCCACATCCAGAACCAGACCTGGGTCCTGCTGAGCCCCCGGGCCAAGGAGCAGTACGCTGTGGTGGGACACTCGGCCCACATCGTGCCTCCCGTCCAGGAAGGAGCCAGCGCCGTGATGCTGGTTCTGTTCGGACACTGTCCTCTGTACGGATACATCAGCCAGGTGCAGGAGTACAACATCGGTGAGTTGTAGAGACACTTGAGGGGGGCAAAACATAAATTCCACCAAGTTGAAGTTAACAAGTTTTGGACTCGCCTGGTGTGTTCATCTCATCCGCCAACCTTGTTGGCAGTAAACTTCATTAGGGGCTTTCATTGTCTTCTAAGAGGCAATCTGTCTGAGATAATGGGATGAATTAAGCTGCCACTGAGGCCGATGGGCAAGAGTGCATCTCCTATTTGCTCACAAAGTGGGGAAAGTGATTATCGTTACCTGAATGACCACCACTAGAATGTGATGGCAGTCTGATGCCACTTTCGTTCTTGTAATGAATTTTAGGAACAATTACACAAAGTCTCAGTCATTTATAAAACCGTGTAAACTGAGCTAAGTCTCCACTGCTGACACAATTACTATTTTTTTTGTGTTATTTCATTACATTCTGATAACTTGAAGCTAGTTTTCTATTGTTTAATAAGACACTGTTGTTTGATCCTGCAGCTATGAACACGTGGAACGTCGTGCCCACAGAGGGAGCTCTGGTTCAGGGAGGTTACGGCCACAGCAGCGTTTTCGATCCCGGCAGCAGAGCCATCTACATCCACGGAGGCTACAAGGCCTTCAGCGCCAACAAGTATGGTCTGGCAGGAGACCTGTACAAGTTTGATGTGGACAGGAGGAAATGGTGAGACTTTGTTTTGCTGCAGATTTATTTTAACAATTCTGTTGAAGAACATTTTGCAGTAGCACACATGTTACAGATTGGTTGCACACTGCAATTTAATAGTGTAGCTCGCTGTGAGGTGCCTTTTTGCTTGTGAAATACTATACAGTTTAACCTCCTCAGTGCAAATTATCCAGTCTGATATAGAAAATGACTCTAATTTAACTGCTTATTACAGTGTTTTACAGTTCAGTTGGCTCAGATTTCTTAGTAAGGTGCCAGTTTGCAAAATGATCAACACAAAAAGCTCTAATTGTCAAATGTCAGCAACCACACAGTATAGTTTGCTGCACATGTTGATCACTGACTTTCTTCACAGAAGCATCATTTAAAATAAACTCATCAAATAATGCAGTCAAGAAGTTTAAAGCCTTTATCCATTAAGTCAGTATTTATTTTAAATGACTTTTTGAAACTTTAACTTTATTTATTGGACATTTTATATTGTAAATTTAGAAAGGGACATCTGCAGCCGGATTTTGCATTATTTCTAGTATAAAGCAATTGTGACTGCATTTGAATTTCCCTCTGGATTCATAAAAAAATCTATCTCTCAGTTTATTTTTTCTACTTTGCATTGACTACAAAGTTTTTTTATTCCACATATCAATTTGATATTTCAGTCACTTGCAAGTTTACATTGATTTTTAGTAGTCTATAATAGCAGAATGCTGGAAAATGTACACCAATGAATAATGAACTTACTAAGGCTGCTGAACTGACTTACAATAATTGAATTTATGCTGCACAAACTGCACTCACTGCAGCAACTTGACAGTCACTCACTGGTCTCATACCTTTCATATGTACAGCATTAATAGTAATCAGCCATCATTTTGCAGCTTTAGTGGTGTTAAAATACGAAGAAATGATTCCAAACAAGTCTTGCATTTATTAAGTACATATTGTAATCAACACTGAAACTTCTGCTAACATGAGGGGCCTTGACTGTAAGCATTGGAGTCTCTCTGTATGCTGAAAACTGAACTAAGACCGTTGATGGTCACGAATAAATGTTAACAGTTGTAAGCAAAGGGGAGTTTAACTGTCTGTTCAGTCCAGAAATGCCAGACGCAGCAGCAGAGTAACAGCTGTATGATATTCGCCTTTTTTGCAGGACCGTTCTGAGAGACAGCGGCTATTTCCGTTACCTCCACACGGCGGTGATAGTGAGCGGGACGATGCTGGTGTTTGGAGGGAACACTCACAACGATACGTCCATGAGCCACGGTGCCAAGTGCTTCTCATCGGACTTCTTGGCCTACAGTTTGGGTCAGTAACACACAATGACAAGAGCTCCAGCAGTCTGTTTTATTGACTTTTAAGTCTTTTTTTCCATTGGAGCACCACATATACACAAAATGTTGTCACATTTGGGCCCTTGTTGTTTGGGTTTGACCCATTAGTTCTAACAAATAGAAATTGCATTGCCACAGCTTCCAACATTATAGACTATAGTATAACTTTGTAGTATGTGTAACCTTACAGCTCTTTTCCAACATAATAGTGTAACAGTGTTTCCATGCATAAAGCTCAGGAGTTAACCCCGTCCTTTTGGGATACACTGGAAAGCTAAAAAAGAGCCAGGCCTTATCACAAGACCTACACGCTGGACCACAAAAATGCTGTTGTGGCTACAGCTGTCGATTATAAAATAGAAACTGATGATTACTTGTCATATAAACAAATCTGAATAATGATTTAATTGTATTTTGCTTCATTTTGAGCCTCTGTTTACTTCAGATTAGTAGTTTTAGCACCTTTTTTTTGACACAAATCCAACTAAACGCCTCCTCAAAGATCTTCTGCTCTCTTTTTTTTTAAACACCAAAATGTGGAGTTTGACTTTGCAGCAAAGTCTGTGATGTAATGTCAACAGATGCTCAGCAAAATAAATCAGATATTGGAAATCATGAGGCGTGGAAATAGTGGCTTAATGTAATGCCAAGTAGGTTTTCACATACGAGGACTTTGTTTTGATGCATAACAGCAAAAACTGACTTTTTTTGTTTTAAAGAAGAATAAATGGTTTTTAATAAGAAAGAGCTTGAGTAAGAGTCAAATATACAACAAATGTAATAAACAACAAATGAGAATTTTGAAAAATGACAACTGTTTGAGTCTGGACTCAAATATTTGCAATCAAGTGTTTAAATAATAATTATAACCGACTTAACTGTTGCTAAATAAGTTCAGATCTGTGTATCCATATTCCAAAATCTTAAACAAGTATAGTGTTGGTTGTTACAGGATCAGATTAATACTTCATTTTACCCACAGTGTTATGGAAACTCTTCTTAAAACCAGCTAAAGTGTGACTAATTTAGCAGCTGCTTGATTCATTAGTTCCGTTTGTGATGGTATATAAGAGAAGCACATAAAGATCCTCCCCAGAGGATGACCAACAAATACTATTTTGTCCTTTCCATGCTGCGCGAATTAAAGTAGATTTGAGTCTTTAATTCTACTGAGAGCTAAAAAAAAAAACCTCTTACACATCGAAGAAGATTTTCCACAGCATGTTTAGGTGTCTTTATACTTGAATCAGATATGCAAAAAAAAAAAAAAATTTGGTGATCTGTCCCAAAAAAGATCCTAAAATCGTCAGTCAGAGCATTAAAAACGACACATAATCGTTAATTAGCACATCTAATTAGCGTGTCTTCCTCACATTAGCACCGTAGAGGAAAAGTCGAGGCTTTAGGGGTGAAAACTAGCAGGTCAGATATCGTAGAACATCCCCTTAAGCTGCTGCTGGCGCAACTCCATGAGGATTTCTGTGCTGAAGGTAAAAAACAAAATGACGGCAGCGTACTAATGTAAGCACCCAACTAGTCGGTGTGGGATTCACACTGCTGGCTTTGGGGACATAATCTCCAAAGTCTCTCATGTTTATTCTTGTGTTTATTCTTGTGATCTTCCTACTGGCTGCTAAAGGTGCCCTTGTTCGAGATACATAACCCTTGAGCGGAGTGTAGTATAGAAAATAAGCTCTCTGTCTCTGTTTACATATAAAGATCAAAGTGTTTTTTTATTTCTTTGGCATTCTAATCCCATTTAAAAGTTCTCCTCTAATAGAAGTTAGCACAGCTTTGTCAGAAACCATCCTGGCATCCTCATTTTGTTTGCTGCCGCCTGTAAACACTGTTGTAAATTGAGTCTGCCTCCTTCTGCAGTGCTGTCATAAGCCGCTCATTAATGGGAGGCTTGGGTCTCTCTGGATGGGAGGGAGGCTTCCCTGGAGGCTGCCGAGTGGCCCCAGGACATTCGGCTTTTTCTGTGTCATTACCGAGATGATTGACAAGCGGCGGAATTAGAATCTCAGCACCGCACACAGCCCCCCCGTCTCTTCTGCAACCGGCTTTTGTTCATTAGAATTGCATGTTGGGACTAAAACATTCCCAACTAACGTCCTCTTTGTGGTGATTATGATGAGCACATATGGAGGCGGCACATTCTTTGCAAAGTGAAAACTTAGCTACACCTTGCCAGTAGAAGATTGGACCTCATTTTGCCTTTAGAATTGCCTTAATTCTTCAGGTTCATCAAGGTTCTGGAAACATTAGTCAGAGATTTTGGTCCATATTGACATGATAACAAACATTCGTCAGCTGCCACTTGAATAAACCTTTGATACAAGGCAAGGTGGATCCATGGTTTCTTGTTTTTTTATGCTAAATTCTGACCCAACCATCTGAAAAAAATGATGTTGATTGTCTTTTTCTGTTCATTGTATACATCTGTTAGCTTTGGATGAGTAGTTTTAGCAGTAGTTTTAATACAAATCCAACTAAATGCCTCCTTGAAGCTATTTGGCTCTCCTTCATATGACTTAAAACCAAAATGTGAAGTTTGATTTTGCATATCGCAGCAGAAATCGAGACTCATCAGACCAACCATCGTTTTTCCAATCTTCTATTGTCCAATTTAGGTGAATTGTAGCCTCTGTTTTCTTGTTTTTAGCTAACGAGAGTGGCACCTGGTGTGGTCTTCGGCTTCTGTAGAACATTGGCTTCAAGTTTCACCATATTTTGAGTTCAAAGATGGTCTTCTGCTTGGTTGTAACAAGTGTCATTTGAGTTTCCGTCGACTTTCTACTAGGTATCGACCAATATGGGTTTTCTAGGGCCAATACAGATGTCGATTCTTGTTAATCAAGAAAGGCCGATAGTCAATATTTGGAATATTTGTATTCATTAAATGTAGTGTTTTAACAGCATGTTACAGCAGGAACTTGGCATTCAAACTAGGATTCTTCATTAATAAGGGTGACTATAACTGGTTATGTCAAATAGAAATAGGAGTGAGTAAATTAGGACGCCTTCCTCTGTTTATGCGACTGAGATTGATCAGTTTGTCTCCCGCTGTTCTTCTCTGTTTTCTTAATATTTCACTGTTTTATCACTTGTATTGCCCACTAAGGTCCAGATCTTAAATCATTATTAATCATTAATGTCAGACTCTGTTTCAGGTTAACCCGTGGCTACTTTCTAACTTAGCTGCTAGCTGTTAGCATAGCCTTAGTCACTATGAGATTAGCTAATTTCCTGGTTTGTGACTTTCCTTGTTTCTTGTTCAGTTTTTACATTTTGTGGTTGAGAGACATTTCTGAGAACACAGAGGGATGACAGACAGAGGAGCCTTAAGTATTTCATTTATCAAAAATTGGCCAATAAAAACCCACCGATAATCAGAGAAATGTCGAACATCAGTCATGATAATCGGTCTATGCCTGTTTTCAATCGTCTTGTACTGGCTGTTCTTCTCTGATCTCTGGTATCAACAAGGCATTTTCGGCCGGAGAGCTGCTGCTCACTGAATATATTTTCTCTTTTTCTTACCATTTTCTGGTTGTGTGAAAATCCCAGTAGATCAGCAGTTTCTAAAATAGTCAGACCAACATGATTGGCACCAACAACCAACTACACCACCTTTCTTCCTCATTCAGATGGTCAATTTGAACTTTAGCAGGTCGTCTTGAACACGTCTACATGCCCGAATGCACTGAGTTGCTGCCATGTAATTTCCTGATTAGATATTGAGCAGGTGTACCTAATAAAGTAGGCAGTGAGAGTATAAAAGCATATTCTGCCTTGTGTCAAAGGCTTCAGCTAGTGGCAGCTGACAAATCTTTGCATCATGACAATATGGACCAAAATCTCTGAGGAATGTTTCTAGGGCCTCGTTGAATCTGATGATTTCAGGCAGTTCTTGAGGCTAAAGGATCTCCAGCCCAGTATTAGCAAGGTGTACCTACGTTTCTTTTGCCCTTCTTTCACTGGCATAATGAGACTCTCATACCGGTCACCACACAAACAAATTGTTTTCAGGATTTCCCCTGGAGACTTAACAAGCGAGTCAAACTTTCAAAACTACAACCTTCCCAAGTTTCAGTCCCCCTCAGCTCTGACCTCTGTCTCCTCCCCGCCACACTTCATCCTCGGTATGATTCTGTAATTGGAGAGAAGGGACTGTCCAGAGTCGGGAGCTGACTATATTACTACCCCCCTCCTCCTCTTAGCCAGCTGCAGGGTCGGTGTCAGCAGCAGCAGCTCTGGTAATTGTCTGGTAATTACAGTCGAGATGGGCCGTGCGTTGAGAACTAATTGCCCCTCCTTAACAAGCTGAACTCAATTAGAGCATAGAATTTAAGGGCCATCCGCTGTCCTGACATTGGTAGACGGTGTTGTAATAAATCCACACTCTGAGGGGGTGATTCAACCTCGCCACCTGTAGTGCCGCCGTATGACACCAGAGGGCACTGTCTACCTGCGCTAGTGGAGCTTTCCAGATGCCACCATGATGACTTGCACTGCATTGTAGTGGAGAGTGAGTGTGATGTGCTGCAGTCACTGCTCTGCATTCCCCAGGCTTTGACTTTCAAGCTCACCGTTTGTGTTGTTGTTGTTGCTGTCAGATTTAGTTTTTGATTATAGGCACACTGAAATGTAGTCATTGAAATGCTCCACATATGTAACCTGGATGACTAAACCGTAGATCGTAAAGTAAAGATGGATGTGCCCTCCAGCTGTGGGAAGTTACTTAAGCCTGCATTCTTTCTAACGTCCAGCAGGGGTCGACTAATCTGGCTGCAAAATGAAGTGAGATTATATAAAAGTCTAAAAGAAAATGATGATCTGTTACCTCAGCAAACATTTTCCTAATGAGTTCATCATCTCAATCACTAGTTTCAAGTCTCCCTCAATGCAAAATGGTGATTATTTAGTTAGTTTTGGCACCATTTATAGCAAAATAGACAGTAAAATAGGTTTTGTTTTAGGCTACCTTGTGATTGCTGCCATGTAGGTAGTTTGAGTTCCTGGCAAGATCCAACTCTCAACTATTATGTTTGATTGTAAAATATATCAAGATGGCAATGGCTAAAATTATGAACTTGAGGCTTCAACCAATGGACACTTCATTTTTTTTAATACAGTCTATAGTCTTAATAGTTCCCAGTCTGAGGGTTGAGTCACCCTGCAAGGTTCTAAAGTAAACTTGAAAGACATGTTTCTGCTTGACAAAATTAGTATTTTTAGTCTTTCTGACTGCAGGTTCACAAGAAGGACTTGCTTCATCTAACCAACTGTACTTTTAAGCCAAGGCAGCCTACTTTTAGCCTAGACGTCTAAGCATTATTTGATCTACAATCATTCCTTACCAGGTACATTTGGCTTGTTATGAGTCATAATTCCTGTCAGGCCCACCACCATTGAGCTGAAGGTGAGGAAACACCCTGACTGTGCCAGGTGTCAGATTTAACAACTCATACTCAGGACCTTAAAGACAAAAATGTCTGTGTCTAAAAACTGCCATAAAGAAGTTGGATATTAATGTTATTTTTCACTTTAACTGACTGTTTTTACCCAGCATCCCTCATCATCATACCTATATTTATTAATTATCAGGATTTTATCCTCTAAAATCTCTACTTGTTTAGGCCACAGTTGTTTTTGACAAAACACACACAGAAAAACAAAACAATTCAATTTACTAAATACTATGTGGGTTTCTTTATTAGTATTACAGTCTAAGATACGTCTAGCAGCGACCTTGTTTATGAAGCGTTATTATCTTTTTGGGCAGTTTTTAAATAAAAACTAACACTTTGACAACAATGTCTGCATTCAAAACACTGCCATAAAAATATTATATAGTAACATATATCTCCGATTCTCTTTCTCCACACATTTTTTTTTTTTTTTTTTTTTTTGCTGTTTTCATGGTCAAGTATCAAATGGGCCCCAAACAGACTAAATGAAGAAAGTATAAAGTCTAGCCTGAGTCACTGAATGAGACCATATTTATTAAATGTACATGTTTTTATATTCCACTCATGCCGTCCATACTATATTGCATTTTCTTCCCACGACTGTTGCTGCTCCGGCAGTCAGGCCTCCAGTGTCTCGGTCAAGGACACTTTGCCGACTGGCTTGATTGACACGAGGAGATGAGCTGTTAAAGGTCTTTCTAACCACGCAGGGCATGTCAGCTGAATCTGCGGCTGCTAAAGACATGTATGATTTAATATGTAGGAGCAGGTCAGCAGTTTTGACCTTTCTGTCTTTCTTCCCATTCCAGCATGTGATGAGTGGACAGTGCTGCCTCGGCCGGACCTCTTCCATGACGTCAACCGCTTCGGACACTCGGCAGTTTTCAGCGACAGGTAATCCGTTACACGGCAGTTAACCAGAAGGAAAGTTTGCACAGAAAGACTTCACAGAAATGCTCAGTAGCTAACATAGTGGCTAAGATGTTGAATACAATCAAAAAAATATGAGATATAACAAAACTAATTGTTGCATCTGACAAAACATTTCAGATATTAATGTGATCAGTAAATGACATGTTTATCTTGAGACACTTACTAAACCTATTGGGGTGTGCTTTTGTAGTCTTACTGTAAATTCAGACTGGTATTAAGTTATATACTATGCATTAGACATGCATAGTAAACATTAGGTAATTGGATTCCTGGATCTCACAATACAAGGAATTTGGTCATTGGTACCAATACCACTGAAATACTAAGAGCCTCAATGCCAATTTTGATACTCTAAGCAAAAAATAAGCCAATTAAATGACTGTATTTCAACATCATCTCTTTAATTTCTAACAAAAAAAACCTGCAAGGGAGCCTCCAAAATGACATGTAGATTATGTAAAATAGCAACTGATTAGCACAAACCTAAGCCTAATACTTTGTTTACATCCACTGTCACACAGGTATTATAAATTTGTACTATTTTCTTAATAAACACAGCATTATCAATCAATAATCGATTGATTCATAATACAAATTGAGCACACTAGAGATCTGTACTATGATTATATTGCTATTTAAGCCACAGACACATGGTAAGACCTACAAATGTTGTATATGCTGCTTGGAGCCTCGTCCTAGTTCATTCAGACTTGATGTAATACAGGGGGTCCTCGACTTACATTGGAATTCTGTTCCTACAGCGCGACATAACTCGATTTTCGTCCTAAGTCGGACTCACATACGGTGGCGTACAACTGGCAAATGTAAACAGAGCCATCTTCCTTGTATAGTGCCATGTGGCAACGTATTCATCCGCTCCGCTTGCAAACTAGTTCCCTCGTGAAATTTGTTTTACTGTCGCAAATGACATATGTCGAAATGATGGAACAAGACTTTCAAATGGGAGATGGCGACATAACCGCGAAACGCCATAAGTCGAGGATGTAGTAATCCGAGGACTTGCTGTCCATCTACACTGGCCCCAGGTCATTAAGCACCTGCAAAGACTATGTCATGGTGCCCCTTTACTAGCAAAACCCCTTAAATGCTCCCTCTTTTACAACATCAAACTGCCCCCTCCTCTGGTCTCTACAGTATTACACAGAAAGAGTTACTAGAGCTGATCTATAATACTACAAGTGTTTATTACGTTAAAAAAATTAGATTGGGGGCCAGAAGATACTAAAAATTAAGTGATTCAAATCAGATCAGGGGCAAACAAAAAACTAGACCTGGACATCCCTAAGTGAAGCTCTCTTAACTTGAATTCTGTCTACAGATGTGGATGTTTGTTTTTGAGCTGCTTAGATAAGTTTGAAGGTCCCCCCCCCCCAAAAAAAAAAAAAAAAAAAAATGTGTAACAGTTTGCATTCTGACTTGTGGTCGTCTTTAACTTCTCCCTGATCACCAACTCAAATGCGAAATATAATAGATGAATTTTGAGGTGTTTTATTCCACAGTTCTGGAGAAATCACAATCTCCAGTGTGCTACCTGTTACAGCAGTGGTATCATAGAAACTGTCACATTTTCAGCATTTTGTTGATTAACTTCTGAATTATCAAGAGCTGATGCTTTATTCTTTTAATTTGGTTTTAAACATACCATCTGGGCTCTATATATGTTGTCTGATTTCCCTTCCTAATGTAATTTCTCTCAGTAACCTTGTTCTTGAATGCATGTAAATCATGGTGACAGGTTCTATTTCTGCTGGGGCCCACACACACATTTAATTATGCACTCATGGTATTCAGAGTGATGTTAAAATGGAACATGTGCAAACAAATATGCTTGGTACATATATGCATCTGATATAAATATGATTTTATTCACTACACACGTAATACATATGAAAAGTCGCATGCTTCTCCACTAAGTTTTACATTATAGGAATTCTTGCTTTTCTAATGGGAAATCACAGTTGTTTTCCTGCTTGTTTTATTCATGATCACATCTCTGTGCACTTTTGTAGACAGTTGTAGGAACAATCTGTAAACTCCACACACTTGCCTAGTGGAGAGGAAAATAAGGAAAATATATTAAATTAAACTCAGATGTTTGTTGGGGAAAATGATTGCTCCCAAAAATGAAAAAGCTCATAATGGATGTCTGAAGTTATGCCTTTTCAACTTTTGCTGGCAGCAGAATGAGAGTTGAGAATAGAACTTTGACAGTGGACTTTCTGATTTTGCTCTTGCTTGTGTAATGAGAACCTTCAAATATATGCAGTTTGTTTAATGTGGAACAAACACAGCACACCTGGGGAGCTGTTAATTAAATGGTAATTTTGGAACTTTAAGGTAAAGTCAGCGATTCTTATCTAGCACAATGTATGTCAAATTCAGTTAAAATCTCTTTGTAAGCAAATTTGCCCAGAATAATGGTTAAACTGGCACATGCTAATAATCTAAATACCAACAATCTTTCTTCAGAATCCCAAATCCCACCTTTAAAGACCTCGTCCGGTGAAAATCAACTTTTAGTGAATACACTCGATATCATAGTTATGGAACATACGTCTACATTTATTCATTTGGCAGACACTTTTGTCCAAAGCAACTGAAAAATATGTACAAATACTTGACTCTGCATCCAAAAAGATGATAAAAATGACCCTGAAAGAAGCTCATTTAACAGTCTTAAACAAAATTATCTTTGTAAAGATTGAATTTATTGCCGGAATGATATGTTAGACTGCATTAGTTTTAGGTAGGTGTAAGAATTAAGCATAATATCAATTACGGTAAACAGTGCATTCTCCTACAGTGTCTTTTTAATGTCACAAGGGCTTCAAAATGACTAAACTTCACAAGTTACATGAGACTTGTAACTTTTCCAAGCAGGTAGGCAAACCATCATTGGCTGTCACTTTGACATAGGACCAAGAAAAGTTGCCTCTAGAGAGGTACAGTTTGTCCATTCTGGGCTACTGTAGAGCTGCAAGGATAATTCAACTAGTTGTCAACTATTAAATTAATCAAGAAAAGCTTCTTAAATTTGAATATTTTCTAGTTTCTTTACTCCTCTGTGACAGTAAGTTGAATATTTTTGTGTTTTAGACAGAATAAGACAGAATGTGCAATGAAACTGGAAAGTGATGTTGCTGTCTTGGACTTTGGGAAACACTGACCATCATTTTCTGACATTTTATATACTAAACAACTAATTGATTCATCTGGAAAGTGACTGACAGGGAAAATAATCTTCCTAGTAGACGTATGGGAAATTAGGTAGGGCTCATACTAATCTAAAGGTAAAAAAAGCCCAATGAAAACACGATTATGAACACTATATTCCATTTCTGCCAGTAGATACATTTAAATCCTCCTCTGATCCTCTATAATCCTGTCCATTTCCATCCAGATAGTGTAATATAGCTGCGATTTAAAGCTTGTCATATTATAGCAAAAGTATTCGCTGAACTTGTAAGTGGAACAATTTTAATTGAGTTTTAAAAGTCCACACGCTGAGTTGCCGAATAGATACTGTAGTTCTGTAAACTCTCTGGCAGCATGAGGGGAAATAAAGGCCAATGCTCACCATCAAGGACGACTGACAAGATGCTGTAGAACTAAAAACAACAACTGCAAAAAAGCAGAACAAAAAGCCTCGTTACCTTGGAAAAGAATCCTTTGTGCGCTCATACATGACATTTCATTATTAGTCTACGATATGAATAGACTGATGGGGACGGTGCTGCAACCAGAAGCGATGACTCATCGGTAAGCATTATCTGCACTGCCAGCAGAGCAAGACACAGCGATCCATATTAAATTATACATCCTGTTGTAGAGAACGCATCAAATATTAACATGAATCACTGGCCCTGTTTGAGTCAATCTGAACTGATGAGTCTCGTTCCTCAGGAGCTATTAGGAGTTTGTTCATGCATTCATTAAGACTTCAGACTACAACGCAATCACAAGTTCCAGACAGAAATTACAGCAGTCGTACTGAGGCTTTATTTAAACATTGTTGTACTGGAAAAAAAACTTTACTGACTGAGCTGCGCTTAAAACCCAAACCAAAATAATAATGGGCAGGAAAAAATGGAAACTGCAGTCTGGACATGTCTCATAGTTAAAAAGAGCTACAAAATACACTCTGAGAAGAACTTTTGAGACAAAGTGATGTGATGGAGGTACTAGATGTCTACAAATATGTCATAATAAAGCAAGTCTATGGCTTTTTGCAGGTAATTTCACTACTTTTACATTTAAGCTCATCTTGGCCAACATAAGGACTAGCCATACATGCTAACAGCCAAAGTTTTCGAAATTTTCCGTCATTAAATGTGATAAAACTTCTATGATTGACAGGTTTTCAATATTAGCCTATGTTTTTAAAGATATCTCACTATAAAATGGTGACAATAGAGGTATTGTTTTTTCTAATTGTGTTGCGGACATTGTCTGGAATCTGGTGGTAGAAGATGGGGAAAAACTTGCTCCTAGTGGAAATAAATGTTCACTTCCTTTACTTTTAAGCTCTTGCATTGGTCGTTATGAAGGCTAGTCCTACATACAATATCTTGCTTTTATCAGAACAGTCACTGCTATCCAGTTTTTCCACCAATTAATATGACAATACTTGCAATTTTTTCATATTAGCCTTTATATCAAGGAAGATAAAACATTTCTGATTGTGTCATTGCTGTGTTCTTATACATATCTCCCTATAAATTGCTGGCACTGGAGATATCGTTTCATAATTGTGTAGTGGAGATTGTCTGAAGTCTGGTGATACAAAGTGATGGTGGGAAAATATGCTCCAAATGGAAATAAATATTCATTACCTGCACTTTCAAGCACTTGTCATGGTCATTATAAGGACCACTCATATATGTGATGTCTTCTTTTTATGAGAACAGTCATTACTATCCAGATCTTCCATCACTTAATATAATAAGACTTGCAAATTGTTTATGTTACCCTTTATATCAAGGAACAAATATTTCTGGGTGTGAAGATTGTCTGAAATCTAGTGATATAAGGTCACTAATGGTGGGAAATTGGGAAAATTACGGTCCAAATAGAAATAAATTTTCACTATCTTTACTTTTAAGTTCTTATCGTGGTCTGGACTATCCATACATGCTTGGTCTTGTTCAGCACAGTCTCTGCTCAGGTTTTTTCATATTACCCTTTATATCAAGGAAAAAAAACATATTTCTCATTATGAAATTATAGTTTTTACATGAATCTCACCACAGTTAGCTGGTGGTAGAGATGTCTTTTCCTAATTGTGTTGAGGAAATTGTCTGGTATCTAGTGATATAATGTCCATAATGGTGGGAAATTGGGAAAAATATGGTCCAAATAGCAATAAATGTTCACTACCTTTACATTTAAGCTCTTATCTTGGTCATTACGAGGACTAGCCATACATGCAGTCTCAGGTTTCCGGATCTTTCATTATTTCATATAATAATACTTGCATTATTTTCATATTAGCTTTTATATCAAGGAAAAAAACATACTTCTCTTTATGAAATTGTTGTTTTTACATATATCTCACTACAGTTTGCTGGTAGTAGAGGTGTCTTTTCCGAATTGTGTTGGGAAAATTGTCTGGAATCTGTCAGTATAAGGATAATAATGGTGGGAAATTGGGAAAATTATGCTTCAAATAGAAATAAATATTCTCTTCCTTTACTTTTAAAGTCTTTTCTTGGTCATTAACAGGACTAGTTATATGTGTTCTATTGTGTTTTTATCAGAGCAGTCTCTGCTATCCAGTTTTTCCATCATTTGATATGATAATACTTGCAGATTATTTATATTAGCCTTTATATCAAGGGGAAAAAAACTACCTATATGCACTCCTGCTCTTACAGTAACCTCAAATCCTGCAACAAAGCTCGACTAGCAATTCTTTGGTCCTTTTAAAGGAGATAAATTCGCTGCCAGGGCTCCTTTTTAAAATTGTCTTTCTGCCTCAGTGACATCCTTTAAATCCCCTTTTTATCAACCTGCATAATATTGTTCCTCTTACTAAAAGACCCTTTCGCTATCTGCCACAATGACTCTCATCTTTGAAACGAGAACGACGGTAAAATGGCTATAGCCGCCCTGCGAGACTCCCACGTTCTCCTCCTTCCTCCTCCTGATCTGGGAACTCAGCAGGACGTCCACGGTGAACAGTTTGAAGTGTGCCCTCTGTGATCCGGGGGGACTTTTTTGATCAGACTTGTGCAAATTACCCGTCCGCCTTGCCCGGCAGCCCTCGGCATCGAACACACATCCAGAGACTCGCGCTGACAAAGTAATCCCGGCAGCCGAGCAGAGGCCAGAGCAGAAAGATGTTCAGAAACGCCCCAGACCCGGCATCCAAACAGGCACAGCAGGGGGGTCTGTCAGGTCCATCTGCACAGGAAGGGAGCCCTTGTTGGGGATTTAGATGACTTATGAGGAGGGTTTGGAGCCCAGAGAGGAGGAGGATCACTCACACGAAGCTCCTCACTGTGCATAAAGCCCTGCTACCGGGGGAAACTGTAGGGGAAGAAATCGTCTCCTCTTAGTTTCTGAATCCCCTCTTACTGCTCACTTATTTCTGCTGTGGTCCTCTTAAGGCCAGATCCATGCTTTCCATGTTCCACGACTTTGAAAGCAAACTAAAGAGGGGGTTCTGTTGGTACTATAGAATAAGTACACATTGGCCTGCTGCATAGGAAAACAAACAGGGATATACACTGTAAATAATAATAATAGTGCTGCACACTGCAGCAAAATAAAACAGACGGGTCATTAGAAATTACAAGACTGATAAATGCACAAAAAGGTGTATAAAACCAACACAAACCTAAGGAGGTAGAAAAATTACATTCCTAACTGTTTTAACGTCATTTTTCTGAAATAATTTATTAATATTTTACAGATTTCCCCGTTGTGTGAAATTACAGATAACAACTAATAAAATCACTTAAAAAAAATAAATTTGTTTACATGTTATCCACAAAAAAAGCTGTCCAAAACTGTACATATTGTCTACATTATAAATATTTTCCGAAAAGTAATTGGTTCTTTGACAGTGTTTTGCCGTAAATTATTTTACTGTTTTCAAATTGGGGGAAAAAAAAATAATAATAAATTTTTTACAGATTGTTGATGTCATTTGTAAGAAAAATTGTGGCTCAAAAAAATATAGTATTTTTAAGTTTTTATTTTACTAATTTTCCTTTTTTGTGAAATTATAGATAATATGTAATAAAATCACATGTTGACTGGAAAACAAGCAAAGAAAGCAAACAAATGCTGGTCAAATCTGTACATAATATCCACATCAAAAATCTGTACTTTTACAAACATTAATTTCTTCTTTTACAAAAAGTGACCATAAAATGTAACTGTTGCACTGTATTTAGATTAATTTAATCTGCAATTTTAACAATATTTGTTGTTATTTTCACATTTTTTGAACATTAAAATAATTCCACTCCAGATTTTCACCCTTTAGTTTTTCCTACACACCAGCTGGTCATTCTTTATATGTGCAGCACCGTGTTGATGTGATTGTTTCTGAGGTGTGCTGAGAACAGTGGGCGGACACAGCACAGGATATCTGGAGAATTTAGAACTTCCGACTGAAAACATGCACAAATCAAAGCTCCTCCAAACGTCCATTAGCGACTACATCAATTGCAACAGTCCTAATGATAAATAATAAAAACCACCACTAAAAAGGTGGAATATGTGAAAACAGAATCTCCCAGGTGTATATTTGACACTAAAGGCTTCTTCTCTTCTGTTATTGTATAACGTGATGTCAGATATGCACTTTTTGATAAAAGTCGTAGCTTGTAACCCCCAATAGTCTGAACTGCGTGTTGTTGCATTAACAGAAGCATTTTCTACATTTCAGCACCACTGAGGGTCCAAAAGCCTCACAGGGGGCACCACTAACAAGGTGGAAAATGTGAGAACTGTGCTGTATATTTAACGCTAAAGGCTTCTTCTCTTCTCTGCTATCTTACAGTGTGATGTACATGTTTGGTGGCTTCAACAGCCTGCTGCTCAGCGACGTCCTCATGTACACGTCGCCCAGCTGCTCGGCCTTTTCCAGCCCGGCGTCCTGCAGCCAGGCCTCGCCGGGGATCCACTGCGTCTGGAACAGCACCCAGGGGAGCTGCCTGCCTTGGGAAAGTAACGCCGCCGGCCCCGAGCTGCAGCAGCTGCCCGCCTCCTGCAACACCAGATCATGTAGGTGACGCCGCCCTCGCATTGAAATGCCACGTCGGTTGTCTTATTCCGCCGTGTGAAACTAATCCGAGATGATTTCAGATTCTTGATGTTTTTCACGAGCGTCTGCAGAACTCATCTGCATTCACGACGCCGCCGTCCGATGAGGTGCACAGACTGCCAGAACCGGCTTGTTTGTCACCGGCTGCCAGCTCAGTTTCTTACATCAAAGAGCGAAAATGGCAAAAAATGTGTCACCGGGGCATTTTTTGTTTCCTTCTTTGTGTGTGCGCGGAGGTTTTGAGATGCCGAGAACGTGGCCTTCATACATCATCGACAAACTGTCCAGATGCTGTCATGTCTGCATGTGTGATTATGCGCTGAAACGGGATCTGTCGATTACTTCACTCTACTAACTAAATGTCTTACAAATCGGGCTACTCACCTACCAGCAAACCTCCTCTCTTTTTCTTACCACACATTATTGGTGCTGTTTCTGTTGCCCAATGTGCATAAAGCTTGGCAGTAGACAGACCATTTCAGAAAAGCACTCCTTTCTGCACTACAATCAGCAGGCATCTCAATCTGTTGGCTTCACACTGCTCGTTTTTTTTTATAAAAGTCACAAAGGCAATCTTGCTAGGTTGGAATTAGAACCATGTCTGCATCACTTTCAGCACAACACAAGTCGCATTAACAGAAAGGCACGGACAAGCGACAGTACGTAAAGTTATGTGAGGTGATTCAGGGAAGAATTTTTCCACATTTGAGCATCAATATTGGTCTAAAAACATCCCAAAGAGCAAAAAATACACAGTTGCAAAAATCGCAAAACACCTCCTTCATTGACTTTGCTCTACAATTTCTCATCTAATACAAATGAAATTCATCTATTAAATAATGTCTCAGTGATAAAGACTCTTAGAGTTTGTAACAGCTCAGATTATTTAGACTCACTAATAATTTATGTAATCCAGGAGCTGGAGTTGAGTTTGGTGCTTCCAGCTGTTTAGGACAATTTCCTCTGAGTTTCTTAAAAACAGCATCAAACAGCAATAGGATCCAAAACCCCCAAAACATTAGATTAGATTAAATTCAACTTTATTAACGTTGCACATAGTACGAAACAACAAAATGCAGTTTAGCATCAAAGCAGAATTGCAAAAACAGCAGTAAAGTGCATTATTTACAGTATTATATACACAGTATAAATTTGAATATATGTATACAATATACGATAGATTATCTAAATCTACAGGTAGAGAAAGGGTCATAGTCCCAATATTATACCAAATTATGGACCCTAAACAAAGCTGAGTGGCCCTAAAAGGCTCCCATTAAACATCCAGAAAGCCCTCGAGTGAAAAAAAAGATTTATTGTGTTGATCTCACCTTGTGTTTTTGCAAAGATGTTGGGCTTTAGTGTCATTTTCTACTATATTCTTTTACAAACTAAATGATGAGCTAAATAATCCAAAAATACATAGAAAAAAGAACTCATAATGTAATAACTGTTAGATGGAGCCCTTTCTTTATGAACACGTGTTTTTGAGTGTACATGCCGTGCCGGTTAACGTGCCCTTTACAAACTCTTCACCACATTTCTAACAGTTTATTATCGTCTCCTCACAATGACTGTCCCAGTTCTGAGCCGCCCTCGCTGTCATCCAGGACGGCAGGAGGTAATCATGAGGGACGGTTCAGCCGGGTCTACTCGCTTCTCGCCAAGGATTTTCTTCAGTTTGGAAAATAAATAAATAAATAAGCACAAAATAAAAAATAAAAAAACCCTCCTGAACACGGCGGTCTCATTTTCCGGTGTCGGCAGCTACAGAAGCGCTGGCAGATGGAAACTGCGCCCCAGAATATCTTTTTTCAGGCACATTTAATGCCAGGGAGGCCCTTTGCTTTGCTTTGCTGCTGTCTGACAGTCACCCTGTCCTAGTTACCCCAGAAGAAACCTCATGCCCAGGAAGGTTTTACTGAGCCGTGGTTCACCTCAGAATCAGAATCGCCAGAGTTACAGCTGCCTTGTAAGAATGAAAGAAGTAAACAAATGATCTTGGATTTATTTTAGACATTTTGTTCAGATTCTCAAAGAAAAATTGGCCATAGTTGAAACTTTAGGTCAACATTGAGTACCTGCACTGATAAAAACCCAACAATACTTTTGAAAAAAAAAAAAAAGATTTCCTTTGTATTACTAATAATTTATTTAAAAGAAAATAGCTTAGAATAGTAAGTAAGATCATCAGTAAGGCTTATGATCCTGTATTTGAAGATTTGGAAATAGTTTTTGTGTAAATATAATTTAACCCCTTAAACCAAAAGCAATTTTTTGGCGCTTTTTTTTTTTTTTTTTTTTAAAGCTCCTGTCACATTTTTCTTCACTATGAGCTCATTTGTCACTGCAATATAAATTCCTGCAGCTCTGTGGGAACAACACAACCATGACTGGAAGTAGAGAGAATGCAGAAATTTGTTTTGCATCGTATGTTAATGTTATAATGCCAACACGAAGTTGAGTTCCCAAAAACTGGGATCAATATTTTTTCTAATTGGTTCTACATACTATAAATATTTCACTACTTTCACCACTTTCCATTTTACACTGATTGCCGTTCATCCGAATGCTGGATTTTTGTCATGTGATTGTTGGTCCCAACAGAGTCAGTTGTGATTTCTCAGTTGTGCTAAAGAGTGGAGAATTTTTTTATTTTTTTTAAAAAAAAGATTCTGCTGAAAATGTGTTATTTTTGAGGATTTTTTAAATGTAGACTTTTAGAAGACGTGTGCAAGAAAGCGATTTTGATTACCTGTCCTGTTTTTAAGCATAAAGTTGAAAAATTTTCCTGATAAAACCAAAAGTGAAAAGAAATGAAGGTTTAATGTCTCTGATTATTACTTATTTTGTGGTTAGGAAAAAAAGGAATTAACACATATGGCATTTTTCAAAGTATACAGGTGTTATACAAGGTGTTGCCAGTACTAGCATATGTCTGTTTCTACATAATACAGATATTTAAATAATTTGCATACTCGATTTGTGTCAACACTGCCTGCAGTTCAGCTGAATTATGTCAAGAATTTTTGTCTCCTAACTGTTGATCACAGCTCCATCACTGATGGCTTCATGGTTGTGTCAAGAAGCGCAGAATTTTTTGTTTTTCACAACAAATGGTTGCTGCAAATGGTTTATTTTTGGTGAATTTCTGAATAGATATGTAGAATCTTAACTTTAAATTTTGCTCCATTTTCCTGAAGTGGCACTGCATTGGAAAGTTCTTCTCGCTTTGCTAAATGCCTTTTAAACATACTTGCAGGTTTTGGAGGTCAGTGGTTTTATAGAAACATAAAGAAAAACAGATAAAAGTGGAGCTAGTAATCTTCCGTCAGTGTATCTGGAAGCTGCACACTCCAGAAGAAACACTTGAATAACAGTTTTAGTCTGTATTGTTATGACATTTTATTAAAGACATAATTCTGTACCTTGTTATTATTAACTTTACAGATGCTGACAATGAAAGATGTGACCAGTATACCGACTGCTACAGCTGCACTGCAAACACCAACGGCTGCCAGTGGTGTTCGGTCCAGTGTGTTTCTCTGGGAAGCAACTGCACCTCGGCTTCGGTAAGAAAGCCTAACCCTGATAACTTTGACAGGTTTAACCCTCCTGTTGTCTTCATTTACTGGCACCAAAAAAAGTTGTTCCCTTGTCTGAAAAAAATCCAAAAACTCAGCAAAAATTTCCCCACATTTATAGCAATTTGCAAAATCTTCAGGAACACAATTCCAAAAATTCCTTAAAAGTTTCCCTTAAAGTTTTTTTTTTTTTTTAAATACCCAAATTTGGCAAGAAATGTTAAAAAAGTAAATATTTTCAAGAAATGAATAAACATCTTCCAAAAAAATCCTAAAAATATCTAAAGTGATTCCATATATATCAGTAAAAGTTCTGATATTTTCTTTGAGGACATTCAGAAAAAATCAACCAAAATCCAGTGAATTTCGCTGGATTTTGGTGGATTTTTTTGGTTGATTTTTTTCCGAATGTTCTCAAAGAAACGTTTTTTTTTAGCATTTGTTTTTTTGCACCTAAGAATGTTAAAAAAATTCCCAAAAATGGTGAACATGTAGAAGTTTTCACTGTGAAAATATATTTTTTCCCCCATTTTCAAACTTTAAAACGAGTCAACTTGACCCGCAGGACGACAGGAGGGTTAAAAGACGTCACATCTGACTGTATGTTCACATATATTCACCCAAAAAGATGCTTTTTAATTCTGTACCATCTATATTTGCCATTTTTTCTTGGGGAAAATGGTTGTTAATGGTCTGTTTTGGACATTAAACATAAAGGATGTTTTAGTTTGCTACAAAACTTTAAAATCTGATGTTAATGTGTTTATCTTCACTTTGACAAAAAATACCACCAAATAACAGTTTGTCATTCAGGTTGAAATGTAATTTTAGGACTCTTTGTAACACACAAATACACAGTGCCCTTAAATCTCGAACAGTTGTGGGGCTTTTTGAAGCCCAGAATAATAAACGCTCCGACACAATCATTCCCCGCAGCGGCCCCACAAACTTTGGCTTGAATAGGACACACAAATGTTGTCATAACGAGTCTTTCTTTTCATTCCGTACGAGGCTCACTTCACCTTATAAATAGGAACATGTCAGATTTGAGTAATGATCAAATCCAGGCGTGATGAAGCACGTTCCTGTTCGCTGTACTGACTTTGATTTTCCAATCTGTGATTAAATCAGTGCTCATTTCAATGCTGTCAGACAAACAGTTCACGTGTCTCCTCAGGCGTTCTTATCTGCACTTGTCTGTGAAGTATTTGATTAATACGGGTCACTGTATTTCTATTCAAATTGATGTGTTCCAAAAAATTAAGAAAAAGCTTTTCTTTTGTGCGTTTTTGTCCAAAACTTCCATCTTTTTCAATGAAATTCTTATGAATCTGGAAGGAACCGTGTGCTCCTCATAAATTCTGTCGCCTCCTGTTCATAATGACACAAGATTTCATTTTGTTCCATCTGAACGGTTGTCATTTATGAAGCGTGAAATGTAATGATTTTTCTCTCGGAGTCCAAAGAGTTGACAGTTGACGCCTTTTTTTTTTTTGTTTGTTTTCCGCTTTCTTTTCTCAGGGGGCCATAGCGGAATACGAAGTTTGTCCCAAGGACAACCCCTCGTATGTGTGCAACAAGAAAACCAGCTGCAAGAGCTGCGCCGTCGACCAGAACTGTCAGTGGGAACCTCGCAACCAAGAGTGCATCTCGCTGCCAGGTAACTGTGGTTAAATGGAAATAAAACCTTTATTTTGGAAGTTAACATCCCTACTACAAAGTTAATGTATGTTTACATACTTGGACATACATGACCTCAAAGCAGTTTCTGGATGTTTTTCCTCACTGTGGGCTCATTTTTCACACCAATATAAAGTCCTGCGCCTCTCTAGAAACAGCACAACCATGACTAGAAGTAGAAACAGCTAACAAATGTCTTCTGTGCTGTATACAAAAGTTATAATACCATAAATCATAAAAATTTAAAGACTAATTTGATGTTATTTGATTCTATATTTTCCAAAAATTTAATAAAACCTGGACCGAACATGCACAACATTTTTCCTAAGTGTTACCAACACTGGAAAAACAATTGGTACTCTACATACTATAGATTTTTTACTATAGTATTTTTACTCCGCCAAGGAACGCCGTGGAGTTATGTGATGGTCGGCGTACGTTTGTCTGTCTGTCTGTCTGTTAGCAACATCAGTCAAAAACAGACCAACGGATTTGGATGAAATTTTCAAGGAAGGTCTTAAATGATACAAGGACCAAGTGATTAGATTTTGACAGTGATGCGGCTTATAGTTTGGATCCATGGATTTGTTAAAGATTTCTGTATCATTGTGAGATAGCGGCACGGCATCACTGTTACCATGACAACAAGTGAACACTACATCAGCTGCCTGCTGACGATCACATGATTGCAATCCTACTACAAATCCACCGCTGAGGACTTACCGGAACTTATCTGTTGGAAATGATCCGATCAATTCCCGCCGCCGGCTACATATTTAGGTCACGCGATTCGTTATCCGTACATAACGTACACATGCAGAACACTTTATAAATTTTTCCTGACTTACGAGGGTTTTTAAAGACATTTTGGAAAGTTGACAATATGGGGCCAAGTTGGAGATTTAAAAAAAAAAAAAAAAAACACATTTTCAAAACTTACTGAAGCTTTTTGTGTTTAAACCTCAATATTTCAGTTGATTCTGTTGATTTATTTGTAAAAACCAAAGCTGTGATTCTGACAAACACTTATTTAGTTGTGCAGCCCCACAGTTGTGCATTTTGTTTGTTATTGCTGTGACTAAAATACACTAAAATTGTCCTAAAAAGAGCCCAGGGCTAATAGGGATCAGAATGAAATAAAAATACTGAGCACAGATGCTTTTGTTTATAGCAAATGTACAATATTTAAATGCAGATAACAACAGTAGATGCTACAATTATAATGCGCCTTCAGGGGGGTGATTCAAATGCTCAGAAGCCTGGAAGGTAAATCTAAGATCATTAAAGGCTGAATTATGTTTACATTTATTTCTTTATTTCAGTTTTTTCTCTCATTTCTTGTAAAATACTTTGGGGTAAAGCGATCAAAACGCTGATCAGCTGAACTTTTCCTAGTCTCTTTGTGGATTGTGAGTTTTTTTGTGGTGATTTTTAGGTCTTTATGTGGTAGTTTTGTGTCTTTTTGTAGTGATTTAGCATTTTTCGTGAGGATTTTGCATCTCATGGTAAATTTTCCATCTTTTAGCAGAGAATTTTGCTTCTTTTTGTTGTGATTTTTAGTTTTTCTGTAGGGCTTTTGAATCTTAGTGATATGACGTGATTTTGTAGTAATTTTTTTTTTTTTTTGGGAATGATTTTGCATTTTATGGAATGGATTTTACTGAATTCAGCAAAGATTTTGTCTCTTTTTGTGGATTTTGCATCTTTATTGTGGTGATTTTTAGGTCTTTTAATGGTGATATTACATCTTTTTTGTGGTGGTTTTGAATCTCTGTAGTGATTTTACACCTTTTTTGTGGTGACTCAGGTTTTTTGGGGAAGATTTTTTGTTGTTTCTGTAGGGCTTTTGAATCTTTGCAGAGATTTTGAGTGTGTTTGTGGATTGTGGGGTTTCTTGTGGTGGTTTTTATTTGGTAGTTTTTTGTCTTTTTTGTAGTGATTTTGCAATTTTTTGTCAATACTTTGCCTCTTATGGTAGATTTTACTTCTTTAAGCCAGGATTTTTGTGTCTTTTTGTGGATTTTGTATCCTTTGTATCTTTGTGATTTTTAGTTTTTTTATCTGGTAATTTTGTGTCTTTTTGTAGTGATTTTGCATTTTATGGAGTAAATTTTTGTAGTGATGTTGCATTTTTGTGTGAGGACAGCATCTTATGTTAGATTTTGCTTGTTTTAGCAGAGATTATGTGGATTTTTGCTTCTGTTTGTCGTGATATTTGGGTTTTTTTCTGCGAGGACTTCAGAATTAGAATCAGAATCAGAAATATTTTACTGATCCTTGAGCAGAAATCACTTGATTTTGCATTTAATGGTAGATTTTACTTCTTTTTGCAGAAGTTTTGTTTCCTTTTGTGGATTTTGAGCTTTTCTCCTCTGCTTTTTTGGGGCTGTTTCGATAACGAAGGTCAGATAAGGAGACGGATAGATCCCAGTTTGCCAGCCTGCATTGCATATATCATACCAACATCTGTTCTTGCTGTTGCAGAGAACGTCTGCGGTGAAAGCTGGCATCTGGTGGGAAACTCCTGCCTGAAGTTCATCACGGCCAAAGACTCTTACGACAACGCCAAGCTGGCCTGCAGGAGCCACAACGCTGTCCTGGCATCGCTGACCACACAGAAGAAGGTGGACTTCGTGCTGAAGGAGCTGCAGATCATGAGTGTGGTGGTAAGAAAGAGGAAGAGGAGGAGGAGGAGGAGGAGGAGGGGATTGAACCAGGATTTTAATTATTGGATTAGAGAAATTTTAATATTCTCCTTGGGAAAATTGGGTCATCAGACTAGAAGCGAACGAGATAGCGACGCACAGAGAGGGCCGAAGATAAAATAGATAATTACCGCAGAAAGATCACATCAGGCAGAGACTGGAGACTATTAGATTAGTTAAGTAAGTAATGATGTAGAAAGGGCTGCTTCTTTGAAAGATGTTGAAACAATCATGCAAAAAAAAAAAAACAAAAAACAACACACGGGATCAGAAAAGTGTCCACAAAGATTTCTCATGTTATCTCTGATTCATGAACTTGCAGCTCTACACCTTTTTAAACTTATTGCTTTTGGTCTTCGCTTTGAGATCTTTGCTTTTTGTAATCTGGATGAGTGTCTTTTTTTTCCCTCTCTGTGATTTTTGGACCGTTTAATGTGAAACAAATCTTCCATTAACAGATTTTTTCCTCAGAGCTCAGACATTTCTTAGCCGCTCCATTAGAGCAAAGACACAGAAATCTATCCCAAGCATCGACTAACCATTGAGAGAGGCTGTTTAGATCATCAGATGTGGACAGGATGGACAGATGTAGAGTGCTGGCTGTCTTCTGTGTCTCCTACACATAGAAATAACACATAGAATTAACCGAGTATGT
This sequence comes from Amphiprion ocellaris, assembly GCF_022539595.1. Taxonomy (NCBI): domain Eukaryota; kingdom Metazoa; phylum Chordata; class Actinopteri; family Pomacentridae; genus Amphiprion; species Amphiprion ocellaris. The sequence goes on along the minus strand of NC_072785.1, from coordinate 27,792,992 downwards.
CATTAAAGCTGACATGAGCAAGAAATCCACTGGGTCTCATTACCCAGTTTCAACTTTAAGTCAGTTGTGGTTGGAATCATTTCAAGTCATTTTTCATGGAAAACTACTGAACATTCTACGGTTTCATCGTCTCCACTTTTGTCACTTAATTTCAAGTTTTTGACTTTTCCACAGACAAAAAAGAGATTTAAATACCTTAATCTCCTCTCTAAAATATGTTTTTTTATGATTTTATTACATTTTATGCGTTCAATGATTAATCCTATGAACCCCAAAACTTGCTAGTAAGTGTGAAAGGCATGACTTAAAAAAAAAAAAATCAAAATTACACTGTCAGAACTAGAAGCTGCAAAAACAAATAAAATCTTTGGATTTCCACTTTTCTGATGGTCCTTGAACGTAACATGTGCAACTTTACGTTTCATCAGGAAAATTAACCAAATGTAATCTTAAAATCGCAATATTTCATCGAAATCAGTTTGTTCTGCATGTATCATTTTAAAATTCATCAAAAATAAACCCTTTGTGTGAGATTGTTTAAAAACAAAATTAATTTTACCTTTCAAGAAAATCCCGAAAATGACATTATTTATCCGAAACATAAACTGTAAAAACAGAAAAAAATAGAACGTTAACTTTCTGACAGTCCTGTTATGTATTGTTGCGTCAGGAAAACTCACAAACTAAGCTAAAATCATAATATTTTGTGAAAATCTCTTTATTCAAAAACAAACAATTTGCCCAAAATCTTGTTTAAAAATAAATAAATAAATAAATAAATAAAATAAAACAATGACAATAAATCCTGCACTCCTGTGAAAAAATAAGAAGCTGTGACTGACAGCTGTGACCAATAGTCACATGACAAAAAAATTGATTGATAATGTTAATTTTGGCTTTTTTTCCTTTTTTTTTTTAACATTAGATTAGCGTTTCTTTTTTTTTTTTATAAAAAATGCAAGTAGTAAAATATTTACAGTATGTCAGGCAACTTGAAAAAATTTTATACATGTTGGTTCCATGTTTTTCCAATTTTTGTAAAACAAATCTCTTTTTTTGGAATTTATTGAACAACTCTAACGCTGCAGAAAACATTTTTGAGTTTTTTTTTTTGACTTCCATAGAGGAACAGGACTTTATATTACATAAAAATGAACCCTTTTGAGTCAAAATGTGAAAGGAGCAAAAAGTATTGCTGGGGGTTCAGAAGGTTAATTAGGAAAATAAGCAGAAGATAAGTGGAGAATGAAAATGTATTATGGCTCGACTAAATGTGCAGAAAAATCCTGACAAAAAAGATAAATTAGAGCCCCACATTAACGGCCTCATTGTAGCTAAATCTGTCCAGATACTTGCACTGAGGCCACGCATGCACAAAAAAAAATATGAAACAGTAACTACAAAAGGCCCTAAAGCCACCACAAGCCAAATCTAATACTGAAGCTGAGTAAGACAAAAAAACCCCCCACAAAGTCAGGCTGAAATTAAGAAGCTTTTTCCATCCATACTAATGAAGTTGTGTAGATTTCCCCTGTTGGTCTGATTTAGCTCCGGTGGTTGGTTACAGGTAATCCTTGTGCTCACAGGTGGAGACCAATCGAAGCTTAACTGCTCTGGAATAACATTAGTTTTCAAAATTCAACAGTAAAACTCTGTTTAGATACAGAAATATGAAGTATGGATGCATGATATTGGAAAAAACTGCAATGTTTAGTTTTTGTGCCACACCTCAGATACTTGATTCTATTTTGAAAGAATCAATCATGCTATGCTAATGCTAAAGCTAATGCTAATGAGTGGGGTGATTTTATAGGAGAATATCTGCATCAGAAATGGAAAATAGTTAAAAAATGCCACAAAAAAACACAGCAAAACACTTGAAAAAAACATTCAGATGTGGCTTTGCGCTCATCATACAGAGGTATTTGGTGCAGATTTAATAGTAAAAAATATTATTTGTGTTGCTAACAATTGGAAGACACTGCTGATAGTGGTTTTGCTGTTAGCCATCCTTTCTGTAGCCATATTATTTCCATGCAACTGATGAACATTACAAGTATTGTTTGCGATTATACGTTGATTTTAAAAATAAAATATTTGCCTTGCACTTTCATATCCTACAAATATCCCCAGTTAAGGATCAATAAAGTTACCTTATCCATTGTAATGTACAAATTTGCACCAGAATAAGAGTTAAAGTCAGGTTCCTCCTCAGTAAGTGCATTCCGAAAGTCATAATATAAATAAAATTATACCCAAAAAGGCTCACTTTCTGAACCTTGACTGATGCTACAATTTACCTACGTTCCCTAAACACCTCACATGCAGGCTACGCTAGATGCTAGCTAGTTAGCTGTTCACAGAGAAGCCTCTAGTCTCCACCTCAGACAGATTTGTGACCAGAAATGCTATGAAAAGAGTGAAATGAAGTGAGATTTGTAGCAAAATGTCAAGCTAGCTACCCCCACAGATGACTCTTGTTCCAGATTTAGAGCTTCTCTTTACAAAAACAAATCCATTTCTGGTAATACCAAGTTTTCACAATATCGGTGTTGCACAATCAATGTTCAGACATGTTTAATAACAGTCAGATAGTCAGATAGAAGGTGCAGTATTTGAGTTCATGTAGGGTAATACCAAGGTATATAATGTGAATAATATATTTTAGACATTTTAAACAGAGTGAACATGCAGGAAATACAACAATGCCCAAGCTGAAACCGAATAATTGTGTCTGTATGTACTGTTTTCTATGAGCAAAGCATTTTAAGCATCAATATTGCAGCCGATCGTGTAATTTAAGCTAAAATCATGATTACACAGAGAGACTTTGTAGATACGTTATAGAAAATGAGAGTATGTGAGTCTTTATTGTATCATGAAGCAAAAAACAGTAGCTGCATGGTGTGTTAGGGTTCATTTGCCTCACTTAATGATGCTGAAAGGGTCCGTAGAGCAGCTTTTCTCTAAAACCTGCAGAGTTTGTGCTGTTTAGAAGGTCTTGCTATTCCCAGATGAGATCAATCAATCCGAGAAAAGGAATTAAATCTGGATGGTGCAGTAATTCGTCTCATGTCTGCGAGAGATTCTTTGTTTATTACGACTGCAGCAGCATTTCCATTGATTGGAGACGGGTTAGATAACAAAGCCCCTCTTGTCAAGTGGAGTAAACCTGCTTTTGTTGCCGCTCCTGTCCGTCCGGTGGAATTTTTGTCGATAAGCGTGAAGAATTGCTCTGACGTTTTCTGCCTTACATCGAGGGCAAATTTGGGATTCCTGAGATGAAAGATTGTTATCAAACTGCCTTTTTTGACATTGATTTTCGCCAAATGTCACATTAGTCTTCGGCGAGGGAGCTAAAGTTGTGGCTCTCAACGTAATGTTGGAACCATTTAGAGTAAAAAGATGACAACACAACCTTGTAATACTAACAGATTTTCAGTTAAGACCACCTGACCTCAGTGATGCTTTTACGAGCAACGGATCTAAATGTTTAAACTCCTTGTTTTGACTTTGTTTTGGCAGTACAAAGCCACTGTCACGCCCTGGGTGGGGCTCAGGAAAATCAACGTTTCCTACTGGTGCTGGGAGGACATGTCGCCCTTCACCAACACCACCCTGCAGTGGCTGCCAGGCGAGCCGAGCGACGCCGGCTTCTGCGGATATCTGGCCGAGCCGGCGTCCAGCGGCCTGAAAGCACAAACCTGCATCAACCCGGTGAACGGCAGCCTGTGTGAACGGCCAGGTGAGCTAAGAATGCACTTTTAGATGTTTTATTTGAGCTAAACACTGTAAAACAATAAATTTCATACGTGTAGACAGCCATTAGACTATATAAAGTGAACCAAAAACACAAATGATTGAATAGAAAGTTCAGTATTACTATCCAGATGGAACTGTGTAGTGTCTGTGTATCAATGCTGTTAACAGTTTATTTATTCTATATGAGCTATTGGGTCTGTTCATCCTTTTAGCTTTTATTCTTTTTGCACCACCGAGAGGAGTTTCCCTAAAATTTGCAGCTGTGCAATGACAATAAAGACATTCAAATTCAAATAAGCACATTTGAAAATACATTGCCATTAACCCTCTTGTTAGGATCATTTCTTAGGAACAGCAGTGATGTTCCTGGAGCATGTTTAATTGTCCAGAAACCAAAAAAATCCCAATAAACATTGTTTATATTTCATCATTAACTCCATTATTAACCATTTCTATCAATATTTAGTGTTAATAGTGTTCTTTACCTCTCATAGATCATGGTTCAATGAGGATAATTCACTTGTTGATGCACATTAAAACTTTTTTAAATGTACATTGGAAAGACCTGCATATAAAATACAGTAGTTTTACATGACACTGATCTTTTTAAAATTTTATTTTACATTTTGAATTGTTTTCTTTTTATGGAGTTGATAAATTAACACAAAACCCCTCTTCTGTTCAGGATGCAAATATGTGAAATGACCCATTTTTATTTTATATATTGATTACACTTATTAAGCCAAGCAGAAGAGGGAAGTTTCTTCTTTTTTGGGGGGATTTTTTTTACTTTAAAATGAGCCAGTTTTACCCGCAACCATAACAGGAGGGTTAAAGCCCAGACTCTATTCTTTTAATTAACTATATCATCATCAGTAGTGCTTCCACGCATTTATACGTTAACTTTGCAAACAGTTAATTAAAGATCCAGCCTAGTTTTGTGTCTTTTGAGATCACTCTGTAAGAGAAAAGCCAGACTACAGCTGGATATCAACCTCGTATCTTGTGGTTTTTCACAGCATACACAGATAATAGTGCGAAGTAATATAGCAAACAGTTTTCACATTTAATATCTAGATGATACCTGGATATGTATTACATTATGTCCCTTATTTAATTCTGCCTGGTCAAAAATAACATTTCAGATATCAACATTGTCATTTTTCCAAGGACGGGGCTTTCTTATTAGAGATACCTGCAATTCAGCTGCAGATATTTGTGAATTCTGCACATCTGCAGCAGATATAACTAGTTTTAATTCCAATTTCAGATATCTTTAATTCCCCTACATTCAATATATCTACATTGTCCTTTTCAGGTATCTTTAATGAAGTTTGTCAGAATGATGCAGATATGTCAGACTCTTCAAAATCTAATTACAGAACTCTTGTAATAGAGTTCTTGACAAATGACATTGAAGATATCTGATAGCTGTTTTACCGTCATGTCAGAGCAACCTGAGGCCAGAGTTCTAGTAAATTTCGATGGCGAGTGTCTAATGAACGAAGCTTTTGTTCCCCACAATCTCCTTGGTATTGAACTTTTTCTGTTTTACAGCTTATCCACCACAGCAGCCTCCATTTCTTCTTCTAACGCTGTTCAAATCATTTGCTCCACCAACATCCAACGGGAAGTTTGGCATGAGCAGCATCATGCACAAAAATTACGACTAGTTAGAATGATTTCTGAGATATCTGCAACTATTATTCTGACTTATCTCGATTGAATGACTGATTTATCTGATCAGAATGATGTTAGAGATATCTGGAATATAAATTCTGACCAGTTACAGTGTAACTACGACTAGTCAGAATGACGATGTTGACGTCCAGGATGAAAAAATGCAACTGAGCCTCTCTTAGAAGTCTTAATTCTTAATCTCACTCACTCTTACTGTCGAATTTGTCAAATAAAGGCTGTTATTGGGCTGATATTGAATATACTAGATGGCAGATTTGTAAATAGATATGAGATTCATGGTGCAACTTATGGTAAAAATTCTACCTTTTTAAATTTCAGCTGGATTGTTGTTCTGAGTGTTTGACCCGTATCTTAAAGTATTTCATAATGAACCTCGGAGCCTTTTGCAGATCATAAAACGTGTTTTAATTCTGGGAATTTTCTGCCTGGTGAACATAGTAGCACCTTGTTTATCGGGATCCAGCAGGTAGAGCTCCACCAGATGAGGTTCGAGTCCCGCAGAGGCATTAAAATCTGCTTTCTTTTGTATTTCTTTTCAGCCAACCACAGCGCCAAGCAGTGCCGGACCCCATGCGCCATGCGGACCACCTGCAGCGAATGCACCAGCAGCAGCTCGGAGTGCATGTGGTGCAGCAACATGAAGCAATGTGTCGACTCCAACGCCTACGTGGCCTCCTTCCCCTTCGGACAGTGTATGGAGTGGTACACCATGAACACCTGTCCACGTAAGTTACCTTTAAATTAAGTGTGGGATTAATTAATGTGTGGAATCATTGCAATTCATTGCATGTTGTGTAAACGCACCACAACTGCATAAATACTATGACAGATAAGTCCAAAAGTAGTCTTATTGTTAAGTGTAAAGTTAAAAAAAAAAAGTTTATGTCCGTCTTTTTCAGTGTGCAGTATGTAGACAGAAACTACCCCCTTATGCAACTGTATTTGCTGTGTTTTTACATTCTTTGGTACTTTTAAGTAGTAATACAGGTAAAGATATCATTAATTTAATATTATCTTCATTGAAAAAAAATATTTTCTTTCAACAATAAGGACATTTCTAAGTGACCCCAAACTTTTCAACAGTGGTGTGTGATAATTTCCTGCCTGTACCACGTCTGAATGACGGTAGTTGACAGGTTTGTGAGGTTTGTTATCTTAAAAGAAAATAAAATCTCCATTTGTCAGAGCTAGCGACTGTGAAAATAGAAATAATCCTCAGATTTTTAGCTTTACGATGGATCAAATTATCTGCAAATTATGATTCTGTGTGGAATATCAGGTAAACCTAAGCTTAAAAACATCATACAAAAAAACCCTGACTTTTATTTTTAAAAATTTGCTAAACATAAACCCTTTGCCAGAACCAAATTTTGTAGAAAACAGAAAATTCTGCAGTCCTTACTGAAACCGAGAATCCACTAATGACACAAGTACGACCTACAGCCGCCTGAAAAAAATTCAGGGACTTTTTGGTTGAACTGCCGGCTGTGTTTACACAGAGTAGATGGGGCAAGTATAGAGACAAATAAAAAAGTTAAATATTTGAATGTCTATATTATGTAGAGCCACCATTTTTTTTCTCATTTAGACTTTTGGAACCATGTCGTACATTTAATGCTAGAATATTTCAATTTAATATCATCTTCGTTGAGAAACAAATGCTTTTATTTCAAAAATAACTACGTTTATAAATGACCCCAAACTTTTGAACAATAGTGTATATGTCGTGAGTTCATATTTTAACTAATTGTGTGGAAAACGAGCTTTCTTTGATTTAAGAACATTCGTGAAGGTACTAAATTACAAGGCCATTCTGAGGAAGATTCTTCTCAAAGTAATGACCAGTACACTGAAGCCCCATCATCATGATTTTGCTTGCTTTGCTGCCGTCGCATCGGCATCTTTCAAGCCCCATTTATTATATGTAACATGTTTGCTTTTATCACCCTGTGCATTTCCTTATGGCAGTCATCTTCTTGCCGTTACTCCAAAACAAATCAGCGCAGAAGAAACCTCTCTGTCCGACACGTGAAATTGTCTCAGCCTCCTACTTAAACCTCTGATGAAGTTGCGGCGGCCGCATGTGTAACTACCACAGTCAGGATTCACTGGCAGCAATTTAGGAAGCGAGGAAACTGCCACCCGAAAATAAGAGCATCAATCTGAAGTCTGCTCGTGTAGTCCTTCAGCACTCAATCAGTGCAGCTCTGGATGTCTTCATCAGACTTAAAAAGAGGCTAAAATTTTGCATAATATGAGCATCTTTAAATGTTTGCAACATTTTTTAACCTTCGTTGGGTTGAGCGAATTAAACTGCGGCCCTCAAGTAGACAAGATGAGGATTAATAATCTGGTTTAACAGTTTGATAACTTAGTCTTGTGCCGCCACTTTGTTTTTGTCAGCGTGGCCGAAAGCAATTTTCATTTATTTAACCTGGCAGATCAATTAAGTAGAGATTGCTGCTTCCAGCCTTAAGTAGAGAAACCCCCTCGAGGGCTGAGAGATGGGAATTATTATATAGACAAATAGTTATGAGGAGCAGGTGGATGGAACCAGTGGCTCAGGAGTTAGCTAAATGAAGTGCTTTCTAGAGGTGTTGCGGCTGTTATTCATCTAAAGGTTTGGACTTCACTTACTTACAACTCATACATCAAGCTGCTGGTGCTGTAGTAGCGTTGCTTAAGAGGTTTTATGCAGCGCAAATTGATTTACTAAGTGAAATCTTCATCTTAACAGAGAAAATTTACTGGTAGTGCCCTGTTTACACAAGGCATACAAATAAACAAAGTTGTAGATTGCCGTGAAAAGTATGTATAAACATCAAAAAAACCAATGAAACACAAACCAGACCAAAGCTGAACAGAGTCCACACTTATCTTCTATTTAAAGGAATAGTTTAACATTGTCATACATGTGCATTCTTGTTGGTTTTCGCTTTAGCTTGAAGACTAAAAACCGGTCAAAACGGCAACCTTGGATTTGCTCAGAGTTCATTAATTAATGGTGCATAACTGTTGGTCACAGTTGAGTCACTAATGTCTTCCTGGTTGCACTGAAGAGTGCAGAATTTTTTAGTTTTTGAGAGAACCTTGTTTAAGCACACTGTTTATTTTTGTCAAATTTTTAAATAAGACCACCGTTCAAAAGTTTGGAGTCAGCCAGACAATTTCATGTTTTCCATGAAAACTCACACTTTTATTCATGTGCTAACATAACTGCACAAGGGTTTTCTAATCATCAATTAGCCTTTCAACACCATTAGCTAACACAATGTAGCATTAGAACACAGGAGTGATGGTTGCTGGAAATGTTCCTCTGTAGCCCTATGGAGATATTCCATTAAAAATCAGCTGTTTCCTGCCAGTTTTACAGTTCAATTTCACTCTTATACTAGACAGTTTTTCTTACTGTTTATCTGTCATCTAGCACCCAGTGTAGTTTTTTGCCATATAACGCAGCTTAATTTTAAAAATGCAGAAGTTTTATGAATCAGAAAACACTGGTTAAATGTATTTTTCCCTGTGTTGTGTTTGGGCTCAGCTGAGAACTGCTCCGGCTACAGAACATGCGGCCAATGTTTAGACCAGCCAGGCTGCGGCTGGTGCACCGACTCCAGTAACACGGGCAAAGGCCAGTGCATCGAGGGCTCCTACCGGGGGCCCTTCCAGACCTCGGTCCCGGCCCCGTCCACCCTGCCTGGCCTGCCTGCCAGCCCCCAGCCGGCCCTCAACGCCAGCATGTGCCCCAGCGAAGCCAAGTACAACTGGTCCTTCATCCACTGCCCAGGTAGGAGAAGCTTGACTCTAAGTAGTGTTTAAATGCTATTTCTGCTCATTTATTTCCACTTAAAAAGGAGAATATGAATTTTAAGTATGTGATCTGTAGCTCTGAAGGAAATTTTTTCTGGAGGCTACAAACAATAATTGAAATGCCATGTGTATTTCGAGCTTGTCCCAAAATCAAGATTTCTCAGGCTTTGCTATAATTAATTTTGTCATTTTAGTTTTTAATCTTTCTGTTACGACTCCCCCACGTAACTGCTGCATTACTGTCATTTTTAAAACCCCTCTGAAGCAATTTCTAGGTGATTTTTAATTATATTTTTGGGCTCTTGTCACATTTTTACTCAATGTGGACCCATTATTTAATTCAATATAAAATTTTGCACCGCTATGGAAACAGCACAAACATCACTGAAAATATAGAAAACTCAAAAATGTGATCAGAAATACTTTATTGATCCCCGAGGATAAATTCCTTATTCCAGGTCATGACGGTTATGCAGTATGATTCAGTTGTAATGCCATAAATTGTATAAAAAGGGGGGGAAACAATTGGATTTTGCTGATTATTTATTTTACAAAAATAACTACAAAACCTAGAATCCTCATGTTTAACATTTTCTATGTGCTGTGATGCCAATACTAGACAAATGGTGGCTCTACTTACTTTAAATATTTTATTATTTACTTACACAGTCTACAGTTTAGTAAAAAAGTCTCTGAATTTTTGATTGTTGGTTGCAGCTGAGTCAATCTTCTCTTCTCGATTGCGCCAATTTTTACAAGAATTTTGTTCTAATAATAGATTTTTTTCTGACAAAAACTGGTGCAAACACTTTAATTATGGCAAATTCTTTTATGACACCTGAAGAATAATGTGATCTTGATGAAATATCAACATTTTAGACTTAGATTTGGTCTTTTTTTCTAAAGTAACCGCCTGTCACAAATGATTAATTCAACAACCATCAGAAAGTTTGACAATCTGGTATTTTTTTTTTTTTTTTTAAGTTATTAAAGTTTTAGTTCTTGTTTTTAAAAAAGAAAATTTTCTTTCAAACCCACCAGTTCTCCTTTTTCGTCAGTGATTTGTATTATAACTTCCATAAAAACACATAAAAGAGAGAACAAAAGCATCTAAGTTAAAGATCGATATCAAAGCAACGAAGAAAAGGTGTTCATATCTCTACTTTCCATTTCTAATACTGTAAAAGCTGCAGAAATGCTAAATGCAAAAAGAAAGGTAAACGTTATGAATAGATAGAAATATTGTTTTGTTCCTCTGATTTCAAAAACCACTCCTGTAGTTTGTTAGAGAAACATCAAAGTCATTATATTAATTCTAGAAGGTTCCTTTGAGAGCAGCAGAAATTATACTAATACAACTGTTTTTGCCTATGCTAATGCTTGGTAGTACTTCTCTTGACAACTACAATGATCTTCATGTGTAAAATTATTGTAAAGAACTCCTCCAACATCCAAAAATATCTGAGAATATCCGTAGGATTGTTTTGCTTTTTCATTCTGAGCCTACACTAACAGAACCGCCTGCCAATAAACCGCGCTGTCTTTGTGACCTCTCACAATTCAACAAATCCGTGCGGTTAATTCTTTACAAAACAAACCTGGCAGGCATAGAGAATATTTAATTAACATTATTTGTATCACGAGAGTCTCTGCACCAGTGGAGTCGTGCTGAACATCACTTTCTGTACTTACAAATTAACAAACAAATTCACTCATGTTTGGGCCTGGGGCTGTTTGTTCTAAAAATTTTTTTCTATTTTTTATTTTAAAATGTGGTTCCGGTGTGCGATGCTCATGTGGTGTGTGCTTTTGTTGTCTCTTCTGGCAGCTTGTCAGTGTAATGGTCACAGTCAGTGTGTCAACGAGAGCGTGTGTGAGAAGTGCGAGGACCTGACGACCGGTCGGCATTGCGAGAGCTGCATCTCCGGCTTCTACGGAGATCCGACCAACGGTGGCAGCTGCCAGCGTGAGTATCCGCCGGCTACTAAATCACCAACCTCTCCGCGCACGGCTTCATTTAACTTGTCACTGTTTTACTGTTCATTTTTATGTGGGCCATTTTCCTGATTCCTGGCCGCGGCGTAAACCCTTCCCTCGGGATATTAAAGATTTACTCCTTTACAGCTAATACTGACAGTCAGTCAATCGGACAACAAATCAATCCTTCGACGGGTTATTTTAGCTTACACTCAGCCGGTAATATACTGGTATATTGTGCGGTTTTCTGTTTTTTTTCCCCTTCCCTCTGTGTCCCTCTGGAATATACATATATTTACTGGGTTCTGCATCAGTGACAGTCAATCAATAAACCAGACTCTCTGCATTAAGTGTCTATATCGTGTCAGAATTATGCATTTCTTGTTTATGCTTGTGGATGTGCAGCAAAGTGCCCCTCTGCGATGTTGAAGACATGTATTGCTTCATGTCTCATTAGTTTTCCTCAACAGGAATTATCAGACCGAGTAGGAGAGGACGTTAATATTAAATAATCAACATGACGAGGGGTTAAATCATGATGACGGCTGTTTTTCCCCTCACTTACATGAATGGAAAGGATGAGAATCATGAAGACTTGTTCAGTTGTGATGAAACTGGTCCTCAAAGTCACCAGCAATAACAGATGTTTAGCAGGTTTTAATGATAAGTTTGGGCGTCAAGAACCAACTCTCTCAAAACTCTAATTCTAAATGAATCGCTAACAAAGTTTAGTTGAAATTCTGCTCATCGGGTTCTTAACAAATTTCACTTTCCACGTCTGAGTTTCATTATTCATTATTCTCAGTTAACATAATCACTTGTGGCTGAGTAGCTTGATTAGCAGATAAATGGCTCAAATTGTGTGATTGTCCCAAAACAATCATCTAATTTAGCAAATGCTGCTGCAAAATGCTTGTAACAGGAACAGGATTGGAATTGTTCAACTAAATTTACCAAAGTAAACCCAAAAAATACTCAAGAAACCTAAACAAACAAGACCTGTATGTGTTTCTGCTGCTAACATCTACCAGTGGTAAGTGGAGTTTAATGGAAACCTGCTCTTAAGGATGTCGTAGTATCGTCTTTACTCTCTTCTGTGACATTGAACACAACACACAGACTTTCAGTAACTATTCTTCTTATTGACTAAAGTAACTTTATTTCCCTTATAGCGACACTTTACTGTGACTGTTTTACTTCTCAGGACAAACTGTCTAATCTACGTCACCACCTTCCTTTAAGAGGATCTGCTAATCTCACTGGTTAAAAAACACAGCAACTATAATAATTAACACAATTATTTTATGGTTATCTGGTTGAACAAAGAAGAACAGTTCAAAGAAGCAAAGTAGGGAGTCCTTGTTCATGTTACTACAACATTCTCCTGCATATTTCACATCATCTGACCATTGAAAAATGTTAGTAGCAGAAACACAGAGCTTGATAGAGCATTGTAACCACAGTGTGAGTGGTCTATTTTTTGTGATTCCTTGAGTTTTGGGGGGTTTACTTCAGGAACTTTAATTTAACAAGTCCAATCATGTTCCTGTTGGGTCCGTGTGTTGCGTTCGATGTCACAGAATAGAATAAAGACTGCATCCTTAACAGCAGGTCACGCTAAACTCCACTTACCACTGGTAGAAGCACAGAGCTACACGTTTTGTTTGTTTTGTTTTCTTGAATATTTTTGGGGTTTACTTTGGCAAATTTAGTTGAACAAGTCCAATCCTGTTCCTGTTATAAGCAATCTGTAGCATCATTTGCTAAATTAGGCGATTGTTTTCGAAGGGAGTGCCTACTAAAGTAAAAGTATTAACACCAAGCTGCATAGAAAATGTTGCTTAAAGTACATAAGTATAAACAGGAAATTGTACTGGAGTATTAAAAATAAAAAATACTTGTAGAAAAATGTGCCCTTGATTGTTATACTATAATATAGTATGTTATATCCAGGGATGTCCAAACCAAGTATGTATTTTTCGTGTTTTGTTTTGCTTCTGAACCGAATCATTTAATATTTAGTATCTGCTGATACCTGAAACCATTTTCCTACATAATGCACTCTTCAATTGTTGTAGATTGGCTGTAGTACTATTTAATACTATAATAACCAGCAAAGGCAGCCACTTCCATGTTGGTAAGCAGAGAATATTGTGCGAGTTTAGCTAGTAAAGGGGCACCATGACAAAGACTTCTGTGATGCTAAATGTCCTCTTGCCAGCACACAGTAACAAATTAAAGTAAGGATGAATTAAGACGGTATTTCTGTAAGGCAGTGATGTATGAAATCGACATTACTGAGGCTTGTTAACAGTGTGAAAGTGGGTGTATTCAAAGGATTGGGTTGAGTTTCCTGTCGATACCGATCAATGCAAAGTTACTCTATTCAACCCTGATCTTAGGATTGGGCTCAGTTAATTGCCAGCTGTTTGATTATTATGGCTCATTCATATATATAAAAGCAGGATTTTACTGTTGTTTTAACCCTGATCACCTGCTCCTCAAAGAATCTGAATCAGGAATTGTTAAGAACCAAAATCGATGAGCAGAATCGGAACACAAAATACCCAACCCTAGTTAACAACCACAAAAATCCCCTCTCGAGATGTGAAACATCTCCTTGCACGGCACCAACCATACATCTAAACTCCTGTATTTGAGCTGGACTGCTTTTTTTATTCTGTATCCTCTTTGTTTTTTTGCCTGGAGATGGAGAGTGTTGTCTCTGTGCGACAGGGTGTAACATGCAGGAAAGCTCCGACTGTTGTTTGTACCTGAGCAGTGAGCAGCATTTCTGAGAGTCTGTGTGCACTTCTGAAGAGAGACGGCTCCTGGGGAATCTGCTGGGAGATTTCAAAGCCTTTACTGATGCCGCTTTGTTAACGGACTTCTGCGTTATTACAAAACGCCGCATTCGAGCGTAAGGTGGTTCATATCAGGCGGTATCAGAGGCTGCCAGAACAGACTGTGTAAATCCAAATGTGTAGTCAGAATGAGGGAAATAAACTAAAATGCGTATAGGACGTAGAGGAAAAGGTCATGCATGCAAATGCGGCATCTGCAAGATTATATGGAAAGGGTAAAATACATGTTCTGAATCAAATCTGGGTCAACTAGCTTATTCTCACCTTTATATACAGAGCATGCAGTGCATTTAATGTTGGGTCTGCTACAATATATGTGGTTTAAGCCCCAAATGGTTCATACACATGCCTAATTTTGATTTTTTTTACTGGATTTTTGTTGGACTAATAGGTTTCTTCTGGCTGGAAATTACATTAACAAGTGACAAAGACAATAAAACAACTATTTCTGTGTGTCTTTGTTCTTTTTAATGATTTATTTACTAAAACTAAGTCCTTAAAATTGTGACAAATTGAGAAAATGCAGCTTCTGTACCATTCAAGATACAATGTCTACAATGTTCAAGAGTCTTCTGACACACTATGAATTTAAAACAGCTGATGCAGGAGTTTTTTATTCAGTTAATTGTCAGTTGTAGTTTATTGCTAAATCCAAACCTGTAGTGACAACGAGGGAACTAAACTAAACTGTACAGGACATAAAGGAAAAGGTCGTGCATGCAAATACGGTGTCTGCAGGATTATATGTTGACTAAAGGGTAAAATACAACTAGTTTATTCTGACCTTTCTATACAGAACATGCCATGCATTTAATGTTAAATAACAGTCTTCTGTGTTTGATTGCAGGTGTAGAAAAAGACAGTTTTTCATGTTTTAATTCTTTCCCTCAGCCTGCAAGTGCAATGGCCATGCCAGCATGTGCAACCCCAACAACGGCAAGTGCTTCTGCACCACCAAAGGCATCAAAGGAGATCGATGCCACCTGTGAGTTTCACATTTTACGACGCTCATCCGTCCTCCTCTGTGTTTCCACCTTGTTTTTCTTTCCAACTCTGCTGTGTCTGCAGTTTCAGAGAAATCCTTTAACTGCCCACAGTTAAATTCTGGGTGTGGTGTTTACTGGTTTAATGGTCATTTTTGTGTTCACTAGATGCATTATTTGTGAACCCACATTCTCAGACTTTTGGCCTCTGGAGATCCTTCAAATAATTCTCTTTCACTAAGGGAACTTCTCCAAGAGCCGATTTCTTTGAACTCTGAAACTTCACTGGTGTTTTGATCAGAAGAACCTAAGCAATGGAGATTTCAG
The DNA here is from genome assembly GCF_022539595.1 of Amphiprion ocellaris. Lineage (NCBI taxonomy): Eukaryota > Metazoa > Chordata > Actinopteri > Pomacentridae > Amphiprion > Amphiprion ocellaris. Next base: position 27,777,568 of record NC_072785.1, on the reverse strand, counting down.
TGTTATGCTTTTTTGGGATGATTCCCAATTAATAACACAAAACAGACCAGAAAACTGCTAGAGTATATGTACTTTAAGCCCCAAATTATTCATACACATGCCTAATTTTGATTTCTTATTGAATTTTTATTGGATCAGTTGTATTAACTAGTGACAAAGGAGAGTAAGACAACGTCTGTGCGTTTTTGTTCTTTTCTATGATTTATGTACTAAAACCAAGTCCTTAAAATCATGACAAATTGAGAAAATGCAACTTCTGCACCATTCACGATGCAATTTCTACTATGTTCAAGAGTCTTCTAACACACTATACATTTAGAACAGCTGATGCAGTAGTTCTTTAGTCAGTTAATAGTCAGATGCAGTTTATAGCTAAAAGCAAAGAGCTGAGTGAGCTTTCTATTAAGGTCCATCACCGAGAGCTGCTCATTGTGGCTGCTCACAAGACAAGGAAAGGCTATAAAGTCATATTCAAGGGTTTCTAAGTGTCAGTGGCAGAAAGTACAAGGCGTTCCACGCTGAGAACAATTTAAAAGGACATTGTAAAAAGCCAAAAGTAGCTCCTGCATTGGCAAGAATGAGGGCCACGAAGAACCAAGGTATCAACACCAAGACCGTCCTGATGAATCTGAGCTGTTGTGGTACCAACATGTCAATCAGACACTCTATTAGCAACTAGCCAGGATGATCCTTCATGGACAAAGACCAAGAAAGACTTCACTTCTGTAAGACAGATGCACAAAAAATCACCTGGACAAAGAAGAAAGCTTTTAGTCTTTAGTTCTGTAGTTGGATGAGATGAAATTGGAGTTGTTTGGACACAGGTAGGAAAGAAAGGAGAAACATTAAAGGCCAATAACACCATCCTTACAGTCAAATATGGTGGGAATGTGAAGCTTTTTTGGTGTTTTTCAGCCGATGGACCAGAAAACCTCGTCAAAGTTAAATGGCATCGTGAGAAACGAGGACAACTTTAAGATTCTAGAGAAAAACTTGAGGTAGTCTGCAGAAAAACTTGGACCATCGAAAAAGACAAAGATCTGAAACGTGCAACCAAAGTAATCGAAAACTGCTTAAAAGACAACTGTACCAACATTTTGGAATCCAGACCTGAATCTCATTCTAGGAAACTGAAGACCAGAGCAATGACAAGCTTTCCAACCTCAAAAAACCCAGAGATCCTAGCAAAATCTTAGTGAAATGATGCAGAAAGCTGGTTCGCAAGTAAAAGAAGTGTTTACATACTGAGAAAGGGTATGAATAATTTTTGACATGGCGTTTTTTTTTATAAAAATACAAACAAAAAAACGCACCAAAATGGTTTAAATTTCAAATTAATAGGTCTAAAGCGATGTCTTTTGTCACTTATTTATGTAGTTTCAATTCAAAAGAAACCTGTTGGTCAAATAAAAATTGACGAAAAATCTAAATTTAACATGGGAATCGATAATTCTGGGCTTAACTATATGTACTCTGAAAGCATTCAATGTTAGGAGCAGCAATGTGAGTTTGTTGGGATGTTGTTGGACTTTAAAACCCAACTCAGCTTCACAAGTATAAAAAAGAAAGTTTTATTTGCTAAATCTTGTAATGCACTCATTAGTAAGACAACAATCGAGAGAAAACTTAAGCAAAAAGTGCTGAACCACACAAAATTCAAGTTTTTAAAAAAAAAAAAAAAAAATGTTATTTCACAAAGACCTGCAAGGCCACACATTAATGTGCTGAGAGACTCACCATATCCTGCAGTTTCTTCCTGCTTTTGGCACACTGTAGCAGCAGCTGTTCATTAGCGCTTGCAGCTATATTTTCAGCACTTATCTTAACCCCGGCCTTCATTATCATAGGGCTTCCCGAAAATCCATTTAAAAAAGTTGAGATAAAGTTTCACAAATGAACGGTCATCAGTATGAAAATGAGGTTATTTTTGTCTTAAATTACTAAAGTTTTTGACAGCAGAGGGTTTTAATTTCAGCTTCTTTCAGTCTGTTTTCTGACTTTACAGCGTTGACTGTGGCTGAAGGTCAACACTTTTCACTCGTTTTCTTTTACCCCTCGTTTCTGTTCATCCATCCACCCTCCTCTCGTCTCTTCCTTCATCTCAGGTGTGAAGTGGAGAATCGCTACCAGGGCAACCCTCTCAAAGGAACATGCTACTGTAAGTGGAATTCCAATTACTAACTTCAGTGAAGGTGTAGGGCAAAATCGCACTAAGAAAAACACAGCGAGGTCGACTCTTCCGCTTGTTTCGGGGTCGATGCCAAGATGGTTACATGGTTCTTAAATCAAAGACGTTTGAAGCATTAAAAGAAAGGGAAAAAAAACAGCAGCCGGAGGAGACACAGCTCTTTTTTTAAAACAAGTCACAGGTGGGAAAGAATCGAAAGTGAGTTGCAGATGAAAGTGGATCGCCGAAGAATGCGGGGAAGCTTTTTGAAGGACCACCGTTTCTCTTTTTCACCGCTGCGATGAGTCACTTTGCCGAGGACAGACGGAACAGATTACTGTCTTGTCATTATTATTCTTGTCAGTTGTGATTTTGGAGATTATAGTGATGTCATGAGAGAAAGATCTGTGAGTGAAACCATGGAATCAGACAAGCTTTCCCGTCCCTCAGGCTCTCGCTCATCATTATTTTATAAACCAGAAATGTTCTGAAGACGTGGATTTGTAAAGAGTTCTTATCAGACAACTTTGCTGCTTCATCAGTCTCTTAAAGTGACGGCATTTTGTCATTCAGACGTAGGTTGCTTTGTGTTCCTCGTAGCTTCATTCAAATGTGACACAAGTAGAGAGAACTCAGAAATCTCTGTTGTACGGTATAACAGCATTACAGGCCATAAATCAGAAAAAGAGGAAACTAAAATGAATTTCCTTGATTATTTATTGTGCAAAAATGTAAATATCTGAACATTAAATGTACAACATTGTTCCAAGAGCCTACTGGATAAAAAAATGGTGCCTCTACATAATATAGATAATTCACTATTTAACTTTTTTATTTATTTCTATGCTCTGCTCTGTGTAAACACAGCCTGCAGTTTAACCGAAAACTCCCAGAATTTTTGTCAGGCGACTACAAGTTGCACTTGTGTCATTATTAGCTTCTCGGTTGTGATAAGTAGTGCAGAGTTTTCATTTTCTTGCAGAATTTTATTAGTGCAAAGAGTCTATTTTTGGCAAATTTTTAAAAATAAAAACCTACAGTTTTTTTTTCCATATTAAGCTTTTAAGCTTAGGTTAATTTAATATTCCTTACAAAACTGTAATTTGCAAACAAACTTGACCCATCATGAAGCTAAAAATCTGAGGATTATTTCTATTTTCACATTTGCTAGCTCTGAAAAATGGAGATTTTATTTTCTTTTAAGATAACAAACCTCATAAACCTGCCAACTACCTTAATTCAGACGTGGTACAGGCATGAAATTTATCTTATATTCAAGACTGAACTGTCCATCAAATAATCTATGAAACGTAATATTACACTAGTAAACACAAGACAAAAGCTAAGCTAATAGCAAGCTAACGGAACTGACCAATACCTACTAGCCTAGTTTATTCATATTTTTCTCAACACCAAAAATCTAAATGCTACTTTACCAAAAGTAAAATAAAAATATTCAGATAGCTGTGATGGAGCTCAGGCCTCAACCCAAAGATTGTCGCTGATTAACGATGACTCTCTGTAAAGAAAAGTACAAAATGTGACTTGAATTTAGATCCTGACTCATTATGTCTCCATGGTGGGGAAAGTGTATAGTTCTAAGTGACTTATAAAGTTAAGTGCATAAATATGTGCAGCTCTCTGTTGCTCTGGAGATGCTTACATGGATCCTGTTGCTGTTTAATGCTGGACGTATTTAATAAATTCAAGGAAATAGTCCTAAACAACAGGAAGCTACAAACTAAACTTCAGCTGAAAGTCATTATTGATTAGTCCTATTAATCTGAGCCATCTTCATCACAGTAAAGTTTTACTTTTATACACATTTTAAGTCGTAGTAGATGCAAAACTGTTGAGAAAAGTGCTTTGTGTGATGTTTTTGGACCAATATTGATGCTAAAATGTGGACGAAACGCCCCAAATCAGTTCACAAAACTCAAAGTTTAGACATTTGTGCTCATTTTTCCTTTAATGTGAACATTCAGGTCAGATTTGTGTCATGTTCAAAGTAAAATGTTGCTCAATTTGACTTTGGAAGATTGCTCTCATGACTTTTACAGAAAAGTGAGCAGGTTTATTCAGACATGAAGCTGTTGCATTAAAATGCTGTCAGATTTTCAGAAAAGAAGCCACAAAGAGCTCAGAGTAACACTAACTGTGCCGATTTGTCTCTAAACGGGGCTGAACGATGCTGCCCGGCATTTCTATTACCAGCTGAATTAAATGGTATCCATGTCTTGTGCCGAAGCAGTTTTTCTGTCTAATTGGCTAATTTCTGAGAATCAATCAAGCGTAAGTTTTAAATCTTTTGCTGTGAGTTTGTGCTGCTTTTCCAACTTAAATATTCTTTAAAATTGTAATCTTTAATGGAAATTATGAACAATTCCGACGAGAGCTGTAACAATCAGTCGATTAATTAGTTTGCCAAACAACAGAAAATGAAAGTGCGGCGACACTTTTAATAGTCATTAAGTTTTTGGGGTTATTTTTTAGGCTATTTGCTAAACATTTTGTTTGTAAATTGAATTTTTGAGCCAGAGTAAGCTTCGGATAAGGTCACCATTGGCTTGTTTTTGTTGTTTTCTGTCATTTCACACACAAATGAAGATAATCAATGCTGAAACTCATCATTGGTTGCATCTCTGTCAGTGTTTTTACATATGCAGAGACACACGGAGAAGAAAAACTGCCGCTTTCTTTGGTTTTTACAAAACTTGGCAAAAGTAATTTCTTGAAAATCTGTTGTAATATGAATGAAACTGCATTGTGGCTGCAGTAGGTGTGTGAAAAGTCCAAAAAATGAAAATGTTGCATGAAAAGGATCACAAAATTTTGGAAGGTAGCAGCTTAGTAAGTGGCTAGCAAATGGAAAAAGAAATGGTTTTTCTGTGCGGGTGAATAAAGCCGGGGAAAATTGAATTTAAAGTTTCCAGATCACCAGTAAAAAAGGTGTGAAACGCAGTAAGACATGATTTAGTTCACTCCAAGTAGCTGCACGTCTTTCCTGTTAGCTGTTCAGGTATTGTTGCTGTGTAGATCTCCAGCTGTAGTTTAATGCAGGCCGGCGCTCGGCCGTAGAAGCCATCCTCTGTCGTGACCTTCCTCACAGAACACGCCGAAATCCTCGGGTCCATCCAGGAAAGTCAATAGAATTTGGGGATAGAAACCGAACGGGGATAATATCCTGCCCGCAGCGCTGTCTCAAAACATGTTCTTGTGTGACTTTCAAACTGCACTAATCGAGTTATTCTTCTCCTCCTCCTCCTCCTTGTGTAATTCCCTCCACACCCACGCCGGCGGCTCGGTGGCTTCAAACAGACACTCTCCTCATCGACTACCAGTTCACCTTCAGCCTGTCGCAGGAGGACGACCGCTACTACACCGCCATCAACTTCGTGGCCACACCCGAGGAGGTACGTGTCGGACGGCGAATGCCCCGCCGTCGCAGCAGCTGTCGCTTTAATTAGGATTAAAGATTTTAAAGTCGCTGCCCGGTGAAGATGTTTTCTTCTCCTTGGGTTGTTGTCACACATTTGTTCCTGAGACTCTCCTCCAGATGTTTTACTGATCATTTAGGTGATGGGGATGGTTTGGTGGTTATTAAAACACTCCATAAGTTTGTTAACCCTCTAAACCTCAAACAGTTGCTCCTGTCACATTTTTTCTAACTGTGGGCTCATTTTTAACTGTAATATAATAATAAAAGTGCTGCACCTCTGTGGAAACAGAACAACCATGACTAGAAGTAGAGAGAACTCGGAAATGCAGTTTAACAAAGTTATAGGCCATAAATCATAACAAAAATAGAACAAAGTAGATTTTTTTTGATTATTTGTTTTGCAAAATATGAAAAATAAATATTTTAAAAAACAACATTGTGCAACATTTTTCTAAGAGGCTATAAATGTTATCAGTACTGGAGAAAATAAAAAAAGGTGCTACACGCTATTGATATTTAACTATTTATATTTTTATTTTGTTTTCCAACTTTCCCCCTATCTGTTCTGTGTACACTGCCTGCAGTTCAACCGAGAAGTTCCTCAATTTTTGTCATGAGGCCGTTAATCGCAGTTGAGTCACTAATGGCTTTTCAAATGCAACAAAGACTGCAGAATTTTTAGTTTCTTAACAAAATCTGATTAGTACAAATGGTCTATTTTTGGTCATTTTTAGAAAAGGAGACAAGTAGATTAAAAATTATTTTCAAGTTATTTTTTTAAGCTTCATATTCCTGACAAAACCAAAAGTTGTGAATGATTACACCCTTTTGAAAGTCGAAAATCAGACACTTCTTTCAGTTTTTGTAGTTTCTCGCTCTGATAAGTGGTGTAATTTTGCAGATTTTTATATATTTTATTAATTATTTTATTTTATGTATTTCTATTTTTAATATATATGACGATTTTAATGTGAGATTTAATTAATATTTAATTAATAAGCTGAAAACATGAAGATTCTCTATATTTTGTTTAAAGATGCCAAAACTTTACCTTAATCTTACCTTCTTGTTTTTTATAGATAACAAAGTGATTAAATTTTTTTATTGGACAATTTTAAGCTGACATTTACTCAATATATCTGACAGAATGTAAATAGCTCATAATTTGAACCCATCAGAAGGCTGAAAATCTGAGGATTCTTTATACTTTTACAGTTTCTGGTGCTGTTAATGAACAAATTTGGGTGATTTTTTGTTAAAGAATAAAAAATCTTTAGCTTTTTTTTTAAAAAAACAAAAAGATAGTGATTTTTTGACAATTTTAAGCTGATGTTTAGTTAATATATCTACTAATGAACTGTTAATTGCTCATAATTTCATCCATCAGAAAGCTAAAAATCTGAGGATTCTCTACATTTTTACAGTTTTGGCCCATATATATTGAAAATTTTCAGGGATTTTTATCGTTTTCTGATTACAAACCCTTACCTATATATTATCTTTTCTTTTAAGATCATTTTTTAAAAGGCTAATTTTAAGCTGTTATTTAATTAATATATCTGAAAGAACCGTGAATTGCTCATTATTTCACCCATCACAAAGCTCAAAATCTAAGGATTCTTTATATTTTTTTACAGTTTCTGGACCTGGAGTTTTTCTTTTTAAAGATAACAAACCTCTCAAATGCAGCAACTAGTTTTGGGATTCAGAGGGTTAAAATGGTGCTAAAGTCATATATTCCCTCATTGTTAGTTCCTTATTAAAGAAAACCGTGCTGCAATTAAAATGCTTCAGTATATAGTCATAAAACATTCACAATGAGAAATTTGAATTTAATGAAACCTACAACTGCATAAATCGAAATGTATTACATTTCTGAAGTAGAGAATGCAAAACCAGCATTTATGAAAACCACAAACCACATGTTTTCTGAATAATAAGACACAAAACAAGACTAATTATAACACACATATTGACTACTACTCCCTCAGCAGTAAAAGTTAGTCTTCCAGTGCTGAGCACAGAGGAACTGGAATGACATTACACTAAAGAGTAATGTCCTGACATGAACTAGCCCCATCACACAGTCTGTCACACACATGTTTCCCCTGCAAACAAAAGCTTGTCCAGTCCTGTTTACCTGGACGCAGCATCTGGAGCCCAAACTGAAACGCAAGCATCTGATTAAACGTTCCAGATGGTATTTTTCCCCTGACGAAGCTTCTGAAAGGGTTGCAAATGCAGAAATGCGATGTTAGTCGGCTGAAAATTAATGCGTTTTTTAAGCCGCGCAAAGTGACATCTTCATCATGTTTTGTAATTTCATGTATGTTCAGTGAAGATGGGGCAGACAGATGCTAGTGAGAAGTTTCACAATTTAACAGCTGGAATATTTTCAAAATAAAAGACTCAGCTCATCTGCGCTGAAACTAAGCAAATGTTAGTATTCATTAATGATCACCCTCCTTTAGCTGGCAGTTTACATTAATTAGAGCTTCATCTACATCAGTTTGACGTTATCAAAGCTTCACTTTCAACGTGTACTCGCTGTGTTCATCAGTGATTCCCGGTCAAACATTTGATTTGTTAATTCGTCTTCCATTAGCTGTGCAAATATGCTCTCGTCTGCATTACAGTAGCTGTTTGTGCAGCTGCAGATCAGAGATTAAGGGGGATTAAAGTCCCTTCTCTGCATTTACAGTAAAAATAAGAGGCACTTTTTGACCTCTTAGAATCATTTTGGTTCCTGCTAATAAACTATATTTGATAAAAGTAAAATATTTAGCTTCGTTAGCTTCTCCTGTTTAGATGCGATTTCAATATCTCCTTTCTTTTAAATGGTTAAAATTGACTTAATTCGTTTTTAATTTATTGGTTTTGTGCATTATTTTTTTTCATTTTGTTGTGTTAAATTGTGATTTAGAAATATTCCACTGAATTTAACATGTCTTCACTCTCTCCTCAGCCAAACCGGGATCTCGACATGTTCATAAACGCCTCCAAGAACTTCAATCTCAACATAACGTGGGCGACGAGCTTCACTGGTAAGTCTCAACAAACACTTTAAATTAGTTGAGTTTAACCCTCTTAATCCTAAAATCTACCGGCGGGGTTTTTGATAACACAATACCTTTTTAAAAAAAATGCACAAATCACAGCATTAGAGCATCAGAGCTCGGAACTGTAAAAACAAACAAAAAAAAATTGTCAGATATTTAACTTTCCGACAGTCCTTGAACTAATCATCTGTTAGATGCAGGTTTTTAAGAAAAAATAAGCAAATCTAAGCCTGAAATTGGGATATTTCATCCAAATCAATGTCTTATTTTTAAAAAATTATTGAAAATGAATGTCTTCAATGCAACTGAGAAGCCAGAACTGACTCATATGAAACATACGTTGATGATTAATTTCTTTATGCCGAACTTCTGCACAAGTTTAACTCTCTGAACTCTCTGAAACCAGCTGGTGGATTTGAAAGGCCTGTTATTGTTATAAACAAATGACCAAAATTGCACCATTTTTCAGAGAAGTAACAGAAAAAAACTCTAGATTTTTTGACATTCTGATGGGTGTAATGATGTGCAACACCTGGTTCTGTCAAGAATATTAAGTAAATCTAAACTTAAAACCATAATTTTAAAAAAAATCACTTAATTCGTCTCATTTAAAAATTTGTCCAAAATTCACCCTTTGCACGAGCCAGATTTTGTAAAAAATTTAAAAATTCTGCACTCATTGTCACAACCAAAAAGCAGTTAATTAGTCAGATAAAATCAACCGTCACATCACAGAAATTGAGACGATTTGGTTGAACTGCAGGCAGTGTTCACACAAAGCAGAGAAGAGACTATATGGAAACCAATTAAAGAGATTATGGGTGAATTAAAGACATTTGGTTAATAAAATAAATGCAGCATGGCTCCAAATCAGTAAACAGAGGTTGCTGGAAGATACATTCAGCATAGTGAAACATCTTTCTACAGATGATGTACAGACACTCAGAATTTTCCAAATGATTGCAATTGGCCATAATGACTCAAATACTGTAATTCTGAACAATCTTTGGGTAATTTTGAACAAGATATAAGTAACTTTGAACAGTTTTCTCGTCATAATGAAAGATTTTTGTTACTTTGGACCAATTTTCAGTGAATTTGGGCAATTTTGTGTTACTTTGGACGGGTTTTGTGTTATTTGACAACTTTAGACTAAAAGGACTTACTGGATCAATAAAATAAATGCAACATGGCTCAAAAACAGTAAACAGAGGTTGCTGGAAGATACACTCAGCACGGTGAAACATCTTTCTACAGTCGCTGTGCAGAGTGGTGGGAAAAGCATCCAGTTTGCAGAGATCATAAAAATGCAAATGGTGCCCAGGCGTCTCATTTGTAAACATACGCTGCTTTTCTCAGACAAAAACAAGCCGTTGGAAGATGTCACCTCCGGCTCTTTTCACATTTCACATGTCAAGAATAACTGACACCTTAATAATGTGACGGCAAGGTGGCAGTTTGCTGACACTGGATGTGAATATTGCTTTTTAAAAAAAAGTGCTTTTCAATAGGTTGTTATATAAGTCTGTTGCTATTCCAGAAATTTAGCAAGCTTTGGATTTAAATTGTAAAGTAATGCAGGCATTTAAGAGTTACTGTGTCAGTTAAAGGCTCTTATATCTTCCTCGTGTCCTTATTTGTCTGTAACAAGTGTTTATTTTGACCTTTTATGATTTTTCTTTCTCTCCCTTCTCCTCCCCCTGCTGCCTTTTCTTCATCGACCTATTGTTTTTATTTTCCGTACTCTCGTTTCCTTCCTCCACCTCCGTCCCTCCATCCCTTTATGTTTCGCCTTTCTGTCCCCCAGCAGGCACCCAGACTGGGGAGGAGATTCCCATCGTCTCCCGGAGCAACATCAAGGAGTTCAAAGACAGCTTCTCCAACGAGAACTTTGACTTCCGCAACAGCCCCAACATCACCTTCTTCGTCTACGTCAGCAACTTCACGTGGCCCATTAAGATTCAAGTAAGCGAACTTCACAAAAAAAATCATTCTGCAGACCTGATTTCTGACTGTTGCACTTTAAATTTCACTCCTTCCTACCTTCATCTGCACTATGGGAGATAGATCTGTGTAAAAATTGTTCTGACAGCTGAAATCCACAACAGAAAAGTGACTCATTGCTCGTCTTCACCGTGCGTTACATTCATCTTAACTGGCCAAATGTATTTCTGACAGACACAATAACAAATTCAGCCCTGACGTCTAAGAATCGGCATCCATTTACTGGCTTGTTTAACATGGAAACAAAAGCTGATTGGTTAGATTTGACTCCTAAAGTGTAAAATTGAGACGCTTCCAGCTTGACAGGGTTGGAAAGTAGAAGTGATAGTGGCGTCCGGAAGCTTGGAATTAAATGTGACTAGAGAATGAAAAAGGAGAAGATAATACCGCACTTTAGCGAAAGTTTCAAACAATCCTAACAGGTGTGCGTCGCTGGAAATTTACCGAACGTAGCTTTAAACTCCTGCTTCTTCAAAGACGGGAGGTAAATAACCGAGGTTTCCTGCCCCCGGTGTGCAGGAGCCTTTCTGTGGTCTCGATGTGGCTCCCGGGCAGCAGCGGGTTGTGAATGGGACGCTTTATCTGCTCGCCCGGTTGCCGGCGGCGGCGTGTTTGTGCAGCCGAGCCACAATCGTGGGGCTGCACTCGGTGAACCGCTGCCATGTGGACGACGGAGAGAAAACCGTTCCTCTGCAGTGCAATGATACAACCAGGTGGATTTACAACGGGATTAAAGTCATTCAGTCACTTCATTTACTGCAAGGATTGTTTTCAAAGTGAACAAAAATACACTGAAACTCTTTAGTATGGAAATACAGTTTATATCCACTTACTTACACCTTTTATCCTTCTTATCTGCCCGTGCAGTGGGAATCCACTTAGAGTTATGGGAAGTATATTTACATGCATTCAGTTGGCAGACACTTTTGTCCAAAGCGACCAAAGCAACGTACGAATACCTGACTCTGAATGTTAAACAGCGTCTAAAAAAGTCGATAAAACTGAGCCTGAACACCTCATTGAAGATTTTCAAACAAAACCAGCTTTGTAGAAATAGAAATTATTTCAGGGGTGATGTGTTAGACTGCATTAGTTTTAGCAAAGTGTGTCTAATAAGCTATTTTTCTGTTTTAATGTCACCAAAATGTGGAAGTTTTTGATTCTACATGGAGGTTTTAAACTGTATGAACTTCACAAGTACCCTAAAACTGTTTCAAAACAATACATTGAAGCTGTTAAAGTTCAAATTTTACCTTGTTAACATGCTTATATGGTGGTTTTTATATGCAACAAGAAGTAAAATAAGCAGTCAACACCATGGCTGAGCATTTCCACCTTAAAATCACACTGTTCAATGACTCAGTAAAACAAAACCGTCCTGTGTAACTTGCAAGGTTGGACTTTCTGCATCATTATTCTTCTCCAGAATCGGTTTCCAGTTCTAACATTTTAACTTATATGTCTTAATTACTTCAATATTATTTCTCATTGTGCAGCTTTGAGTTGTTTTACCGTGTTTGAGCCAAGTTTTAGGTGAGCTGGTGTGCTCGAGTGGCAAAGATAGTAGCAGAAATTCATAGATCTGCACATTTTAGAAGAAGAAGAGCCTTTTTAAGGCAAAAATTTTTTTTTTTTTGGAAAAAAACATCTAAATGTGTAACTTTGATACACAAAGACGAGTTTTTAAGGGTTTAATCAGTAACCAGAGATGGATCAATTAGCTTATTTATTACTGATGTAAATAAGGGTGAGTTTGTCTGATCACAAAGGCAGTTTTTGGACTTCTTAATCCAATCAATAATACTAAAATATGTATACAGCACATTTAAAACAACAGACATTAATCCAAAATGGAAAATGTGCAAATTTACCACTCAAGATTATATATATTAAGTTTAAGACCCTACAGTGTTATTTATTAACCAATAAAAATAACAAATATATGAGTTAAGGTTAAAACACAACAAAATAAGTCATCAGAAAAACAATGAATCAAAAGATTCATAGTGGGATTATACAGTTTTCAGCAAATATCAGTTTTTCATAATAATAATGATGAGGATAACTTAATTGGTAAAGCTCCTTTCAGAAGCAAAGTTACAAAGTGCTTTACAACACAACAAATTAGACGAGAAATTAAAACTAATTCACAAAATAAGACTGGAAACATGCAATATAAGGATAAAGTTCTATTTTTTTTTTTTTTTTTAAATTGTGTTTTTCAGGTAGATTTCTAGAGTTCTAAGAGAAGTACATGCATCATGTGATAAACTGTGGCAGCGGTACACAAACCTGATGCAGCCAGTTTGAAAAACCTTACACTGCTTTATGTCAACATCTTTATACACTACTGTTCAAAAGTTTGGATCAGTTAGACATGTCCTTATTTTTCTAAGAGAAGCAATTTTTATCAATGAAGATAACATTAAGTGGATCAGAAATACAGTCTAGACATTGTTAATGTGGTAAACGACTATTCTAGATGTAAATGTTTAATGGAATATCTCCATAGAGGTACAGAGGAACATTTCCAGCAACCATCACTCCTGTGTTCTAATGCTACATTGTGTTAGCTAATGGTGTTGAAAGGCTCATTGATGATTAGAAAACCCTTGTGCAGTTATGTTAGCACATGGAGAAAAGTGTGAGTTTTCATGGAAAACATGAAATTGTCTGGGTGACCCCAAACTTTTGAAGCACATGTGGAGCTGCTGCTCACATCATTAGCGACTTTGTTTTTCAGTTAGACTTCTAGAGTTCTAAGAAAAATGCATGTGTCTTGTGATGAACTGCTGCAGCGATACACCATCCTGATGCAGCCAGCGAATGTGCCGCTGCTGGTTTGGGAGCGTGAGGCGCTCTGGACCTGACTTTTTGTGCAGCCTGCCCCGGCTTCCTCCCCAAACACTTCTGGAAGGGATCTGACTGGTTGCCCCGACTCGAGCTCCTTCCCCCTGCCCTCCTCCTGCCCAGAGGGGAGAGAAATCCTGCCTCCATCTTCCATGACCTGCCTTGTGAGGGGCTTTTCTCAGCTTCAGAGCTCCAGCTGCTGCCAGCCGGGCCTCAGGAGGTCTCCGGTACCAGCCTTCCCCCTCCTCCCAGCCTCCTCTGGTCCACCTCACCTTCTGTCTTGCTGGGTGGGATCTTATAGAAGATCAACCCCCTGCTTCTTGAAACTAAATCACACCGTGTCATTTCCCCTCCTTGTGCACTCATGGAGTTTAATCTTCGTCAGCGAGGTAACATTTTCCACTTTCTCTTCCTCATTTTTTTCCCCCATCTCTTCCTAATAACAGCCCTTCTTTCTTCTTATTTCTTCTGCCTTTTTTCTCGCTATCCTCGCCTGCTTCTGCACGGCTGCAGGATGTGTGTGTGTTGTCGTGGGCGGCGGGTCCTCCAGTGTTGGCAGGCAGAGATCAGAGTGTTGGAAAACGGTTCATAAACAGCAACTGAGAAAGAGCAAGGGCAAAGTGGAATGTTAAGTTGAAACACATGCTGCATTCAGAGTGGGCTGTGTGCAAGCTAAGCTCTCGCTCTCTCTGCAGGCTTTAACAGAGCCGCCTCACTCCTCGCTCCACACCACCTCAAGGTTGCTTCTGTTTGCTTTTCACGTGGTCGGAAGTCGCATTAAAACGGCTCGCTTCCACTTGTTGCGTTCGGCACGAAACAGACGAGGGATTCTCCCACCTAGAGCACCACGGGAAGGCTGCTGTAACTACTGCGACCCGGGCAAAACGAGATCTTTAACAATGGTCAAAGTGAATTCTGTGACGACTTCATCACCGGCGAGCGGCTCGGATCATCAAAGCAGAATCAATTCCAGCGGGATTAGTCAGCGAGGAGTTCTCACACCCCCTTTTTTCCCCCTTTTTCCTCTCTCCACCCGTTCCCGATGAAGAATAGATCTGAATTTAATGATGTTTGTAATGAAACGCAAATCCCAGACTAATTACATTAAAGAGCTGTGATCTCCTGTTCCGTGCCTTAGTGAACATGTCATGATATGGTAGAGATTAGAACAGCCTCCAATTTAATAGCCCGCTGTGGAGTAGCAGCAGCTGGAGCTATCAGCTGGCTGGGCTGCTCCGCTGATCGCTGTGGACCGCTGGAGTGTTTATCTGGGCCGTGCACGGCTGCCTCATGGGTGTGTCTCAATAGCGACCACACGGAGGCTCAGAAACACGAGCAGCGTGATTTTTACCAGCCGCAAATACAACCCAGAGTCATTATTTTTAAAGAAAAGAATTCAAATTTGAACAACAAAGATGCCATGCATGTCATCAACAATATACAGAATGAAGTTTTGCTGTTGAAAAAGTAAAATTCAAATGAGAATATTTAAAATAATACATTCATACACACTTAATTTTTAAATAAAATGCAATCTGCTGGTTTTTTCTTTTTTTTAACTGTTGATTGTATTTTATCTCCTTCATTATACTAGACAAAACAAGGTGTAAATAATAAATGAGAAACATTGAAAATCTGATTTAATTTAGTGATAATTAGTTATAAATTAGGATTCTGCGGGAAGCAATTTCTGTGTAACTATCTCTGATTTGCCTGAAAATATTATAGCACAAAATATGGATATTTACGAAGATATTTGTGAAATTTTAGCTTGAAATATTAAATTATTTAAATAATAAACCTGTTTTTTTGACACATTGAAATTTGAGGCTATGTTTGAACAACAATAGCTCAGGAATTTAAATTTTTTAATATTACTATTCTTTAACTATTTATATATTAAAAATACATCTATAATTAAAGTGCTCTGTAAATAAAGGTTATTATTTTATTATTTTTATTTTATTTTTATGGCAAGTTTAAGTTGTCAACATTTGAATTCTGATTAGTCCTAAGTCAAGTTCAAGAGTTCTTTAATGTTCCTACATTTAAGTTATCTGCATTGTCCTTTTTAGATTCTTGAATTAACTTGAAACCAGTCAGAATAATGTTGTAGATACCTCAGATAGAAATCTGTCTACTCAGCGTGTAATTATGGATAACTTAAATTAGAGTTTTCACTTGGTGAAATGACACTGCAGTTATCTTTAGTCAAGTCAGAAACTATGGCAAGCAGGAGGCAAATGTGGCCATGTTTTCAAACGCACTGACAAGCTGTTTTACCGCTGTTTATGAGGTAAACGTTCTGGTAAATTTCTCTACAAACTTCTTGCTAATGAACTCCCTCTATTTCACCTGGTTTTCTAATGATTTTATCCACCACTGTAGCTGCCATTATTCCTGCTAACACTGTTAAAATGCTTCAGTGGACCAATATCTAAATGAAAGACCGTGATTGTGAAGTTTGAGATATCTGCAACTATGATTTTGATCAGTCCAAACCGAATCCCAGTGAGCTTTAATTGTCATTTTGACTGGTCAGAATGACGTTACAGTGATGTGAAATAAAAATCCAGATGAGTTCCACTGTAATTATGGCTAGCCACCATGACGACATTGATGTCAAGGATTGAAAAATGCAAAAATATGACAATCTGTTGCATTAGTCATTCTTAATATCGAATTTGCGTCCAGATGCCTCATGTTTGTCTGAAAATTCAATTATTGGGCTGATTATGAGCATTCAAGATGGCTGATTTGTTAATAAATCTATATTTCATTGCATAACTTGTGATACAAATGATACCTTTAAATTTAAGCTGGGCTGCAGTAGAGTTTTGACCCATACCAGAAAGTGTTTGAAGATGAACTCAAACTGATTTTTCTGCTCTCGCGCTAAAGTAACATCATGTTTGTCAACGTTTATTATGACTAGTATGACTAATAATTGTGTTGAAGTACAGGATAAAAAAATGCAAAAACACCCACGGAGCATTTCTTACACACTGTTGATGCAGCTAAAGTACAAAGAAATTATGAGACATTTTAATCAAAATGATGTGTTTATGTGTGTGATTTTAATTTTGGATAGTCAAAATGGCTTGTAATAAATATCAGCACCAATCTGCTCATTAGATGTCAAAGAATTTCACTGAAACACAAAAATGAGAACCTTGTGGAGCAGCTAGAGTTAGATTTATCATTAGGAAATCATAAAAAACTGTATGTAATTGATTCAGTTTCATAGCTGGTGTGACCGTTTAGTCTGAACTTAAGAGGATGGCTGCCACACTAGTAGCATAACTAGATTCTTCATTAATATGCAGAATCCTAGAAATAGATTTGAACATATTATCATATATAAAAATAACTGCTTCTGTTCAAATTAATCACGTTTTCTATTACAGTCCCCAAACTTAGAAGCTACAAATCCACAGTATCTTTTTGACACACCATCCAGCTTTACCACATTTAAAATTCTGCGTCCTGCTGTCCTTTTTTTCCTTTTTCTTTTTTTTTTTTTTTTTTTTTTGCTGGAACCTGTTGAGCAGCCCTCCTTTAGCACTGATAACGACACTTTCCCTTCAAAAACTCCAGTGTGGTTCAAGCGTCTGTCAGAAGCCATTAAAGGCGGAATATTTCCCGTCTTAATGCCCGGCGGCAGGCTGACAGGCCCCGCTGCGAGAGCCTCGGCGGCCCCCTAAAAGCCACCCTCTGCTGGGCGCATAACGAGAGCGTCACCCGGGCCTCCCGCCGCCGCCATCAGCCTGCCTCTCGGTGACAAAAGCGCCGCACATGGCAGACACTGGAGATTAGCCGCTATAATAACTGTTATCGCACATCTCCTCGGAGTGACAGCCAGCTTGTACTCCTCAAAATGGACTCAGGGCATCGATGACACGACGCTCAAGTGCAGTTCATTGGGGTTTTTATCTTGTGGTAAAGAAGTCAGCGTTGTCTTCGGAAGAGAGATTTCTACATCTCTAATCACCTAAATGGCTTTGTTAGGCCGCCGTCGCAAAGCATGGCGGGTCTCAGCGCAACAGCTGACAAGGCTTCTTTGATAATTCTATGCTTTGCTCTGTAAAATAATCGCTGCCACTCACAGGTTCATACAATCTCTGACAGCTTTATTTTTTCCCTTTTAATCCTTTCATGTTTTTTTTTTACCTCCCAGTTACATTCATGAGCACAGGAAGTAAAATGTTCCCTCCAAACGATTTTCTCTTAATTGCCAATACCTGATTGGCTTCTCAGAAACTCTGAATAATCTCCAAAAATTGCTCTTTAGCAGAAGATTTTTTTTTAAAATCCTACTTATACTGAAAAAAAAAATAGGAAGAGAAGCAGACAGAAAAGTGGAGCCACAGGGAATTATGATGTCAAAAAGAGAGTGATGAAAAGAAGAAAAAACAGAAAATGTTGTCCAAACTTTCCAACACATGGTTTTCCATTTTAACCCAGCTGTTTGGACCTGCCTGGGTATCAGCTGGTGTTTCTTGAATCTTTGAACACTGATCTGTGGGATCTTAGGATTGTTATTTTTCAGTATTTCCTAATGTAGTTTAAGTTTTAGT
Organism: Amphiprion ocellaris; assembly: GCF_022539595.1. NCBI lineage: Eukaryota > Metazoa > Chordata > Actinopteri > Pomacentridae > Amphiprion > Amphiprion ocellaris. Next base: position 27,759,472 of record NC_072785.1, on the reverse strand, counting down.
TAACCTGGACAGAAGTCAACTAAATAAGTATTTTATTCATTTAAAAAAAATAACACTTGTTCCCTCTAGCCTCTGAAATTTGAGAATTTTCTGCTTTTTTTTCTTATGTATCTCAATGAAATTAACCTATTTGGTTGCAGCGTGACATTCAGTCCTAGATCTTGGATGGTTGGTTATTTTTCAGTATTTTTTTGATGCATTTTAAGTCTTATTCAACCTCGACAGCCTCCATCACTTAAAACCAAATCTTCAAGTATCCTGACCAAGATATGGATCATTAATAATGGATCTAAGGCGTCTATCCATCCATGTTCTTCTGCTTATCTGGGGTCGGGTCAACAGGCAAAGCAGGGAATTTGAAACATTCTTCTCCCCAGCAATGTTTTACAGCTTTTTCTAGGTCGAGATGAGGCCAGATGAGATATGTAATCCTTCCATCAAGCTCTAGGTCTAACCTGGGTCTCCTCCCAGTTGGATGTGACCAGAAAACCTTAGTAGGAAGTCACCCAGGAGGCATTTTAATCAGATGCTGAATCACCTCAACTGGTACCTTTTGGTGCAAAGGTGCAACAACCCTGCTCCAACCTTCTAATGCTGTCTCTAACTTCCACAATGCTGTTGATGCTGCACAAAGCTTTATGCCCATCTCACGCTCCATATTGATGTCACATGTGAACAAGATCCTGAGATCCCCCTTTGTTTGAGGTAGCAACTCTCTTTGTTTTGGGCAGTGACCCTCTTTGTTTGGAGCAGCAACCCCCGTTTGTTTGGGGCAGCAATCCTCTTCGTCTTTGGCAGCAAGCCCCTTCATTTGAGGCAGCAACCATCTTTGTTTGGGGCACCAATCCCCTTTGTTTAGGACAGCAGCCCCCTTTCTTTGGGGCAGCAACCCTCTTTGTTGAGGGCAGGAACCGTCTTCATTTGGGGCAGCTACCCTCTTCGTTTGGAGCAGCAACTCACCCAAACCCAGAGTTAGCAATCTAATCCACCCTTTTCTGGCAAGAACCATGGCTTCAGATTTAGAGGTCCTGACTCCTGGCTCCCAACTGTCCTAATGTGCTCTGAAGCCAAGAGAATCACATCATCTGCAAAAAGCCGAAACACATCTCTGAGGATTTCAAAACAGACACCCTCCTTATCCTGGGCATACCTCAAGATCTCATCCATGAATATCCCAAACAGGATTGGATACAAGGGGGGCAGCCTTGGCGAAATCCACCATCCACCGGACACATGTTCCACTTTGTGCTGAAAATATTCAACATTACAGGAATAGTCTAGCTGCCATTAGCTGTTTAAAACCATAAAACTAGCCAAGTAAGAGCATTCCAAAACAATAACTTTCTAAGAAATTTCTATAAAGATGTTATAAAGTGTATTAAATGGTCAAAAGAGAAAAGAATTGATAATGAAAGTAACTTTTGTTGTGGTAAAGATACTTGCTAAAGCCTCACAGTTGATGGTATATTTGACATCTATTAGCTTGATCTCGACAGCATTAGTACCACTCACTGTTCACTTAGGTCAGTTACCGACCCATATCTACGCTGATGACATCTTTTTTCCAAGTTTTCTCTGTGCACATTGGCACCCTGAACACAATCTCCAGTGTTCAACAGTCTGGAGCAAAATGACCACACTGAGGATTCGGCGCTCAACAGTAATCAACAGCAACACATTAGCGATCCAGATGGTGCTGACTACACAAGTAAATTAGACCCCGTTAGGCTGTTCACAAAAACACACACACACCCCCTGTCAACTCACCACAGACGCCGACGCTTCCCGCCCAGTCGTGTTCTTGTGTAGAGTCACAGTAGATTTATTCACAGCCTGACCTATCAGGGGTTGTTTCCCATGCATGTACTGTAATTCTCCATCACATATTAAGTATTCATAGACTAATCTGACATGAACACAGCTGGGTTTTCCAGCTTTTGTCGTCTTTTTTCCTCTCTCTTCCCCCCGTTTTTTTCCCTGAGGAATTGTATGCAAATCCCGGCTTTGCTGAGGAATAATAAGCAGGAGCGGTGATGAGTTCTGGTCCAAGGTGTCAACCTCGGAGAAGAAGCGTGTGAGGGGAATGTTGCTCTGGGCACGAAGCTGCAGTACCTCCGAGCGGCCAGAGAGGGGCAGTGTTGTGTCATGGCAGGAACGGGTTCGCTGTGAGGTGTTTTTGGGGGGTGGTGGGGGGTTGTAGGCGTAAGAAGAGGAAGAGGAGGTGGTGGGGAGGTGGTGCGCCAGTGCCAATGTTACCCTTGGCAACCTTGATTAAGACAGGATGTCGTTAGCACAATTGCTCTTGTGATGATTACATAGTGAGGATTTCTGCCCACATGTGCAGGAATGAGGGGCTTTTTTGTGCAGGCAGTGGGCAGCTGAGAGGCTCGATTCCTCGCTTGTTGTCTCTTTGACAGACGTGTAGTCTGGAGCCCAGATAAGCAGACAGACTGGCAGTGTTGAGAGTAAGAAGTTGTGGGTACAATAAAGGAAGGGAAAACAATAATTGAATGTTGTGCACACTGCAGAGATATTATGACACAGAATCTGCACAGTGTGTTCATCTGCCCTGCTTCTGTCACTTCCACAAGGTCACGCGCTCGTGTTTATGAGCGTATAATGCTGAGCTCTTGTTTTAAAATCGCCCTTATTAAAGCAGATTTCTGATTGTCCTTCTTTTCTCTGTTTTTGTCTTTAACAGATCGCCTTCTCGCAGCACAGTAACTTCATGGATCTGGTGCAGTTCTTTGTCACGTTCTTCAGGTGAGCAGCTCTCCTTCAATTCACAGATTTGTTAAAGAAGCGCCGCGGCTCACGAAGTCTAAAGAAGCTGCTTAGATGTCGGCGCACGCAACGTACACGTGTGCAAACCTCGATTCCATTATTTCATTCACCCACATCACACATGCACAAACCCACTCAGTTCTTTTCTTTTTTCCCTCTAACCTATAGCATCTCTGTGGTCTGCTGGAGTAAACAGAGAAAATAGACCTGCTGAAAATCAAACTGCTCTGAAAGATGTGTTTGTGTGTGTACTTTAACCCACTCCAGTATCCCTTGAAAATGTGTTCACATCTGAGTCAGCAGCACATGATTTATGCCAGTTACCTTCCCTGCAGTGCTGAGGCCGGACACACACACAGTGCAGAAGGATGACTCTGTGTTTTTGTGGCTGGTATGTTGGTGAAACATGTTGCTTATGGATTTATACACCAGCAGCATTCTCATCATGAGGGTGGATTTCGTTTTAATGTTTTTGGTGGTAGGCATAAAGCAAGAATCTGGGGCTCCTTTGTGCTATCTGACAGATTTCTATGCACCAATTTGTTCCGTTTTCTGCATTCATTTATAATAAAAATGTCTATTTATGTATAGAAAAACACAAAATTGAGGAATATAATGCAGTTAGGCTTTCAGGCGTCTGTATTGCTTTCAAATACTTCTTCTCCTCTATGTCAGTTTGTCTCGTTTAATGCTATCCCTGCTGATTCAACACACATATAGATACCTGATTTAGCATTCTGTTCCCTTTTGTGGCTTTTGTTTGAGGAAATAATCTCTTTAAATGGGCTTGGGGCATCTTTTTAAGTCATTTTGATTCATTCGTGCACCGAACCCTGGACTTTAAGAGATCAGATGTGTTTCAGCAAGATTTCTCCACATTCAGAGCATATCACACATATCTGTTTTTAAGAGACCTGTGCCTATTGGGAGAGTTTCTGCACCTATGAGATCTTCTGCTAGATTATCATCCCAAAAACAGTCAACTTAATGACGTGAGGTTGCTTTGAATTGCTGTGAAGTTGACTGATACTATCCTCAACACATTAGACATGGCCATCAATTGATCCTTTATTTGATTTCATTCTTTTTGTACAAACAAAAGCATAACATTTAGATAATCTAAATGTTGAAATGGATCAACGAGTATTTATTTGGATTCATGTTAATATTTCAACCTGATTAATGTAATAACAGTGTTCATCCTTCTCATTCCTTTGTTTTGGACTTTTATCAACTCCTATCTCTCTGAACTCCAAGCAATTCCAGAATGTTTTTTCTCACTACAGGCTCATTTTTCTCACTGCAATATAAAGGCCTGAAGCTCTATGGTAACAGAACAAGTATGAATAGGAGTAGAGAGAACTCAGAAATGTGTTTTGTGCAGGATGATGCAGTTATGATGCCGTAATTCTGAAAAAAATGGGCTCAAGATGGACAATCTTTTTCCAAATGCTCACAGGTGTTATTACTGGAATAATTAACACTTGGAAATAAACTCTACATACTATAGATATTCTCTTACATACATTTTTTGTATGTAGCAATTGGCTTCTCTACTTGTTTCATACCCGCTCTGTGTAAACACCTCCTACAGTTCAACTGAAAAGTCACTGATTTTTTGCCACATGACTGTTGATTACAGCTGAGTCACTGATGGCTTCTTGGCTGCAGAGGGGGATGCAGAATTTTTTGTTTTTTACAGATTTTGGTTAAAATAAATGGTTCATTTATGGTTAATTTATTATAAAGATGTTATTCTCAGATTTGGTTTCCCAGCCTCAGATGAGTCGGAAAGTTGAAAATCTACCATTTCTGGCTCTGATAAATGATGTAATTTTGACTTTAAAAAAAAAAAAAAAAAAAAAAAAGACAACCCACTGGCATGTTAAAGAGAAGACCCCCGTTCTTCAGCTGTTAAATACTCTGCTATGTTCAGCAGTGAGCCTCTAACACTGAATGCATGAAGACGTGTTGCTGAGCAGACACTATACCGTGGGTCTGACGGAGCTTTTTCTCTGAGAACAGCTGCCGGCTGCAGCAGCAAACAATGCTGATGAGATTGAACGAAGGCAGTGAAGTTGCAACCCTTTCTGTAGAACTGAGGGCAAGTCAGGTCTTTTGCTTCAGCACTATAAATATCAACCTTAAAACTGCACACTGTTGGTTTATAACTGTATGAAAAAGGTGTACTAAAGCAGCTTCAGCACAGTCTTAAACATACTAGAAGTGCAATCAGTAGAGATTGTCTGAATTTGAATACTAGTAGATCCAATATCATCATTCTTTCTGATGACATGAAGCCATTTTCCCTCAAATTTACTCCTCACTCTCATGTTAATATCACATAAAGCCTTTTTATTTGCCTCCGTGTGCGTTTTACTGCCGCTGTATGATGCTTACATTCGCTCAGATGTTGAAATGTTGAGCATTTGATGCTCATGATTCCATGTGATAGCATGTAGATTGAACTGTATCTGCGGTTTGCGCATCACTTTGCACACATTTTCCTGTGACACATCCAATATGTCAGCGCGAATCACCTTCGGATCTCGACTGGAATTTAAAACGGATTCCTGGCGGACTTGTCAGCTGCTTTGTAATGATGGAGATGCGGTTTTGGGTTTTTTTTGCTGTTGTTTTTTCGCTGGCAGTTGTGGAAGCGTGCATGCTCTGATGAATCGCCGAGTCTGTACTCCTACTTCTTCAGGAACAGCTGTAATGTGTTATCGATTTTTTTCTTTTAAAAAAAAAAAAAAAAAAAGAAAGAAAGAAAACGGGAGCTGGGGCCAAAAACTGGGTACACAACTGTGTCCTTAGCATGCTCGACTGCATGCGAGTTATTTTTCAGAGGAGGGCTGTGGGACTCTGATTTTTTTTCAGGTTTATGTTACTTCCAGTTCCAAGTCGTGCTGCTTTTATTGATCTGGCTAGGAGACTTGATGGGGCTGATTTTGAGTGATTCTTTTGTTTTTATATGTGATGTTCGATAACAACACTTGAGCATCAGCTGGATAAATGCTGCTTGTTGACGATCGTTCAGGATTAAATCCTCGCTCTCTTCGCTGATATGTTTGCACACATGCATGTTTGCATGTCAGCATTCCAAGCATCTTTTTACTCCTCTCCCTCCCTCCATCGCCTTGTTTTTCATCTCACTCCTGTGTTCCTTTTTTCCTCCTTCACTCATCATTTTTACATTTCCCCATCTTCCCCTCCCCGCCACACTATCTTCCTCCTTTCATCTGTGGGTCTCCTTCTCCCCCTTCTGCTCTGTTTTCCTCCCTCTGCCTCGTCCTTCTGTCCCTCGATTCCTCCTCCGTCTATCCGACTACAACCTCCTCCACCCTTGTTTTCTTTACTCCCTCACTTGCGCTTAATCCCACAGCACTGTCTTTTTTTTTTTATTATTTTGATGTGCGTTGCTGCCTGCCACTGATTCAGCACAGATGAGCGGAGACCTAAAGTTAGCGAGCTCGCAGCCTCGTCCCTGTTTGCTTCTGGTTCTTCTGGTGCCACATTGTTTGTGATGCGGGGGAGGAGAGGGATGCTAATTAACGTGAAAATTGTTTGCTCGTCTCCCGACTTTTCTCAGTGTCTTAATCTCGCTCTGGGTTCTCTCTCTCTGTCTGTCTCTCTCCTCGTGCCATGTTTCCCTGTGGGGACAGATGAAGGTGGTGCCATCCTGTTATCTGCAGCGCCAGCACAGATCCCCCCCCACCAGCGCTCTGCAGCCGCAAAGCAGATGCATTAAACATCAGCATTAACAGCAAACAGATGCGTTCACATATTCACGTCCAGCTGTCCGGCAGCTCCTCACCTTAGGCTCGCTGTGTTGAATCATGGCTTTTTAAAGTGAGCAAACACTTTTTAGTTGTTTTGTTTTTTTTGTTTTGTTTTGCACAAATCAGGCAAAGTCCCAACATTCAGAGGAAACTTTTGCGTGATTGTTTAACGAATTGGATGTTGTCTCTGCTTGTGCAAATTGAATGTTTTCTTCCAGGCCCTGGAAAAGCCCTGGAGAATATGAAATTTCCAAAACATTTTTGGAAATGCAATGAAAATGTATTCTTGAGCTTCTTTTTTTCCCCCTCTCAATCTGTCATGTTTTTAATTTTAAACTTGGCTGCTGCTAAAGCAGGCACCCTTTGAAGTAATAGTGACCTGAATGACAAATTTCTTGGCTACGTAAGTCCGAACTGCTGGATGGAAGGAGCTGTAAGAACTATCACAAAATGCTGCATTTTAACATCACACACTGGGACATATTTGTCATAGAAGTATTACTGCAGTTTTGCCTGTTTTTGAAGTCTGACTTTATACGTCTTCTAGCCTACATTTCTCACTCCGTCTTCAAACGGAGTGAGAAAGTTTGTTTGCTGAATAGTTTATCTCGTTTATGAAGCAAAAGCTCAGCAGCAGTTCAGCAAAGGTGTGGAGAAAGTAAGCCAACCTGCAGAGGTTACATCTGCGTGTCTTGGAGAATTAATGGCACTTGAATATATCATTAACCAAATTACATAAGACGGCTTTAATGTCTTCTTCAGCCAAGTGCTGGTTTTTCAGCCCGAGCTCTGCAGAAAATCAACCAGTTTGCAGCAGAAAAACAAGAGACTGAGTGTTTCGATGGAACTATAATCCTGTAAAAACAACAAGGTCAAGGCACAATGATAAAACTGACAATTGTTTGAGACAGTATTCAACTTGTGTAACCTGCAGTGGGATCCCACTCCTCCCGTTCAGGGACTTGCGTTTATTTTTATTTTTGATGGAGACATCAAAGTAACAGACGGAGAGAGTTTCTGAGCCTATTGTTCTAGAACGCCAGCTACATGCTGGCCCAGTGTGGTGTTTACTTCTTAAAAAAACTTGATTTAACCTTCTAATAGTGCAGCGCAGCACCGAGGCCTGATGTCCCAGAAAATTCTCCCTCCCCTGGGAGGAAACCGACACATCTGTGCTGCTTGACAGCTAATATTAAAATATTTTCTCTTTCCTGGTGGCCACCTCCATCCAACACAGCCTCATACATGTATTTTTAGTACATAACTGTCCCCAATTTAAAGTGAACCCCCGGTCCTGGCTGTGTTGTGTACCCTAAAGTGTCAGCATGTGTTCTTATTCATATGCATAAATTCATAAACTATCAGTGCAGCTCTAATATTATAAAAACACACTTCAAGAAGACTTACCACTGCTGTGAACTCGCCTTTGTAGTGTAAATAATCACTGAGTCCAGCTTATAAACTACACAGGAGGCAAAACGGGCATTTTTCTTGCTTGTTACTTGCCATTGTAAATACTTGTGCAAGATAAAAGCAGATAATGCCTCATGTATAGCAATCACGCTGTTTACTTACTGAACAGGAAGTGGCTGGTGTTAGGACTGCAGCTAGCAATTAAATATGGTGAAAAAAGTACATCTTCGTATCCCAAAGACCAAGATGGCACCTTTAAATGTCTTCTTTTCTTCACAACGCAAACATATTTGATTTATCTTTCACGGAAGGCAAAAGAAAACAGACCGTAGTTAAATTTAAGATGCTGAAGTCAAAGGATTTCAAACCTGTTTTCATAAGAAATGACTTAAGCCAGTTAATCGATCATCAAAAAATAGGGGCTGATTAATTTCATAGTTAACAACTAATCGATTAATCATTCCGACTCGAGTGAACAACCGAAAAATATTCAGTTTAGTGTCATACAAGAATGACGAAAACAGACAATACTTAAATTTAAGAAGCGGAAATCAAAGGATTTCAAACCTGTTTTCATAAAAAAAATTACCTAAATTAGTTAATCAATCATTAAAAAATAGTTACTGATTAATTTCGTAGTTGACAACTAATTGATTAATCATTCTAGCTTCAGTGAACAACCGAAAAATATTCAGTTTAGTGTCATAGAAGAGCGAAGAAACCTGAAAATATTTAAATAGAGGAGGCTGAAATTAAAGGATTTTGACTTTTTTCATAAAAAGTTCCTCAAACTGATTAAGCAGCCATCAAAAAAATGGTTGACGATTAATTTAATAGTTGACAACTGGTCGATTAATCAATGTAGGTCTAATCAAAAAAAACCAAAAATGTTCATTTTACTGTCCCAGTTGAGTAAGAACATCAGAAAATATTAGAATTTAAGCTGAAATCAAAGGATTTAATTAAAATTTTATCAAACTAAATTATGAAAATTGTTATCAAAATAGTTGGCGATTGATTTATTATTTAATCAAATAATTAAAATTGTGTTCATATAGTCATAGTTGGGCATTTGAAAGTGATGTGGAATCATTGGAGTTGTAGTCTTCTTCACCATTGCCTCTGGAAGTCTGTGCAGAAATCATGTTTACGGTCAAAGTCATGGATCAGTTTTATTCGTGTTACGTTGAATCTCACATATTCAGCTTTTGCTGTTACATTTTATTGAAATAGCTGCTGATGAATTGACCAATACATTACGGTGTTAATTCAGTCGTGTGGAAGCAGTTAATGGGTCAAAACAATCATACTGCACATAATCCAACCATTACAGATGAGCAAAAAAACTGTAAAAATCTACAGACTGGCTAGCAATTTTCTATTTTCACACATTCTTTGCTACATAATACATGCATAATAATGTAACTTTGGGCTTTTAGTCATTTTTTGAGAGAAATATTACATTTTATGTCTTCAATACTGAACCAAATGCACCAACGCTTAGCCCTTTAGTTTTGGAAAATATAAAACAGGCACAAAAACCAACTGAAGCACTCAAAACTTGCATAAAAAACACAAGATGAATCCCGAAAAGACCAAAATCAACAATAAACTGATGTTCTGTCTGTGTTGCCAAAGCCTCATACGTTATTCTTCTCTTCCAATGTTGTCTAAAGATTACTAAAAACCTCTTAATTGATGAACATACTCACCAAAACACCAAATTTGCAAACTGAAAGTCGCCGTAACATTTGCTTTAGAACATATCGAGAGACGGATTAAATGTTTTGTCGGTTTTGGTCGTCTCTAATATAAAGCAAAGGCAGCGTTATCCTTTAAAAGCACACAGATCCACAACAGTTTCTCGTCTTTTTCAAACCACTGACAGCGTAATTGTGCAGCGGTAATGACGGCAGAACACACAGAGCTCATGTGAGTCAGCACAGCCTCACTCACCCTTGAAAAATGTCATGCTCTGCGAGATTAATTATTAAAAGTCTGAAACACATTTGAAAATTGTAATTCACCTCACTTTGCAGCGCGTTATCAACGCTTGTGTATTTAAAACGATTAGCGATTTTTTTGCGTCGCCGAGGGGAGACGTAATTTGGTCGGGGCGAGGCATTAAAAGACGGGGTACCAGCAGGCTGCCCACCCTGGGCCAAGTCTGGGTTGACGTGTAGGTGGCTGGGATCGCTTGATACGAATGAATCATCCCGCTGCCACCGAGGACTTAAATTCCCTCCTCTGAGAGACGACGGGTTTGACTGAGACGCGCATCAGAGCGAGGATTCACTTGGGGCTGTTTTCTCTCTACTACTGAAGCCGTCTCAAGTTCTTCAGCTCCTTTTCTTTGCTTTCTGATTTACACTTTCTATTACAAAAACTCCGTGTAAAAGTGCTTCCCGAGCATCGCCGCCTCCTCCCGGCTCGCCATCTGCATGCAGCAGCAGAAAGTGGGCAGCGGCGTTATCGCGCCCGCTGACCTTGTTCTCGACCATTTACCTCGTTAAAGCAGCGGGGTGATTAGTGTCGGCTCTCCCAGGTCTCTCGAGTCAGCATCCCAGCCATGTATGTCGCACCGACTCCCACCGTCAACTAACCCTCCGCCGCTCCTCCAGCCGGGCCTTTAACCTCTTGTGCTGCAACCTTTTGCATTTTGCCGTTCGGTTTTGTGCTGAGCGGTTTCTCTGTTTCTTTTCTCTCCAGTTTTGCTTCCCTCCCCTGATACTGGAGCTAAATCAGGACTCTTGGCTTAAAGTCTCTCTCTGGGCATTAATTAAGCTCTTAAAAACTCATCTGTGTGCGTATCAAAGTGACATATTTGGACGTTTTTTTGCAGGAGAATAAGATGGTGGAACTCTACACTGTGCCTCCTTCCACAACTCTGCTCAAACACTAAATCTACTCTGCATTACACAAATTGTAGTATTGGAGTAATTTGTTTTAAACATTAAGAAAATTACTATCCCCAAGATAACCATGTGTCTTTAGTTTCTGTCCTTTCCTTTGCTTCTTATTGTTTCGTGGCTTTCTTACAATTTAAAGTGAGCAAAATTGAATGAAACTTTCTTGTTTTGGGTTGTTTGTTTGTTTGTTTTTTTGATTAAAAGGAGTAAGTTCATTTGATAGACTGAAGTGGACTTATTTTGTTAAATTCAACACCGTGCTGAATGAATTGGCTGGACTGAATCTGAATGAGTTGTTTCTTTTCCTAATATGTTCTGTTATAACCTTTGAAAATGGATGGAGTTGCATTATTTATTTAATTGACTGTGTTGCGGTAGCACAGTCAGGAGTTATTTATGTACATAATTCCTGTGTTTGGTTTGACTGTTAGCTTGAGACAGTTTGTTTAAATTCCTACAATACATGTCTGTGTCAGTGTTATTTCGACTGACATCAACACACTGCAGTTTCAAGGTAGAACCATGACCTTGATTGCTTATTTTGCTCTCTAGCCATAGACTGTCTATAAAAGATGGCTGTAGCAGCCGTGTTGTTAAGCATTGGTTTGTGGACTGCCATTTTGAAGCCTCAAGTTCAAAATTTGGACGCAATCTTATATTTTGAGACTGGATTCATAAGTGACAGGCAGATTTGACTTTGCCCTGAAATATACCCACCTTTAGTATCCATTTTCCTCTAAATTGGACCATAAGTAACAGAACGAACATCATCCTGTAATCAAAAAGTCTTCAAACTAGCAATTGAGACCATGAACTCATTGGGAAAATGTTCACTTGGGTAGCAGATTAAGTGAGAAAGAGGTTCATTTTCTTAGCCACTTCTATACAATCTGACTTGTTTTTGCAACAAGAGTCACCCCCTGCTGGCTGTTCCAAAGAGTGCAAGTTCTGTGCTGGCTAAAACCTTTAAAACGACCTCTAAATCCATTAAAGAAACATTTTTTTTTGTGAAGTAATCCAATGACTTACCAAAGTTAATATGGAAATATCACCTCTTTCTACATTTAGGAACAAGGAAAATATTATCAGCAGAAAAGAAAGGCAAAGAAGGTGGGAAAAAAGTAGAACATTACTTTATTAACCTTTTAAAGTTTTTTTTGACATAGTACTGCAACACAATATAATATTCATGTTCAGTATCTGTAAACTTTCAACAACAGATCAGATTACACACTTAACAAGTCGCCCCCTGCTGGCTATTAGAAAGAATGCTGATTTAAGTCACTCATCTTTGTATACAGTTTGTGCTTCTAGCGTTTAAAAAAAACTGCATATAGATATTTTAAATGTAGAAAAAAAAAAGATTTGCATTGGAGGAGGTGCCTGAATTGATGCTGTTTTGGGGAAAAAAGTGAAAAATAACATTTTAACAAAAAAAGATCAGAATATGATTAATATTATCCAAATTTGAACTCAAGATGATTAAATGCTTATGTTGATATATAGTAAAGACATAACCTGAATAATTTGTGTCGAAATGGCCACTGATTAACCAGCTAGCTACCAGGGTGCATCGAAAAACCATAAATATTGGAATTGACAGCGCATGTATTTTAGTTTCAAGGAATTGTTTCCCTCACTTTGCTGTATTTTTGGTTTTATTTGCCTAACTTCTCTTTGCTTCCACTGTAATAAAAGAAAATAAAAATCTACATTTTTGTGCTGCACAACTTGAAAAAAAAAAAGATTCTGTCAACAGCAGCATCTCTCCTTAGTGAAAATATCTCAGTTTCAAAGACCTCACTGCAAACTGCTGTTACAGAGACATTTCTGTCAAAGTTATATAATTTATTTTGGTTATTTGTGTGTACTTTCCATTTAAATTGACTCCATATGCAAGCGCAGCAACAAACTTTGCTCTCCGGGTCTCTGAAGAACTGGTCTAAAATCAAGAGGAGGACAGCACTCCAATGAATGAATAACTTATGTATTCAGCTGTGTTTTTTAGTAGATGGTTTCTGCTTTTTAGTCCTCAGCAGCAGCCGTTTACACATAATAAAGCTCAGATTTATTCTAATTTGAGAGCTGATTTGTAATATTTTACCATACCCAGCCTTCATGGAGATGCAGGAATAAATAATAGGCTGTGACTGCCGTATGCTTACTTGGAGCTCTCAGTTCAGTCCCGGACTCCGAGGGCAACCTAATAGCCACTCTTGCGTATTTTGGCAGCTGGAAGTGGTTCCTGCAACAGAACATAAATAATTCTGTTGTTGTGATCATCGTCTCACTATTCGGCCTCTCCAACACATCTGCAGGTTCAAACATTGGCACGGAGAATCCTCTCAAACGCACACGCCCAGTGGTTTGTGTGCACTTAAACACACACATGCATGCACTCAGAAACACTCTGTATTCATACATAGAAGGCAGCTGGCCACTCAGTGGGGCTGTGTGCCCTCTGAGCTGTGTGATTGTCCTTCACACACAATACACCGACTGGGTCTTCTTCTTCTTTTTTTTTTTCCCCTCCACTGCATCTTTAAAGCCTTGTACCGCAGCCTGCATGAATGCATGTGTTGGGGTCAGCTCAATACGATCAATTCAGAATGTCATTTTAAACTGCGACCAGTTAACTAACGGCGCATCATTCTCAATTATTCTCCCCCTGTGACATTTGTTCTTGGTGTCTTCATTACGGAGCAGAAAGCTTTTCGGAAGGAGATCAATCACCAGAATTGTTAGAAAAGAAAGTGACACTGACGCCGACTGTGATAAGTGCCGTACAGTGCACGGGACTCACTGTTCCCTCTAATGCACGGTTGTGTTTGTACACAAATGTCGGCATGGATCAGCGTCAGTGGCAGTGGTGGCAGGCCGAGTGAGGGGATGATTGACAGCAGGACACAGCAAGGAAGAGTCTAAAAAAATGTCAACTATAGCTGTGATTCCACCCAACTTCTTACTGGCAAACTGCTGGAAATGTTTAGCTGCATAAACACACTCATGTAGATAGACAGACAGACAGACAGATAATGAATTAAAATATTATTGAAATTTGAATATGAGCAAGTGCAATATCGAATTCACAGAAGCTTTGTGATTCGATGAAGTCAAATGTTGTTACAACATACCATCGTAAATGAAGAATGGCACTCAAGACTTAAGGGAGCAAGATTGTGTAATTCAGACTGCAGCAAATATTGTCAAATTGTGGGGCTCTTTTTGTTTGTTTTAGTTGAAAAGAAATGAAAAAGTCACCATTTCCACTATGGATGCAAATGTAAAACAGTTTCCTTAACCAGTAAAGTTATCTGTCAATCATTAACACAAATTAATCACGGGCCGTTTTATTTGATATGGTTAATATTTTGTTTGTTTCTTTTGCTTTATTTGTTTTTTCCTCAACTGTATGACTTTAACTGTAACAGTAGCTTGGTTTTATTAGCTAGGTCTGCAACAGGAATATTGTTCTTGTTGACTCTTGCTTGTTTCAAAGATTCTGATCTCTGATTGGAAGTCATTAACCACAACAGAAGTCTTTGTCATGGTGGCCTGTTGCTAACTAAACCCCCACAATGCTCCCGACTTGCCAACATGGAACTGCTTGTAGTCTGAGAGACGGCCTCCTCTACAGGCATCGATCACATTAAACAGTAAGAGTGTGACATGCATGCTTCTCGTCTTCTACCGTGTTGGTTTGTAGATTTTTTTTTTTTTTTTTTAATAGCAACAATTGGACTTTTAGTGCAGTTTCTATCAATATAACTGCAATGTCTCTGCCACAAGGGACCAGTATCCCCAAGTGCCCGTCTGGCTTACAACACACCCGACCCCAATTCCTAACCCTGCAGCTGGCAGATCCACTGGGAGGTAGATTCCATAAAGCGTTTTCAGACTGTGCCCAGCCAAGCTCCATAGGCCAGACCTCAGCCACAAGACACTTGCCGGAGAGCTTCCCTTCCGGGCCTGGCTCCAGAATGGGGGGCTCCACTGTCATTGTTCCGGGCGAAGCTGTGCCACTGCTTGTGTTTGAAATCACTGTGGTCTTCTGAATCACTCTTTGCCTGGTTCCTTCCCTTGGACCAGATTGCCTTACGAGTCTCCCTCAACAGGGACACACAAACCCCTCCACCACTGCCAAAGGTGGTAATTCTTCGGAAGGCCTCTTTGGCAACTTCCTTTGGAGGTTTCTGTGCAACTGGGAATAAACCTGAGGTAGACCCAGAACTTACTGGAGGAATTACACATCATTTCTGACCTGGAAGTGTCTTGACATTACCCAGGAAGACCTGGAAAGCATTGCTGGGGAGAGGAACTTCTGTAATAAACTGCTTCACCTGCTACCAACGTGGCCTGACACCGGATAAGTGGAAGAAAATGAATGGATAATCGCAATATAATTTTTTGTTGCACATCATTCAACCATAATTACAAGCAGGTGTTCCCTTATTTTAAGGGATCACTAGGTGCAGCTAGTTGTTGGTTAGTTGCAACTCCCGTCTTCTCTTCACACACTGTTGTAGATAAGAAATTTGGAAACTATCCATCATTATCTATTCACCGCTTAATCCTCATTAGTGTCATGGGAGAGCTGGAGTCTATCCCAGCTGACTTAGGGCGAAGGCATTGGACCCCCTGGACAGGTCATCGGTCTATCACAGGGCTACACATACAGACAATTACAGTTGGACAATTTAGAGTTACCAATTAACCTGAACATGTTTTTGGACTGTGAAAGGAAGCCGGAGCACCCAAAGAAAACCCACGCATGCACAAGGAGAGCATGCAAACTCCATGCAGAAAGATCCCAGGAAGTCCAGGACATGAACTGGGGATCTTCTAGCTGCAAGGCGAAAGTGCTAACCACCAAGCCACTATGCAGCCATTCGAAAACCGATATTCGTTTAACTCTAAATGTTTTGGAAGCCCAACTGCTCGCTCACGTGTTACTTCAAAGTCAGAGCGACACGTGCAAACACTCGGTGTAGTTTTGCCCTCAGCTTGCTCCTTGTGGTGCAGAGTGACAGCAGGCTCACTTTCTCTAAAACCCCCGAGACACCTGAGAAAGAGAGATGGGGGCAGAAAGATACCGAATGCTCATTCAAACCCTGGCTGTCTGTCCTGAGGGTCCTCCCCAGGCGCTCAGCAGGCGCTGCTGCCGGTGCTGTGTCAGAATCCCTGCTCTCTCTCCCAGCTTTTTACTCCTTTGTTTCTATCTCCCTGTGACTCTGCCTCCTCCGACTCTCTCCATCTTTATCTGAACAGTTGCTGCTGCAAAACTGCCTTTCTGTTTACCTCACTGCTTTGCTATATCAATTTTTTCTCCCATTCCCTGCTCTTTTTCTTCTCTGTTTTTCTTCTCTCCACATTTCTAACCTTCCCTTCATCTTCCTCCCCTGCCTGCCTTCCTTGCTGTCTCGTTTTCTTCAGCTCCTCACCCCTTCTCTCCACCGCTTGCTCCATCTCCTACCATCTATCTCCCCTCCCCTCCCTTTCATGCATTCTAGAACACTCTCTTTGTATCTGACCTCATTGTCAGGTCATCAGTGTGGAGCCAGAGAGAGATACAAGTGGAAGATGGACCAGATAGAGAGAGTGCAAGAAGCGCCTCGAGGCTAAATCTTCCTCCTGATAGGTCCTTGAGGAGCTGAAAGCCGCTCTGCATCCGATTAATAATAAATGAGTCAGATCATTCGGTTTGACTCGCTGCCTGCTCCTCCTCCTCCTTTTCCTCACCTGTAATGAGTTGGGAGGAGAGCACCAGGAACGTGAACAGGGCCGTAGAATACTCATGGGGAGTCCCGAGAGGAAGGCAAAGTCTTTTCTTCCCATCTGATCAGCCTCGTGTCCACTCTCCTCCTCCACGCCCAGCACATGAGCTTTCAGGGCCATGTTACAGTTTCTGTGGAAATACATCTTGGCAGGGCTGCACAAGCAAAAACAAAGCTTGCAGGGGGGGAAAACAGGAAAAAAACAAAAACGAGTGGCATTGGACTGTTCATTTGCCAGGCCCCCACTGCAGAATTTACTGAAATATAATAAGCTGTGACTTGTGGTGCAGCCCTTATTTCTTCAGTGTATAGTTTTTGGTCGGGTCTGTTTACCTGCTCAGGACAGAAGGTGCAAAGGCTCAAATTGCGCAGGAATCTGCTCCTTTACCACTGATCAATTTCTAAATCCTCATATTCCCTCAACAACTTTTGTCCCTTTCAGTGCAGCTTTTGTTTTTATCCTTGAGTTTTTGTCGCTACTGCTTCTCCTTACAGATAACCTATCAGACAGCCAGTACAATGCTCCATCCCAACTCACACTTACCAAGTTCTCCATAGGATTCGGCCGATATGCTTTTTTCAAGGCTGATACTGGTTATTGTCTTTACAGATGCTTAGTCATCAAGGTTGTGGTAGTTCTAGGAGAAACTGGACTTCTCTTTTAGGTTGTTACAGATGTTTCACCTCTTATCCAGGTAGCCTGACTGGTTCTAAACCAGTTAAACTTCTCCTCCAGGAGGTACCTTCAGCTGTAACTGGTTTTAGCCTGTTCAGATATCTCATTTTAGAGTCTTCTTCATTTCTAGTCAGTTCTAACCCAGTTAGATGTCTCATCCAGGAGACTTCCTCTGTTCTAACTGGTTCTGACCTTGTTAGACCTCTCATCCAAGAGGCTCCTTTTGTTCTAACTGGTTCTAACCCAGTTAGACCAATAATCCAAGGGGCTTCTTCAATTCTAACTGGTTCTAGCCCAATTAGACCTCTTATTCAAGAAGCTTCTTCAGGTCTAACTGGTACTAAACCACTTAGACCTCTCACATGAAATAGTTTGGGGGTTTCTTTAGCTCTGACTGATTCAAACCCAGTTAGATGTCTCATCTTGGAGGCTTCCTCAGTTCTTACTGGTTCTAACCCAGTTGGACCTCTCATCCAAGAGGGTTCTTTAATTCTAACCGATTCTAACCTAGTTATGCATGTCATCCAAGTTTCTTGTTCAATTCTAACTGATTCTAGCCCAGTTAGATCTCTCATTTAAGAAACTTATTCAGGTCTAACTGGTACTAAACCACTTAGACCTCTCACCTAAAAGACTTTTTTTTAGCTCTAGCTGGTTCAAACCCAGTTAGACCTCTCATTCAAAGGGGTTCTGTAATTCTAACTGATTCTTACCCAGTTAGAACTGAAGTTGCTTCTTGAATGGGAGCTCAAATGTCTTGAGGAACCTAAAGGAGAAGTCCAGTTGCTTTTTCCCGAAGCTCCAAGAGTACAGATTATTAATAATCAGGAGGGCCATTGATGGAAGATATGTTAGAACATATACAGAACGGATAAATGCTGATATAAATGGTGGTATCAAAACTGAAAATAACCCAACATAGAATCTTGTTTTACTGCTTTTTGTGTGTGTTTTACGTATGTTTAATTGAAAGACATCTTTTCACCATTTTTTCTGCAGTGTTGATTGAAGGTAGAGAGAGGTGGCTGCATCAGAGCCAATATAGCACATTTTTATATGTATATATTATATCTGGAATTAGTAAAAAAGAACAACGTGGGGGATGTTCAGAAAAACGCCAAATATCAGATCTGATAATTGGCTGTTCTGGTAATGAGTCCATCTTTAGTTCTCTGGCTTAAATAGTTTCCTACAAGTGATGATCAGTGCACTGCTGAAGCCCCAGTGGTCAAATATATGATAAAAATGGTGTGTATCACCACAGTAGAATAGAATAGAATAGAATAGAATAGAATAGAATAGAATAGAATAGAATAGAATAGAATAGAATAGCCACTTATTATCAATCAAAACATACACTAGTTGGTGCACATCAGACTGAAATTTCGATGCAAAAATCTTTTGGAAACAAGGACGTTTTCATGCCAAATAGCTGCGGTTTTCCTCTGAAGTTTTAAGAGGTGAAATGATAAGTGTCTGTGGCAGTGGTAATTATCTGTAGCTAGTTAACATCGATAATTGAGCATTCAAGGAGGACAAAAAGGCTGCATAAAAATTTTCAACAACTTCAGCTACACTTCAGTGTGCGCTCTACTGCAGCCTGCTGCTTTTTTAGCTGCAAATCGTCCATTCTGTCTGTAAGTACATGCCAAATTTGGTTTTGCTCTCCGTCTCCCTTATCAAACATAAATGAGATTTTTTTTCCCAGCTCCCATTGTGAGACTAGTGAGTAAACAAACAATACAAGGCTGCACAGATTATAGCAAAATTTGTATTCTGCAGCATGTTCAGCCCTTTTTCTATTTCAGGTAGCTTAGACTTTCTCGGAAGGGTTCCACCCCCCACAGCCCTGCAGGGTTTAGTGGCGACAAGTGCAGGGCAGAACAGGACCTCTGAGCCACTGCTGGTTTATGTGTGGTTCAGTAGACAAAACTTATCAGTTATCGTGAAAATGAAATGCTGTTTGGCTGGTGAGCAGGTTTCATTTCCCACCCCGGAGTCAAAGCCAGTGGCAGGCAAGCAGCAGGATTAGTATTCAGCTGGCTGTAGACAACAGAACCAGTGTGTTGGTGTTTGCCCTGTGGCTGTTGTGAGCGTGTGCTTTCTTGCTGTCAGATTAGCCAATGACACGTCAGAGCTCACCTCTCTGGCCTCAGCAGCCCGTGGCTATAATACAGTTGCTCTGGCTCTATTTCAACACTCTAGCGTGCCACTGAAATGGACAACGTCCATCATTTTTAACCTGAATTGGTCAAGAAAGGTTTGCACTCATGCCCTCTATGCCAGGAGTTTACCTCTGTTGCATCCCTGCTCTGCTAGGGTTTAAAGGGCAAAAAAGAACAGTTGTTCTTGGTTTAGCAAAGTTATTTATTGCTTAGTAATATAACTAACTAAAAAAAGAAGGGAAAATTGGAAACAGGCCTGCAGGTGCTGCTGAATCAATGAAAGAAATAAAATCAAAAGAGAGGGAACAGTGATCCAATTTGCTAAGAATCCACAAAAAATAGAACAACTAAACTGAAATCCAAACACTGCATCACCTCTGCTTCTACTGTGCCTAACTAAAGATCTCCTGACTGAATGTGGATTTAGTGGAGAAGCTAGCAGGCTCTTCAGTCTGTCTAAAAAGTGCCTCAATAGATAAATCAAAGCTCTGAGCCCCTAGTATCCACTGGTAAGTAGCTGCAGTACATTAAGGCACCAAGTAACCACCAGCTAGCAGATAAAGACAAACTATAAGCTGTTAGCAAATGTTACAGATTATATTGGACAACAAGAGGTACAAAAATGACCTGCACATGATAAATTACAGCCACCAAGACCTACAGATGAGATGCATCTTTAAACCCTGGTGCAGCATGATTAGAGCACAGGTTTGGGCAGTCGTCCAGTCAGCCATGAGGGCAGGCGGTGGGAGGAATGAGGGCTGGAGCTCCACGTCAGTCAGCCAGGATGACAGCCAGGATGTGTAGAAAGACTGCACAAAGCAATTCACACACATGGAACATACCCTGCATTCCAAATCACACACTTTTTCCTTTTTGCATGTACTACAGCTGCTCTTGCAAAGTGAATACTGAGAAACCACCGTGTATGTGGTTTGACTGCACAGGTCAGGATGGGCAGAAAAGCATGCTGGCTTGCATACTGTGAAATGCAGCTGGATATAGGAATACAGTCTGCATTAGATACACTATTAATCCTCTTTTTATGATCCATAACAACTGACCCATTTTGAAGTTAAAAAAAGTTAAAAAATCTAAGCATTTTTTTAGTATGAAACTTCCTCTGCTTGGCTTAATAAGTGTAATCAACATATAAAATGAATATGGTTCATTTCACATATTTGAAAACCCATTCTGAACAAAAGAGGTGTCTTGTGTTGATTTATCAACATCTCCCCATAAAAAGAGAACACTTCCAACTGTAAAATAACGTGTTTTAAAAAGCAATATCAAGTAAAACTATTGTATCTTTATATGTAGGTTATTCCATTGTACATAAACAAATGTTTTGGCATGCATTTTTTAATGAAAAACAAGTTAATTATCCTCACTGAACCATGATCTGTTAGAGATAAAGAACACCATTACACTAAATATTGATTGAAATGCTTAGTAACGGAGTTACTTATGAAATATAAACAATGTTTATTGGGATTTTTTGATTTCTAACATTTCAGGATAACTAAACATCAAACTGACCAAGGAACATCATTGCTGTTCCTGAGAAATGAACCTAACAGGAGGGTTAAATATATTATCTAATATGGCAAAAAATATATTGTAGATTAGCTGTACTACCTGATTTTTCACTGTAGCGACAGAAGGAGGCAGTCACTCGACTTTAGGCAGTTCCTTGTTGACAAGCAGAGAGCATTGTGGGGCTTTCGATAGCAACGGGCACCAAGACAAAGACCTCTGTGGTGGTTAATGACTTCCAGCCAAGGTTCTCTTATTCAAGAGGATCTGAAGTCTACAAGGACAATATTTTTATATTTGAGTACTTAATGTAACTGTAACTGATGCTCATCAGATGATTGATTGGTAGCCCTACTACCCAGGAATTTGCAAGTCCATCAGTAGCCGTAAACGTCCTCCTTCAGTTTCATGAAACTTTGGAACTACTGTCCAATAATTTAGCAGCTAAACTGGCTGTTAAGGCTAAGTCAGTAAATGCTAACTCAGAAAATGATAAATAAAACTGCAGCATAGTTACAGTATTTACATTTTAGAGTTCAAATTTTGGTGCTACAATATCAGTAATCTACTACAAGAAATCTGAAATGAAAATTTTGCAATTGTTGTCTTTTTGTTGTCAAGTCTTACTTAAAAATTCTCAACATGTTGCTATAAAAGTGGGTGAATGTGAGATTCATGTCCCCAGTCTTTTATTTCTTAGATCTTGTTCCATTTAGAACTTTCAAGCTTGTTTTTTGGTAATTGTAGTACAAAACACAACTCAAACTAAAGTCTCATGGGTGAATGTCCACCAACCTCTTCACCCCTCTAAATTATCCCACCCCTCCTTCTTTGTACATGTAAAACCACAGCTCCACCTCCATTATACGAGGTGATGGTGAAGCTACATTAAAGGGGGGTGATAATGGCCCACTCAGCCCACTGGAGGAGCTCCCTACTGGCCCATATGAACGGCAATGATCTGCAATGATAACCGCCATTTAAAGGACTGATTATATCCAAAACGGGGTCACAAAACACATTTTTGGTTGTAACTCCAGAATTTATGCGCTAATTATGACAAAATTGGATAAAATGATGTAAAGTTTCTAATACCTGAGGGCTAGGGTAAGAAATTCTGCCTGTAAGCTCCTTATTTTGCCCACACTGCTGGCATTTTTAACTAAACTGAGCCTTTCTTGAACATGCCTTGAACATGTTTTTTGTTCTAGTTGTTAGACATGTTTTTTAAAAAAGGCACAGCAGAGACGGATCTCTTTGCAGTGAGGAGTGGGTGTTGCTGCCCTCCAGGCTACACGGAGCTACATGAATCTCTACAGAAGTAACAGCAATTTTAACAAAATCATCTGAGGGTTTTTGAACAAATGGGCAATAGCGCCTCGGTGAGAAGATTTTCTTGAGGATTCAGGTGAATATTTGACACAGTATTGGACAAAGAATGGGAAAATGGTGTCAGTGTTCGCTTAAAAAGTCCGTTTTCCAAGTCATAAAGAGTTCACGGGTTCAGTTCACGACACTGAAGCTTTTTCCTGCGTTCAGCGCTTTGACTCATTACAATTTTATAGAAACCGTTGGGGTCCACTGTCTCACCAGTTGCTCCGTCGCTTCCAATCAGCGTCTCTCCTTTAAATTATCCACTTAAGACGTCACCCCCGGAATTCATCGCGTGCAGTTCAAAGTGTCATTGTGTGTTTTGTTTAACGAGACAATCGCCGCTTCAAACGAGGAGGTTGAAGTGCGATTGTCGTAGGTTTTTTGCCGGTGGATGCTCATTTCTATTCCATGTGAAGGCGGGAGCTCTCGCTGCGATGGAGCAGCTGGGGGTAGGTGAGAGCTGAAGCCTGACTAACTTGGCCGGTTTCCCTTGTGGAGGCTGAGATCAAATGAAGCGCACAGCTCTGTCTGTTTCTATCTGCCTCTTCTTCTCTTTGTGCTCGCGTCCATCTATCTGGTGTTGCTTTCTATACGTTTCCCTCTCGGTCTTTTAGTCCCAGGTCTTCCGTTTACCTTTTTTCTTTCTTTTTTTTTTTTTTAACCTTTTGTCCGTTGTTCCAACTTTAGCTTCTCATCTCTTTGTCTTTCACCACTTTCGTCCACTTTCCTCGCCTCATTGTCTTTCCTTCTCCCGCCGTCCGCTCTCGTCTTTCTCCCGCTGTGCTGGGAGGCCTTTGATGCGAGGCTCATATATATTCACGCGAGTCATTCATCAGCACCATGTCACTCTTAAAGCAGTGAGCAGGGAGCCAGATCAATAAGATGGCTGAGCGGATGGATCTCTTAAGAGTCCTCTTCAGCCTGGAGAGATAAGGGAATTTTCTTTTTTTTTGAATGGATGCCTCTTTAAAGACTCACACAGGGTGGGCACGAGGCGGGGTTGGTGGTTGGTGGGTGGGAGCGATGAATAAAGATCTGAACGCATCACAGCTGGTATTAAAATGGGCAAAGGCATTTAGATTGGAAAGGTGGTGAAACTTTTGGAGAGAAATTTGCGACGGGTCTCGCCGTAAGGCCGACACGTCTGAAGAAGTTACGCTTCAATGTGGTGATTAAATCCACTTCAAACCCCCGAAAGTGAATTCACATGCATCATTCTTTGCACAGTAATAAAAAAGAAGATACCCTTGAAACAATAAAGCAAAAAAAAAAGTCACAGTGAGCAGTTTGCAGCCTCTGTGTTTTTAGATGTACACATAAATCAAAGACAGTTACCTCTTTGCCCATTGATCGGGTAATCTTGTTTTGAATATTGCAGCATCCAGAGACCTGGAGGATGATGGAGCGCAGCATAACTGAAAACATGACTTTATTCTGTACTTTTCAATTAAATGTGACAAATAATTTCGTGCAGTGTTGCAGTGTTGATAAAAATTGCCTCCGGCTACGACAACACAACCAAAATTCCAGCCCGCTAGGACTGCTCAACACAATATTGAATCGAAAAACCATTCTGTGTGCAAAGCATGTTGACTCGGAAAATTAAAAACGGAACCGTGTGAGTGTGAAAATGAACGGCATCGCAAATGGAGTTCCAGTTTTTGGGGAAGACTTTGTTTTTCCAAAAAAAAAAAATTTGAGCCATCCTAGATGACAGTAAATGTTTAATGTCGAGGTTTTCTCTCTCTCTCTCTTTTTTTTTTATAGTAGATGTTTTTCCCGGAGGAAACTGTGAGTCAGTGTTTGGATCACTTGTGTTCAGGCGTTTTGCCATCATTGCTGCTGATACTTGGCTCATCAGCAGCAGGTGCCAACACTGATGTGAGCTGAAACATGGCAAGTCTGAGCCAGAGAATTGCAGGGAAGCCGACGGAAGATCAGCGAGAGCCGTGACAGGCTGGAAGTGGAGTTCAGATTGCTGGAGACGATGCCTCAGATGTACATGCGAGCGCGTAGACACAGTTTGCCTCGTCTGAGTGCAGTCAGGGAAGGTCTGGCAAGCCGGGGAAACGGCACACACACATGAACGTACGCCGCAACACCGCTAACAAATCATGTCTCCGAGACGTGTCACCTCAAGGCGTTTTTGTGTAGAGTGCAAAGAACACTCGGGGTTTTGATTCTCTGTATATTTTATTTGCGCAAATGCAGAAAGCACTGGAGATGGAGCAGAAAAATAAAACATTAAGTGCTTGAGTAAAAGTGAAAAAATAAAAAAATCCCGCATTGCCGAATAAAACAAAGCAAGATGGGAAAAGAGGAGGGGAATTATCCAGAAATAAGCATGTGGCAAGAAATAATCTTCATACATGTAGAATGTGTTGAAGGATGGAGGTGTATTCATACAAGGTGTTGAAACAGGAAACAATTATGTGTGTGGTTTCTCCCGAGGCTCATGGCAATTTGATAGAAAGTGCGAAGTGTTGTCTGCAGTTTTTTGCACCTTGCGTAACTCTTTCCTAACAGCTTCTTTCTCTGTCTGACATTTAGCAGTTACACCTTCTCACTTGGACGCCATGACAACATTCTCAGTTATTTTTATTACTCTGGTAGTTTTAATTCTACACCAGATTACATTTTATATATTATCAACAGCAGGTTGGGTGTTTGAATCTTGTCTTAAAGTTCTTGTATGGTAAAAATCCTTCTTTAAAAAATTGTGTTTCATATGTTTTTGTGTACTGTTGCCGTCCTTCTACCCCTCCCTCAAAGAGAAAACCTCCCAGCTTTACGATTCAGTTCAAATGTTATTGAATTTCTGTGTGTTGTTGGCTGCAAAAGTGAACATAACAACCCTCATGCACTCCCAGTATCTAAGAACTAAACATCCAGTGGATTGCTTTTATTTTTAATGGCAATGTCAACATGCTTTAGAGCTAGTGTGGTTAAGTTACCATTAGCTTTGACGGTCTGCACACAGGTCAGAACTCTGTGGAAATTGTAAAGCTGAGAGACATTTATTGATACTGAAAATTTGGATTTGACACCAAAAAACAAGGACTGGGTGGGTTACTATGCTGTTGCGTGGTGCTTCAGTTCAACCTAGTGTTTCCAGTTGTTAGCTTCTCTCTGTGCTCACATATCCTACTTGTTAATGCAGCATAATCCCCAAAAAAGCTGTTGTCATTTACATATTTTCTGTTTATGTTGTCAGACAATGAAATAAGTACGTAATAGAGACTTAAACATAGTCCTTTAAGACGACTAGTTAACCAGCAGAGACGTTTCCAAGCTGCTGGTGTGCACTGCTAAAATCTTGCCTTCAACACCACAACGTTGTGCAACAAAATCACCAAACAAATCCAGAGTTGTGATGTGAATTTGGCGATATTTCCATGTACAATAGTCACTCCGAGAGAAAGTTAGAAGCGACAGAAAGTCCTGATCTCTCACACTTACTTACATGAACTGTTTTACTCCTTGTAATGAAAAACAAAACACAGAGAGTCTTCTTCCTGAAGTGGGTGGGGACATCAGATACTTAACTGCATTTAAAGCTTTGAAACACTAAAACAGCCCATTTAGAACAAGGAATTAAACAGCAGTGAAATAAAATAAAGCATATTAGCAGTATTTTGCACTGAAAAACACATTTTGGTGACGTTAGATTTTCATTGATTTGCGAAAAAGAAAAAAATATTAGAAATTTAAGTTTACAAAAAAGAACTGTGTTGCTTTTAAAAGGATTTTTATTTTTTTTTTACTGTATGACCTCTTTAGCATCTGGTGCTAACTTTCTAGCTATAAGGGAGTGATGAATTTACAGCACAACCTTTTGGCACTGATGTGTCAAAAGGTTGTACGTGTCATTGCAGAACTACAGATGTTTTTTTTCTATCATGGGGGGAGAAAAAGCACATCAGGCTGGGTGAATGAGCTTCAGACCTGTAGCTCATCAAATAATAATACCAACCATTGTTGGCTGGAATCACCTCTTCTGTCAACTGCTGTCAGACCAGAACACACATGAATATTCATCCATTCGAAGAAGAAAATCATGAATTCATTTATGTACGACAGAAAACGACACTCGTCCTGCCTTCTTCTGCCTCGATCGGTGTTTTTCACCTTTTTTGACTCGTGTCTTCCCTCCTTGTCTGCCCACAGCTGCTTCCTCTCGCTGCTCCTGGTGGCCGCCGTGGTTTGGAAGATCAAACAGAGCTGCTGGGCGTCACGGCGACGAGAGGTAAGTCTGAAAGTTACAACAAATATTGATTTATTTTTTGGAGGGGGGAACTGCTGCAACCACATAAGCACATTTCTGGTTCTATTCATTTTTGATGTTGCTGTTCGAGCTCTCTGGTCAGCAGAGTATAAAAAGATTTTAAACTGAGGGTTTGCATCTGGAAGTGTAAAAATACTCCGCAAACTCTGAGGCATCTTTTGGTGAACCCAACATCCAACGGGCATCAACAGCATCACGGAGTGGCGCACTTTGTGGTATATTTTCTTTGATGGGTTTCTGCTGTCCAGACTTGTACTGGAATATGTTCAAGCTTATGAGCTTAAATCATCCACTTACACGATGAGAAGACACGTTTAATAAAGAAGAACGGAAAATTTCTGCTTAACCGTTCTTCCCGTCAATCTTCAGGATGCTCGTATATATTTTCCCCTCCTTTAACTGCTTCGGCTGCATTAGGGAGAGTGGTTGTAATTGTGTCAAGGGGCGGAAAATTCACAGACGATAGCTTCACCGTGCCTCGAATTCAACTTCTACCCTTAAAACTGCTTTTCTCCCGTGGATAAAGAAATTGCTCAGGGAAGAATAAATGCACTGTAAGCTTCAGTTACTCATTTGACCCACAGTCGGTTGTGTTTTTATGTGAGTGTTGAGTTATCTGATGGATTAAATGGAATTAGTTGATGCAAAAAGAAAGAATCGCAAAGAAATATGTGATTGTAAACTGAGCAGTTACGTCCACACTTCCTGTGTTGTTTCGTAACGCAAATATTTAAGCTAATGTACTGTATAATCACATCGTACCACTGTAATTTCTGCCCTTTTAGCTTTGCAGAAAGTTAGCGCTAACAAGTCATTTAGACTGCCAGGAAAGCTGTAAAATCAAGCAGGGAGCTCCAGCTATTCAGACGTCACCATCGCGTGCTATTTTCAGATGTTTATTTTTAGTTTTCAGACTTGTTCAGCACCACATACTGGATGATATTTATCTCTCAACCGTGAAAACCCACCAACTGAGACCAGAACAGACTCTTATGGTCTGATCACTCATGAAGCATTCTTAATTTGCCCGACAATTGCAATTTGTGTCTTTGCTTTTAGGAGCTTTTTTTTTTGACTTCTCAGTTTGGATTTTAGTCATTTTTGCACACATAATTTTTCAAAACTCGTACTATTGTTACTGCTTGTGTAAATTTCAATTATCGCATTACGTGTGGTTTTATTTCTAATGGAGGCCTGAGTTGTTTTTTTTTTTTTTGTAGTGGCTGGTTAATGGGTTTTTTTTACCATTCATTATCAGGAGGAAGTATCAAGAGATCATCCTGCCCACCGCGCATTTTATCAGCCGCCGCAGATTCTCTCTAATTGCTGCAGTGCTCCTGGTTCATCAATGAGCACGCTAAATGCACACTAAATCATTTGAATCACAACAGGCCTGCAACCATTAAGTGTTTGCTTGTTGTTAATATTGTAAAACAGACATTCATCCTCAGGTCTTTTATGAAGCTGCACGTATTGCGACTGCATTATAGTGAAGCATGCTTCCATTGTTTGTCCCACATCCACTTACAACACATTAACGAGGAGGACAGAGTGTTAAAATGCATCGATGTAATGCATTTAAAGTTACTGATTGAATCTGTTCTGACTTCTATAGCCCAAACCTCTCATTTAAACTCTGTGACTTTAAGTCATTTGAATGTATTTTCCCACACACAAACAAGATAATGTAGTGCCTATAAAAAAGCATTCACCGCCTTGGAAGGTTTCCTCGTTTATTGCTTTTCAACGTTGACTCATGGTCAATATAATGTGGCCATTTGAGAAGAATTAGAAAAAAAAGTCTATTGCATGTCAAAGTGAAAACAGAAAGACGTATTGTCAATGAATTAAAAGGAAAAAATATATATATATAATAAGTGACTGCATATGGATTCACCCCTTTGAAATGACTCACCTTATTCAACACAGGTTCATTGAATGTGTCTCAAGTGATTGTCGTATAAAGTACTGGTGAATCAGTTCTCCTGCTATTTAACTGCACCATGAAGACACATGAACACTACAAACAACTCTGTGAAAAGGGTATTGAAAAGCAAAAGTCAGGGCATGGATACAAGACAATGTTCAAGTCGCTGAATATCCTTTTGAGTAGAGTTAAATCTATCATTAAGAAATGAAGGTAATACAGAAGAAAAATATGCAAGAAAGAGACTAGTAAGGGAGGCCACCAAGACACCTAAGACTCTTCTGAAGGAATAATAAGCTTCAGCAGCTGAGATGGAAGAGACTGTGCATAGAACAACTGATGCTGGTCTTTGTCAGTCAAAGCTTTATGGTACAGTGGGAAAGAGAAAGACACTGTTGGAAAAAACCCATTAATTCTCAACTAGAGTTAACCAGAAGGAATGTGGAGTCTCTTAAGTCAACTGGAAGATTGTTCTTTAGTCTAATGAAACCAAAATTGTTATCATCTTTGACATGAAAGAATCTTTTTTTTCAAATTCTTGTCTAAGAAACCTAATTAAACTGACAATCATTCAGTGTTCAAAGTTATAAAAAAGGGTAAACTTCCAATGCACTGTATATTGAATGCAAGGATTATTAACTGCTCAGACTAAAAAATAAATTCCAAGGGCAATGGTGTAGTTGTAGTATTTAATGTTGCAGGTTACAAACAGTTTGAAGGCAAGTCTTTCTGTATTTAGCAGCTGCAAAAATACGAAACCCTGAAGCCAGAACCCTTGAGGGACTTATAAGTGTGTTGCTTGGAAATTATCGGAGTCCTGCTGTCAGTGTTTGCTATAAATCTTTGTCTTGTTAACACACAGTTAATCTCTGCAGTGTGAAAGATTAAGCGAATCGGTTCTCAAATAATTTTAAAACCTCAGATATGTAAACAAGCCCCTGTCATCAGTAATAGGTTTATTAGCTGGTAAGATAGCTTATTAGCTAGCTAGCAGACACAGATGTGTTGCAGATTAAAGGAAAACCCAATGCATAGTGTCATAATACGGTGTTGAGCCACCATGTGCCATCAGAACAGCTTCAGTGGGACTTGACTGCAGGGATGGAGCATAATTCCTCCAATAGATATCCCCAAATTTGGTGTTTTGAGAATAGTAATGGAGAGCGCTCCAATAGATGTTGAGATATGGTGACTGTGAAGGCCATAACATATGTCTAACATCATTTTTAGACTAAAAAGCCATTCAGTGACCCCTGTGTCCCATGAAAAATGTCATTTTCATCCTGGAAAAGGTCACTCCCATTAGGATAGAAAGGCTTCTTCAAAGGGTCAAGGTGATCATTTGGCTCATCTCTACTGATTTGCAGTGACCCTTCCCTCTAAGGAGGCTAGTGGACCCAAACCATACCATCAAAATGCCCCTAAATGATGGAGCTTCCCTCTTGCTGTCCAATTTCTCTGGCAGTTTACAAGGGAAACCTCACCCAAGAACATTTATTACATAAATTCCACCGCAAAACCAAGAATACAAACCAGAATGAGCAAACATGACAGCATCTCTT
This sequence comes from Amphiprion ocellaris, assembly GCF_022539595.1. Classification (NCBI taxonomy): domain Eukaryota; kingdom Metazoa; phylum Chordata; class Actinopteri; family Pomacentridae; genus Amphiprion; species Amphiprion ocellaris. Next base: position 27,729,285 of record NC_072785.1, on the reverse strand, counting down.
GCAAACAGAACTGACCTCAGAGCGAACACTGATGAATGTTTCATCAAGGTTGCATTCAAGGACCAGTGTGCTTTATCTACCGCCACTGGGAGACATTGTCCATGCATCTGACAAGAGTAGTACATGTCAGAATAAACCAGCGATATGTCAGACCTATTTATAATCTGCTTTAGCTTGCAGATTGTACATATAGATGTCGCATAGTTACCTACAGCTGAACAAAGATGAGGCAATATTTCAATTACTGGAGCAAAAGAGTGTCTGTCAACCCCTTTTGTCCTTTTTATCCTCATTAATACACACATTTTCCTAACCGACAGTGTCCAGTGGGTGCCTTTATCACTGGTAAATTTAATTCTTGTGATGCTTTCTTTGAAACTAAACTGCAGATCATCTTCACACCCTCTTACTCATGATTTTTTAAACATCTGGTGTGATAAATGGTGCCTTATTACATTTTAAATGTTATTTTAAAACCCTTACAGCTGAAAATATGTGAATATACTGAACAGTAGAGCCTCTCAAGTGCCGCATTTGAAGCAAGCAATATAGAGATGCTGCAACTGGAACAGCATCTGTCCATAGACGTATAAATGAAGTGCTTATTTACCTGTAGATGTGTCGATACCCCCAAAACTTGACGGACACCAGCGGCGGGGCTTCTGGCAGTCGGCACTTTCTTTTCTAGAAAGCGTCATTTCATTTTAAGCTGTCAGCCATTGAAAGTACATTACTGGAGTGCAGCGAGCGTGATTAATTGTTCCTGTGGTACGGCGCATGGTGTCTTTCAAGCTGCACTGAGTCAACTGAGAAAGCTCAAAAGTCAATAATTTTTTGAAAGGACTGAAGAGAGGATGCCAAAGCAATCTGCCAAACTGTGGGAAGCGCCGCAGCAGGCTCCACAAAGGATTGAAAATCCAAATTTTCAGGTCTTTAACAATTCCGCAAAAATGCTAAATTCTAAGCGTCTCAGACGTTTTTGGGAAAACATTTAAACTTCCACCCTGCAGGAACAGACAACGCAGAGAGTCTCATACATCAGGCATCGCACCTGAGGATCAGGAAACAAGATTAGAAAATATATTGCGATACACCTTTTTCAAAACACCGTGTGATGGATTTATGCCTCCTAAGAAGACAGATCTGCTCAGTTTATGACTTTTACTTCCTAAAATCATATCGAAGAGTCTCTCTGTTATTTTATTTTTGTCCAGCTCTCAGTTTTCCAGTGACTGAGGCTCAACAAATGTTTAACCGACAGTCTGGCCTGCTTAGCTCTGCAGCCAGATCAACAAACTTGGTGTTTGCTCTTTGGAGTTGGTAAGCTAACTAAAGTGATGTGAAAACTATGAGAAGTCAGAGTGCAGTTCTTTTTTGCATATTGGACACTCACTCCCTAAAACAGTGCATTTTAACTGCGCTTCCAAAGGGGTTTGGACCACCTTTGCAGTAAGTGTGCATACGAGCCGATGATGTGCTTCCAACTTTACTGAAGGGCCTCGCTGCTGTAACCTCTCCCCAAAGAGTGCCGTCATCTGCCTCACCCCCGGACGCCTCTTAACTTCCCCCCTTCACCTGCACCCACGCCGCTCGCTCTTCCGTCCAGCTGGACCCTCTACAGTACAACCTTCACACAAAATTAGCACTGGACCTTTTGTTAAGAGCGCTTGGGAGGCCACAGGAAACTGGGGCTGAAAATTAAAATCCCCAACAGCTGGAAAAACCTGCTAAAATGGCTTCCACAGAGTTAGCCTGGGCTCCCCTAAAGTGATTAGAATGTTTGCTTCGTGAAGCATATTGGGAAATGATGTGTTTACACTTACAGTATTGCTTTTAAAGCCATCATATCCCGATGACTATTTTCTTCTACAAATTGTAATCAGCATCACAGGAAAAACTGAAAACATCAGGAAAAGTAATGAAATAATACATGGCTGATCATAGAGCTTTAAATTTGTTGGTATTTTTTTATTAATTAAACCAAACAAAACTCAAAATATTTTAACAGTGTCAATGCAGTGCAGTGGTGGATGTGACTTCCTGTATTGTAGTGGGTTCAAAACTTCTCATATCCTACCAGATCTGAAGAAACTCTTCATTTTAATGACCTCTTTACACGTTCTCCACCTTAACACCGCAGCTTACAACAGGTTCAGTCCCTGCAGAGATAAGTGTAGCAGTACTTTCATGCAAATTTCCACCAACTTTTGACTTCTTTTGCAGGATTTCAGTTGGTTATTAAAAGTGTGAACGCGTTTTTTTTTTTTTTTTTAGCAGCTTGCAGTAACACACACTAACAATGGTACAGCCACATTGTTAGCTAAAAAAATACAGCCCAATTATACAGTTGTGACTTTAATTAATCACTTTGTCAGATACTTGTTAGTCTGAATATTTAAAGGCATGATGTATTCATGGTACATATGTGTTATATTCACTAACCTGTCGCACTGTTTACGTTACTAAGACATCTTTTGCAGACGAGCTTTGTGGAGTCTGAAGATTTTTAAGTTATAAAAAGCAATAAAATTATTTAAAATGTGCAGATTTACATCGTATTTGGTGTAAATGACTCGAGATGAGGTCGGAAAAATCTCAAACGTGATGAAGTCACTCATCTAATGTGATGAAAACAGCATTTTGATATTTACAGTGTGTTCCTAAATACAAAGGGGCCTTATGTGAAACTCTGAAAGTCTTTTTGAGACTCAAGGTGGAAATGATTTGAGTTGATGACTTATTTCACTCGCTATGTCTCTTCTAGCATATAAAAAATACTATATTGGCACATTAACAAGGTAAAAACTTTATTTTCACTGGAGTAGGTCTTTAAAAAGAAATATGTTTGTATTTTATCTGATGGAAATTCTTTTTTTTTTCTCTCAAAATCAAAATTTTATGGAACATATAAGTTGGCTAAAGTGCTGTACACGATTGCAAATTTTATGGGGCAAAAAAAGTGAATGCTAAATTTTTTATTTTTATTTTTTGAAAAAGGACACAAAAATAATAACAAAAAAGTTGCTCAAAAGAAATATAGGTAAATGAATAAGTGGGTAGAGGCTTCTCTATACATTGTAGTGGATAGTCTTAAAGGAAAAAACTTTGACTTCTTTCAAAGATGATTTTGTTTTTTTTCTCAATTCTTAGTTGTTTTTTTGAAAGGGTTATGGAATAATATGGAATAATAAAGTGAAAGGGAGAGACAAAAACTTACCACCCGTTTTTTAATTTTCTTTTCTATAAAACCTAACATAAATGAAATTTCTTTATCCAATTAGAATTTTATTTTGTTCATTTCATTTTTCAACTTCAAAATATTCTCTGTGTTTTTGTTTTGTTTGACTTCTAATCTAGAGGTCAATTATGAGCAGAAAAACAGCATAAAAATCTAATTAATCATACAAAATATAAATATATAAACATCTTAAAGCTTGTAAAATCACAATGAAATACTTCAACAGGCTAAAGAGGATTGCAATTTGTAGATTAATTTCTAAAATGGAAACTAATACAAAATACTACGTCTGTAAAGAATTCATTAAAACATCTTGAAGTTTTTCTTGACATTATAAATGGAGGAGTAACATTAGATTTAAAAAAGGAAGGTTGTCCCAAATGAAGCTTTCAAAAATATCTCCTTTTTCTTAACACTGAGCCACAATAGCAACGGATGAGATGATCCCAGATAATTGTTTTTCAGAGCCAAAACAATAATTTGCACAAATGAAGTGCAGCTTTAATACTGCACAGAGGAGGCGTTGCATCGCATTTCAGAAAATAAAGCCCTGATTCATTTCTCTTTAATGAGTACTACTCTGTAAAAAGGATCCTCAGCGCGGACAAGACAAGCCGGTTAATAAACGCAGTCATTTCTGCCAGTCAGAGAGGCAAATATAGCTGTGACTTCACTGACGCAGCAGCTTTACTGGCCATTTGTGTGAAAACAACACTAGTTATATTGTGAGCGCTTCCTATCATAGATGTCAAGTTGAATTAGGACTGTGACTCCTTCAGAAGCACTCAGCGGTAGGTTTTTGGCATCGCATGTCCGCCTCTCTCCACACCCACTCTGAGAAAAATTCACTTTTCTGTGTGCATAAAAAAATCCCGTTTGGACATTTGCAGTCTATTCACTGCTTTGTGATTATCTGCAAGCATCGAAAGTATTGTTTTACTGCTCCCAACTGCATACAAATGCACTTTTTCTGTGCTTTCAGACCTTCGCCGTCCCACTTGATCTTAATCTAGTGGAGTCTTTTTAAGCAGAGGCATAAAACCGACCAGATTTTCCTCTCAGTCAACGACATTATTCGCAAAAAAGAGAAGGTTTTAATTCGTCACAGAACCCCATTCCAGCAGCAGAGCAGACCTGCCTTCGCGCATGTGCTGCGTAAACACAACGTGACACATAATTTACGCAAACAGAAAGCTAATCATGTTTTTTTCCGTGAGGTGGGCTCTCTTCATTACAGCCATTTGCTTCGTTGACATCAGGACCGCTCTGTTCTTCTCAGCACTGTCCCTCCAGGCTTCATTCGCTCACATTCATCCTCCATTCCCTCCATGTTACGCGCCGCTTGCATCAGCTGTACAGTGACACACATTTGCATCCAATTATGCCCACGTTCACCTCACTTAGGTGCCGTGCAGGGTGGGGGTAAACGGTGGCCGTTGCATTTTATGTTGTCGCTGCAGGGTCATGGATATTTAAGGCCTTGAGTCTCGGACTTCTTACCTCCGGCTGCTGGTCGTCTGACTTTGAGGAGTTTAGCCTCATTGTGAAGCGTTAGCCTCGGCTTTAAAATGACTGTATGAGGTTTCAAATCAGCTTTTTAGAAGCTAATACTAACTACTTTTTTTTCAGTAAAATGGATTGTGATTTATTGCAGAAATACCAGATATAGCAAGTATTCGCTGCTTCAAATAGAAACTTTTTATTGTAATGGTATAATGTGATCTATGACTATGACTATGACTAGAAAAGCTGGTTTTCACTGGAGCTGTCCATTTAGTGAACCATTTTTCTTCACTGACAGTCTGGTTAACACTTCATTTTTTAGTCTTTGCGGTTACTTACAATAATACTGACACAGTAACTGATAGAGCTTGAAAATACAGTGTTTTCACCTTAGAAACCATAATAATGTGTCGCGAATAATATAAAAACAGTCCATTTGATTTAGTTTAGATGGACCTACAGTGAAACTTCAAGGACGCAATGAATAACATCATTACGTATCCCGAAATGATTTACACATATGATGCTCTGCAAAAAGGTTTTATGTTCGTTAAATTTTGAGATTCCTAAATTTGTCCATGCAGCTTGACAACAACTCCAAACACTCACACACTCTTTGTTGTTCGCTACAACTCATTTGTACTCAAACTTGACAGGTTTTCAAGTGTTCATTTCCATCCCTGAGAAGAAATGCGTTTATGTGTGAGGTTCTTCTCCCTGTGGAAGTGGGCTAACACCTGCTGGTACGGTGGACCCACCAGCTCCCACCTGTTGGGGTCTTGTGTTTCTTGTTTGCGCAGGTGTTCAAGTGCATGTTTCTCCTCACGTTTGCCGTGCATCTGTTTGCATACATGTTGCTGTGCGTGTGTGTGTGTGTGTGCGTGCGCATCTTTCTCCGTCCTGTCTGAGTCTTAATCAAAGCCGTCCTTTGAGAGCTGACAGTTGCTTTGAAGGGAGCTGGAGCTGCCAGATGGCATTAGACAGACCCGAGCACTGCAGCCATTTCATGCCACAGAAGGCGCTGGCCTTTTCCTCGCAATAAGCCCCGCCGCAGCTCCAGCAGCCCGCCTTCAAATGCGACTCAATTATTCCCGCCGTAGCATTTCGGCGCAGCGGGTCTGAGGTGACTTTTGTGTGATCTTTTTAGCGTTGCTCCTATATTTGCCTTCACGTAATTAATCTTGAAAGAGATTAAGTCATGAGACGAGAAATACAGCTTTTCTCTTATCGCCGGCCAACAATTACGGCAGCACAGACAGGTTTCAGGCACAGCTTATAGAGGCCTGTAACAGACACAAATGATGATTTTTACATTTTTTTGTGAATAGAGATGAGCAAGGTAGCTAATTAAAGCAGCCAAAAAACATTTAGCGGAGGGGTAATATATCATGATGCAAAATACTGTAATAATGGAACCACTTTCACATTCACTTTCTCTGCCTAAGGACAGAGCGCCTCATTTCATTTGATTGTAGAAGAGCTTTTAGGCCAGAATGTGAGTTTTGGCAGATTTGCACTACCTGCCCATGTAAGAGTTGAGTCATGTGCATTGATTTATAAAGAGGCCCCCTTTGAATTACTTTAAGGTGCACAATGGAGTAAGACTTTGATGTTCATTGTCAGTTTTTCGCTCCCCTCCTTACTGTACCTCCAGAAACAATCCGATAACGGAGAGCGTAAATGTATCCAACACCACTAACACACATATATATCACACATAACCTGACAGATATTAGACGTGTATTGCACCCTGAGGTATTGACAGAAATGCAGAATGTAATAATGTCCCTGATCATTGCCGCCGTGTCCCACATGATTAACTGTGTTGTAGATTCTGTACATTACGCAAGAGACGCACCAGCCGGGAGGGAGGGGGAAAAAAAAAACGACATAAACGTCTTCAGATACCCCCACTTATTTATTACCCCATTAAGCTGCCCTCCTCGTCCAACACCTCGCCCACCGCTGCCTTCCTTTTGGCTATAAATATGAATGTCAGCCGACGTGTCGAGGCTCACACCCCTTGTTGGAAATATCAGCTTTTATGTTGCAAACTGAGTGGGAAGCTGCTAAATGGCCCGGGATGCATAAACTTATTTTCCTCCAATCACATGTTGTACAGCTCAAGATGCAGGGTGTTAATAGATGCAGGGGAACAGCTCCTCTCCCTCTGAACACACGTGTTCTGGTCGGCCACCGTTTCTCTTTGATGATTCTTTAAAGGCGAAGGTACATCGTCCAACGCGCGAGTTTCCAAAGAATAGGAACAGATAAGAGCAAAGATCTGAGGCCTTAACTAGACAGGTTGCTGTGAAATACCTGCGCTCTCTGACGTAACGCTCTGCAGTCGCTTTATTTAAGCGCATTAACCTTTGATTTCGTCTCAGAAAAAACATCAAATATAGTGTTACCGTGTTAACTGGAAACACTTCATTGAGGGCAGCAAAAGGTGCAAACACACTCCGAAGTTTAGGTCTGAACACACACCAGATTTTATATTTTTATTTTGATTTCACGCCAAGAGCATCTTGGTTCATTTTTTGTCCTTGGGCTTTAGCTAATTATGCCTCTCTACATTTGTATATATTTGCCTGCAATGATATCAGCGAGCTACATGATAAAGCATTTCTGTAGTTTTTAGCCCTCTGAATCTGAAAATCTTCTAGTAGGTTTGAACGGCACGTTATCTTTTTAAATATGGACAAAATTGAACCATTTATGAGAGCCAGCAACTATAAAAACAGACAGAATAGTTAGATTTCCAAATGTCCTTGAACTATTTTTCTGTAACGTGCCCTTACCTTAAGAAATGAACTAAATCAGAAGCTCAGCAGTGTGAGTTCTCATCAGACTCCCTTCACAAAACCATTTGTACCAAATCCAGATCAGAGACTTTTAGTTTGAACTGCAGGAAGTGTTTACATGGACCAAGTATGGTAAAGAATCAGAGAGACTGAGCCCAAAATAAAACATAGTTGTGCAATAAATTAAACACAACATTACAAGTTGTCAACAAGTTGTTGGAGGATACGTTCAGCACGGTGAAACATCGGCAAGTTTGTAGAGGTTGCAAAAAAGTACGTTGTAAAGCATGTATATGTTATAAGCAAGTATTGGTAACACGACTCTCATTTTTTTTCTTTTTTCCCCCAATGATTTATACCATTATAACTGTATCATACTGAAACAAAAGACATTTCTTAGTTCTCTGTACTTCTAGTCTGGGTTTTCTGTTTCCATAGAGGTGTGGGACTTTATATTGCGGTGAAAAATGATTCCACAGTGAGGAAAAATGTGACAGGAATGAAGAAACACACAGAAACTGCTTGGACTTCAGAAGATGACAATAAATCTTCTTTAAATATTGCAGTTTTTATGCTACTATATTTCTCTTTTACTATAATGTAGCAAAAAAAATAACATGTAAAACAAGACTTTTGTGTTTCATATTTGATCGTTAGATCCCCTCACGGTATTTATATGTTGAATTTTCATTAAAGCTAAGGAAATGATAGATGCATAAAGCATTCACGATACCCTCGTTGGTGCTACACTTGAGGTTACAATAAACTGCAAGTTGGTAAAACATATCCTTCATGTTAGAAATGATAAATCATTTTTACTGCCAGTGCTAAAGCCTCACCTATCTAACTGCATAAATACATCATCCCCCTCCTGGAATAGTTACAGACTAAATTAAAACACAGTGGCCCCGCTTTGCCCTTTTCTCTCCATCCAATGCAGCGAGTGAGGATGAATCAGAACTGGCAATAAAGTTGTTAAATGGTTCCACGGCTGCGTCCTTGTGTCCGTGACCTTTGCCACGGCAAACCGCTGACCCACATTTTGCGAGTGGGTGGCCGTGTCACCAAGCCTTCCCGCCCCGTCCTCGCCTGTCCTGTCCGCCCCCGTCCAATCCCACTGCTGTTGATGGAGAAAACTGTTCGACCTCCAACCCGTGCCATCACCGACCCTGCCTGCAGCTTCCAGCGGCCCGACTGCTCCTGCTGCTTCATGGCACAAGTACATGAACATGTGCAGAGCTATGTGCTCTCACTGTCACCTTCTCTTCTGTATTGTAAATCAATATGCACAGTCAGACCTACAGTAATTTATTCAAGAAAGTCCCTTACCGAAATTTAAAATGTTTACTGTACAGACCAAACCAGAAGTAGCGCATAGGATGGATACCACATCAGGACTCCTGCATGGCACAGAAAATCAACATTCTCATTGGTTAATTGGTTAAAAATGTCCTTCAGCTTCTATAGCTGAAGGACCTGTAGATCAGCAGTAGCAGTTTGTTGCCCCACTAGGTTTTACTCTTAAGCTACTTGTCCATAGGGACGTTTTTTCTCGCATGGAAACACACTGCATCTGAATATCACCCACTTGGTGTGCGTTGACAGGTTTGTAGAGGTTACCTAGTGGCCCACTTTCTCCACTAGTGGGCCACTAGGTGGTCACATGAAAGCCCTTCAGATCTTTAGTCCGGTTGATGCGTCGGACCAAGTTGGCGGCTCGGTTGCAATCTTTCTCTTTTATTACAAAAACTGTTGAGCAAAAAATATTTCTGAAAGCATCTGAGGTGAGACGTAAGCTGCTGAATCTGTCCTCGTTTTAGTTCAGTGGCGTTTAGTTTAGACGTTTCACGAAAGTTTTCGCGATGCGTCGGACCTCCACTCCCTGCACCTCATGTGCATAAAGTAGAAATGAAACTATTTAATGCAAATGAGCTCCGGGGTGACGTGCAACAAAGCAGCTTGAAACATGCCGCCACGCAACCAGCATGCAATGCGATGCATTTCACATAGACAATGAATGGGATGCGAGAAATCTCATGGACTTTTGTCGGTTCCGTGTTGACAAACAGAGAGCATTGTGGGAGTTTAGCTATCAATGGGCACCATGACAGACTTTTGTGACATTTAATGACTACCAACCAGAGCTCCCATGTTTTTGTCAAGCAGCAGTGCTAGTTTGAAGCCACTTTGAGACAAGCGGTCCATGACATTCACCACGTACCTGCAATTAGAACATATGTCTGTGGGTTCCCTATTCAGTTATTGATTAATAAGGCTGCAGACTGTTAGTTAAGGCCATTATTCAGGATTTGCATCCCTACGCCTGATATTTAGCAGGTTCATCTATGCATTTCTGGGCAACCCATCAAGGTAGATAAACTAACTTGGTTTCAACTAAAGTAATTCTGACATTAGGACATCTTATTTAACTCTTTTCCAACTCAATTTTGGTCACACATTTGTCTAAGCTGCTGCACTACATCAACCAAGTGGAGACTAGAGGCACCCAGTAGCACTACAAATACATGTGAGACTAACTGTAGCATTTACTGATACTCCACATGTGAGGCGTATAAGGAATACTGGTAAATTCTGGCATCTACTAATGCATATGAGATGTTTAGGAAACATTGGAAATTGTAGCTTCCACCAATAGTCTCCATGTGAGCCATTTAGAGAACATCTGTAATTTTTTAGCTACAGAAGTCAACCTTGGTTACACTCTTCTGCTCTAAAACTACAAATCTCTTAATGCACACATTGGTCACACTGTGCTTGAAGTAAATTCCCAACCTGTGGGGAAAACATTGAGCAAAACAGCCAACATGATGCATTTATTGCATAAATTGCAGCAAAAGCATGGCTTAAAACAGTATTTTTGCCATTGGAGCGTCAACTTTCCAAATAGAAACACTGAAAAAGCACAATACTTCCAAGAAACTCCTCTTGTGCTGGTAAAGCAGTCACCCTTCCTGCTACATTTCAGAATCACACAGTTACAAACTGCAGTATTGAGTGGTCAGAAATGCAGAATTAGATCATACAATTTACCTCTGTTAGTAACATAAGCCAAAAAAGTCACTTTTTTTTAGCAACTTGAAGTCCCAGATCATCATAATAAAAAGGAAGAAACACTTTATCTGCACCTTTATTCTGGTTTGCAATCATTTATCTAATTAAGGAAATTACAAATGTGTATGTATGGAAAGCACTTAGAATGTATTAATATCTAAATGAAAAAACTTAATTTGGAACCTCACACTAGGTTATACAACTTTGACAGCCACTCTGCTACTGTGCAACAAATATATAGAACACAATATATTGAAAATCCTTGAAATGCTTAGATAATATATGTAGAACTACTGAATTTGATTAGCCTGATGATAAAAGTGCAGTGCAACACAATAACATGATATTACCCTTTGCCTTAAAGAATGCAGAGATGGATAACAGACATTCTCTCCTGCAGAAGACACAGTGGAGTTTGTAATGAAACTCGGTCTAGTTCACAGTGTCATCATGAAGTTTGTCAATTGCACCTTCGTAATCGGTCGTACACTCATTCTTAGAAATGTTCAAAACAACTCGGTGTGTTCATCGCCCACGCGCCCAAACACACATTCAGCATCCATGATCTCATTGACTTCTCGCTATGACTCACACACCGAGGCCTGCAGCAGATGGTTTGGTGTGGAAGTGCAGCGAAGTGGGAGAGATTGGCAACGAGCAGAGACCTGGAATACAATGAAGATATCAAGAAAACACGTAGGCTCCACATCAGATTAGTTTCCAAAATGGTCCGTAATGATAAGGAAAGATCCTCTCGCTGTAGCCTGGCTGCTCCCGACCAACGCAGCGGTCCCACAAGCAGATGGCCGGACGAGAATGCCGTTCACACATGATCGGGGAAGAAAGGAAGAAACTATTTTTCCACCTTTACCTTGCAGCTGTTACCCCCTTACAAAGCACTTCTCCGTGATGCTCTGTAATACATTATAATTTTAGAATCGTTGCAGCTCCGAGTCTCCTCGCTGCTGCTTGCCAGCGGTGTTATACAACAAGATCCAGAGAGCGAGTATCTGGATCCCCTGATAGAGCTTTAATACACAGAGACTCCACTGGATGCGCCACATGTTTACATCCTGTATTCAGGATGGATTAATGAAAACTGACATAAAAAAAAATGAACTTTCTTGTCGTGTTGTAGTGTACTACAAATCCAGTCGGGATAGGAGGGGAAAAACTTCAAAATCAGCCTCCTAGTCATAAATAAAAGTATGTGAAACAGAGAATTCTAGCCTTCCATTGAACTAATTCAAGAATTGCCAACAAACTGCTTCCATGTTGGCCTAAAAACTGCCATCACATCCTGGGAATCAGACAAAACAGTGATGTGAAACATTTAATAAATATATAGAAAATGGAGGAAATGCAGTAGGTCACCTAGGATGTAGTTGGAATTAATTGAATTGAAGCACCTGAAGTCTGTACATAAACCGATCAGCCATAACATTTAAAGCACTGACAGTTAAAAGTGAATGAACTAGATTATGGACTAGACTATCATGCAGAGATGGAAAATGATTTAACCCACAGTTTCTGATTCATAAAACTGTTATTCTACTTGCGAAAACGCAAAAAAATAAAATATTGAAGATTTGACTGCCTTTTTTCATCCAGACCACATTGAACCAGGTCCATATCAAAAACCAGTGAACTTAGATGGATCAAATCTTGAATAGATTGTCGCATAAAGGCAAAGACTCTATAAAACATCCTTTCTGATATGGAAAGTCATTAGTTTTGTGTTAAAATATAAAAACTTGAAGATTTGAGTGTGTTTTGTTGCATCTGGGCCACTTTGGACCAGGTCAAGATCAAAAGCCAGTGAGCTTAGATGGGTCAAATCTTGAATAAATTGTCATACAAAGGCTCAAGACTCTTCAAAAGCATAATTTTTGATATGGAAAGCCATTGTTTTGTGTGTGCTGGTACAAGCCCCGTCCAGCAGCCCTAAGGGACCTACGGGATCCACTACCACTGTCCCAGAACCGTACATAACAGGACGCCCATAAAGATCCTATGTTTATGTAACAATGATCAGAGCTGTTTTGTTTTGGCAGCAGGTGGTTTTAATGCTGTAGCTGATGGGTGTAAGTACAGTACATGATCTAATGTGCAAGCTTAGACCACATGTAGGCAGACGTGTAATCTATCTTAAAAAGAGTAATAATTACTAAAGAATTACAGAAGTAGAATGCAGTTCAATGCAAACACGCACCAGAGTATTCCAATTAGAATTAGGCAGAATTTTCAAAAAATCAAAACTGTTGTTTAATTAGGTTTTTGTGCTTGACAAAGGCTGAAAATAGGAGTAGGAACCGATAGTGAGCATGATGAGTTAGGTTACCTGGTCTGCAGATTATGTATTGATTTAAAGAGGAGCTTATGAATGTTGGATTGTTGCCATAACAAATTTCAACCCCGTCTGGCAAAAAGTGATATTCCTATACACACTGCAGTTTCATTTATGTGTAGAGATAAGCACATTTTCATTGAAGCAAATATACTTTCCTTATCAAAATAAAAGACTGTGATGTCGTAAGAAAGTCTTCGAGTTTAGGTGAAAAGGTAAAAAACACTCTGGTCACTTTTGGTTTTCTCTTGCTGTTCAGGCAGGTTTAGGAACTAAAAAAATATCACACTGTGGTTGACACTTTAACAAGAATAACTTCCTGTTAGAAAAATAGCATGGATTGGGTTAAAATACAACTTTTTTACAGAAAGCTCAGCTCTGTAACTGTCGCTGTTGTTTGATATGAAACTTGTTGTGGTTGAGTTACTGGCAAGCAGTTGTGTAACTGTTTTTGTACAAGGTGGGTGATGGGACCTGAGAGACGCTGCAGTCTTTCACACAAGAAGCTTCATTTCCCGTCCTGCATGCGGGAGCTGATGTTGTCTCCATTATTATATCGATAGGGTTCATCATACTGACAGCTGAGGGGAAATCAATGTGCAGCATATCTGTGTCAGGCTTCTGTTGACATCCTCACCAAGAAAAAATAAAACCTATAGACATCCATGGATTGTTTATGTCTGGTTTAAACTCATAGACAGACTGCAGGCTAAAAAGAAAGTGCTCATTTCCATTTATTTGATGTCAAAACAGGTCTGTCTGTGCAGTAAGCATTTTGGAATAATGGGTAAATGCTCCCAAGTTGTAACAGGAAAAAGGCTTTTTTCCTTTTAGTGGCGTTAGCAATCTGGCAATCTCACTTGGCTCCAGCATAAGTGGAGTTTGATCCAGCTAAACATTATTAGCTTAGGACTAACACAGCCTGGAGACATGCAATAATTTTTAATAATCAGCTCAGTTTTTTTTCATCATCAGCCTGAGTTAAAAACAGAGGAGTATGCAAAGTGAGTCACACAAAAAGAACTTTAAAATCAAGCAAATTTATGCACATTTGCTTAAAAAAATTCAAATAAATAAATAGATGTGTTTTAAGTATTCTGATGATGTCGCTGAAAGGATTTCTCTCTTTTTTTTTTTTAGCAGACAGGAAAAGATTGCAGAGGTCAGTGTGAAGAATATTTCAGTGCGGTGGATAGTTTCAGTCTGAAAGCACTTATTATTATTCCACTGGCTCGGTCGATAATATGGTTTTAAGATATTTCTGTTTTTAACCCTCTGAACCCCAAACAGTTTCTGGGTGTTTATTTGCCCCTGTGACATTTTTACTCAATGTGGGCTCATTTTTCACAACAATATAAAGTCCCGCACCTCGATGGAAGCAGAAGAACCATGACTGGTAGGAGAGAGAACTAAAAAAAAAGCGCCTTCTGTGCAGTATTATGTCATAAATCCTCAAAAATATGATTACTTTTTCGATTCAGTGTAATTTAAAAAATCTGGAGTCAATATGTACAACATTACTTGGAAAAACTTCACAAAACATGTTGACTCTACAGTGTATAGATATTTTACTACTTGGATCTGTTTCCATACTTGCCTCCTGTCTGCTCTGCGTAAACACTGCCTGCAGTTCAACCTAGTTCAGCTGAAAAGTTCTTGAATTGTTGTCATCTGACTGTTGATTGGACCAGAGCTCCTAATATCTTCATAGCTGCACCGAGGAGCGAAGACTTTTGTTTTTTTTACAGAATCTGATTAAAACCAATGGTTTATTTTTGGTAAATTCTTAAGCGAGACATGATTTTACAAAATTAACACAATTTTTAGCTTAGAGTTACACTGGTTGCTTGTAATTCAAGTCTATAGTTATGTAAATAAGTGCTCCTGGAACAGATCGTAGCGATGCTCACCACTGTTTTTCCTTTAAATGAAGAAATATAATATTTACATTGCTGCAGTTTGCATCACTTGGTTGAAATCCATATATGTATTGATATACTAGAGCATAAGTCAAGCAAGAGATAAACCAATATGAACAAATAATCGTAGTTGCCATTTTGCCATTTAAGGTGTGATGATTAAGAGAAAACATTCCATCTTAAAAGTTGACGATCGTAAATTAAATAAGTTTTTTCCAGTTTATACATTGACTAGAGCAGCAATTAGTAATTAATTCACATTCTTAATTCACAGTCAACTATTTTGATGGTCGATAAATCAGTTTAAGTAATATATTAAGAACAAAGTTAAAATTCTCTGATTGCAGCTCCTTAAATGAGGATATATTCTGGCATCTTTCCTCATCTATGACAGTATGAATGAATATGTTTGGGTTGAAGAGACAGAATGGAAACTAATGGATATTTTTCATTACTTTCTGACATTTAATAGACAGACAAACAAACTAATTAACTAATTGAGTGAATACACGCCAGTGAAAATAATGGTTATTTCCAGCTGGTAAAGATGTAAAGACAAAACAAAAAATATACTTTAATTGTTTGGAACAGACAAAAATATAATAATCATAGCATAAAATGCTTATCTGAAGCTCGTATTTATGCCTCTATACCTCTAAAGTCAGGTTGCAACACATTCATTTCAGAAAGAGAAGATCAGAGACGATCAACTTTTTTCAGGAAATTACTTTGCCGGAGTACAATAAGCAAAGGTTAGTGAAATATACACAAATACAGAGAGGTTCGTGATTAAATAGAAAAAAAAATGCAAAGTACAAAATACAAAAATACCTCAGTCTATAACTAAGTGTATACAGTGTCTAAGTGGATGCCAAGGATAGTGTCCAAAAAAGAGACTTCATTTGGATTTTGCCTTGAAATCTGCCATATAATAAACATTTGAGACATTTGACTAATAGCAGGATACTGAGACATATGCACAAAATCTTGTTTTGTTAAAATAAAAAAGAGCTTTGCATTAAACTTTGTATAAAATCAGTCTAACATTTGATCATGTGGTCAGTTGTAGTTTATTAATGTATATAAACTCACCACCATGTAAGCAGTAGTTACACAACTTTACTGTGTGCAGACGTCAAACCAAACAAAAAGCGCTACACCTCTGATATCATGACTTTGCTGTTCCAATGCTGCCGTCCATAAATATCTCTTTGCAAACAAACTGTTAACTCTCCTACTTGAACTCTCTGTCAGTGTCAGTTTGTCTGAAGACTCTCCGCTGATGTATCTGAGCGTTTAGCGGTGAAGAAAGATTACGAAACCGCTCCGCTCTGCTCATTTGAGGTCACTTAATAGAACGGCATAAGCTTTGTGCCGAAAACGTTAACGCGAAAGGTCTCCTTGTGCACTCGGCGAGATGTGGCATTATGCACCTGTTGAAGCATATTTCCCCGCGTTATGTGAACACAGAGGTGGATTGCTGTTGCCATTGTGTGACCCTCAAAAATGGATTGGACCACGGCTGCACTCGGTGAGAGTAATTGTGCCCTTGAAGGCAGAGCTGCTGAGGCCACGGTCGCCGTGGAGTGGAATGTGCTGTGGAAATACACTTCAAGAAATAAAACGAACATCCTTTATTTAGGTGTGAATCGCGGCCTAAAAATGTCTCGCTTTTTATACATAAATTGTCTCCCCTGCTACCTCCGTCCTTCTTCCCTTTTTCTCTGGGAAACGCAAACACGTGAAATGAGCTTTTAACGATTGACGGCAGAGCAGAACGCCGTGCGGTTCTCCAGAGAGGAACGTTAAGAAATGTGCAGGTGATGAATTTACTGTGATTTAGTAGCCATTTCTTTTATGTAGAATAAAGTGGATTTTGATGAAATATCACAATTAGAAAGCTTTGATTCAAGTAAAACCAGCTGCTTGTGGTTCATGTTTGTAATAATTTATATATAATTCAGCACTAATCTGCCACTGTTGTTTCTTCAAGTGAGGAAATAGAAGAATTTGCATATTCAACTTAAATTCATATACATACTTAAAAGCTACTGGGTCCAAACATACTATGTCAAGCAAGAGATAAACCAATAAAAATAAATAATCACAGTTGTCATATTAGCACTGAAGGTGTGTTGATTGCTTCACACTGTCAATTCATACATTTAGCAACATGCAAGAAAGCATTCCACCTTAAAAGCTTCCAGTAGCTTCTGGCTGCCTTTGAGCAACACATTGATTTATTATTATTTTGAAGTCTGTACTTTAACTAGAGCTGCAAATAATAAAACACAGTTGATTCACATTCATAATCGTTAACTGATTTCATAATTAATCAGTTTTATTAATGTTTTTTTGGAGAAAAAAGTAAAAAAAAATACTCTTTTAAATGTGGATATGTTTGGGTTTCTTTACTCCTCTGTGACAGCAAACTGAATATCTTTGGGTAGAGGATAGAGATCAACTGATATGGGTTTTTCTGGGCCGATACCAATGCTGATTATTGGTAGTCAAGAAAGGGCGATACTAGATATTAGGTCTAATGTTTTAACAGCATGTGATAGCAGATAACTGTCATTCATAACTAGATTCTCTTCATTAATAAGGGTGACTAACTGAATATGTAAAATAGAAATAGGAACGATTAAATTATCTCCTCTGTTTATATGGGATCAACTGAGATTGATCAGTTTGTCTCCGGCTGTTCTTCTCAGTTTTCTTAATCTTTCAGTGTTCTGTCACTCTTGTTGTCCACTTAGGTTCAGATCTTAAAGCGTTATTAATTGTTGTTTTCCAGACTGTTCAGGTTAATCTGCCTTCTACCTTAGCTGCTACCTGTTAGCGTAGCCTTATCCACTGTGAATAGAAGTTAATTCCCTGGTTGGTTGCAAGACATTTTTGAGACCACAGTGTGACACAGACGGAGAGATGAGGCTGCATCAGACCTGAAGGAGCACATTTAATTGATCAATAATCGATCAATAAAAATAAAAAATAAATATACGATAATTAAACAATTGCCAACTATTGGCCATGATTATTGACCGATAATCTGTCTATCCCTAGTAGAGGACAAAACAACACATCTGATGGACATTTTTTTTCTAAATTTTCTGACATTTTTTAGAAAAAAATTAACAAATCTATTAATCAAGAAAATAACTGACAATGAAAATTATCTTAGTTTGCAGCTAATAAAGATGAAAAGGCAGAAAAAATTGTATTTCCAAAATTGAATAATAATCCAATACAATATATTCGTGTTTATTTGAAGTTCTCATTTATGCGTGCATACCTCATTCTTAACTAGTAATGCTGGAGTCCATCAATGTTGCAATAAAATAGCACATTTATTTCAAAAAATGGCTTAATTAGACTCCTGTCTCGTAGTCTGCCATGTGTAGTTGCAAGAAAAAATATGTGAACCCTTTGGGATTGCTTGGATTTCTACATAAATTTGTCAGAAAATGTGTTCTGATCTTCATCTAAGTCGCAACAATAGACAAACATATTCTGCTTCAATTAAAACCGCACAAAATATATGTTTTCATGTTTTTATTGAACTCAACATGTAAACATTCACATGCAACATGATGATTTTTTTGGAATGTCTCCTCACAGTGGGCTTGTAACAGGGAAAAACAAATGATTTCCCTCCTTTATGTGCAAACTCATTTCTGCTGCAGCGTTGACAGACTTGTGTTGTTTGTCTGAGCTGTCGGGGATCATCCTCCCTGTTCTCCCACCAAACCCAGCTGTGGTTGTATCGCCACAGAGGGGGAGCCAGAGGGGCTATTAAGAGGGAGGAAACCACTTTAGTCTCCCCTCCTACCTCCCTCTTCGGTCTCCCCCCCTGCTGGAGGTGGGTGATGGATCGCTCAAGGTGACCTCAGCTGGCACTCTGTCTGCTGAGCCGCCCTCATGCCACCATCCCCTCACACTTACTCATTCTGTTGTTTCGTCTCGCACGCTGCCAGCCAGTCCCTCCAGGCAGCCCATCTTCAGAGCAGAACCTTCAACAGCCTCTTTTTCTGCTTGAGAACCCGCCACCCCCCACGACGTTTTCTCTCCTCCGGCAGCTGCTGCCGCTGCTTCTTGGTGGGCCGATGACGTAGAAAACCTCACAGTGTGCTCTTTTAAATGGGTCAAAGCTGTGCTACTGAATGAATGCAATGTTTCCAGACAGAATAAGGAGTAAAAGCCTCTGTATTGCATTTATTAAATATATGCACTCCAGTACATGTTGCTTTTATAAATAGGAGAGCTGGGTCAAAAATATACATACAGTAATGCTAATATTTGGTTAAACAGCCTTTCGCCATTTTCTCCTCAACTAGGTCCTTTTGGTTTCCGTCCTCAAACTCCTGGTTGCATCTTATACCTTTCTTTTTAACAGAATGGGTGCAGTTTAACTAAATATGCTGTCTTTCTGACACAGACTTGTTTGGGGTCTTGACGGGGTTTAACTCAGGACTTTGGGTAGCTCAGTCTAAAACCCTAATTCTAGCCTAATTAATCAATTTCTTTACCATTTTTGATGCATATTTGGAGTTGTTTTCCTGCTGGAAAACCCAACTGCGTCATAAACCCAACTTTCATGCTCATGGCTCATGATACATGTATATATGTATATACTTGCTGAGGAAAAGTGTTCATAAAAGCAGTATGCCCCCAAGTCCAACAGAAAAAGTCAACAGTAGTTGATGGAAACAGGACTTCACTTGCATTTTCTTTTGCAGATTTTCTCAAAATCTATATGAATCTCATGTAACACCTCAGCTACGTGCTTTTGGTTTCTACCTACAAGCTTCTGGTTTTGTCTTTGAGGACAAATTTGTTGGCTTTCTTGTTTCTTCATGGGTTCTTGATGGGGTTTAAGTCGGGACTTGAGGGAGACCAATCTAAAACCTTAATTCCAGCCTGATTCAACCATTTCTTTTCCACTTTTGATGCATGTTTGGAGTCACTGGCCAAATGTTGCTTCTATAAATAGAGCAATTTATATATGTATACACACATATATTATAAATTTTATATGTGTAAACTTGCTGAGGAAACATTGTTATATTCATTAACGCAATATGTGACAAAGCGCAATAGAAAAGGTTTACAGTATTGGATGGAAATTGAGTTTCACCTGCATTTTATTTTGCAAATTTTCTTAAAATTCCTGTATATAGTGTATGTATGTCCATTTATATAGTGTGTATAGTGTATAGTGTTACACTAAGTGTGTTCTGGTGCTTCTCGATGGTCTAATGACAGAAATCTCTCAGTGTTTTCCTGTAAATGGGTCAAAGCTGTGCCATTAAAATATGCTAATTACACCAGTGAACACAATATCAGCAGACATAATAACTGAAAACCTCTGTATTTCATTTGCTCGTGACTCTGAAAGCTGCCATTTAGAACTGATACTGCACTAATTCTCTGCAGTTTCTCTGAGACGCCGCTGTCCATATAAAATGCTTAAACTATCCCTTGAAAGCAAAAACTAATGAAATTCAGTGCAATAACATTTAGATGATCAAACAGTAAAACTCTCCCTTGAAACTGGCGCTAATGAAACTCGCACCAAATAAGTCATAAGCTCTTCACTGAAACAGGTTTTAATGAAAGCGGTTTTTAAGTGTTACGATGCAAAAAAAAACTACCAGAAATTGTTATATTAAGGACTGGAGTCAATAAAATATTCAAAAATAAATTAATCTTACATTGGAGTTGGTTGCAGATGGTAACTTCTCTAGCAAGGAAGCTATTGACATGTTGTCCGGCGATGAACTGAGGCGAGCGGACATGTAGGAAGAAATCTGTTTCCTGTGTTTCTGAGGCATCAACTGTGTTCTTCCTTAAAGCACTGCGAGGCCCCTGTAGATTAACCAGAGCAGCGTTTTAAGATTCTTTGAGAGTTTGCCTTCCATCGCCTCCTCCTCTCTCCTGAGGTCAGCGTTCACTGCACCACCGCGCAGAACAAAAGGCCTGCTTCTGAGGTGATCAATCCTGAAGTGAGAGGTAAGGAGAAGGGAGTTTAGAGGATGAGAGCGAGGGAGAGAGGAGAGCAGCGGCGGCAGGCATCGCTGAAGGTCAGTCGCAAGAAGAAGCCGAGAATCTACAGAGAAAAGCAAGCATCCTCCTCCTGAAAGGAAAAGGCCTTGTTGATGGCAGTAGTCAAGCTATCAAGAGTCTTCTCAGACCTGACAAGATGCAGATTCATCAAAACATGATGAAAAGAATCTGCTGCTGCAGCCGGTTACCTCCACAATAGCACACTTCATAGCAAACATTAGCTTTGATTTTAAAGGAGGGGAAAAACTGACATGCAGATAATAGACTGTGGTGTTAAACATGTGCACAAGTGAAAAAATAATACGTTTGTGTTGTCTGGATGACAAATGAAACATTCCTGCAGTTGCAGCATTTTGGGTGAATGCGTTGCAGACGGCTGCGTAGGTTTGTTGGATTGTGTTCCAGCTGCTTCCCACATTTTATGTGGAGTTTGCCCTGGTGTCATTCACGTTTTATGTGTGTATGTGTGTGAACTCGTTGCTTTTTGTCTCTCAGTGTTCCCAAGACACTTCTAAACCCTGCTAATCTTAATTCCGCAGAGATGGTGCGTATAATTAGCGTTTGGATGGGCGCCAGCGTCTTATTGCCGCTGATGCATGAGGCTGTCTCAGCGCCGCAACCCTGCTGCACTGTGGGTGACCCCCTGCTCGGTCTGGTAACACCACCCCATCCCCGCACGTCCATCACGACACCCGTACGAGGCTTTATTGTAAGCCGGGACCCTCTGTCAAACCCCCGCTCCTGTACTTTTTGATGCCGTTTCATCTCGTTACAAGCTGTCTTCCCTTTCTTTACTTTCATCCGCTTCTTCTTCCCACAGCTGTCTCATCTCCTCCATCTTTGTTTTAACCTCCGAGCCACCTCGGTTTGCTCCCGTCGCTCTAAAGTCAACACGTTTGATACCCCAAGATTGTAGATACGCGATAAAACATTGTAGCTTGATATCCTATATGTGAGGATTTCCATTTGACGCAGAACCTCATACTATTTAACCCCTGCGTTCCTGCAGTTGTCACAGCTGTACCGAATAATTGCCATCTTGAAAGGGCAACACATACGGTAATTCCATATGATTTGTGTCAAAACACCCGTCTGCATCTGTTTCCACATCTCTGCTGTACATCTCTATGTGTTCTACTTCTAAGCTTCAGTGCTCCAGAAAGAGAATTTAAAAAAAAAGAAAAAACAGCATGTTCTCTCGCTGCGAGGCACATCTCAGCTCCTGTGCTGCTTCTTCTGTCTGCACATGGTGTTCGGTGTGTGTGCTACAGGCGTCAGATGGTGTGTCACAATGTTGCACAACCTGCCGCCTCACTGTGTGAAATTTTATGCAGCGTGGTCAGTATGGGTCACCCTGATTGGTCAGTAACACAATCAGTGTTTAGAAATGGTTGCTTTTTCTACAATTTGATGTTTTTGGAGCAATATGGCTGTTGTTTATATTCCTAAAGATTATCTACTTTTGTCTTTTACCTTGTTCAAACAACCATATGGTGTTTTTTTGGGGTTTTTTTTACACAAATAAGGACTACAGCTGCTGAGTATCTCCACCTTGGAACGGCATTGTACTGATAACGGTCTCAAAAATACAGGTTCAGACTGACCTTTAACTTTTAGTTCTGAATGTTTGGTCATGTACCTTTTTAAGGCTCCATGAATAATTCTCAGTAGTTTTGAGTACAAAGTTTGGAACATGTAAATTACATGTAAATATTACCGGCAATTCAACCTAATGCAGCTCTTATGCTTAAACTCCTTACACTTCCCACCCTAAAACGTTTAAAAGCTCAGCATATTGCGACAATTTATCTATTTAAGGTACTTTAACCGCATATTTTTTGTAGTTTACATATTACCTATATTAATAACCCTGAATGGTTGTCAGGGTTATGCTGCAGTTGGGATAAACTGATTATCATGCCTCATATTTTTATTTTTTTGATTATCGGTATCTGTATTATTATTGACCAATTATCGCTTAAATGTGCTACTCAAGGTCTGATGCAGCCTCCTCTCTCTGTCTGTCGTCACTCTGTGATCCCAGAAATGTCTCGCAAGCAGCAAAACCTGAACAAAAACCACCACAAACGAAATTAGGTTCTCCCACAGTGGCTATGCTAATGGCTAGCGGCTAAGTTAGATGGCAGATTAACCTGAAAGAGTCTGGAAAACACCCTTATTAATGAAGAAGCCTAGTTATGAATGACAGGTTCTGCCATCTCATGTCGTTATAACATTACATTTAATGTGTATCAGTCCCAAATATCGATTATCGGCCTTTCTTGAGCACCAATAATCGGCATCAGTATCGGCCCTGGATAACCCATATCAGTCGCTCAGTACGTGGTTAATAAGAAGGTCTTGCATCAAAATGAAATTTTCCTGTCGAACACAAGATATTTTCCGTCAGTTTTCTGTTTCTACTGGCATTGTCTAGTAAAACAATCCTAAATAAGAGACAGATTAAAGCACTAAAGGCTTAAAGTCTCATTGTTGCAGTAAGTTTTGCTACTAGTTTGAGTTATGTCTGAATATTTGTTCTTTACTTGCTCCAAGACAGTTTAACATCACTAATGATCTTCAGGGATACTTTCAGTCATGAAAGTTTGCTCTGCTTCCCAACATTGGTCACTTAATTGATGCAAACATTTCACCAAAATGTGTTTCTTGAAACATTTAAGGCCATGCGGTTGCTAAATCGGTCTTCATTTTAGAGCGAACAGTTAGTTTAAAAGTTTTTCAGTAGTTTTCCAGATCACACATCCCTCTCCAAAATCATTTGTATAAAGCAGCTTAAAATTTAACCTAATGCATATTAAGAGCAGGCAAATCCACGATCTGTCTATGAAAATTCATCCCAACACTAGCAGAATGCATCGCAGGACGGCTTACATGGACAACGAATAGGAAGTGACGCATCACGAGGCTATAATTTTCTAACACCCCATAAGATTAAGCTGCATTTAAGCAGCACAGTACTTTAATGTAGCACACAACTGCATTTTTAGTCAGATCTACTTGCGTTTAATGATTTGACTTTGATATTGATAAACTTTGACTTACAAATGCGCAAAACAGGCAATTCATTTTGCCAGCTTTCCCTCCTGCTTTGGCTGCAGCAGCTCTCTTGCTTTCATCTTAGATAATGTTTAAAATCCCCATATCGACTTAGGATTATAGTTTGATTTTCTTGTGATAAACATGCGCTGTGTGGCCAAACAGGAAGCCAGATACTGATGCATGGTCAGTTGAATATGAAATTCAAAACAAAACTAACTCACAACAGGATTACAGGCTGAAAAACAAATCAAGTTAGCACAGAGTGACAGTTGAGTTGAAACACCGGCACCGACCCAGAATATCAAACAAAGCGCAGTGAGTGAGGTTAAAAACACCGTCGTGGGTGTGCAGTCCGGCAACTACAAAAAACAAGACATGATTATGCAAACGGTGTCATTGGCGGCATTGATTCGGTTGTTTACATATTAGATTCGATCAGGAGACAGAACAGAGACAAATTCGCCCGGTGTAACTGGGCTGTTAATGGCAGGAATATATTGGAGGACACTGACAGGCAGCCAAAAAAAAAAAAGTCTCAAAATTTCAACATCTTCTGCATCCAAACGTAAAAAAAATCTAATTTAAAAGTTGCGGGATAAACTGGTGCTGTCTTAAACGTCTGTCTTTTGGTTCTGGCTTTGCTTTTGCCTGTGGTGTTTTTGTGTTTTTTGGGGGGTGGTCTCCCGTCTTTACTCCAACTTTACCACAGTTTGAGACGCTTAAATCCATTTAGCTCCCCTCAGAGTGAGAGTTCAAACGGCCCTGGTGCATCTGCTCGCTTTGTTGATTGGTTAAATTTGCTTTCAGTGACTCTCTGTAATTTGATTCATTTGAGGGGCTTCTATTGCCTCTGACCGCCTTAACTTCATTTTTCCATTTCATTTCGCTTTCATCTCTTTGTTTCTCCCCTTTCTCTTCTCCCATCTTCTTTTCTGTGTTTTTTTTTTTTTTTGACCAGCCTGCTCCTCTTTGATGGAGTATTGATTAGCATTGCGGACGTAGCGGCCCTCGGCTAGCGTACAGTGCGTACAGAAGAAAGAGAAAGTTGTGGTCCAGATGGACAGCGGGAGTCCGGCACCAAGAGAAAAAAGGAAGAGTCAGGTGGTAGAAGAAGGGGAGAAAGAGAGACAAAAAGATGGAGGGATCAAAGCCTTCTCCCATGTCAGTATTCGCAGCATGCATCCTCTGCACCCCCCACCTCACCGCCACAGAGATGAAGCAGCGAGTAGCTAATGTAGCTTCACAGAGGAAGAAATCCGCTCTCTCTTTCTCTTTACCTGCCCTTCTCCCCGTCTCCCTCACTCTCTCGCTCTGCAGTTTTTCCCTCAGTGATGCAGAGGGATGATTGAGAGCTCTCCCAACGACAGCGTTTTTAAACAGACGCATCAATAAATAAACAGCTTGATGTAGTGTAGCGGGGATGTGTGTGTGTCCGACTAGGATGTGTTTATCTGTTTGCCATCCATCCCTGAACTCTTTCCTTCTCCAAAATCCGTCCTTATTTCTCTTTTAATTCCGCTTCTCGTTGCTTTTTTTTCCCCTCCCTTGCATCGCATCAGCTGACGCACTCCACCATCTCGATTCCCCACGCATCTTCCTCTTGACTTGCGTATGTGAGTGAACACGAATTTCCTTCTCAAGGCTGCAATTAATGACCAACACCAACATTATCGATCAACCTGTAAAAAACAAAAAACACCCAAAAGACTGCCCCGGATCGAGTAGCGTTAATAAGCTCATAGTGACCCACCTTCTGAGCTCAAAAGGAGACTTTCAGCGTCTTTCAACTCATTGTTCTGGACTTCTTGCTTCACTCTCACAGCTCTCATTAGCATCATTTCCAGCTTTAACAGGCAGCTGCTTTCGGGGGGGGGAAAATGCTTTGATTAAATATATTACCAGACCAGGCAGGGAAGAAACTTAGCAGCTAGAAAGGTAACATAGTGGAGCATTTATCACTTAACCTGCTGACCTTGAAGCGATTTCTATACATTTTGTTGGTTCTTATTACATTTTTGCACACTGCAGGCTCATTTCCACTGCAATATAAAGTCCAGCACCTCTATGGAAACAGCAAAATGTCATTTTATATACTGTTTTTATTCCTAATTTGTAAATTACTCGAGTAGATTAGGTTGTTGTCACTGCACAGAGTGCAAGTCCTAAGACAGCAAATTGCAGTTTAGCTTCTAGCCAGACATGCAAAAGCATCAAAGTTCCTGAGTTACACTGTGGTATTTACAATATATTACAGTATAAACAGAACATACTGATGATATAAATCTATAGGTACAGGGGGTCCTTAACTTAGGTCAGAATTCCATTCCTACTGCACGACGTAACGCAGTTTTCCTGGTAAGTCGGAACTCATATAAGTAATGTTTTATTACATCTAACTTCTCTTCCATCTAGATGGCTTTCATTTTCTTTGAAGCACTGCCATAAAAAGTCAGACTTAAGCTTGGGAACCATAAGAAAGGGCAAATAGTTTCCAAAAAACAACCCAAACGAAAGGAAGCGAATGTAGCACAATCCGATTTGACTTACAACCTGCAAATGTAAACAAAGCCGTCTTCCTCGTGTAGCGCCGCGTGATGACGTATTCTTCCGCTCTGCTCACCAACTAGTTCCCATGTGAAATTTGTTTAAACGTCGCAAACGGCGTACGTCAGAATGATGGAACAAGACTTTCTTAATAAATTTAGGGGAGATTGTGACGTAACCATGAAACGGCGTAGGTCGAAGACATCGTAAACCGAGGGCCTGCTGTATATGGATACAGTATAAAATAGATCATCTAAATCTACAGGTTCAGATAAATAGTGGTCTGAGCAGCATAAACAGTGTAAGTAGTGTGGACAAAATAAACCGTATGAACATTATAGACAGTTTGAACAGTGAAAACAGTGTTAATGCTTTGAGAAATCACATAATAAATACCACTTAATCCCAATGTCTACACTTATAAGTTTGATTTTGCGCTTTGTTTTAATATGCTGAATAGAAAACAGAGATTTCACTTGACTTTAAGATTAAATCCGAATCTGAAATACTAATAAACCAGATTTTATTGAAGTTCTCAGCAATCTGAATTGAATTCATGTCCCATTCTGTATATTCCATTACTTCCAGTGCATTTTAATCAGGTGACCAGAAACATTAATCCAAATTAAAGCTAATGCAACTGATTAATTATTTAAGCAGTAGGATGCCAAAATTCCTGCAAGTTTGAAATTGAAAATGATGCCTTCAAATTATTTGCTTTGTCAGACTAACCTGCCAAAATCCGTCAATAGTCATTTTAATTGCATAAAACAGAGAAAAACTACCATTTTTTTGCATGTGCAAGGCTAAAGAAAGTAATTTATGTTGTTTTCTGCTTCATAAATGACTATTAATGAGTGCTCTAATTTGCTGGTTTTTGCACTAGTGTGTTCACTTTCATGCCATTAATGCGATTGTTTGTGTATTTATGTCTCTACATATGTACATTTTATTCAAACACTTCATTCTCCCTTCGAGCACTTTTCCCTCATCTGCTGTGATGAATTAAATTCCCTCTGTGCTTCTGAAGAAATTCATTTGCAGCTGAGAAAATGTGCACACATACATGATCAGTCATGTGCAGGTATCTCCGGCCTGCCCGCATGCGTGTGCACACACGTCTGTATAATTAGTTTTATATATGCACAGTTTGCTCTGTCGTGCTCAGATATCGCTGCCATCCGCACACACACACACACACACATGCTAACTGCCCTGCAGAAAACCAAGAGCCAATTTAAGAGGTAGGCGACTTGCACTGTAACTCCTCTGGTGTCTGGTTATCTTTGGAGTGCTGAGTGTTTGCTGTACGGCGGCTGCCTACACGCTGCACGGCATAATGAGATTTCTACAAATTGTATCTCCAGTAGGACTCCTTCCAGGTTGGTTATTCTGCGGATTCTGCTGCCTCCTTAACCCGACGCTTGCAGTCCAGACGTTAGAGAGGAGGCCTAAAAGAAGCCAGCTGCCCACAGTAGTCACGGGAAAATAGATCTCAGTTTGCAGTTTGGAAGACGAACGGAGCAGATTTTTCAAAAAATATTAGATCTTTAAATCTGAGTAAACCTCCCGCATTGATGGGTTCGAAAAAGTAGCCCGCTAATGGCCTGTATAAAAGTCTGAATTTAGCTAATGTGGTGAAATCACTCATAGAAACAAATGCATGGAGGAATAACACCCGACTCTGCAGCTCCTCCTGTGTTTCAGCATCTCTCAGCTCAGTTGTTTTGATTTTACAACCTGCAGCTTTACTGTTTAGTTCAGTCTCGCTGGTTTTATCAGCTCCATTTCATGCAGCAACAGGCAACTGTTGTCAGCTAAAAATCTCAAATAAGCAATATGTAGCCTGAACCAAAGGGCAGACACAAGGCTGTTTTACATCGCAGGAACTTGTGGACCATTTTAAGGCAGCTTGAATTTTTGTTCATGTTCCAACTACAAGATCTGCCCCTGTAGAACCTCTTTTGGGGCTGTTTTCACTGGAGAAAAGTTGCTTACTAAAGGGTAGGTACTACGGAGTGGCCCCAAAAAACTGCTGTGTCCGTCTCAGCATTGATTGGTTAAACTTGAAGAAAACAAATGCTGATTGATTAAACTCAGAGACAACAACAATGGACACTTTTCTGCCCTCTTAATGTCCTTATTTAGTTTAAATTTATCACATATGCTAACAAACCTCCATCGTTGTATTTCCTACATGTTCCAAAAACTACTATTTGTAATTGGTTTGATGCATTTGAAGTTGATGTTGAAGTCCAGCAAACCATTCCAAGATCTTGCAGTGGAAATCCACTTTTAAAGTCCCATATTTTGCCTCTTTTCCACAAATTAATCAAAGTCTTACATGTCCCCACAACACGTCTTTGAGTTTTTTTTACCTCAAAACACGGCCAAAAAATGGTGAATTTCACCATCACTGTCTTGATCGTAGTTTAGGGCTGTGCTAAATGGGCTCTTTTGCTCTGAAACCCAATGAACTGCCCTTGTTCCCACCCCCTTCAGGAAGAAAACAGTGCCTGCACCAGTTTGAACTGGACGACTATTGCTTAGCTTGGTGTTAGGTAGCATTTAGGTCATATTCCTATTGTTTTCTAAAGCTGGAAGGGTTACTAGTTCATATCTTAATATTTTTTATTATACCCCTTCAAGCACAATAAATATAGATTTCCCCCACAAAGGGCCTTGAGGTTAGTAACTTGCCTCAACCTTTTAGCAGCAAAAGACCCAAATATTAGCTTTAGGAGTTGGTGGAGACCAGAACAGAACTAAAAACAATGTTGAATATTCCAATCATCAGATGGACAGACATGCTTCTCCGCTGCTGAATGCACAAATAGACCCTTTGTTAACTAGCATGTTTTCAATTAGCATAAATCAATGTGTTTTGCTGCCTCTAAGTGACCAAAAAATCGATTAAGGCTGCATAATTACAAAAATATTGAATATCTCAGACAATATACTGATGAAAACAAGCTTCTGTTACAACAGATGTTACGCCTTCAGCATTTTATTGCAGCACAATCACAATCATTGTTTACCTCTGACAAGTAAAAAGCAGTCATTTACTGTTTTCTTATAGTTGAATTGATCCTTACTTTTCTCTTTTTAAAGCATGAATTTAGTCTTTTTCTATTATTATTCTAACTGCCCGTAAAAATGCTTGAAATCCGGACTGCTCTGAAACTCTTGATAGTCCTTGAGCAAGAAACTTTAATCCTTTAATCAATCATTCTCAAATTCATACAAAATGCGGTCAATTGGAGCAGCTCAATGTTCAGTAACACAAGTTTTCGATTTCGGGCAGCTCCCTGTTACACAGCAGGAAAGTGTAATTGTGAGTATATAAACCAAAACATGTGATTTCAGCCAAACACTGTTGTTTAAACAAAGGTTACCTGCATGTTGGACAAGAGACCGGACTGTTTTGCAGCAGGGTTGAAGGAGGTGGACTGAATCTATAAAGTTTGTTTACTGCAACATTCAGATGCTCCTCCGTCTGCTTTTTATCCAGTAAATCAATTCTGCTGCTATGTGCTGTTCAAGGAGCTCTGCTTATGAAAACTGGTGTTGTCTGCATGCAGATTCTCACTTCCCCTGCATGCTGTTTAGCACACAGATCCACGCCGTGATGTTGCCGCCTGCTTTGGCCCGTTGCGTCAGTGTGAATAAAGCTGATTCGGCCAGAATGCAGAACTTCTCGAAGTTTTCTATGAGTTAAGTTCGTTATCTTACTCGGAAGGAGTGCGGAGTTTTAACTTTGGCTGGATGAAAAGTTACAGATTTGCACTTAACAGAAGCTGGTGCATAGTGCAACAGATTTGGTATTTCAGTCAAAGACTCACCAAATCAGAAATCGGTGAAAGATGGGGAAGTTCTCAGTGTGTCATCACGCTCACAAAGGCTTCATATTTTGGCTCTCAGATGCTTCACACAGCAGGACATCTAATCATGACAAATTGAGACTCTGCAAAATGAGTTGCTCATTTGCGTTTTCATTTGACTGCTGCAGTGGCAGTGAAAACTGGGCATGTCAATCCCTCAGCCTGTTTTTATTTGTGTTCATGCTAATGAGGCGACTCTCTGCCATTGTGTTTGGCTTCATTCATACTTTATGGGTGTTACTGTTCCACTATTATGCATCACACAGCTTCTATTTATAGCATCTGCTTCCAGTTTTGCTTGTCATGACTGATTTGGTTTATGGTTTCTCTCTGTTTGATGTGAGAGCTTTTTATAAACCCTCTCCAGTACTGTACCTCCTCCACAACAAGTCATTTTCACATTCTGTTTTATCACTGGCTTTATTAAGCACATTAATGTTTTATTAATTTGCAAATGTGCTAATGAAGTTGGCATTGCAAAAAATAGAATAAAATATTGTGAGTTCAGTTAACAAAGCCTTTTGGAAAGTATGGGCAGTAATCATACTATGCCTGTTAACTCATAGGAGAAATGTGAGTTAAAACAGGGGAGATGAATGATGATGACTGTTGCAGGCTGTATCCAGGTAGCAGTTACGCACTGTCTTGTCTCAGATGACATTAAACTGTCTGCAGTCAGTTCGCAAAGTACTTTTGAAATTGTTCTCACCATCTGCTGTGTCAGTAAATAGTGTGTGTGTCACTGCTTCTAATTAAATGGTGGGATGTTAACAGTTGGTAACTAGTTTGGAAGAAATGATGCAAGCTTTGAGGGCTAAATCTACCAATTATCTTGTTACCAAATGTTCTGCCAAACATCTTCTGTGTTTAAACCTGCAGTACAGAGCTTTTGTCTCCCTCTTCTGGCAATGAGAGTAATTACACAAACATTGTTGACTATTTTTGGGCTGTAGTTCTTCCTCTGAACAGCAATTTTATTGTTTTTACCTAGAGTATTAGAAGCTTCTAGGATGCTGTCTAGGTGTTTCTGCCACATTCATACCTTCTTTAGCCTTCTCTGGCACTACCAATCCTTGCTGCTTCAATGTGGAACGCATCACAATTAGTTCATCAATGCAGGAGCCAGATTTTAACAATACAGACTATTCTTAGATGTATTCAAGGTAAACTAAATTGCTCAAAATGTTTGACGTATGAGGGGTGATGGAAAAGTTCTGAGACTGAGCCTATTAAAATGAAAAACCATACCTCATATATATTTTCTCACCATCCCTATTAAAGGCCTTGTGCAGTGATACTCTGCTTCCAGTGCTCTTTGTAACGCTTCCTGGAAGTCTTGTTATGTAAACATGTCGGGCACCATCTTGTAATCTGTGCCAAAATGGTGATTCATCAGCTTAAATTTCATTTTGAGAAGAGAAGGAAGTCAAATGAGCCTTGTAGGGTGGGTGGAGAGCAATGATTGTGCTGTTGTGGCTTAAAAACCTATGTGTACTCCCCACACTCGGCACCTCAGACACCTCAGGATGTCACAGGAGTATTTCCTCGATAGTGGACCAAGAAGGTGATCGTAACTTTTTGGAATATACCTCTAAATATTCAGACATCATGGACAAAACCAGCTTATGCAATTTTAAAATGAAAATGAGTTTGTACATCCACTTAAGAACAAGACCTCTGTTGAGTAGATGGCCATTTAGACACTGTTAAAGAATGTCGCCATATGCAGCCCTCAACACCTCTGAATGTGGGCCGAGTGATCGGATCTCAACATGTCTTGGTTACTTTGACATCTGTATTTAGAGCGGTCCACCTGCAAACCAAAATGCATGTTAATGCCTGCTTTGAACAGGGACATTAAGTCTGAGAATTTGCTTTAATTTTTGTGGGATGTTGGCAAAAAAAATGCATTATGGAATTAAGTAAAGCTAAGTTTAAGGTCGTATCCAAGAATCTGTAGCTGCCTAATTGGTACACAATCAGTATGAGTTAATGCATAATATATATAAAATGAACATCATCCAACTAGTTAATGCATAAGTTTTATGGAACTGTCACAGTGAAGGAGGAGCTGAGATGGAAGATGGAACTATGAAACCTCACCTTTGGCTTTGACTTGACAGAACATCTGGAATTCCCTGCTTAACCTGCTGCTATAGTGGAAGAAAGTGGATGAATAAATGGCTAATTACCAAATGTTTTGTACTTTTGAATTGTTCAAACACCTTTTTTTACATTGATCTATTGGTCCTTCATGGACTTCAAAAGGTTAAAGAGTTGATAATGAGATCCATTCAGGTTTGCATGTTCAACACAAAGCTGGATTCAGGTGACAGTTTCTGTTTAACATGTTAATTAGTGAGCTGTAGAGGTGCTGACCCATTGTGCCACCTTTGGACAGAACCAGGATAGCTGTTTCCTCCTGTTTCCAGCTAACTGCCTTCTGGCTATAAGCTTAAGATTTAATGGACAGCAGAAATGTTATCAATCCAAAGGAGTGCAAATAAGCATATTCCCTGAAAGTAGTGACTCAGTTCCTATTCGCCCAGGTGCTACAAGAGAGCGATGTGGATACAGACATGCAAGAATTTCATGAGCTGGCTCAATCCACAGAGAATTGGGGTCGTTTAATTTAAACCCCTTTTTTTTCCCTCCTCGTCAGGTTTTACTATACAGAGAAATGTTCCCTGAAGCTATTTCTGTAGCCCCCAGTCATGGATATAAGGCGTCACATTTAGGCAGAAACCTGCCAATACCGGGATGAACGGATTGATTGAAAGTTGTTGAGGACTTTGCCAAGAGACCCTCTTGTAGCACGAATGCCAGGTGTGATTTCTACTCCGTGTGGTTTTTTCTAGCTGGATTGCATCACTGCCCTTTGCTTGCACCTTGCAGTGACTCACCATAATGAGACAGAGGCCTCCGAATGGTGTCAAACTTCTTCTGATCACAGAACTCCACGGGCTGATTTCAAACAAGCATCATTTTGTTCCCCACCATGTTTGACACCCCCACCTCCCACCTCCACGTCTCATTTCTGTCAGCGTTTTTCCTGCCCGTGTGATGATTGCAGGTGTTTTTGTTTCAAGGGCCTCGCTGCCGGTATTCAGGTCTCGGTGTCTTGACAGTTGATGCTGTTTGTTTCTCTATTCATATCACTTTGGCTGCTTTGACAGTCAACAATACGGCCTTGTTTACCGTGGTCTTTCCAATCTCCCTTTTTTTCTCCTCATTCTTCTTATTCTAATTCACCTCATTTCCTTGTCCATTCTCCTTCTTTAGCTTCTCCTTCCCTCCCTCATAATCTCCTCCCTCCTTCCTTTCTCTTTGGCCAAGGTCCATGCTATAAATCAGAACAATACGAGACTCTGTCGCTGCCTTGCAGTGGTGAAAAGCTACCACAAAGTACAATGACTCAAGTACAGTTTGACGGTACTTGTTCTGGGTTCTTTACATTTCATGTTAGATCATACAGGGACACTGGAGTGAAATAATTCTCACTCCACAGTATTCATCCGACATTTCTGCAATACTTTGCATGCAAAGATTTGAAACACAAAGCATACAGTGTTCTTACGTAATATGAGTTTTACCCAGGGTCAACACTAACAGAAGTATTTTAAATGACTTTTACCTTCTGTTTGGAACCACTTTCAAACAAGACTTTACAAATAGTTAATACTTGATAATTCTCACCCTATTTAATAGATAATAGATCAGTTTTAAGCTGCTGTGAAATCATTTTTGTTGCAAGGTTGTCAACAAATGTTAAAACCCATTCCTGTGTATCAATGATTTATAACATGTAAGCGCACTATTCTGGATAATGATTATTTTTGAACCTCAAAGCTGCACTGATAAATATTCATTTTTTACAGTCAAACTGATTGATACAACTGCAGTTTAATGCTAAATTAGCCTGTATGAGTGATTTGGCATCGTTGCTTTGTTTTCCTCTGCTAACAACTTGACAGTTTTTTCTAGTATTGCTGACATGTTTGGGTACTTGGAAAAATGTTGTACATGTTGATTGTAGATTTTTACTATCTATGTTATGCAGTGTAAAACAGAGGAAGTTGCCAGAAAGTCATTGGAAGATACATTCAGCATGGTGAAATGTCTTGCTAGAGTCGATGTGCTGAATGATGTAAAAAATGGCCCATTTATAGAGGTTGTAGGAAAAAAAATTATTAAATATCTATAGTATGTAGAGTGTGCATTTTTTTTCGGTATTGGTTGTGCACACTTGAATAAATGTTGTGCTTGTTGATTCCAGTTTTTGTATATGTTAGTGTAAAAAAAACATAGTTTGTAAAAACACAAGTAGTAAAATCTCTATAGTGTGCCATCACTTTTTCTAGCATTGGTATCAAATGGGAACACTTGCATATGCTGATTGCTTTTTTTTTTTTTTCAATTTATAGTACATGATATAAAGAGGAGCAGTTGTCTGCAAGTTGTTGGAAGATACATTCAGCATGGTGAAACATCTTTCTAGAGTCGATGTGCAGAGTAGAGTGAGAAGCACATAGTTTGCAGAATTTGAAAAAATTAAAGTAGTTAAATATCTATAATGTGTTGAATCACTATTTTTAGCACTTATGAGCACTTTGAAAAATGTTACACGTGTTAATTCCAAATTTTTGCCATTTTCATTAAATAAAAAGTAAAACAAAAAAACAACTCAAGTTTTGTTTTTTTTTCATTTTATATGATTTCTGTCAAATACAGAAGACATTTAATTTTTTCTGGTTCTAGCCGTGATTGTCCTGTTTCCATCGAGGTGCAAGACTTTATATTACTGCAAAAAAAATGAGCCTAAAGTAACTAAGAAACGTCAAGAAACTGCTTAGAGTTCAGTGGGTTTAAAACACTCCACAGTGTTGTAATAAATTCCACTCAGTGACTGGAGATGGAACACATGGTGATGGGCAGCGGATCGGAGAATAGACAGTCTTATGTTTACCTGTCCCTGACCTTCACCCTCTTCTTCTTCCCTTTTTCTTAGCAACTGCTGAGGGAGATGCAGCAGATGGCCAGCCGGCCTTTCGCCACCATCAACGTCGCCTTGGAGACGGACGAAGAGCCGCCTGACCTGATAGGAGGAAACGTCAAGGTGAGCGCAACCTTTTCTTAAAGCAATCACCGCCGAACCCCAGGGACCCACCTTTTGTCTGGGCCTGACAGCACCACAAGCCGGGGAGCTCCATCCATCACTGCCAGCGTCGCTCATCTCCCCTCAAGTGGGAACTCGGTGTCGCGGCCACCGGCTGCAGTTTGATTACACTCACGCCCGAGCGATAAACATTCCTCACGCCGTCTGCTTTACATCATTTTTGTGTGAAGTCTTCAAGGGGGTTTTATTGGTTTTTCAGCAAACAGAGGCACTCACTTAGGAAGAGGAGTTTGAAATGAAGTGCAGGTCCGGTCCACCTAATGAGGGTCAGTGCGGTGTGTATTCGTGAAGGCCGGCTGATGATGAAAGTGCACATTATACCAGTTATATCCAGTTATTGTGAGTAGCCTGTGAATTCTAATGGGAGTGAATTCAGTTAACCCTGGAGTCAAACACATGCAGATGAGAGTAAGGTAATGTAGACTATACTTAGAAAGTAGATGAGAGTTTTGTGCCAACATCTTTATTCGTAAGAAAATGAAATAAATTAACACCCACTCACAAGAAGTGTTTGCCGGCGTGAAAAAAAGACACCAGTGGGGGATAATGATGGAGTCATCTCAGCCTTGTTTTGGTGCTTCGAACCATCTGTGTTTTTGAAAGGCGAACGGAGAAATCGAAGGTAGCACCTTCTGTCAATGTGATCATGCAGCTTGTTGGAGCAAAGTCATTCATATAGGAGAGGAATGTACACGCCGAAAGTCAAAGTCGATCCTAAGACTGGGGTTTAGGGTTTCTTAAAATGTGGCTCTGGGTGGGAAAACATGCAACTGTTGGAGCCATATTTTGTTAGACTTTTTGGCAGAGTCATGTTTAAATAAATGACACAAGCAGGAATTCAATTTAACTCCCAAAACTAAGTGCTAGTTAACGGTTTTTGCAAGGTGTGAAGTTTGAAACCATGATGGATAGAGTTTTATGTATTATATTTGGAACTGATTGTGTAGATTACAGTTGTTGTCGTTTCTGTGTGACAACAGACGTCTTTGTGCTAACATTTCCTAAACACAAAAGCGCATATTTTCTCACCAAAATGCTTATCTATAGAGATGAATGGGGGTTTTTCCTTCAGAAACAACATCCAATTTATTCTGAATATGATGCAAGCCATGTGGACAGTTTTTGTAGAATAAGGACTACTTTTTACAAACAGCTATACACAGAAAACTTTGCAAAACTGCCACTTAGTCTTATGTTAATGTATTTAGAGATCATTTCTGGTGAAAATCAAGTCTTTTTTTTACCTTTTTAATGGGTCTAAATGATGTTTTTTTTACATGATAGAAGACATAATGTGAGCAAAACTAGCAGTCAACACCATGACATTTCCATCTTGAAACTGTAGTATACCAAGGACCTCCTCAAAAACATGGATTCAAACTGCATAACAAATTACTGTCTGTCTGTCTGTCTGTCTGTCTGTCTGTCTGTCTGTCTGTCTGTCTGTCTGTCTGTCTGTCTCATCCCATTTTGTATAAATCAAACACAAAGGATTTGCTTTATGTTGACGCAAAATTTGTGGTTAAAAGACGAACACTGGTCTTTTATTTTTGCAAGTAGGCAGTGGAAAGTAAACTTTGGGAAACCCAATACAAAGTGGGCATTGGGTGCCCCTTGTTTGGGGTTGGGGGGTCAAACATTTGCCTTTTTCAGTACGCATATCTTTCCCAATTTCTAAGTAATGCATTCTTCGACTATTATGGTTTTGATATTGCCAGATCTTTCATACTTAGTTATGAAAAAAGATCTTTTCTGCAAACATTTAATGGTGAGATACATGTAAAAACACAACAATTTCTCCATAGAGATTCTTCTTTTCTCTTGATATGAAGGCCAATAGAAAAGTAGGCAAGTATTACCATATGAAATGATGAAATATTTAGTCTAGACTTTCCTGAAAGAAAATACAAGATACAGCATGTAGTAGTAGGAATTACAATGACCAAGATAAGAGTTTCAAAGTAGAGGATTATAGAAATACCCTGAAAACATGGTTAAATATTAACTAAAAGCTTGTAAGAGTAAATTTTCACCACAAATTTATTAGTACTAAGAAAATATCCTCTGCTGTTTGGTTTAGTGTTTAGGCAGATACAAATATCTCAAAGCTGGCCGAGAAAAATTACCATTAAAGTGGTCATTTTTTTGGATAAATTGACCGTTTCTGTGGAGTTTCCCAAGCACCTCAACCAATTAGTCCATTTTTTGGTTCCGTTGGGATGTACCTACCTCAGTCTTTTACCAAATTATCCGCCTAATCTTCAACAGATTCAAAAACATGGAGTGGGTTTAAATAATAATAATAATAATAATAATAATAATAATGAACTAATTTGTAATGGATCTTTCAGACACTGTTAAAGGTGTATTTGAGCTGTAGTTGAATAAATTACAGTTTCAAATGAATCTAATTTAGTTTTGTGGATTCTGCTGACTTGAAATTACACTTTGTCCCTTTAAATTGAGGTTTGAATTTTGGCAAAAGCGCAAAAATTAGCCGCTCCTTTAGTGACGTACATCTAATGTAATGAATTTCTGGGTTTGAACAGTAAAGAAAAGGTGAAGAAAAGGATAAATTTAATGGCAAATTTGGTGTTTTCATTTTATGTTTGGGTGAAGTGAAAATTTTGGTTGATAAAAAGGAAATCTTCAAGTTGACTTTCCTTCAAAATTAAGCTAAATTGAGAGGAATTTAATGATTTAGGTGCATCTAACTCAAACTAGTGACATTACTATTACATTTTAACCAAATCTGGATAAGCTTCATTCACCTAAATCCGTTCAATTTATTTTTTTCAGTGTACAACTGCAGGTCAGGGTGCTTTAAATTGAGAAATCCCACAAGCATGAACACAGAACAAGAAAAAGCAGGATTCAAACATAAAGGTCATGCTGAGTTGTGGGCCGGCGGTTGAGAAGACTTCATTACGGAGGAGAATCCAATGTGGCGGCGGAGTGGAAGCAGAAGCTGCAGCAGATTTAAATGCAGACACCAGCAGCAGGAAACATTCAAAAAGTAGGAAACTGTGCAGAGTTGTAGGGGCCGTGTTGGCCGGAGTACCTGTGACTGTGCACTCGGTGATGAATGGCCCCTGAATGCAGATGTGCTGCAGAATTATGGGCCGGTTTGTGGCGGGTGGCTGGGGGCCCCTCGGCTCTGACAGGGCCCATGCATCTCCAGGGGACTCGGCTCCCCGGCACAAGGTTACTGCTCGCAAAGAGGCCGCCGGGCCCCCGGGGAGGATCAGCGGCTAATCAAATCCCAGCGAGAACACGAGCTTCACTTTCTGCTGCTCTGTCCTCAATTCCTCCTTTTAAATGTTCCCTCCTTTATTCTTCTTTTAGCTTCTTCCCTTTTTATGCTCCTTTTTCTCCTCGTGTTCTTTGCCATTTGTCATCCTTTACCGTCTTTTCCGTCATCTGTTTTGTTCTCTCGTCTTTTCTGTTTCATCATGTCCTGTTTTTATCTCTGGGTTTTTATCATCTTTTCTTTTTTTCTCATCATCCTCTTTGTCATTTCCTTTGTTGCTTTCTTCTTCTGTTTCTCTGTTTTACAGCTTTGTTCCTTTTTCCTCCTTTTCTATTCTTCTATTTCACCACTACTTCTGTTCTCTTCTTTTACTCTTTTCTATTTTTGTGTTATTTCTTTTCTTTTCATTTCAAAATGACAGTTTTCATGCTTTTTATTTTCTTTCCTTCCATCCTTCCTCTTGTATTTCTTTGTTTTTCGCAGCTGTTTTGTTTCTTTCTCTTCTTTTTGTGTTTTGTCTATTTTTGTTTTCTTTCCAGTTCTTTTCTTCTATTTACAGTTTTGTTTTTCCATTTTCCACCACTAGTTCTGTTCTCTTCTTTTACTCTTTTCTCTGTTAGTGTCACCACATCTTTTCTTTTCAATTCAAAATCACAGTTTTCATGCTTTTTTGTATTTCCTTCTCTCCTTCTTCTTGTATTTCTCTGTTTTTTGCAGCTTTGTTCTGTGTCTTTCTCTTGTTTTTGTGTTTTGTCTTTTTTCTTCTTTCCACTTCTTCTTTTCTTCTATTTTATTTATTTATTTTATTTCCTCCTTTTTCACTCCACTTTAACTCTTTCTATCCTTTTCTTTGTGTCTTTTGTCTTCTTTTCTTTCTTTCTTTTTCATCACCTCGCTTTTTCTAGTCTGTTTACTATATTCTTGTTTTTTATTTTTATCCTCCTTTTTTCTCCACTTTAACTCTTTCTATCATTTTCTTTGTATCTTTTGTCTTCTTTTCCTTCCTTGTGTCTCATCACCTCACTTTTCCACGTCTTGTTTTCATCATTTGTCTCTTCTCCCTTTTATTCCTATTTTCTGATAATTCCCTTCTCCACCTGTGGTTTTCTTTTTGTGGATTTCTTTCCACCTCACTTTTTCTATTCTGTTTACCATACCCATTTTGTTTTTTCTTGGTTTGCTTTGCTTTTTTTTCCTCCTTTTTCTCTCCACTTTAACTCTTTCTCTCCATTTCTTTGTATCTTTTCTTCTCTCTTGTCCAACATCCTTTACTTCGCTACAGTGTTCTCCTCTAATTTACCAGCCCTTTACTGATGCTATCAGCTGTCTGGGGGTTTTTCTGTCGAGCCTTATCTGCTGCCCGCTTGTGTTTGTGCTCATATGCATTCTGTCTGCACCGCCGTGTGTTTTCTGTGGGTGTTTGTGGAGAAAAGATGCAGCTCACTGTGGAATCAGGCCTCCTCCTCCTCCTCCTCCTCCTCCTCCATCATCTCTCTTGCGTTGGCCTTTCTTCTCTGGGCTCCAGTCGTCTTTTCTCCCATTCTTTCCTCGGCCTGCTCTCCTCCTCTCCATCAGGGAGGGAGCAGAGATCCAATTTAGATCTTCCTCCTCAGCTTTTCTGTGCCTTCACCTACTCAGACGGTGAGTGCCGCTATCCTATCTCCTCCCGGCTCAGATTGAGCGACTCGGAGCAGGTTCTTCCCCTTGTTTCCGGCCTGTTTTATCGGGATGCTACAGTGGTGTATTAAGACCCACAATCAGAGCGTGCGGGAGGCCGGCCGCCGCACAGCGAGCTGAAGATCATTAAAGTTGTTTATAGTCTCGATGGGAAGTCCAAACTTGCTCCGCTGATGAGATATATTCACTCAGCTTCCGCCAAATGGAGCCTGCTGCCCCGACATCACAGGCAGATGATTACCTCTGCGACGCCTTCTACTCGGCTTTTATTCATAGATACCGTGGGACGAGGGGAAATCAGAAACACACGAGGCGAGAGAAAGTCAGGGCTAGTGGGGAGGGACGCTGGGAAGAAACACTTCTGTTCTATCTAGCATGATTCTGCTGCACCATTATCACCTGGTCTTTAAGTTTATTCTGTTAAATTACATGCTTTTAGCAGGTTTTTATGCCAGTAGTGCAAGAAACAGCCCAAAGATTAGGTTCCTATACAGCTAAAGGGCATTTTCAGCTGCATTTAGAGGGACGTATCACAAAAACGCCTCACATTAGCACCTCTTTGCTCTTTATTTTGTCCCTCCTTTTCAGCCAACCAATCATATATGAGAAAAAAAAACTGAAATGTCGTATTTTAACCCAAACTGGCCTATTTTCCGATAACTAATCAAGTTGTTTTTGTTGCCTAAACTTGTGTATTTTTTTCTTTTCTCTCTCGTCTTCTCTCGCTTTCCTATAGTCTTCTGTTTTCATGACTTTTCATCACTCATTTGTCATTCTTCCTCTTATGTTTCTCTGGTTTGTAGATTTTTATGCCAGTTTTTCAAGGAACAGCCCAAAGATTGTGTTCCTATACAGCTAGACTGCATTTTCAGTTGCGTTTTGAGTGATGTATCACAAAAAACGCCTCACATTAGCACATCTTTGCTCTTTATTTTGTCACTCCTTTTCAGCCAACCAATCGTGTGTTCAGAAAATAAAGAAAAGATACAAGAGTGTCGTATTTTAAAGCAAACTATTCTGTTTTCCTAAAACTAATCAAGTTGTTTTTGGTGCCTAAACTTACCGCAGCATCTAACAAGTAGTAAGTAAAACTACTTACTTAGTAGTAAAACATTTTCCTCTGACACAACCATGTACTTTTGATGCATAAATCTGCCCTTGTAAAAATGAAAATTAATTGATAAATAATATAAAAAATACTGTAAAAATTTAGACAGCAGGACTAGTAGTAAAACAACATGAAAAGCTGATGGCTTGCTGTTATTTTTAAAACAAAAACTGCAAAATAAAAGTAAATATCTGGAAAATAATAATATAATTGTGAATTTAAATACAGAAAAAAATATGGTCACCTATTGTAAAAGTGCAAATTATTATCGCTTGATGATTTTACTACATATCATCTGTAATTTAACAAAACAGGGACAATCTGTAAAATAATCTTAAAAAACACTTTACCATAGTTTGGTCATTAATGTTCCTCATTTTTCTATTAAAAAAACACCAACATCTCTGTAATAATGATATTATTGCTGATTTAAATATTTTTCAAGAAAAGGATTGCAATTTTAAGTACAAATATTGTAAACAGCAAGCTGCAAATTATTACTTTTTCTGCCATTTTATTGTTTGTTGTCTACAATTTATCAAAACATGGAAATTCTTTAAAATAACAATTAAAAAAATCACTTTACCATTGTTTGATCATTAATATACATCATTTTTCCATTAAAAACACAAATATTTGTGTAATGATATTTTTGCTGATTTAAATATGTATATTTCCATGTAAAACAGGTAAAATCTGTAAAATAAGAGTACATTTGTTAAATCATTACATGTAAAACTGGTTAAAAAACATGCATTTTACACAGTGGAGTAAAAAGTGAGAGTAAACGATTACAAAAGAAGTTGAAGAATATTCCTATGTGGCTTTTGTGGCTGGTTTAAACTAAAAAAGAAGCAATTTAGCCATATAGGAAGGTCATTTCAGAGGCAAAAAAACAGCAGATTAATGCTCAAATCTGAACATTTCTGACTGGTAGGTGCAAAAAACTGAATCTGAAGAACCAGCTCCACATCTTGCGTTGCAGATTTTTCTTCAATCCTAGATGAAAACAGCCAGATTTTGGCCTTTTTGTTCGACAAATACCACAATTATAACCCTGAAGTTTTATTTTGCATCTAGAAATAAAACGCCTGTGATACTTGGAGCATCTTTCATCTCAAGGAATGTTTTCTATGCGGCGTCTCTCGGTTACCTGGAGAGAGGAAACTCAAGAGCTGCTTTCAAGGAGGTAGAAAAATGTGCTCTTACTGTGTGGGGTCTGCCTGAAAAAA
Organism: Amphiprion ocellaris; assembly: GCF_022539595.1. Taxonomy (NCBI): domain Eukaryota; kingdom Metazoa; phylum Chordata; class Actinopteri; family Pomacentridae; genus Amphiprion; species Amphiprion ocellaris. Next base: position 27,686,408 of record NC_072785.1, on the reverse strand, counting down.
GATGCTGCAGGTAGCCGCTGGTGACTCAGGTTTCATGAATAATTTTCACCCCGGCCGACAAACACAATCGAGCCGAGTGCAAAAGTGTATTTCATTTGTTTGCAGATGTTTGTTCACAACAGACTCTTATCTGTTTGGACAGAAGTTCAAGTTAACTTGTTAAAAAATGCATGTTTGGGTGGAAGCTCACACAA